>NC_079487.1:101413140-102060640 GCF_020520425.1 Spinacia oleracea | reverse complement strand
ATCTCATTATTGTTAGTTGCAGCCTTGCAGGGGTTACGGGGAAATGATAGAGGTAGTTTTTATAATTAGCTCTTAAGGAATAGTTCAGAGAGGAATAAGTGGAGCTAGAGGTATATTGTTTTACAGTGTGTATTGGGAGTGTCTTTTATTGTAGGTTGACACAATATATAAAAAGGCGCAAGGCGCAACAAGGCGATAGGGGTCGTGTTACTGGTGCCTAGGCGCAAACATAAGGCGCGCGCCTCATCGGAGTGAGGCGCATATTTATAAAAATTAAATAATCAGTACATAAAGATAAATCAGTTTATTTTTCTTTAAAAAAAATAAATCAATTTATTTTATAAAATAAAATTAAATAATCAGTACATATAGATAAATTAGTTTATTTTAGGCTTTGTTTGGTACAACATTAGCAAAGGAAATGAATGGAAGGGAAAAGAAGGAAAGAGAAAGGAAACTTAATTTATTTTCCGTCGTTTGATTGATGGAAGGAAGGGAGAGGAAAAGAAAGGAAAATCATTTGACAACTTTTAATTTTCCCTTTCCTTCCGAATTCCCCCACTTTTGGGAGGAAAGGAAAATGAATATTTATTAATGATGCTTTTCTTCCATTTTCCTTATTTTCCCATCAAATCCAATTTAATTTTTGGAACCAAACACAAGAACCCGTATTTTTGTTTTCCTTTCTCTTCTTTTCCTTGTGATTCCTTTCTACCAAACAAAGTGTTAGTCCGTAAAAATGATGTTTATGAATCAAAAGATAAATTTGATGAGAGAGAAATAAGGTAGAAGATACAAATAAGCTTTGATGAGAGAGAAAAATGGTAGAAAATAATTATAAAATCTGATGAGGGAGGAGAGGAGAGAATCCTTTCAAAAAAAATAAAAAAGAAGAGGAGAGAAAGAGAGCCTACTTGGCATCAAGCTTTCTTCAAGGAGTGATGATGATGATACTAGGGCTGGCTGAAGACAATTATGTTTCCTTCTTTTTTTTTCTTTTCTTTTTGGACTCTTGGCCCATCATTTCATTCGGGCGCCTTTTCATACACTAGGTTGCTAGTCTTTATATAGTACTAGGTCTAACAATGTTGAGGGGATAATGTTGGTAGTTGCTCCTTATACTCTCAACCGTCTCCTTGATCTTTTCAACTGCTTCTTTGATCTTTGCTAACCGACTTGAGCTTGTCCAACAAGCAACCCACTTTCCCATGATTGGTTTGACTAGTAAGTTGTGGAGATAATGACTCCTCAAATATAGGAAAAAACGACTCCAAGAACGGACTGATTCGTGCTGACTCGTTCCCATGTGAAAGTGAGTTGCTTGTTGGACAAGGTTAAGTCGATTAGCAAAGATCAAGGAAGCAGTTGAGAAGATCAAGGAGACGGTCGAGAGTATCAAGGAGCAACTACCAGCATTATCCCCTTAACAAGTTAACAATGTTAGACCTAGTGCTATATAAAGACTGCCAACCTACAATAAAAGACACTTCCAATACACACGGTAAAACAATATACATCTAGCTCTACTATTTATTCCTCTCTGAACTATTCCCTAAGAGCTAATTATAAACTACCTTCTACCATTTCCCGTAACCCCTATAAATAACAACAATGAGTTATCCTTCAACTTCCACATGTACATTCCACTACCAAGTGCTAGCCTTTATTATTTATACGTAGCCAATATACATTAAACCAATGACCTTCTTCTAATACACATTCCTCCACTATAAACCTTCTACCATATTACAAAGATATTACCCCAACCCGCATATGCACTCTCCTCGTATATCCTGCACTATCTTTTACTTAAGCATTATCATCAATACACTGTACTTGTACTCAACTAGTCTTTTTATGCCAACAACGTAGTGGATTGTTGGACAATTGCCACTCGCGGTTTTATCCCTTCCGGGTTTTCCGCGTCACCATCTCTCGTCCCTCTTTATTTTCTGCTATTTACTTTACTCGATTTAATCTAGTCGTCTATGTCTCAACCAAAGGCCGTCAATGCGAAATTCTGGCATAAACACATGGTATTTTCACTTTTAGGTACTCCTTATTTGTTTTGAAGGTTCTCTGTGGCACAACTTGGCACTAAGATTAAGCTTCTTACTGGTATTTTCTTATTAAAGAAGGTTGCTGCTGTGAATGTCAAGCTTATCTCAGAAGTACTAGTTCTTTAGGAGTCATTGTGTGACATCATGGGTTTATCTCTTCTGATCTTAACGGGTCTAGGTTACTGGATTCATCTCCCTATCTCTCTGTATGTCTCTCTGTTGAAGGAGATAAGATTTAGGGAAAGGCTTAAGAGATTTGTTCTAATTATGAAAATAAAGCAATGGAAAAATTTGCTTATAAGGGGGAGAAAAGGTAGCAATCATTTCTGATATTAAGGACCAAGTCTGAAAACATGTGTGCTAAGCTTGGTGACAAAAAATATCTATGCCACCAAGAAGATAAACCTTTTTTTTTTTTTTCTATCTATGCCATTTGTACTTCAGTTATTTCATGGTTTTCTACAAGGGACTTTGCATATACCAGTATAATTTTATTTCACTACCAATCAATAATCTCATCACAAAATACCCTGCCTTGAATATTTAAAGGAAAACAAACTGTGTTGAAGTTTGTTATTTATAGATTATATTCCGTGTGCTATATGTTCATAATTGCTTTTCAATTGATGTCGGAAGTTCTCATTTCCTATTTATTTTAATATTTTTTATTTTTTCTGTGATCACTTAACGTAGGTTACCTAGCGTGTGCTCGCTGTACAAACACTGGATCTCTGGTTCTTATTGAGCCTGTTGCTACGGTTAATGTCAGTGACCAACCTCTTTCACCGCCAAAGACCGAGAGATGTTCAAATTGTTCGGGTTCTGGAAAGGTTAGATAGATATTGTATGCATATAGGCTACATGAATTCTATGCAACTTTTGAGATCCTTTACTTTTTGTGATATGAGTCTAACTTTGAAATGTGTTGTAGGTCATGTGCCCTACTTGTCTGTGTACAGGGATGGCAATGGCAAGTGAGCATGACCCAAGGATTGATCCCTTTGATTAAAGGTATTGTATCATAAATTAAGTTGTCGATCTGTTTGTATCTATATAGCCGTTTTGTGTTGCAAAAAGTTGTACATATGTTATCTTCTTGACGGTGCTTGCTCTAAGCCATGTACAAGTCCTTATTTATCAAAAGTACAAATGTAATAGTGATACCTTGATTGTACGAAGTATAATGTAAGAGTAGCCACATCACATGTAATGTAACACATTGTACGGATTATTGTATTATCAATTGTATAATTTTTATACAAGAGTATTGTAAGTCATGTATCTCTTAAAAAAGTTTTTGTGAATAATAATGTTGTCATTGCAAACACAACTGAATAGTTACATTTAAAAAAAAAAATTAAAAATCCAAAGGAAGTTATGATTAGCAAGAAATAGTTTTTCATAACCACCATTATTAGTAATAATAATAATAATGGAGGTCGCTATGCAGACTTGTAAAGACTATACTTCGTCAAGCAGCGGCAAACGCCCCTGGCGCAACAAAGAAGAATGGTTGTTGGGCTCCTGTATAAACTTGCAGACTATCAAGATTTCACTGGTCAAACTTTGAGATGATAATTTGAGGATCCTTCTACATAAAGTGTATCAGCTAGAAAAGTGCAACTGCTATTTCATTTGTAGCTCCCTTCCATTTTTTTTTTTTTTTTATTGTAGACAATATTCTTGTAAAAGAAGAATTCCAGTATATAATCAACAAATTTACAGGCTATAGATGAGGCTCATAAATATATACTCTCAGTCTCTCCTGCTCCAACAAATTACCTAAACATCTACAATGATACACTATGAATCATGATAAACCTGTTTTGTGGGCAAACCCTAATAATCGAGGTATAAAATGAAATGGCCACGAGACTCACGAAAATACCCTGATTTTTGTATCTTGATTTGTAGCAGGCCGGGTCCATGTTTGCATTTGCTTCGATAAGTTGCTGCCAAACGCATCCTTAAAAAGTGATGTCGAGCTCTATATCCAGCATTTGATGAGACTTGTCATCCTGATGAGAGTCCAGGAAAAAATTGAGTTTGTCCGTCTCACCACTTGCAGTACATCAAGTGATGCGAAATGATCAACATCACATGAACTTGGCGGGCCTTAACTCCTGTGAAGTGGTGCAGGGTATATGTCCAGTGGTTGGTAACGTAACCGCTCATTATGAGGCACGGGACCATCCTTCGAATTCAGAAAGTAATATATTAAATTAATAAACAACTATCATAAGACATTTGCATAATGCAACAGTTACATAGCATTGAATATTTCACAAAGCAACTTCAACATTGAGCTAAAAGATTTTCACATATGAAACCATCACTGCTCGGTTCCATAAACTTGAGAGGAAACAGTAAAGAAGCATAGGGAAAAAAGAATACCTCATCTAAATCAATTTGGAATGGTTGTACAAAATCTTCAAACATTATTGGAGAGAGTCCTTTCATTCTATCCTCAACATCCTGCAACAGGAGATTATTAAGACAATCAGCATTCACGATAATTAAAACTTATTTTTAATTTTATTAATGTCATTCATTATCATTGTCATTATCATTACCCCATTGCCTCAAAGAGGCTCCCGCAAAAGGCGGGGTACGGGGAGGTCGGGTGTACACAACCTTACCCCTGCAACTGCAGAGAGGTTGTTTCCAATTGACCCAAAAGCGATACGGGACGACAACGGGACAACCATCTTCTACTTCATGGAAAGGAAGCGAAGGGGTTTTAAGAGCCATTTTGATTTAGTTCATTACATCCCACAACCAAAAGAACAAATGAATCTTTGGCTCTATCGGAAATGGACTTTTTAATTTTATTAATGTATTAAAATAATTAAAGTATGATTAACAGTTGATTATGATATGATTAGTGACTAATTGGTTGGAATATGGGCTAAGGTAACAATTGACAACAATAACTAAACACCTAGGTAGTGATGGACAACTTTTAACAAGCTAGGTAGTAATTCACAAAGTCACTAAGGTAGTAATTTGCAAATTTCCCAATAACGTATTAGGTGTTTCTAAGAATATCTGAAACTCCCAACTCATTTGAAGACATATTTTACAGAAACATGTTAGCTTACCAGTCCAGTGATCCTAGATTTTTCCAGCAGCTCCCTGGAAATTGCATCAAGTATATGTCTATTCTCCTTCAAACCCTTGATTGCCAGTTCTTCAGTTTCTTCAATATACTGTCAAATGAGTTTTCCAACTAATTAAGACGATGTAAAGTGAATATAACTGATCTAAATATAACAAACATCAAGTTAGTACCAAATACAATCTACAAAAGAAAATACATCCTCCACCATCAGTATGAGATATATGCAAATCAGCACCGATAATGGTTGCCTGGTAACCAAGTTCATATCAAATATCATTCAGCTTCTTTTTATATATATCTGGTTCTATCAAACCTCGGTTTTCCTCTTTCCATAATGTTAAATCTGAACAACCTCCCACCTCCCATCTTCTGTTAGAAAAAGGTCCATAGTAAGGAAAGTCTGACCGCCATATCACCCAGTAATGGAAAACCTCCGGAAGGCTTACAGTTTGGGGGAAAAAAAAGGAAATTGTTAAACATAGCCAATCTCCTACATGGCTAAGTATAAGATTAAGAGCTAAGAAGCTATTACTAGAAATATTAAGCAATAATAACAATGATCGTTGCGTGGTTTTTTCACAAAAAAGTTTTTCACTATCATTCAATTTCATGCTATTTGTTCAAAACAACATATGTCAGTCACGGACAGAACACTCCACATGTATTTCCACTTAGATTTATTAAGAGTAAATTTCAATTCGTACAATGACAAACTCTTTAGAATCAATTAGGGGGGGGGGGGGGGGGGGCTTCTATTATTTGGAAATTCTAAAATAATAAAAAACAAAATCCATTGAGAATATTTGTAGAGTACTCTTGTAACGTTCAGACATGGCGTCAAAATCTGTGATACCAATTGCATATTCATATGGAGGACTAATACAAAGAGAATAAAATAAATACCCTTGTCAATTCTCGAGTGAAGAGTTCGGATACTTCAATCGTCATCTCTGCAGGAATCACATGTGGATCATCCCACTATCAAATAGTACAGTTGGTCAGTTTTGTACCTGAGGATGCATTAAATAATTTATAAACAACTCTCTAAACAAACCTTGTATTTTAACAATTCACCATCTGGACTGTCTGGTTGGTCCATAAGCCCAATTTTTTTTGTTAATGCTGTTAGTCCCAACCTAGAATTTCTCGGGCTAATGACCATCTCCCTAGCAATCTGAACAAAGCAATAGCTAAAAAATTAAAAATAAGCAATTGAACAGAACATAAGCACTTAAAATATGAATGTATGTGGCAAACATAACCCAAATGACCATCTTCCATCCAAAATCCATGTTCATATTGCTATTCGCACAATCTCCCACTATCTAGTAACCTTTTACAGAGAAGAGTAACAAAGTAAAGAAACAGGGCATATGAAACATCAATCTTAACCAAAATTTTAGGAGAATAAGTTGAGGGATAGAGGTTCGACTCTCAAAGAAAAAAAATCTACAATTGACTAAAAAACAAATAATAAAATAAAAGGCAGAACAAAGGTGAAAATTAAAAAGGACAATTTCTACAGGAAGTTAATAAAGAACATACTAGCGGTTCAGAAACTTCAAAATATTATACTTGTATTAGACTTGTTTTATAATTTCTATGGCATAGCATAAATCAATTTTAGGGATAAGTCCGCTAAAGAAAAAGATGGAAGTGAGGGAGACAGGGAGAGACTGCAAGAGGGAAGGAACTTGAAAGGCTGAGAGATGTTAAGTACAAGAGATAAAATGAGACGGTCACAACATAAGGGGGGGAAATAAAGACAGGAAGAATGAGAGAGGGAAATAGAATAGCACTGTTAAAAATATGAACCAGTAACGTCATCTTTTAGTAACATACCATACCATCCCACTACACCAAGATTACGATCAATAGAGACTGACCTTTGTGATCTTTTCTAGATCGTCTTTTCCTCCATCAGTTACGTCATCACCATATACAATACGTTCAGCACAGCGGCCCCCATGAGCCACAATCATTTGCATCATCATATAACCAAAGGTTGTATATCCTTGGTCCACCATATCTTCCCTTGGATAAAAGACAGATATGGCTGTTTCCTGTCCAGGTTCGGAGATATTAGATAAGAAATTAAGAATCACAAAGCCCAGAATTTCACCCCAATGACTGATTAATTAAAGCTCCTACCTTACCACCAGGCAGCAGCTGAGAAAAAGCGTGCCAATCGAATCTTGGAAATAGATGAGCTAACACTATATGACCAGCTTCATGCACGGCTAGTAGACTCTTCTTTTCAGGAGATACCTGACATACAACATTTCATCTTAACAAATAGCCTAGATCACCAATTACTGATTAGAGGTCGGCACTATGTTAAGACTTACACTCTGTTCACATTTTTGCTGCTCCTCCTCGGTTAGCAGCACACCCATACCCTCGAGCAATTGCTTGTCCAGGACATCAACAACGTCTTGTTGGCAAATCATAGAATGCCCTTTCCTCACCTGCAGGCTATTTTTTCAGTAACCAAACTAAAAGCCTTTTATAAAAGCTGCATAAAAAAGAGATATGCACGTCCCACGCACACAAACAAGGAGGGGGGGACAACTGAAAGAAAAATACATACACAGAGAGAACAACAACTAAAAGAAAAGTACATTGAGACAGAGAGAACATGGAATTGTTGTCTCACTGCCCTGAAGATGTGTCTTGACTCCATTTTCAAGACATGATAAAAAGAAGCTCTATGTTGCCTTTCTTTTATCTCGCAAAATGCCTATTCTTTTGTGGATTGACCAGAAAAAAAATCATCTTGTTTTGCTAATAACTTAATAAGTCAACCAGTTCAAGGGAAAAGGAAAATGCAAAGAAAATTAGATAGAAAATGGAATTTTTAGATAGCATGGACACTTGATAGATCAGTGTGATCTCAGTTAGTTTAAAACTTATCCACTCTCGTTAGGTTCTCTCGCTACTTTCCTGAATGATCCTCTCACATGCTTCTCTCCCCTTTTCATCCAAACACCTTGCTTCCTTCTCAGTACATCCTCTATTGAGCTTCTCAGGAAATACCATGTTTATCCTTCCCACTCAATTCTGTTACAAATTCTGGTGCTTAATTACTTAATTTCCCCAGGACTGCCTTCTTGCATAAGCGTATAGAATCGATGGTCTGGAAGAATTCTTTGCATGTTTCTTAGGAAAAAGTGGCTAACCGTAGAGAGAAAGGTAGTCTTGGGATAAGAAGACCTAGATTCTAGATTACAAATAAAGTTCTTCTAATAGGAACCTTCTTTCCTGAAAATATGGCTTCTTAAGTCATCCAAGCAATGTACTGTAACCTAAGTAAACACTCTCCAAAGGTTCTCACATCTGAAGAGGATTAAAGAAAGCGTAATGTTTTACCCTAAATATAATAAATTCCAAACTTGGGTTCTGGGAGAAGGAGATCTTGTTTCTTTCTGGTTCAATGACTAGAATTGTATTTGCCAATTAGATCCCAAATGAGGGGCACCCTTTCTTAGAGGAAGAGAGTCTGAAATAGAAGTTCACATCAGATATGGTGATTGGGACTTGAAGCATTCCTCCTTAGCCAAGATCTTGTCAATGTTATACATACCATCCCTCGAAATGGAATCACCTGCCTGTTTACTTAGTACTTACTTGGAAAAGAAAAAGACTTTAACTCTGCCGCTGCCTACAATTTCTATGGCTTTCCATAACTAACAATAATGATAACTTGGTGGATTTTAGATGGGTCTGGTCAGTTAACTGTCCCCTAAAATCAGATTTTCTTGCTGGCTTAGCTAGGGACCGACTTCCTTCTAATTCTCTTCTATTCCAACAGCACGGTTCTATCTCTGATATCCTATGCATGTCCTCAGAGGTTGTCTGAATAATAATTTCTTGAACTTTCCCTATCTGAATGGATTCATAATACCTCTTGGATGCAAGTTTAACCCTAATACCCTGTTTCATTGAGTAATAAATTTGTTTTCATTCTCTGGGAAGTTCAGAAGAGGGGCCTTTGGTGTTCCATCAGAAGTAACCCATCAACCTCACTTAAATGAGCCTAAAGTAAATTAATTTTCACCCAACCCTCCACTGCATAATGACTTAAGGCAGACCCGCTCAACCCCCCCCCCCCCCCCCCCCCCCGCGCGCGCGCTAGCCAATCCTTTAAAATCAATGTCAATGACTCTTTTTACTCCTACTTAACAGGGACACTAGTTTCATGATGAAAGTCATATCTCTCTCCCAACCTATTGTTCAATAACTTGCTATTCTCCAATCTCCATGGCTTGAAGTGGTGCAGTGCTGGATGGAAAATTTTCACCATATCTCAGATACCAAAGGTGGTGTCAATGCATTCTCACCTGGAAAGAAATTGTGGACCACCCTAGCACAAAGCTAAGTTTTAGTTTAGTTGTATTTATGGGAAGAAGTGCCTACTAAGTAGCTGACAAATTGGCAAGAGGAGTCACAAGGCACGAGGCCCAACTGATTGAATTATGCTGATTTGCATGCAACCCCATGTAGTACAAAGCCCCTACTGATTTAACTAGTTACCCCCATGTATAAGATTAGGGTAAAATAGTAGCTTTAAAAGGAAACACTCTATTCTCTATTTCTCTCTCATAAAAAGTACCTCTTATTCACATTTTTACCCAACTTCTGCTAGTAGATAACTTTACGCAGCATAAAGGATTCGTCTGTTTACTAGCACCAACAACTCCATTTTTTAACCCAGCATCATCAACACAATGTATTACACCATGTCACTGGACCCTCACTCAGTAGAACACAAAATCACCCACAGCACAAATATATAGAAGTTACGAAATACATCAACCAGTCTGCAGAAATCCAATAATACTAGTGGTGGCCTGGTGGGGATTCCCCAAATATTGACAATCACTAGTGTAATATTTGATAGATATAAAAGAAAATTTAAAAACACAAAAAACCTCGTTCTTCATTTAAAACTTAACTTCCACCAATGGCCGCCGGAATCAGAGGTTATGCAGGGTGGTAGTGGAAGTTGGTACTATAGTGGTGGTGTTGGTGGTCAACTATTCTTTACAGTAAAATAACTTGTGTGGAACACTAAACTTATTTGTACTGATTTGAATTGAACCAAAGTCAGACATAACTGAATATTTTATGTTTTTAGTACTGAACTGAACTTATTTGTGCTTTACTTAATTGAGCCGACAATAAACTTAATTTTAATAAATTGAACTGAGCTGAAAATTATGAAAATTTGTTCAAAAGTACACACCCTTAATCATATGGGGACTACACGAAAGATAAGAAGTTTTTTGGGAATGGACTATAAAGCAACATATATACGAACGGTATGAACAACAGCATGCATAAAATAACTAGAAGAAACATTAACTTACAGACATTATTCCTGCTTCATTGACAAGATTGCGGATATCAGCCCCGGAATAGCCAACAGTGCGAAACACAAGCTGTAGTATGAAAATCTATCAGAGGTATTCAAGTATCCTCAATCCAGACAGCTAGTAGATGAAATAATGCCACATGTGAATGTTATATGGCTCTTTTTTGTAGGATAAGGATAAAAATGGCAGAATGCATACAACAAACCACAGAGGTTGATTTCCTCTTCTGCTAAATAAAGCTCGTGTCACAAAATAAACAAAATTATTACACATGCAATATACTGTGATAAATACCATCATCCTAACGAACATAGTTCACTTTAGAAAGGTTACCACCCATTATCTGAAATAGTTTAGAATGAATGACATTAGAGAGAGAGAGAGAGAGAGTTTGGCTAATAAAATGAACCAATTTCTTTGACCACTGATTGCTCGAAGCTTGTTGAAATTTTACTAATTTGTGCTGGTCAAGCAACTGACAAGTGAATACTAAAAGTTCCCTCACCTTTCCAAAATCAACATCTTCAGCCAGCTGCTTCCCTGTACTATGCACCCCGAAAATTTGCACTCGCTGCTTTGCATCAGGCAATCCGATGTACAAACGACGGTCTATACGTCCTGCACGGACAAATTCTATGTCTAATTCATCTGGTCTATTAGTCGCACAGATGAAAATCACTGCTTGTCTAAGCGAGAACCGGTCAACCCCAGTCTTCACTTTGCTACAAAACACAAGAAAAATAGTTCAATGAATTATACAAATACAATAAAACAAGGCATATTCCAAGTGCTGCTGGCTGAGTGACTAGTATTTAGTTACTTTTAGATAAGATCAAAATATTGTTTTTTAGAATTAGAAGATTTACATTTATTGGAGAAGATAAAAACATTATACACCAACTACCAGAACCAATGTTACTTGGACTCGGGTACTAGTGTCGGACACGGGTACGTGTCCAAGTGTCCGACTCGGCTAAATTGTGAAAAAATTCCAAGATTTAAGTCGAAAATGAAGTGTCGGAGTGTCCCTACCCATGTTGGAGTGTTGAGGATCCGACACGGGTACTTGAGGCAAAATGAAGAGTTGAGTAACATAGACCAGAACCAAATCAAAAAGTACTGACAAAAAATCAGCACATACCAAGTTGTTGGAAACCATGATATCTACCACACAGATAATGTATATTAAGCATTTCTATGGCGTGGATTTTAAATGCTTCTCGCATGTGAAGCCTTGGGAGTGGCCTAGTGTAAATTTCCTAGTGGTATGATAAACATGTGTTAACAGCGTGCTGTACGAAGTGCAGTAAAATACAGAAAACCCTCTTGTGGGGTATTGACAATCATAACCCTTCACACGAGAACCGGGATCTACGTTGGGTTTTATCGCCACCGCAGTGTCCCATCAACATAAACTTTAGCCAGCAAGGATTCGATCTTTTGCTCAGATATAGGGGCTGTTTGGTGGAGAGAGGAGAGAGGGAAAGAAATACAAAACCCCCAATTTTACTTTTGTGCTTGGGTAGAAAAAGAAAAGAAATCAAACTATCATCTTCAAATCTTTACGTCCAATTTTACCTACTCTCACTCCTCAAACTATCCTCTTCCTATTTGTCCGCCAACTTTTTAAAACAATCTAAAAGCCGATATGCTTTAGTTAGTTGTGTCTTTTTTGTTCACAGGAACAATAATTATCAAAACAACAAAGAAACTTAACAATTCAACAGAAACAAGCAAAGACAGAGTGTCTTACTCTCCATCCAGCTGAGAAATTAAGGCCTCGAATGTTGCTCTTCTTCGAGGATCATTTCTAGCATGCCTTCCCGCTATGGCATCAATTTCATCGATGAAAACAAATGACGGAGCCTACAGAGCAGATGAAGAACAAATGCCATCAATTAATCAAGCAATTACATGTTATCAAAAAAAAAAGTTACAATAATCAAATTCCCAAATACAGAGCAGGCATTTATTTCACCAAAAATATTAATTCCCAGATAGTTACAGCAATGAGCTTAAAAGATAAAAGGGAGCACATTTTCCAGCAAAGGATTACATCCACCTAAAATCAAATCCACAAATGCTGGGTTCTCATTCATTATCTTTGGAGAAAATCCTAAACAATTGCAAGCCTACGCCACATAACCAGCTGTATTCTTTTCTATTAAGACAAGACTCAAGTTACTTAGGAATTAGGATATCGTAGTTTTGTTTACGTCCAACAAATTCACCATAAATTACTTCACTTCACACTGTCCCCACATGATTCTGCTCCAAAAAAGATTTCTAATGAAGTTTCTAATGGTAGAGTGCAAGAAGTTCTATCAAAGTAAACACGTGAATTTCAATCACTGTACATCCAAAAGAAATGAACCACAAACTGTTCCTACAAATCAGAACGAAGACACCCTGTAAGAGGGATACTGTAGAAAAGCCTGTTGTCCCCCTCCAACCACAATTCCCACTAAATGGCTAAACATGCATAATAATAGCTCAAGTATTGCAAATCTTGCAACCCTTGTTCCTATTGCAATGTGATTACGAACCAAGCAAACATTTCCTTCTTAAAAACAAAAAAGTAACAGAGAAGAACAGCAGTTACATTTCTCCGTGCTATTGAAAATATTTCGTTGATCCTTGCTGCACCACTTTTCTCACTATCAGTAAACTCTGCCCCTGAAGCAAACACAAAAGGCAAACCACTTTCCTTTGAAAGTGTTCTTGCAAATAGTGTTTTTCCAGTACCTGGAGGTCCTGAAAGAAGAATACCCTGCAACAAAAACATGATAAACCACTTATACATCATCCGCACATAAGGTTGTAGGTTCCATCATAAAACCAGAAAGATCTGGAAACAATGCTAAATCACAAAATAACCAAGAAAAAAAAAATAGTATTCATACTAGTTAGTGGGGTATAACAAGAACATTACCCTCACAAACTGCACCTCCCTTTCAAAGAACTGCATAGGGTTTCTCATGTATACCATTATTTCATCAAGAAGATCCCAAACGTCACCCCCTAATATTACTTCTTTGTACATTGCCTTCGTTTCAACATCTTCACCAACAGGCTACAAAACATTCAGATGGAATCAGATAACAAATTAGCCAACTAGACAGAAAAATATTACAGCTATTACCAAGATATGAATAATTACCAAAATAAAGTTCTCTGCGTATGCCATGTCAAACAGTTGGTTATACTTCTTATAAAGAAAGCGGCTTGAAGCTATGTGCAGTAGCATCAAGGACTCTCGCATAAACCACAAAACCAGAATTCCAGGTAATAATGCAATCAAAACTTTCATAAAATAATGGATTTGCCGTTTCTGAAGAAGATCCACCTCAACCCCGGAATTTGTAATAGTCTCAAACAAGTATGGATCTAGAGGGATATCAACCTACCAAAGGGAAATAAAAAAAATTAATAATGAGAAACTTAAAAGATATATTTATCCATCTCATGTAGGCAACTTGTACATATACTTACAACGTACTCCAACGGGAAACCTTCCTTCATTGTCACATACAACCTCTTCAGATCTTCGGTGAAGACAGCAGCAGCAACCTGCCAAAGTTATCTAGAAGATCAAGAATATTCGGAAATTGAAGCAGAAAATCTGCACATTAAGAACCTACTTTTTTTTTTGAAAAAAATGTACACAACTCATGACTCGTCTTCAAGTTTCACTCTACCAAATAAATAGTACATGCTAAGCAGGATATCTAGTTAAGGAAACTAACCACCACTCTAAATAACCTCTTCAAGTCTTCATTCTTCAAACTAATCCTACTAAGAAAAGTCCATAATTGTGAAACTGTTATATTCTATAATCATCACTTTCTCATTTTACCTTCCAGTAAAGAGATTCCCTAATTAAAATCATCCATACTAAAGACTATTGTTTTGAGAAAGAAGAAGCTAAACATTTTCCACATCAGGGACGGAGCAACAGACGTGACAAGATCGTGAGATTCTTCTTCATATTAAACTATCGTTGGAGGATTGGCAAATATTTTGAGTTGATCACAATGTTTTATGGACAGCACTGCGCTGTTCGCTGTTTAAACAATTGAACAATATAGGAATTCAGATGTTCTCCAAATACTAGCAATGGGGCAGCACAGAATAATAAAGCAAGGACATTGAATTTACCTCTGAGCTATTGAGCTTGTCAAGAAAGTAAGTATATGGTAGTTTGGGTCGATACCGCCACCAACGCTTAGATATCCATGAAGCCCTAGCTCCTTTTGCATCTGATGCCTTTTCTAAAACATCTTTTCGAAGACTGTCTTCAACTTCATCCATGTCAAATTCAACTGAATATTTTACATTTAAAGGGCTTATTTGCTCTGCCAACTTCTCCTTTTCCAGAATTTCCGTCCATTCCTTAAGCCTTTCTCGCCATGATCCTGTAAGCACTTGCTTTTGAGCTGCCATGCAAAAGAGAACGAAAGCTTGCAAGATTAGACAATGAAAATTAGCAAAACTTCAAAGAAAGAGAAAATACTTTGAGTTAATGTATCTAGCATATGCATTTAAAAAAATTGAAATTCGGTAATGTAGCTCCTTGTATAAATTCAATCTCCAACGAAAACTTATTCAACTCAGTATCTCATATGGAAATATCAAGACCTAGCTCCATTACCTACCTCCTAAAGAAGTACTGCCCCATTGGGTTCACCTCTGGGAAAGGTATGAAATCTGTAAGGTATCAAATAAAACCAGACCAAATGTTCGGTTGCTTTATATACTGTGGATTGAGTGAATGGCGTTGGCATTTTGGCAAGCCCTTCATGTTTGGGGTTCACATAATATCCACCTTCAACCGGCATCAAAATGATAATTATAGAATACAACAACAAAGCCTTAGTCCCAAAATGATTCGGGGTTGGCTAACATGAACCGTCACAAGGAACCATCCGTGAAACGTGAAGCAAGAGAAGTGAAAGGTTAGGTTAAGAGAGTAAACGATAGCAGGAATTCCGACCACAAACTTTTAAGAAAGGGAAATTGGAAGAGTTTCAGGTGGCTGGGTTCTAACTATCATTTTATTCCATACCCTTAGATTTCATTCAAATCCTCTGTTTAATAAGTCAAACCAAAGTGCCAGACAAGCAAACAGGACATAAGAATTGACACAGATACATGCATTGACAAGTAAGTTATTTCACGAAAGATACAGTGCAACAAGATTTAAGAAAGCATCAAGTGGATGAAGACAAAACCTAAGATTTAAGAAAACATCATGAATTAAGTCAAAAATTCTCTTACCAACCAAAGTTTTTATAATTTCTCTTACCAACCAAAGTTTTTATAAACAATATAAGGTTATTTACTAACCTGAAACCCCAATCTCACTTTGAACTGCTCTCTTCTCTTCTGCACTTAAACTTGTATCATTGTTGATAATTCCTTTCACATTTTCCAGAGGGTGATTTATATCTTCATCCCAAGCATCTTCTCCAACATATGAACTATCATGAATTAGAGTCCCATTGGGTCCTTCAACAAACTTCTTCATTTTTAGTCCTTTAGGCATTGTTTTTCTCCACATGCCTTTCTTCAACCTGCATTTACGGAAGTTCCAAGACATTTAGAAACATCTCAAAGTTACCAAGCACCAAATCCCCACTTTTACTTTCTAGGATAAACACATATTATTATGCCTGTTTAGAGTAAACCTGTATCAAAATTCAAGACACCATGACAACCAATATCTCAACTTTCACACTCTAAAGGCTAGTGTGAAGCAGCAGTCGGTAGCATCTTCTCAGTGCTAGCCCGTCTTTGGTTAACTGCTCTCAAACAGAATTTAAAAGTGGGCATTTGATTTGCATAGTGGTATTTGTTTGGAATTATGAATGAAACCAGAGTAGTATATGTTTGGAACTTGATACCTTATTGTATTTGGCTCACGTCAAATATAATCCCCTAAATTTGATACCTAGAGATATGGTATGAGCCAAACCCACCTCCCCCCACCCTCCCTCCCAAGTAGTGGCGGAGCCAAGACTTTTAAGTCGGGATGACGGCATGTTAATAAATAATTATTTAATCCGTATTAATTTATTTATTTTAATAAAAAAAACAAGGTATAACGTTTCTTAAAAAAAAAAATTGACGCATAGTGGCTTCGCCACTGCTCCCAAGGGTTTCTAAACCCCATACCTTATGAGTTTAAGTTATTGGGCTTAGATTTTAGTATTTTACTCATTTCAAACTCATACCTCATACTAGAAGTAAAATACCCCGTAGGTTTCATAAAAGAAATTAATGAGTTCTGATTGGAGTAATTATTTTCCATATTAATGGAATGTATTTTCCCTGTTAAAATGATTCTTCCATATTCTTGGCAGTTGGGACCTTCTCATTCATGTTACAAATTTTGCTCTCTTGGGAAACAAATTGAAGCAAGAATTTCATTAACTTTGCTAGATTCCTAGTAACACCTCCCATATATCTTCACCTCCAATTAGTAGACTGAATACCGTATAATCCTATTACTTTTCAATAGTTTTCCATTAGATGAGCAAATAATTATACTAAGTAAATTAAACAACTTCTTATAGAACTCCCTCCTTTTTTGTGAGTTCTACGCAGTTGTGACACATAAACCAAGGAAAATTAACAAGATGGATCACCCATGTGGCCATGTGGGTACTTTAACTTTAAATAGGAAAGAGATATAGAGTAGGGGATTTATTAAATACAATAGGGTCCCAAAAGGTGGGGTGGTGAATGGTAAAAATCTAATAAAATGTTGCAAAAAATGGAATAAAGTAAAAGTGAGTAAAACTTAGAAATAGGGATGAAAACGGAAAGTGAGTAGAAAATATGAATACGGAGACAGTAGTTTTCTCCTATTTTAGTTTTTCTTACATTTCCTAACTAACAAGAATCCCATACATAATATTAGGTAGGGTTTTAGTTTTGGAAGTAATTTGGCCTACCATTTAGAGTAATCATCACTCATGGAATCTCTACTCTATTCTATCTTCCAAAAAACATTAACAAAGTGAACAAAACCAATCTTTAGCATATAGCAAATGTCACACCGCCACCTCCTCCCTTTGCACCCACTAACCATCAATGAACTCCATCTCTTCCCCTGGAGAGATGCTCCCTCATATGACTATT
This sequence comes from Spinacia oleracea, assembly GCF_020520425.1. Classification (NCBI taxonomy): domain Eukaryota; kingdom Viridiplantae; phylum Streptophyta; class Magnoliopsida; order Caryophyllales; family Amaranthaceae; genus Spinacia; species Spinacia oleracea. The sequence goes on along the minus strand of NC_079487.1, from coordinate 102,042,941 downwards.
GATAAGACTAGTAAATTGTAGTAATACAGCTAATACTAATTATTCTCTTCCTTCTGGTGGGTTGGAAGTGAATAACAAAATTATCTTGGTATATTACAAATGCTAGCCTCCCACGACTAAGATAAGGCATAATTTGTTTCTAGTTTTTTTTAATTTCTTTTTTCTTTAATTATCAAGTAAAATATCTAGGTTAGGAACATGTCCTCTTTAGGGAGACCACCATATTCATCCTCTCATGTGAAGGAAGAGAGGTCTGGAACATGGATATTAAGCAAAAAAGCGACAAGTGAGCAAGTGCCCCCAAGATTGGCCTAAAATTCAACAATTTTATATGCAACCCAAGAGCAGTGATCAATTTTTCGGTGTCATAGAATATGGAGAATCATAGTTTTCTGTGGCACCGATAGGCACATAATTAAATATCTCAAGTTACATAAAGCCATATATTCATGCTGAAAATACTTGGAGACAAGATCCTTCCTAAAATGTATTCTCATCAATGTTAGAAAGAATAAAATAGTAACTACAGTATAGGTGTCTTCTTCTATTATATCTTAACTGCTAAAGGAAGAATTAGGTAAATTTGCCTAGTTAGCTGATTATTTCAATGGAGGCCACGTAGCTGTAACTTACCTCCTGATATTACTTGATGTTGGATCAGGAATCAATGCCTCCATATACGCTTCCATCAACTCTTTCTTCTCATGCGCAATGCGAGGAGCTTGAAGACCAGTGTAAATTTTTCGAGAAGAAACGACAATAGCAATCAAATAGAGAAACAAGACACCAAGGCGTTTAGGTTCCCAATTTTTTACGTCCTGGAGAAGGACATATTAGCCATACTAGCAAATTTAAGAAATATATAAATTTGGGGTAGAGACGCTAATCAATCAGTTTCATGTGTCTTACACTCTTACAAGTTACATCCCATACAAGATAATAGCCATGGGACAGAACATGGATTTCAAACTATTAGCTTGGTCTAGAGATAATTAATGTTTGAATATGCTAAATGTGACTTATATTCTGTAAATAATTAGATTGTTACACAAATACACACAACGGCTGACGTAAACATCAATCAATGCAATCACATGGATCTGGTTAGTCTATTGCTCTAACCAAACAAAAGGCAATGGGAAAATAAAAATTTGCATCAACACCACTTGTTGGTTCATCTTACAGGCATTTCCTTCCACATAGTCAACTAGGGTGAAATAATAATACCTTGACTGCAAAAGCACAAACTTCTTCATACAGTACATTACTAAAGGCAATGATAAAAGCTCAACTCATACACATTTTGGAACAGCCATTAAATATAAGAGTATTTGGAGAACATCTATATACACCCGAATACACCTAGAGCTTAGAATTTTCACCACAACAGACTATCACGGTTAGGTGCACCTATGAATTTTCAGTATTCCAGAAGAAAAAAGAAGTGTCAGAGTTCATAAAAACTATCATATTCTAACACAACTAAGAGTGAATTCACCCTTTCAACAGCACCAACAACAAAACATTTTCATTGATCTCCAAACATAATTTGCCATTGAAATTAAGAGTTCAAGGCTTCTCCATCCCAAAGCTGTCATTTAACCAAATGATTCAACACAAAAAATGCATTTATCTCCACAAAAGTCATATACTTCAACAAAAATGTATTCATTTTCACAATAAAACAACATTTTAATTACAGCATTAGACAAGAAAAAGAAAAAAGAAGGCTTACTTTCCAATTATCCCATTTGTTCCAATTGAAGAATTCAGGAACCAATTGAAACCTAAAACGATGGAACCCAGCTTCAAAGTTACTCGCAGTATCCTCAACCTGGCTCGAAACTCGAGAAATGAACTTCTGTGCATCCCCAGAATCAATGCCAGTCTCCTTCATCACTGCCTCGCCAAATTTGGTCAGAAATCGCTCCGAACCGAGACGAATGGAGCTCGAAAGCCTTTCCCAGGAAAACCCATTTGGATTCCCAGAAGCAGAAGCTATGAATAAGGGTCTGGGGCGGGAAGATTTGAACTTTTTGCGACGGCATGGTGATGGGGATGGGGATAGGGGTTTGAAGAAGAGTTTTGTTTGGAGATTGGGGATGAGAATTGTTGAAGACATGGAAATTTGAGGAGAATCGTTGGAGTGTTATTAGCTTTGTCAAGGGTAGAAGAACATGCTTGAGTGTTGTTGTGGAGGAGCTGGGGTTTATCCGGGGACTTGGAGGTTTAGAGGGGAGGTTTTCCAAATGTGAACTGTCATGGAGAATTGGAGACATGGACACAAAAATGGCGGTGGGTCGGTTCGGGTTGGGCTATGGCAGACTGAACGGGTCTTGGTCCATGCCAAGCCCGCTCTGTATCAGATCGGGTCGAAAATACGGGTCGTCGTGGTAAATCTAATATGAAATATTACTATATTTAGTGTGCTTTGTCGTAAAGGATTGTGCTCTTTTCAAAAAAAGTTGTGGTCCATGGCCCGCTACTTGGTCCGTGTAGCGGGATAGTGTTTTATTTGTGCGTATTGGGTAGGGCTTTTTCCGTGTCGGGCCTGCCATAAGTGTGGGTATAAATAATTGTGTCAAATGGATCGGATTTATGTGTTTGATAAATGCAGGTACGAATTGAATAATGGTCAGATATATTTCTGGTTGTTTAAATACGGTTTGAAATTTATGGAGTATATGTGTTTCAGGTTGGGTTAGAGTCAAAGGTTTATGACGCTTTTTATCAACTTTCTCATGACACTCTCATACTCCGTAATTACTTAAAACGACCATACTAAGACATGTTAAAATCGATCCAACCCGAGAGTATTAGTTCTTGAACAAAATTTTGTGACTCGATACCCAATTTTATCTGAATTCGAACAATCTGAAATATTATGGGTAAAACTCGGTCGAAACCTTTGATCCAACCGGTTAAAAATAATTGTATTTTATAGCAATAGAAAATGAGAGTAGGAGGATTTAAGCACAATAAACACATCTATACATAGTCTATAAAAAGGATAATCATACATGATTAGACGACACTTGTCACCTCCTTCTTTCATCCATGGATTATTATTTTTTTCAATTTTCCACGTTGTTGTTTGTTATACGAAACATTTCACAACTTCAACACATTTTACACTTCATCTTCCTCATCCAATATCAATTCACCATTGAATTCATTATTCAACCTTTACTACTTCATCTCCCTCTTTAACACTTAATATTAATTCACCATATAATTTATATATTTTTTCAACTTAGAAATTTGATCACCTCTGTATAAATTGTCCGTTCTTTGAACGGGCTCCAAAGCTAGTTATTGTTAGATAAGGTGTAATGTGATTTTGGTATTACTTGTATGTCATTTTATGTTGAATTTGACTACTTATAAATTTGTGTATTTCTTTTGTTCCCTAAATATTATACCGTGTAGAATTTTATGCTTCCCAAGTCCCAACGCATGATTTTGACACATAATATCTTGATTTGTGCATAAGTGAAAATTATTTCTAAAAAAATGATATTTAGAATGCTTACAAGATCTCACATAACTATATTTTTCTTACGTGAAAATCACAAAAGATGGTCATAGTGTCAATAGTGTAAAAATCAACAAGGTGCAATATTTGGGGAGCGGATGAAATATAAACTTTGTTTTTATGTGCGCATATCTTTTGTATATTCTTGAGAAATGGTTAGATTGATTATTCTAATTAATGAAAGTATAATACACGTTATAAAATATCTAAACACGTTGGATTGATAGGAACCCAAAAATGATGTGTCATGAACAAGAACTTGTAAATCCAAACCCAAAAGTGACCAACTCGAACCTAACAAAACTCGCATGACTATGTTTGTTTTCATAAGCATAAAACACAATAGGAACTCAAAAGTTAATTACGTAAATAATATCAAAGTTAAAACGTGTCAATAATATCAAAGTTAATTATGCACGATTTGTGCATAATTCTTACCAAGTATTTATTACCTTGATTGAACTTTCATGTACTAGAAACAATACTCGTGATTAATACAAATTGTGTGTAGTTATTCTTATTAACATTGTTTTATTTAACGGATTTTTCATGAAATACCCCTGAATTTTCGCGTAATTCACCAAATGTAACACCCCGACAATTCTCTCTTTTCTAAAATAACCTTTTTATATAAAACGTAGAGAATTATCAAGGCATTATCGCCCGTGTGAAAACGTAACGGCTTATTCAGAATTTTGCAGCGGAAAACATAAAACTAACTTTAGGTTTATAATTAATCGATTACAGGTTTAATCCCAAAAACCAACCAACGAAAATAAGGAAATATAAATAGTACGACAAATTTAAAGTCCAAATTAACAAACCAAGTCACTTAGCAAAACAAAACTAAATACAAGCTCTCTAATCCCGATCCCAATGATGCATCACCTTCAAACCTGTAGATGGGCAATAATTATTGATCCTTAGAGACTGCTCACCAAAGATGGGTCGTCACAGGATCAATAAGGCATAGCCATGATCAACACACACAAACAAAGCACGTAATCAGCAAAGCTGAGTACTACATACTAAAACAAAAACAATCCTAACATGATACTATTAAACGAACAACCCTAACATGATACTAATAAACGAATAAATAAGGGCAAACCAAACATGTTAATTTGACGACCATACTTGACTAGACTAGGCTAGACTGGACTAGACTTTTATAATAACAATATTATTTTAATTGAGATAGTCAATGGACCGAGTTTTCCAGCCAGAAACTTCTTCACTAAGGAAGACGAGGTACGGGCGCGACTCCGTAAACCCCAATGACCTGCGATATCGAGGGACTTTTAAATAAAATAGAACACGGTGATCAATCCGGTCCGAGAAAAGGCCATGGGCTACCACCATGAACCCCAACTCCTGTTTGTCCGTCACTTCAGACGTGCACAGTCTAAAGCTATTGCTATGCAGTTTCACTTTACATGATTTACATATTAAAACTCTGTTATGACTCAACAATCACATAAGTCATACAATCAACAATTGTTCACAATTATTTTTATCTTGGAATTAAGTAAAGTGATCACAAAGGTATCAATCAAGACTAAATTATTCAACCTTTCCTTTAATACTGATCAACCCCTCTATATGGGTATAAGGTTTCAACTTACTAAACAAGGTCCACGACCCTCATAAAGTAGTGAAAAGCTAAAAGGGAACAACGATCAATCGATCTGAATCAATATATATATATAATAATCTAGTGTTCCCAACCAACATGCATGTATCAATCATCCATACTAACATGCTATAATTCTCATAACGAAATATATATGCTTAACATGTCCATCCAACAATATTAAACATGCACTTTCAACATAACCAAGTTCATAATTTCAACATAACCCGGTTCATCAACAATTTCAACATAGTTTCAACAAATCACATACATTCCAAGCACACAGGTATATATATGTACGTACCTTGTGTAAACAAACTGATAGGTCACTTTAACACTTTCAAAAGTCGCCTAAAGAGAATTCTCCGCCTAAAACCACCAATAAATAATCCCAATCAATTTCTAATCATTCACAACCATAATAAAGCATTCTAAGTGCATCCTAAACATATTTAGAACCTTCCCCAATATTAAAACTCGGATAATTGATTTCCTAGCATCATAATTATTGAATTTATTATTGAAATTCGTTGAAAACTTTTCAAAGCATCATACTTTAAATTTCCAGCAATATAACTAATTTCAAACTACTCCTAAACATAATTAACATGTTTGAAATTATAAAAATAATAACTTTAATAACTTATAATCATCCTACCATAGTTAAAAACCATTAAAGTCTTAAACTTCATGCTTTAATAATCCAAACTCTTATTTCAATCAAATTATGTAATCTGAAAATCAATAATTTAATTATGCAAAACATATAAATATGAAATTCATAATTAAATCATAATACTATAAATTTAATTCAAGAAAACATGAATTAAATTAATAAACATAATTAAAGCCCTAACTTAAACATGATTAACAAATCTGAAAATAAATTAGTTTATAATATCAACATATAACTTGAATTCTAAATATAAATTATCAAAACTATAAATTTAAATCATGAAAACTTTAATCAATTTATTAAAACATAAATAGTAATTTAAATGAATAGAAGGGGAAGAAATAACCAAACTTAAGGAGAGAGTGAAGAGAAAGGGCGGCGGCTGGGCAGGGAGCGGCGGCGGCCACGGTGGTGCAGCGCGGGTGCAGGAGTGCGGCGCGGCACGGTTGTCAGGCGGCAGCGACGGTGGTTGTTGTGCTAATGGTGAAGCAAGAAAAGAAGCAACGAAGAGGAAGAAGTGGTTATTCGCGTCGAGGAGAAGGGAGGATAAGGGTGGCCGACGTCTGGGCGTCGTGGCAGCAGGATTCCGGCGCGGCACGAATGTTAGGTGACGGCGACGGTGGTTCTGACTGGCCGGAGGAGAAAAGAAGAAACACGCAGTTAGGAAAAACGAAAAAGAGAAAGAATAACGAAAGAGAAACGAGTGAGAGAAGGAGGAGTACCGACGGCGGAGGGGATCGACGGTGCAGCAACGCGGCGGTGGTGGTAGGGTGGTGTTGCGGCTGACAAAGGAGGAGGAGGAAGGTTTGAGGGATCTTTTACCGAACTAGCTACTTTTAAAATTTTATTTATCAAAACGGCTAGTTTTAAATTGTATTTTCCAAAGTAGTTACTCTTTAATTTCAAAATAAAAAAGTAGCTATTCTTTTGATTTTCAATTAAAAACCAATATATCGGTTTGAGCTTTTTAAAACCAATTAACCGGTTTAATTTTTTTACATGGTGAACCGGTTTGTATTTTTTAATAGTGAACCGATTGACGATTTACTTATACTTTTAGCCTCTTAGCAACTTCAAAAGGTTTTTATAGGGACTTGCTCGCAAATATTATAAATATAAAGAAAATAGTTGAACAATTGTTGCGGATATTGTTAATTCGATCTCTTAGATACGTGAATTCGTTGTGTTAAACGAATTTTCTTGGCCAACTCGATCAACCAAGAATTTAACATACTCTAAAAACGTATATGTGAAAGTGGCGTGAAGGAGAAGAGTAGCGCGTGCAATAAAGGCGCCTAACAGTTCAAACTTTTGCGTCTATTATCCCTACAAGTCAGACCACTATCTTATTATTGCCAATATATTGTATTTTTTTTATAAATATATTATTGTAATTTCTCATTATTAAGTATGAAATTATGAATTGAGTAAAAATCAATTAATAATTAACTTATAATTGGAGCAAGAAATAGGTAACAACAGTGTAACTTGAGAAGATGATGCGTCATAACAATCATGCATAATACAAATTTGCCCACCATTTGAGTTTAGCTTGTAAAAAAGTAAACGTAATTAAAATATTAAAATGGGTAAAAAAATATGGTGTATCGTCGTGTATGTATCAAAATTAAACCATCATGAGCAACATTTTAAATTATTTATGGGAAAATTCAAAAGTAGACAAAAATAAAAGATAAATAAACCCCCCAAAAAAACCTGTTAACTATATTTAAGAATGAACCAAACAAAACCAGTTTAATTGTTTTTGCCACAAAATGAAAATAGTCATTTTGGTAAATAAATTATACGTACTAGCTAGTTTGAGAAACAGATTTTAAAAGTAGCTATTTTGGTAAATAAAATTGTAAAAGTAGCTAGTTTGGTAAAAGATCCAGGTTTGAGAGCAGCAGTTCCACGTAAAAACCTTGAAGGAGGGTTTGAGAGTTTTGTGTTTCACGTGAAAAGCAAGGAGAAGGTTATGGGTTTATTTTGTGGTTTATTTATCTTGGGCTTACAACTTGGGCTAGGATTATGACTGAGTTTTAATGTTTGAAATCCAAACGATTAGGATTGTTTTCCAAATTCAAAGTGTTTTCGTAATTCAGATTCTTTTCAAAAAAATTCTAAAATTATTTTTGATTGCATAAATCGTCAAAATATTTAGAATGTAGTTAAATAAGAATATTTAGAATGTAATTAAATAATATATATATATATATATATATATATATATATATATATATATATATATATATATATATATATTATGTGAAAATACATCCTTATGTGAGTATACTAATATATATGAGAATGAATTTAATCCGTAGGATTAGATTCAATTTAATGGATAGGATTAAATAAGAAAACCCATCCAACTTCCAATTAAAACCAACCACTTTTTCATTAAACCCACATAACTTTCTCTCTCCAGACCCTCCTCTTCACTCTTTCCCTCTCACGCGATTTTGAACTCCCTGTTATCCCCTCAATTTTCTCTCTCCTCTGAAGAAAATCGCCATCGCAGCCTCCAAAACGGCAAATCGCTCCGTCGTCGCAACTCCAATTATTGATTTAAGGTAAATTCGAGTTCAATTGTTCTACATTTCTTCTCGCCTTCTACAATTTTTCCTAATTTTAACCTAACATTTTCAATTGAAGATGATTGGAGTAGAAAAACAATACGAACGACGAAGGTAAGCGAATTTGTAACCTAATTTCTAATTCGTTGTTTTTAACATTAATTGAAGATAATTTTTGTTAAATTTTGATCTTCAGCAAAAACAAACACGACAAACTAGCAAAAAATCCAGACGATAATGAAGAGTAAGAATTCGGTGGTTTAATTGTAGCAAATTTTATTTATTGATTTCGAAATTTTGTAATTATTTTCGGAATTTCTCATAATTTATTTTTGTAATTATTTGGTTTGCAAATATTTGGATGTTTCTAGCGATTTTGAAATTTTTATGTTCCTTATATTTGATGTTTGATGCAATTATAAATGTTCTGAATTTTATGAATTTTTAGTATTTTTAATTAGAATTTAATTTGTGATTTTTTGAATTGTTTTGAGAATTGAGAATTTTAAGATATTTTCGTCATTTTAAGATATTGTTTTGATATTTTTTTAATGTTCTGAACGACATCATGAATAATTTAGAGTAATATTTTATACTCTCAATACTTTAGAACATGAAGCTTAAGAATGTAGAACATCATAAATCACTGTGTAGAACATCACAGATCACTTTGTAGAACATCATAAATCACTGTGTAGAACATCACAAATCACTGTGTAGAACATCATACATCACTTTGTAGAACATCATAATTGCATATGTTATAATTACAAGTGCACATGTTCTGAATTTGAAAGCTAGCTAGTGAAATTAATTATATGTTGTCTTATCTGACGTTGTTTGACAGTTTTACTAGTTGATATTATCTGTTTCCATCTATTAGTTTAGGTGTTTGAGTTTCCCTGATGGTCTGTTCCTATGTTGCTATGACATTGTTCACGTGTTGTTGGTTTGGTTTGTAGTTCCATGCCTTAAGTTGTTTTGACAGGTTTAAGAATCAATTTGAATATGTGATATGTTCATCTTCACTTACTTATTGTTCACTTCCCGAGATTCTTATCAAACTAAACTGATTATTACTGATTCCTATTGACTAAATTTGTATTAGAGCTCGACTCGTTTTTCCTGGTGTATCAAAGTGTGTTTAGGTGTGAATTTGATCACTGTGTTTTGAATTTGACAGTTGCTCCAGAGATAAAGATAATTGTATCATAGAATTTGTGAACCTTTGTCGGGATAATATGTGCGATGGCAGTTTGATTATTTTGGTGGAAAATGTAGAACCCAGAGGGCAAGTTGCCTAATTTTCTGGTTGATGATTGATGATTCATGAGTGCAGTCCCATAATAGATCCTTGAAGTGTCTCCAACTTTGAGTAGTTTCTCCTTGGTTTTCAACCTTCCCAAGCTTGCTAACCATGATATGAAACCAACTTTCTAAGTGAAATTGAGCCGGCCAACTCTCATCTATGTGCTTATATTATATTTCAACATTAAGAATTCAGAAACAAGTCATAATCCATATAACTGGTGCCTTTGAGCTCCTTCCTTGATATCTTTTTCTGAATTCAGATTCTCTATTTGAGCGAGCTACATTACCCCTGATGTGCTTTTTGTTCAAAATTCGTTGTCTTTCAGATTCCTCTTCCCATCTCTGCAGTAGACAGACAATTCCAACAAATTATAAGTAATTGACATCTACTGATCTACGCATAAAAATTCAGAATGGGAAGTGTCAACACATGCAGTCCGTTAGTTGCCCACCTGCCTCAATGTGTTCAATCTGTAGAGGTTTTTGCCCTTAATTAGGAGATTGTCATTTTCAATGTTTCATGTGTTGTTGTTACGTTGTTCCTATATTGTTGTTTTGGTTTGTAGTTCCATGCCTTAAGTTGTTTTGCCAAGTTTAATCCAAAATAAAATCTCTCAAATATAAAACAATATCTCTCTAATATCTCTAAACATCATATCTTAGAACATACAGATTAACTGCTTAGAACATGTAGCTTAACTGTTAGAACATATAGGAATAATGTACAGAACATATAGCTTCACTTGTTAGAACATATAATTCAATTGTTATAACATATATACATTGTTTATAACAGAACTAAATTTGTTTCATGTGATGCAGGGTAATCGAAACTAACAACAATAGAGAAACTGAAGCTAACCTCAATGAGGAAACCGATGTTAATGTGAACAAAGAACAAGAGGAAGTGAATAAGAAACATAACAAACTAAGGAAACATGTTGCAAAGAGGAAAGAGAGTACAAAAATTGTTGTTAGAGATGTCAATTGAGGTGCGTTCGGGGTCACAAGACTGCGTAGAAGTGGATAACAATTCAAGGTCGGTGAAGAAGGAGGAAAGACTTTTGATCCAAAGAATACCAGCAAATTGGTTCATGGCACTTATTCCTAAAACTCCCAAACAACACAGAGCTTCCATTAGGAAGATAGGCTTTGGTGCCTTCCTTGATTTGCATATTGGTGCCCATAAGTCAAAGTTTTCTGTTGAACTTGTAACAAGCTTAGACACCAACAGTGTTACTTTGGTCATGTATAGCAAAGAAGAAATAGATATTGAGTTGGATGACATACACCTTGTCTTATGTTCTAAACTAGCATTGCATATGTTCTGAATTAACATTGCATATGTTCTAAACTAATGTTGCTTATGTTATGAATTAACATTGCTTATGTTCTAAAGGTTTACATGTGTGTTTTGGGCTTCCATTTTTGTTTCTTTACATAATTTTTTGTCAACAATTAATAACTTGTTTGAATATTTTTTAAAACCTATTAGCTCAAATGGTAGAGCAATGTGCCATTGCATATGGATGTAGGTTCAAATCCTACATAGGTTGTTCTATATAAGTTAAATACATTTAAAGCCTTTTTGTCCGTGTTCCAAAAAGTTAAGTCTCGTGTTCTAAATACTTTTTCATATGTTCAAGAATTTAAGAGAAATGATAATAATAATAATAATAATAATAATAATAATAATAATAATAATAATAATAATAATAATAAATAAATAAATAAATTCAATGTGTAATGTATTTAACCTCTTTTATTTTAAAAGTTGAAATATATATAATGAAATTCAATATTTTAAAATACGTGTTGCTTATGTTCTAAATGTTTGTGACTTCATGTTCTAAAAACAAAAGCTAATGTTCCAAAAACTGATACTTATGTTCTAAATTAAATAGAACTGATTCAAAAGTAAATAGAAGTGATTCAAAAGTAAAGAATCATCAAATACGAGTTAATACCATAAACGGAATACAAAGAATTGCCTATGTAGGATTCGAACCTACATCATTGTGCAAGCGCACAAAGCTCTACCAATTGAGCTAATAGGCATCACTTGACCAACAAACTTACCGCAGCAGAAGGCCAACATCAACAACAATAAGAATCAACTAGGCAAGAAGTCATCATCACTGGTCCCAGTTGACAAAACACAACAATACGGTCTTACCTCGTCTTCCTTCCATCCCCCAAAAAGCTTATTATACGATTCTTCTGTTGGAAATCTATGATAATGTCAAATAGGAGCATAAAGATATGCAATTCTACGAGAGATAAAATAACTAAAGGCCAACCTTATGGGACTGCTTGATTTTTTTCTAGCAAAACTAGACCTTCGGGTTGCTACCTGTGCTACCAGATACGATTTGATGGTTGACACGTGACTTTTCTTCTTCCTGCTTTTCTGCATTGGGGTCAAAGTTGCTGATTTGTATCAAGTAAAGCATTTAGACAATTGATAAGCCATTGTTAATCTTGATCAATATCAATCATGTTCCCATTGAAATTCACCTCCAGCAAATTGTTCATAAACCATTTGAACAGTAACAAAAAGTCATATGTTCTAAAAGCCACGAAAAATGTTCTAAAAAGCCATAGCAAATGTTCTAAAAGCCATAGAAAATGTTCTAAACCGTAACCCATATGTTCTGAAAACCATAGCAAATGTTCTAAAACTCAAATCATATGTTTTAAAACTTTAACCATATGTTCGAAAAATATGGCAAATGCTCTATAAACCAAAAATATGCATCAAAAGATTTTTTTTTACGAACGATTACAGACATATAAGATATTTATGCAACTAGTATGGCTGCATGAGGATTCATATTCTAATCTCGTTGTAACAACTAGTATGGGTGCATGAGGATTCATAATCTAATCCGATAGAACATTATGTTAAACTTTCAGAACATGTAAAGAAATAATTCAGAATTTAAAAAACAATGTCACATGAAAATGAGAACAACTATACAAAAAACTAGAATCAAGTATTCAGAACAAAAATACTATTACTCAGAACATTGGAACGATTATTCAGAACATGTAATGCAATCATTCAGAACATGAAGAACAATTTCTCAGAAAAATGAGAGCAAATATACAGAACACTAGAAACAACTGTACATAACATAAATCACTATTATTCAGAACATTTAAAATGATTATTCAGAACATTAAATATAAGACACGTTAAAAAGAAAACTCACTGGATTTCGTCAATGATGAGGTCGGACTAGGATGAAGTTCCGATGACATTGCTAAATCTGTAAATAAGAATTTGAACACAGAAATTAAAATACGAACTGAGCAGAACAATTCGATAATAAAAAAAATTAAACAACAACAAATCCAAAAATCAAAAAAATAAATCAAAAACAAATTAGGAAATCAAAAAACTAAATCAAAAACAAAACAGGAAATCAAAACTAAATAAAAAAATCAAAAGCAAAATAGATCAATAACAAAATCAGAATTCAGTAATCAAAAACAAATTTAAAAACACAGCTCAATAATCACGTAATCAACAAAATTTTAAAGCGCAAATCGACAATTTAATAATCACGTAATCAGCAAAATTTAAAAAGGCAGCTAAATAATCACGCAATTGGCAATTAGATAATCAACAATTCAATAATTTTGATAAAAAGAATAATTACGGATCAGATGTAAAATTAGGTCGAAAATCAGCAAATAATAACTTAAATATGAAAAACAAAATTGCGAAATTGATAAAATACCTTTAAATAAACAATTAGATGAATGTATTCGAGAATATGATTGAATTCTGAAGCAAATTTGAAGATCAAATCGACCTTGATTGAGGTCCTACAATGGCGGCATGGTGAAGAGAGAGAAGAGAGAAAACAAGGAGAAAGGAGAGTTTAGAGAGAGAAAGAAATCAGCGTGAGAAGGAAAAAATCAGATGGGTATATATTCAAAGAATTTACAAAAATGCCATTAGTAATCCCTTGATTTTCAGCGGTTAGATTAGAAACGATCGAAAGGTCAAGAATTATTCTCATATAAGATTGTGTTCTCACATAGAAGGGGTGTTCTCACATGAGCCTTCCTCTATATATATATATATATCGGTTTTTTCATGAAATACCCCTGAGGTTTGCAATAATGCACCAAATACCCCTGCGCGTTTCAAAATTCATTGAATACCCCTATTTTTTCCGTATTGTTCACCAAATACCCCTATTATGACTTTCCGTTAGTCCTCCGTTAAGTCATGTTTATAATTCACCAAATACACCTATTTATAAACTTTTTGCATAGTATACACCTATTTATAAACTTTTTTGCACCAAATACCCAAACAGCTTATACCATTAATAATTGAATTTGAAGAACAATACATCTGAAAATTGAAGAACAAAACCCATAATATTGAAGAAGAGAATATTAAATTTTGAGAGTTTAATTCCTAAAATCGAAAATCTAAACTACAAATTCGAATTCCAGTGTCTATAATCTCTCTCTAATCTACCTAAATTCTGTTGTTTTTCGCCCCTTGCTGCTGCCGCTGCTATTCTATGCTCACGAAGAACTCAGCTCCAAAATCTAAAATAGGAAAACCAACGAAAATCAAAATCTGAAAAACACAAACAAATGTTGCTCCAAAATCTCCTCTAATTTCATATGCTCCCTCGAACCAAAGAGAAGAACATAAATGCTGAAGAACGAATTCGAGAACGAAAATCTGCAAGAAAAAAAAAAAAAAACGAAAATCTAGTTCTGTATTCTCTCTTAATTGTTGCGCTACCCTCTATGCTCTCTACACTATCAATTTTTGTTCTCCGTCCTTCGAATCCAACCCCCGAATTCCAAAAAAAATCAGCCCAGAAAATAGGGGCAACATGAAATCTGAATTCAGCATCTTCAATTTCAACAGAAATATGAATTCATGTCCTGCTGTCTTCATCATCACCTTACCCTAACTGAATTCATGTTCATGGGCACATGCCTAACCCACATATCCACAATTTCATCTTCAATTTCATCTTTGTTCATAATATTCATCATCACCATACCTAACAGAAACCTCCCCTTGTTCATCAAACTTCAATTCACGATTTCAATTCACTAGAAAATTTGGGTTCGATTATTTGGGATTTGAGTTAGCAATTGATTTTTGATGAAGATGGTTTGAGAAGGAAAAATTGTGGTTGGGTTCACCATTTTGATACCCAGGAAAAAGAGATGTGAGATTGAGAGGAGAGAGGAGGGTGAGAGGAGAGAGGGGATTTAGAGTTAATTAGGGTTCATTAAGTGTTAATTAGAATTGGCATTAATTCACCTCAAATTACTCAGAAATACAAGCTCGGTAGTTCTGCGAATCCACCATTTTCGCCATTTCCGCCGACGAAGGTTGAAGGTTGGCGGCGAAAGGAGAGGACTAAGCGCGGCAGCAGCAAAGGAAGGAGAAGACGGTGGCGAGAGAAGAGAAACGATGAAGAAGAAGAAGAAGAAGAAGGGCGAGTAATTAAGAAGAACAGAGGAGATGAGATGAGAGAGAAGACATTAGATTTTTTTTAAAGTTAAAATGTAGAATATTGGGTGAATAAGGGCATAAACGTAAATTAACACTAACGGAGTACTAACGGCCGTTAAATCCAAGGGTATTTGGTGCACTTTAAGTTTAAATAGGGGTATTCTATGAATTTTGAAACGCGCAGGGGTATTTGGTGCATTATTGCAAACCTCAGGGGCATTTCATGAAAAAACCGTATATATATATATATATATATATATATATATATATATATATATATATATATATATATATATATATATATATATATATATATATATATACACGTTAATTATATATTTATTACTAAAATTCATAAATTCTATTTAAATATAAATAATTATACATTAAAATATATTAATAAAATTTATAAATTTTCGGGGGATTACACCAAATGCCCCTCGACTTTCAGAAATTTATAAAATACCTCTGTTTCAAAATTAAATGTACCAAATACCCCTATTTCAAAAATTAATACACCAAATATCTTTAATGACGTCATCAAACCTATAATCAACCAATTAACGTCTAATTAACCCAGCTAAACCCTACTTAACACCCCTAATCAACCCACCCAATAACAAACATAATTAACCCACCCATTAACCCACCAACCCACCCAGAAATCAAGACTGTCGCCATTTATCTCAACTTCATCACCTTCAAGTCTTTAACATTGCGCCAACCCATCTCCCATCTCACCACCACCGCCACTTCCTTCACTCCCCGACCTCCCGCAACCACCGCCTACTCACCTCCAAAATTCACCCCAGCAACAACCATATTCAACTCCATCGTCGACTCAATTGTCGGTGCCGGCGAAGGCATTGGTTAAACCGAGAAACTCGACGGAGCTGGAAGGAGGGACAGCGAGGTCGAGGGCTATGATGAAGGCGACACCTTCGCCAGGTGTTGTTGACGCGGAAGATGTTGATGAGGAAAGTTGAATGGTTGACCACCACCGCCTACGTTTTCGGCTCCACCATTCTTCCATCTTCTTCTTAGACATTTTCTCTCTCCTAAAAAATCGAACCCATACAATGAATCTAGGAGTTAATGAATTTCCCAACATCTTTCTTATTTGGGTGATTTTATATATGGATTTTAGTTTGTGCAGCTCTAATTTTCCCCACCTGCATTCAATCGACAAATTGAAAGTTACCCACTTAACTTTTTGAGAAATTAACATCTGAACTGGGATATTGTTCAAATGTGTTAGGCCAGAGTATGATCTTTGCTTTTGGTTCTTGGTTTGATTGGTTGAGTATGTGATTCTATTATGATTTCTTTCCCAGGTTGATTTTATCGGTGGGTTGTGTTTGATTGTTAGCTGGTAAGTCGACAAAGCTAGCGGCGACAGGCAGGGGTGGTTCGCCAACGGTGAGGGTGGTGGTTGCAGGGCGGTGGTGGGTTAGTGGAAAGAAGAAGCCGAAGGTGTGGGGTAGACTTCTACGGTGGCGGCGACGGAGGAGAGGAAGAGGAAGGCGAGGAGAGAGAAAATGAGGGTGGTTATAGGGGAAATCATAATTAAGGGGAAAATGGGTGGGTTAAATAGATTAATTAGGGTTGATGACATCATAGGGGTGTTTGGTACATTTAGTATTGAAATAAGGGTATTTTATGAATTTCTGAAAGTCGAGGGGCATTTGATGATTTACGCGAAAATTCGGGGATATTTCATGAAAAATCCGTTTATTTAATTATGCACGAGTTGTTTTTTTGTTTTTTTTTTTGACGAGAAATTGTAGGAGCTCATTCAATCAAAGCTTTGTTCTCAAGCACAACAGGAACAATGTCGGGGGGCACTGCCAATCATCCATGATCCATCCACACTAAGACCTCGTCAAAGAGTAGGAAGGCCTTGGCGATGGTGTGTGCCGCCTTATTACAATTACAAAGTCTCTTAGCAAAATTAAAAGTAGAATTTTCAAACAAAGTACGGAGTAACTAAATCAGGAATATCCTTCACTAACATTTGACTATTTGAGTAATAGAAACCTCCTTCGACTTTCCAGTAAGTAGTGCCACGAATGTGTTTATCTTCCACCACCCCACTGCTGGTGGCTGGCTTCCACGCCGTACTTCCTGCCCCTATAGGTACAACATAGGCTCCTCCCTCATCACAGTCGCCTCATACTCTCCCAAGTGTCACACTGAATGCGGGGATCATTTATTTTCTTCTCAAAGACCCAGGCGTTGCGGCTGCATAGAAATACAAAGAAATCAAGCTAACACTTTAGTTCAAATGCAACAGAGGACCCAGCCAGGAAGCCACCAACATCAAAGATGGACAGCTAACAACGGCCAAGCCTCACGTCATTATGAACAGGATATAAACCAAGGGTTTCTCACATAAAAGCCCAAGAAGCCTGACTTCACGTCACTGTTTCTCACTAGTTAGTGTACGTGAATAACTCATTTGGAAAGTGTATAAATAAATGTTATTTACACCATCTTTTGTGGGTTACTGGGTTCATATCCATACCCATAACTTTCGTTTTCCATCCTCGTTCCAGTTGCCATTTAGCTTGCTTTTTTAAAAAATATCATTATTTTTAGGGCCCAATTGTAAAATTGCACATGGCCTCCAAAATGCTTGAGACTGCCCTGATATATACACTCAGACAAAATCAGAGGTAGCAGAAGTTGGAGCTTATAAAGGAGAAAGAAAGGGCACCAGAAGAAAGGCGAAGGCAAGCACAGATCCATTTTCATAAGTTCGGCATTAACATATTATCGTATTCTAAAATTTTCATATTTCTAACCCCCTACTACGCGAGGATTAACCTTCAATAAATAAAATCTCATGAATTAAGCAGTCCTGTAATAAGAGGTCATATAGTAACTACCACAAAGGCTCCATGTCTCCATTTGGTTTTAGGGAATACATTTTGAATGGAATTATGATATTCCATGGGAAACATTTTTCAGAGGAAATAACAATTGTAAATTAGTACTCTGTATCATATAATTGGTTCCTTACAAGAAAAGTTAAGGAGAAAATGGAAATGGGAGGGGGTGGATTGGAGGAAAGAAAGAGGAAGGTAAGGAATAGAGAGGAAATGTGGCTTCTCTTCCTTACCTCCAGAGAACTATTTTCCACCGGTGAAAAAATTGTTTTCCACAAGCCAACTAAAGAACACGGGAAAATCACTTTTCCTCCCAACCAAACACTCTCCAAGAGCTATGAAATTCTTTCAATATTTCAATTAGTCAAATGGCATATGTATGTTGAACCTCTAACCTAACAACTAGGCAATTTTTGAAAAAGGTTAACTACAAGTCTACGAGTACTGTTTACTACCTCAAATTTTATCAATGTTTTCTGCCACGCAGTTTCAAGCTGCAAATCTTCCTAAAATTACATATTACAACACATCCAGTACTTCAGATTTTATTTAGTAAATAAAGAACTTAAGCTATGATGATCATAAATAAAGATTTTGTGCGTTACCTGAAAGTCCAGCTCATATCGCTTGCTTAAAATTCAGAGAGAATTCAAATTAGGAGTGATATTGAAAGACACTGAAATTAAAGAGTGGGAATCAAGTGAAAATTTGATACTAGAGAGAAATATCATCAAGAATGAAATTTAAACAGAGAAAAGCACAAACTGCTGACTTACTTCAAGACAGCTGCCTGATTTGTCATTGTAACAACGAAACAGTACTAATGCTTTGTGTCTTTTGCCAGAAGATTTGTACACGAAAACTCAAAATTTCCCAGAATTTGCTCGTATCTTCTTGATCAAATATTCCTCTAAAGCAGCTCCTGCCTCAATTATCCTTGTATAAGGTTTTATGTCAACCTTAATCACCTCATCCAAAAACCCATCCAAGCCTTCCATCTCCTCTACCTCGCAAATCCTGGGTATGACTTCTTGCCATGTACCAATATATGGTACTTCACCGTGTTTTAAAAGCTCCCCTAGCACCTCAGAAGCTTCCTCGGTTCTACCAACAGTACACAAACCCTTGATCAAGGAATGAGTTATTGAAAAATGAGGAGAACAACCTTTTGAAATCATTTCCTCCATGTACTTCCTCGCTTCATCATACATCCCTTGATCAACCAAACCACCAACCAATGTTCGATAAGACACCAAATTTGGCAAACATCCATTCAAATACATATCATCCAAAATCTTGATGGCCTGGTGTGCACGCCCCTCTCGACATAAACCCAACATAACTGTATTATAATGTATGAGATTAGGGTTACAACCCTTAACTTTCATCCTGCATAACAACTTATAAGCCTCCCTAAGCTTCTTCTTCCTACATAAACTATTCAACAAACTGGTATAGCTCAATGTATCTGGCACGAAACCCTTATTAAACATATCATCTAACAAATCCATAGCTTTAGTCACTTGACTCTTCCTACACAATGCCTGCATCAAAATTCTATAAGATTCAACATCAGGCAAAATCTCTCTCTTAAGCATATCGTTGAACAGCTTATAGGCAACACTAAGTTCATCATTACCACAGAAAGCCCTCATCAAAATGTTGTAAGATTTCACATTTGGGTCCACTGCATACTTATGTGCAATCCTAAAAAGATCAAAAGCAGGCCGAAGAAAGCTCCGCTGAGCCACGAGAATAGAAAGAACATGATTCAGGTGTTTCGAGGTGGGATTACAGTTAAACTCAACGATGCTATAGAACATCTTAAGGGCCTTTTCAGGCATATGGGCATCGCCGTAAATGCAAATTAAGCGAGAAAACAGACCTGGAGTTGTAGGGTAACGAAGGCGTTTGAGCTGAGAAAGAAGCTTCTCCATGAGCGAGAATTGACGAGCATTTCCCAATTTGATGATCAGAGTGTGGAAAGTGGGGTAAGAATGGCGGAAATTGGGTTGGCGAGAGGCTAAATCAAAGATTTCTTTGGCTAAAAGAGGGTCTGATTGAGAGGAAATCAGCTTGTGGATTCGATTTGGGGAAGCAATTAGGGTTCTTGAGAATGATTGTAAATCATTTTGGGATTCTGGGTTATATCTTGTTTGGTGTGATAATGGTGGTGGTAGTGGTGGCGGTTTATCATGGTGGTGATTTTCTGGATGGATTGAAGAAGAGTGGAAGCAGATTGTTGGGGGAAGAGAAAGATTGCGAGTGATACGTTGAAGATTGTTGCATAATCGCGCAGGAGTTTGATGCATTTTTTTTTCCAGCTTGTAGTAATTATTTGTGTCAATTTCTATTGTGAAATTCATATTTGGCTCAATTCCCTTTCTTTATTAAGAAATTCCTAATCAACACTGGTATTACTCATTCCGTCTATTTTATATTTTTTAAAAAAAATATTTTTGTGTCTTGTATTTTTTGCTTTATTTAACACAAAAAAACTCGAATAAATAATAGTCAAATTGAGCAAATAAAACGAGATGGAGATGGAGATGGAGATGGATGGAGTACTTTGTATATATGGTGAGACTCGAACTTATAATTAGGAATGTCAATGAGGTGGGTTAAATAGGAGACTCATCTTGCATCCGCCCCAATTAGGTGGGGATGGAATCCGATGGATGAAGGAAGGTATGTGGGTGATAGGAGGAAATGGAGACAAAAATTGTACTCGTCGTGGGTGATGGGCCTATATGGATTTTAAGGTGTACACGCCCAGTACCCGTTCCACCCCGCCCGCTTGCCTCAAAATTCTTTTATTTTATTTTACTCTGTGCCTCTTGTTTTATGTAATGGCTTTGTGAAAAATAATATCATTAAATAGGCAAGCTAATATTAGATGCATTTTATTTATACTCTTTTGTGTTTATTTTATTTCTACTAATACAAGGTGGATCTTGGGGCGGATAAAGTGGGATTATGTGGGTATGGATACCTAAGTGGGTGGTGAGGCGGGGATGGTATTAACAGTGTACTGTTGGGGTGAGTATGAAAATGAATATTGTAACCGCATGGGCGATAGGGCGGGGATAAGGATGAATTTTATAACCGTTGTGGGTCATGGGATGTGGATGAGGATGAGAATTTTAGGTGGTGATGATGATAGAGGGACCTACATCCGCATTCGTCCCGTCACATTTACATCCTTACTTATACAAAAGATGAATTTCACAACATTTTCATTCTCCATCAAACTTGTTTGGTTAATACATGACATAAATAGAAATTCTATAATTTGTTCTATTTACATTCAAAATTTTATCCTTCCAAAGTAATCCGATGAATATGAATATTTTATTTCGTTATCCTTGAGTAGCATTTGGGTATACTTATTATTATTATTATTTTGATAATTGGGTATACTTAAATCAATATTGATCAATAAGTGTTATGTGTGCCTCGAATCTTCCTTGAAGGATGTTAGGGTGTTATAGTGGAAGTTCTGACTTCAAATGGACATATCTCATGATCTACTCATTAGATTGAGTTGATTCAAGTTGGAGGTGAAAGCTTGGCTCAATAGCTTTCCAACGCCTGGTCATAAGCTCATTTTGGATGAGAAATGAGGGAGTTATGATTGTTTTACGAGAAGCTGTCATGCAGCAGGGTAAGTTCGGCCGAGCCTGCTGGAGGTTCGGCCGAACTATTAGGTGGTTCGGCCGAACCTGAAGTCAGTAGCTGTGATTTTGGAGGTTCGCCCGAACTTTGGGTAAGTTCGGCCGAACTCTTAGAATGTTCGGCCGAACCTGAAGAGAATCAGGAACTATGTTTTTAGAGGTTCGTCCGAACTTTTTGGTAAGTTCGGCCGAACCTGACCTTGGTTCGGTCGAACCCTTTGAAGGTTCGACCGAACTATGCGGGTAATCTGTTTTCTTCTCCGCACGGTACATTCGACGTGGCTTTTTCTTGTCCCTTAGATTGGTTTGATGTCTAACACTGTAAATACCAAATGTAATGAGATTTTCAGCATTAAGAGAGAGAAACACAAGTGAGGCTGAAACCCTAGATCTAAGAATTCTCTCTTCTTCACCTTTGAGAATTCCTCTTTGTAATCCTTTCTCCATTGAAGAGTAATACAAGCTCCAAACCCTCCCCCATGGTGGATGTAGCTCATTGAAGAGTGAACCACCTTAAATCTTTGTGTGTGTTTTTTAATTTCTTTAATTATTTCTTCTCATTATTCAAACATCAAATTGTCATACAAATCAACATTCAAGCCTAAAAGATCCTTCATTTATAACAATTGGTATCAAGAGCTAAGGTTGTGTTTGGGTTGTTTGTTTGATTTCTTGGGGAGTATTGAATACTCATGTCGACAATGAAGTTGGATATTGAGAAGTTTGATAGGTCAATTAACTTTGGCCTTTGGCAATTGAAAATGAAAGCTATTTTGATACAAAATGGTGTGCACAAGGCTCTTGAAGGGAAGGATAAGAAACCCACTACCATTACGGAAGAGAAGTGGGAGGAGATTGATTTGAAGGCTTTGTCGGCTATACAACTTTGCCTCTCGAATGAAGTATTGAGGGAAGTTGCCAAGGAGTAAACCGCCAATGATCTATGGTCGAAGTTGGAGGCTCTTTATATGGCTAAAAGTGTCACCAACCGTCTACTACTCAAGAGTAGACTCTATGATCTTCGGCTTGAGGAAGGTAATTCTCTTAAGTCTCATTTAGATGAGTTCTTTTCGATTGTTATGGATCTTCAAAATATTGATGTTGTTTTAGATGATGAGGATCTTGAAATTTACTTGTTATGTTCATTACCACCATCCTATAAACATTTTCGTGAAACTATCTTGTATGGTAGAGATGATTTGAGTATTGATGATGTTAGAGATGCTTTGACCCAAAGGGACTTAATTTATAATCAATTAATTTCTAAATCATCAAATAACTCCAATGATGGTTTGTTTGTGAGGGGTAGAAATCATGAGAAGACTTCTACTAGTAGTGGTGGTAATGGGGGAAAGAATAGGGGTCGGTCCAAGTCAAAGAAACCGAATCCCAACCGTAACAAGTCTTGCAATTATTGTCACATTAAAGGCCACATTAAGTCGGAATGTTGGAAGTGGCAAAAGAAACAATCGGGAGGTGATGGTAAGTCCGGAAAGGGCAAAGAACCTCATGCTACCGCCGAGGCTAGCTATGTTGATACCGATAGTGATAGTGGTGCATTGGTTGCCACTCATGGAAGAATCAAGGGTAAGGATGAATGGATTTTGGATTCGGGTTGCTCGTTTCATATGACCCCCAACAAGGATCTCTGTGATTGGAATTGGGACGGTAGCCATCAAAATGTTTGATGGTATTGTGAGAACCTTAACTAAAGTTAGTCATGTTCTGGAGCTAAAGAAGAATTTGATCTCTCTTGGCACTCTTGACACTAACGGTTGTAAGTGCATAGCGGAAGGTGGAGTACTGAAGGTTGTGAAAGGTGCTCTTGTGTTGATGAAGGGTGCCAAAGTGGGTAGCTTGTACTCATTGCAAGGATCCACCATGGTAGGCTCGGCAAATGTTTCCACAGGTACTATGAGTGATAGTGAAACCAAGTTATGGCATTTGAGACTTGGCCATATGGGGGAGCATGGTATGTCGGAGTTTAGCAAGCAAGGTTGTTTTGGAAGCTTGAAGCTTGGAAGCCTTGGCTTTTGTGAGCATTGTGTGTTTGGTAAACACAAGAGGGTTAGCTTCAAACCCGCTGTACACAACACCAAAGGGATACTTGAATACATCCATTCGGATTTGTGGGGTCCCTCTAGAGTTCCTTCGATTGGTGGTTGTAATTATTTGCTCACTATAATTGATGACTTCTCTAGGAAGGTTTGGGTGTTCTTTATAAAGCATAAAGATGATGTCTTTGATGTGTTCCATGATTGGAAGACCATGATTGAAAAGAAGACCGAGAAAAAGATCAAAACGTTGAGGACCGATAATGGTCTAGAGTTTGTAGAGAAGAAGTTCTTGAAGTATTGTCTCAAGCATGGCATTGTGCGGCATCGAACTTGTGCGGGTAGACCTCAACAAAATGGGGTTGCGGAGCGGATGAATAGAACTCTCTTAGAGAGGGCTAGATGTATGCTCTCACAAGCAAATTTGGGGAAATCTTTTTGGGCGGAAGCCGTTGCAACGGCTTGTTACTTGGTGAATCACTCTCCTCACTCGGCTCTTGACTTCAAGTCACCTCTTGAGGTATGGTACGAAAAACCCGTTGATTATTCATGTTTGAGAGTATTTGGTTGTCCGGCTTACATTCATGTTAGTGATGGTAAACTTGAACCTAGAGCTAAAAAATGTATTTTTGTTGGCTATGGTATAGGAGTCAAGGGTTATAGAGTATGGTGTAACCAATCTAGAAGAGTCATAACTTCTAGAGATATTATTTTTGATGAAAATTGTATGATCACTCCGGGAAAGGAGCTTTCTATTTGCAATGATGTAGGTTCGCACCATGATACCGAGGAGGAGGTGGAGCTAGATGAGCATTCACATGAAAATGGTCCCTCATCAAGGAGACCTCGTGAAGCGACACCACAAGCTCAAAAGAAATCTATTGCCGAAGAAAGAGCAAAGAGACCAATCAAGCCTCCAAGTAGATACATTGAGGAGTGTGATTACGTCCAATATGCTCTCTCCGTTGCAAGTCAAGTGGAAACCGATAATGATGATCCTTGTTCATTCAAGGAAGCAATGTCTCTAAATGATGCCGGCAAGTGGTTGATGGCCATGGAGCAAGAAATGGAGTCCTTGCACAAGAACAATACTTGGAGCTTATGCATTGCACCGAAAGGCAAAAGAATTGTTGGGTGCAAGTGGGTGTACAAGAAGAAGGAAGGTACACCCGAATCGGGTGGTCCCGTCTACAAGGCAAGAGTTGTTGAAAGAGGTTTCACACAAATTGAAGGTGTTGACTTTCATGAAGTATTTTCTTCGGTTGTGAAACACTCATCCATAAGGGTGTTGCTTGCCTTGGTAGCTATGGAAGACTTGGAGCTACACCAACTTGATGTGAAGACCGCATTCCTCCATGGGGATTTGGAGGAGGAGATCTACATGAAGCAACCGGAAGGTTTTGAGGAGAAAGGGAAGGAAAATCATGTGTGTCGTCTTTTAAAGTCCTTGTATGGCTTGAAGCAATCTCCAAGGCAATGGTATAAATGTTTTGATTCGTTCATGTTGGCACATGATTTCACAAGGAGCTCTTATGGTAGTTGTGTCTATTACAAAGAACTTGTGAGTGGTTCCTTCATCTACTTACTCTTATATGTAGATGATATATTGGTGGCTTGCAAGAATATGATTGAGATTGACAACTTGAAAAAGTTGTTGGCAAGTGAGTTTGATATGAAAGATCTTGGTGAAGCCAAGAAGATTTTTGGTATGGAGATTATTCGTGATAGGAATGCGGGTGTTTTGTATCTTAGTCAAAAGAGATACATTGAGAAGGTGCTTGAGCGCTTCTCCATGGTGCATGCAAAACCGGTTTCCACTCCATTGAGTTTTCACTTTAAGCTATCAAAGGAGCTTAGTCCTCAATCCAAGGAAGAAGAAAAGTCCATGGCTCACATTCCATACACTAGTGCGGTTGGAAGTGTGATGTATGCCATGGTGTGTTCAAGACCGGATATAGCTCATGCGGTGAGTATGGTTAGTCGGTATATGTCAAGACCGGGAAAGGTCCATTGGGAAGCCGTGAAGTGGTTGTTGAGGTACTTGAAGGGTACCTCAAACGTTTGCCTTGAGTTTGGTAGAAATGCAAACGGGCTTGAGGGCTTTTGTGATTCGGATTATGGAGGTGATTTGGATGACCGGAAATCTACTTCCGGCTATGTCTTTACTTTGGGTGGTACGGCCGTGAGTTGGAAATCAACGCTACAAGATGTTGTAGCTCTTTCAACTACGGAGGCCGAGTTTATGGCCATTATCGAAGCATTCAAAGAAGCAAAGTGGCTCAAGGGTCTAGTGGGAGAGTTTAGTCCATGTTCAAGCTTGGTGTCCGTTTTTTGTGATAGTCAAAGTGCCATACATTTGGCTAAGAATCAAAACACATTCTACAAGAGAACGAAGCACATTGACATCAAGTACAACTTCGTTCGAAATGTGATAGCTAAGAAAGAATTGCTCTTGAAGAAGATTGGTAACGAGGAGAATCCCGCCGACATGTTGACAAAGCCTTTGCCGACAACTAAGTTCACTTTGTGTGTGGACTTAGTTGGTCTTTCTCCATGGTTGATGTAAGCCCATAAGGGCTTGTTGGGAGTATGTTTGGAGTATAGTTTGGTATTACATTATGAGGAAGTGTGGAGGATTCAAGTCAAGGTGGAGAATGGTTATGTGTGCCTCGAATCTTCCTTGAAGGATGTTAGGGTGTTATAGTGGAAGTTCTGACTTCAAATGGACATATCTCATGATCTACTCATTAGATTGAGTTGATTCAAGTTGGAGGTGAAAGCTTGGCTCAATAGCTTTCCAACTCCTGGTCATAAGCTCATTTTGGATGAGAAATGAGGGAGTTATGACTGTTTTACGAGAAGCTGTCATGCAGCAGGGTAAGTTCGGCCGAACCTGCTGGAGGTTCGGCCGAACCTGCTGGAAGTTCGGCCGAACTATTAGGTGGTTCGGCCGAACCTGAAGTCAGTAGCTGTGATTTTGGAGGTTCGCCCGAACTTTTACAGGCTTATTAATTTTTAGCTCCTTCCATGGTACAAACTTAAACTGCATAAATCAATACCATGGTCGAAACTAAAAATTCATAAGTCTGTACTATGGTACAAGCTTAAAATTCATAAGCCTGTACCATGGTACAAGCTAAAACTGCATAAGTTTCTAAAAAAAATTCGGACAAAAAAAAAAACTCTTGTAAAGACTCGGTCATTTAGTCGCATACGACGTGATGGTGGTGGCCGGAGGTAGTGGCCGATGATGGTGGCCAGTGGTGGTGGTTAGATTTGGGGCGGGTATATGGGTAAATGTTAAAAGAGGAGGGTAAATAAAGAAGGGTATATGGGTAAATGAATGGGCCGATTTTGAGTAATATGAGGCGGTAAATAGTAAGCCTCGAAGACTAATCAACTTAATTTTAGCACTATACACTTAAACTTTTTGGGTTTTTCAATGTGTAATAAGGGAGGAGTTTACAAACTTTTTGCAAGAAATTATATTATTGATTTTTGGTTTGATGGTAAAGTTGTCCGATTCAAGGTCGGTCTAGTTCGGGCCGATCCATTTTTTCGGTGTACACCGTTTTTTGAACATCCCTAGGCTCTAGTCATATATGCCCAGTCGAACACCCCTAAGATTGAACAATACGTTCTGTTGCTTAATATATTTTTCAAAGAGTAAAGTGTTACAGAGTAATTATCAATTATGGATTTGTATTCATATGTCATATGGATCAGATGATTTGTCTTGCATGTGATTTACTTGTTCTATTTTGAGTGATTATGTTAGGTTGTTAGTTTTCCTAACTTAACTGTTTTTTTTTACAACATTGTACTAACTTTTGTTGATTACGTGAATTTCATGTATTATATGGATCTATTCCTTATTGAACATATGACGTCCCTTCTTTACAACTGTATTGTTGGTGAGTAGTCACACGGGGTTAAGGAAGTGGCATTTGCAAGTTTGAAGATCATTTACATTCGGGATCCATGAGTGACTTTTATTTTACGTTCCTAGTTTTCATAAGTTTATTCAATGTGTTTGGTTTAGGATTTTGTATCCATGATTAAAGGCTACATACTTCCGTGCTAACAAAGGTACCTCATTTTGTCGCTTATCTTTTGTTTCTCATTGTTGATCCTCCTACAGAGCCAAGACTCTATTTTTTCACCTGATCTAGTCTGTTTTTTCCAAGTTTTTTTCAAAATAAAATAACTTCTAAAAAGAGATAATTGTTGGGTGTTACAATACCACTACAAACTTTCGCACAGGCAAAGGTCACTCGTTTTTACCGCTCATTTTTTATTTCGCGTTGTTAATCTTACAAAAAAGTTAAAAACCACAACCGATAAGAATCGAACCGAAACGAGCTACACCCAAAGTCCATTTTGGTGCGCGTGCATTTACACACAATACTTCGTATGGTGGTGATCATATGATATCTCCTCACTCAGTCAAATCAAACCGAAACAAAAAAATCCCCAAACTTTTTATTTAATTTTGCGGGTGAACAACAAATCTCCAACTCCTCTTTGTTTACTCCGCCACTTTTGCTGTCTCCTTCCCTTTTAATTCTCCCTCAACCCCCCTCTACTCTCTTCTTGCTGTTTCCCCCATTTCCTCTCTTAGCATTGTTGCATCATAAATCCCCATAATTCCTGCATTATTTCCAAACCCATCATGTCTTCAGCTATGGCTGTCCCCAAAATCTTCCACTCCATTAATTATAGTTGTAATCGATCCAAAGAAAAACCCCTTTTCGATCCTGTTAAAGCTGTAACGCAAACATCTTTTCTTGGATCTGTCAATAAACTTCGCATTTCTTCAAATGTACCCTTTTCTTCTGCTTCTGTTTCGAGTTCTGTTGTTGCTGTTTCTGAGGTTGTCAAGGAGAGGAAGCCCAAATCTGCTGTTTCTGCTTCAAATCTGGTAAATTTTAGGGCCGGTTTGTTGTCGTTTTTTGTTTCCAGTTTTCGGGTTTTGAGACTACTGAAAGCAATTATATGGAAACCCGTAAAAGTAATTTCTTGTTCATTGTTGATTTTCAAAATAAATATGGTTTCTATAATTATGACTATTTTGCATGTTTGTGCTGATTGATCTTATTCAATGATCGAATATATGTTACGTCATTACATATTTTGTTATATGTGATCAGAATTTTTAGTTGAAGCAATTTGAATTTGATTTATCATTGCAATTACTAGTTTTTTTCATTTTTAAATTGGAATGAAGGAAGAGTTCTTATTATTGATTTTGAGCTGGTGGGTGATTTTTGTGTGTAGTTGATCACTAAAGAGGAAGGTCTTGTGCTATATGAGGACATGATTTTGGGTAGAGTGTTTGAGGATATGTGTGCCCAGATGTATTACAGGGGGAAAATGTTTGGATTTGTCCATTTATACAATGGGCAAGAGGCAATTTCAACTGGATTTATCAAGTTATTAACACAGAAAGACTCTGTTGTTAGTACTTACCGCGATCACGTTCATGCCCTTAGCAAGGGCGTCCCTGCTCGTAATGTGATGAGCGAGCTTTTTGGGAAAGCAACTGGTTGTTGCAGAGGGCAAGGAGGGTCTATGCACATGTTCTCCAAGGAACATAACGTTCTTGGTGGTTTCGCCTTCATTGGGGAAGGTATTCCTGTTGCCACGGGAGCTGCATTTACAAGCAAGTATAAGAGAGAGGTGTTGAAGGAGAATTGTGACGATGTGACAGTGGCGTTCTTTGGAGATGGGACTTGTAACAATGGGCAGTTCTTTGAGTGTTTGAACATGGCTGCATTATGGAAGCTTCCTATTATTTTCGTAGTGGAGAACAATTTGTGGGCGATTGGAATGTCCCATGTAAGGGCAACTTCTGATCCTGCGATTTGGAAGAAGGGCCCCGCTTTTGGTATGCCTGGAGTTCATGTGGATGGTATGGATGTTTTGAAGGTGAGGGAAGTGGCAAAGGAGGCTGTTGATAGGGCTAGGAGAGGAGAAGGTCCTACCTTGGTGGAATGTGAAACTTACAGGTTTAGAGGACACTCATTGGCTGACCCTGACGAGCTCCGTGACCCTGGTAAGTTCAAATCTGTTTTTTCCTCACTGTAGTGTTTCCTTATTGATTGTTTGTTAATGGCTCAATAAGTTTGACAGTGTTCATGAATCACAGATAAATTTGTTTCCATGCCTAATTGCCTATAGTCTTGGTAGAAATTGATGCGTACTAGCAAACATAGGGTTTGCGCTCTTGAAGATGCCCATGCAAGAGCTCTGTATTAATTGATGTGACATTTCTGTTTCTTCGTTGTGTACCCGCTTATCTATTCTAGTTTGTCTGAAGTTTTTGATGACCAATAAATCTTCTCCAGCTCTTATTTACTTGCAACAAGTAATTTGTTGTAAATGTTAGATCTCATGGTCATCTTTAGTCAAACCAAAAGTCTTCCCTCCGAGTTGGTTAATCTTGATAAGAATTTCCTGATTTGTTGGTGGAAAGCAGGAGATTTCAAGTTTTGGAGTATGTCAGTTCCATTTATTAGGTCAATAATACCGAATTTCAATTCCATCTTTATCTTATTGCCTTTCTACTTTTCTAACCAACCCATAGAAACGTAATATAGCTCCACCCTCCCCCCTCTTTGATCGGGCCTAAGAGGTTACTCACTTCGAACAATATTCATCATGTTTAGTGTGTAACGTGAATAAAATGAATTTTAATCCTGATTTGTTGGTGGAAAGCAGGAGATTTCAAGTTTTGGAGTATGTCAGTTCCATTTATTAGGTCAATAATACCGAATTTCAATTCCATCTTTATCTTATTGCCTTTCTACTTTTCTAACCAACCCATAGAAACGTAATATAGCTCCACCCTCCCCCCTCTTTGATCGGGCCTAAGAGGTTACTCACTTCGAACAATATTCATCATGTTTAGTGTGTAACGTGAATAAAATGAATTTTAATTACAGTGACCGCCAAAAATTGGCTCTAATAATAAAAATTCCTCTTTGATATTATCAGACGGTTGAGCACTTGAATTATTAGGTAAAATGAGAGTTTGAGATAACACCGAAGTTTGCAAATGCCTTGGGATATGTTTTGTGTTGAAGTCATTCATTTGAATCATAGTGCATCAGTTTTGTTAGTGCAACTCCATAACCAATTTGATAGAAGTAGTTTTATTGTTAGACTTTTCCTCCTTTGTCCAGCAATTTTGTTGGAAATTACGAGGGTTTTCAAGTTTTGCTCAGGCATAGTTCTATAGGAGGCACCAGCATTATTGTTCACTTGTATGGTTTTTCTAGTACTTAGTAGGCCTACCACATGCAGGAATACATCATGCCACATGATACCATGATTGGAGAACTTCTGTTTTCAGATTATTAGGTGTTTATATTATTATCTTGATTTAGATGGGATCTTGATAAACATTTCCTAAATATTCTGCATCTGACAACATGATACACTTTGTGTTGGCAGCTGAGAAAGCTCGCTACAGTACTAGAGATCCAATAGCAGCTTTGAAAAAGTACTTAACTGAGAACAAGTTGGCTAACGAAGCTGACCTGAAAGCCATTGAGAAGAAGATAGACGAACTAGTCGAGGAAGCTGTTGAGTTTGCAGATGAAAGCCCAGCTCCACACCGAAGCCAACTTCTCGAGAATGTGTTTGCCGATCCAAAGGGTTTTGGAATCGGACCTGATGGTAAATACAGATGTGAAGATCCAAAGTTCACAGAGGGCACTGCCCAAGTCTAACATGGTTTCAGTATTTTTTTTATAATCTTTCTCCTCTCTTTTAACTCACCTACTTCTTCATTTTACACCTTGTTGCTTTATTAGATTTCACATTCTGTATTACTGTTGAATAGAGTGTTTATCTGGGTTTGTTTTGAGCTGTAGCTGTGCAGCCATTCGTCTTTTCTGTCTTATGTGCCGTAATATTTATCGATCAAGTTGTGTATTCAGATATAATTTATGTTATGTTATTATTCTTATCGATCAAGTTTGGCTTTAGTAAATTTCCTAATGCTGTGTTTGGATTCCAATAAACTCCTGAAGTATTTTTTGTTTTTAACGGATACTCGTGGAGAACCACGTAGTTAGAGGGGGCAGTGGAACACCACTTCACCTTTCACCGGAACTACGACGAGCGCCGGCGCCGGTAAATTAAACACTGATAGCAACTCTTCCTCCTGCGCCGTTGTATAGATTTTGTAGATCGTATTTTTCGAAGACCCAACAATTCGTGAAGATTCGGCCTCCTCTTTCCCCTTCTCTTTAGGCGCTAAAAGCTTAGATCTAGCCATGGTGTAAAGAAAATTGAAAGAAAAGAAGATAAAGAAAAAAAGAATTTGACGGGATTTTCCTCATAAACACTTGTGTAGGTTTGTTCCTAATCGTTTGAGGCACGTATTTGGTTATAACATAATTTAACCTTTTACGCCTCAAAATTTAAAATTTAAATGGAAGGAGATAAACTGGGTGACTGAGCGGCGATGGAGACGGTGGGAGTGTGGTAACGAGAGTCACACAAAGGAAGTTTTCATCTACGCAGCAAACACAATCAGGTTCACATTCTATGTACTCCAAGTCGGTATTGAAACAGAAGTGGAGTCCGACAAGATAAATTTGAACATTTTCCCTTAATATTGCACCTAGAGTTCCATCCTGTTTTAAACCCTTAGCCCGAGTTTTTCTGCTTTCTCTTTTGTTACCATATTCAACTTTCGAGGGGTGTACAAGATCATCATTTATGGTGTCTCACTCACACATTACAATGAAATCACGATGATCTAGATAAAGGCTCAATAATTCTCTTTTTGTTATAGGTCTTCCCGTAGTCCCGAAAAGTAAATTTTAAAGTCTGATGGAGAAAGATTTTAAAGATTTCAAAGTCTAAGCAGACTAAGAAAGCACAAATCAGAAGGTGCACCAGGTTGTATGTAGCTCTACATACAACCGGGGTAAAAAACATATTTTTATGATTAAAAAGCACATTTTTTCAATTTAAAATCACATTTTTGGGGTTTAAAAGTGCATTTTTATGGTTTAAAAACCCACCATTTTTTCAAAAAAAAAAAAGCTTCTTATTTTAGCGATTATATTGTGTTCAACAATATGTTCTTTTATAGTGAATTTGTTTTGTTGTCTGGAAAAATGTGCTTTTTTAGGTAAATATGTGGTTTTAAACAATAAAAATGTGCCTTTTGAAGCATTAAAAGTACAAACCGACTCGGTTGCATGTAGCTTTACATGTAACCGGGTGTACCTTCAACCAATTGGAAAGAAAGATAAATGTTCCGTTCTCTCTCTCTCTCTTTTTTTTTCCCGACATAAGCATAAATGTTACCCTTAAAATTCTTGTAAAATTGAAGCGGTCATAAATTCAAATATTACCCTGAACTTCTCCTTAACTTGGAATATACAAATAGGTTGCATTTTATAGTGCTTGATCCACTCCTGTTCTAATAAACGATGTATAGGCTGTGATCTAGGTACGTATTAGGCAAAATAACCCATTTTTCATGAATTAGGTCTAACGTCTCAACTTCTTCTTAATTAAACGTAATTCCACATTTCGCTTCCGGATCTGTATCATGCCGACTTATTTTATTAACAACCTATCACCCTTGAATTGAAAACTCAAGTCCAGTTTGTTTGTATGTTATCTTAATTCTCATAACATCCATTAGCAACTTTATGACAATAACCCCCAGCCCAAAATATAGCAACTTTAAAAGTCAATTTTTCTCTATCAAACCCGGGTTCATATGCAACTACAATGTCATCAAAATCATTTGGATAAGAGGTAGAGGTAACATGAACGGACTGAAAAATTAGAATTATAACTAAAGTTACTTTAATCATGGTTTTATAATACATAATTTATTTTAAAGAAGCAATTGAGGAAAAGATAGGTGAACAATTAAAGTGACACTCAAAGAGTATTTATATATATAATACACTATTTGACGAGATTAATATCAACTCAATAGGTTTTTGTATGATTCACCTTATCAACTTAATAGGTATTGTACGATTCAACTTATCTAATCACACATCTTTGTTGTTGTAACTTTGAAACCGTGTTCAATACCATACCACTATACGGTATTCTATTTAATTAATTGTTTAAGGTTTCTATCTATTGAGTATCAATCTAGGATAAATT
Organism: Spinacia oleracea; assembly: GCF_020520425.1. Lineage (NCBI taxonomy): Eukaryota > Viridiplantae > Streptophyta > Magnoliopsida > Caryophyllales > Amaranthaceae > Spinacia > Spinacia oleracea. The sequence continues at coordinate 102,008,936 of NC_079487.1, read as the reverse complement.
TGGATTATACACTCGGATGTACAGTGCTTATTGTGCACCCTATCTGAACTCCGAGAATGATTTCAATGTATAAGTACAATTGAAATATTATATATATGTTTTTTGGATTTGACCTGTATGTTCATATAATATATGTTCTTTGTGTATAAATATATATATATATATATATATAAAATGTTCTTTATATTTGAACTAAGGGGTCGTTTGGTTGGAAAGAGGAAAGGGAAAGTGAATAAGAAAGGGAATCAAGTAGAATGGAAAGAAAACCCTTTATTTAACAATGGTGTTTGGTTTCCCCTTTTTTCTACCCGCACTCTCCCAAAAACATTTACATAATAAATAAATAATAATAAATTTTAACAATAATAATATAATATAATAAATAATTTGTAATATATAATACTACCTCTATTCCTAAAAAACCAGGTAACGAGAGTCACGTAAAGGAAGTTTTCATCTAGGCCGCAAATACGATGATCAAAATTAAGTTCACATTCTATGTACTCCAAATCGACATTGAGACAGAAGTGGAGTTCGACAAGATAAGTTTAAACATTTTTCCTTAATATTGCAACCTATGTTCCATCCTGTTTTAAACCCTTAGCCAAAGTTTTTTTCCTGTCTCTTTTGTTACCATATTCATCTCTCGCTGGTGTACAAGATCATAGCCTACGGTTTCACATTACACATGACTATGAAATCAGAATAATAAGGATAAAGGCTCAATAATTCTCGTTTTGTGGTAGCCTTCATGTAGTTCCGAAAAGTAAATTTTAAAGTATGATGGAGAATGAATTTAAAGATTTCAAAGTCTATGAAAAGTAAGAAGGAAAGCACAAATTAGAAGGTGCACACAGTTGTATGTAGCTCTACATACAATTTGGGTAAAAAGCACATTTTTACGATTAAAAAACACAATTTTCAATTTAAAAGCACATTTTTGGGGTTTAACGCACATTTTTACAATTGAAAAGCCCATTTATAAAGTTTAAAAACACAACATTTTTTTCAGAAAAACGTTTTTATTTTAGCGATTATATTGTATTCAACAATATGTTCTTTGGTAGCGGATGTGTTTTTTTGTCTGTAAAAACGTGTTTTTTTATGTAATGGGCTTTTAAACAATATAAACGTGCCTTTTAAAGCATTAAAAGTACAAAACGACTCGTTTGCATGTAGTTCTACATATAGCCGGGTGTACGTTCTACCAATTGGAAAGAAAGATAAATGTTACGTTTTTTTTTCTTTGGACATAAGCATAAATGTTACCCTTAAAATTCTGGTAATATCGAAGCGGTCATAGATTAGTAACGTAACATTACCCTGAACTTCTATTTCACTTGGAATATACAAATAGGTTGCATTTCATAGTGCTTGATCCACTCGTGTTCTCAAAAAACGATATCCAGGTCGTGATCTGGGTACGTAGGTAAATCAACCCATTTTTCATAAATTAAGTCTAACGCCTCGACTTTTTCTTGATTAAACGTAAGACCACATTTCGCTTCCAGATCTGTGTCACGCTCTTATTCTATTAACAACCTACCCCACATGAATTGAAAACTCAAGTCCGGTTTGTTCGTATGTTATCTTAATTATCAGAACATCCATTGGCAACATTATGACAATAACCCTAAGCCCAAAATGTAGTAGCTTTGAAAGTCAAAATTTCTACATCAACCCCGGGTTCATATGCAACTACAATGTCACCAAAATCATTTGGATAAGAGGTAGAGGTAACATGAACGGACTGAAAAATTAGAATTATAACTAAAATTGCTTTAATTATGGTTTTAAAATACATAATTTATTTTAAAGAAACAACTAAGAAAAAGATATGTGAACAATTAAAGTTCCACTCAAAAGGTATTTTTTTTATATATAATACACTATTTGAACTAAGGGGTCGTTTGGTTGAACAAGGAAAAAGGAAAGAAAATGAGAAAGGGAATCAAGGAGAATGGAATGAAAACCATTTGTTTAAGAATGATGTTTGGTTTCCCCATTTTTCTTCCCTCACTCTCCCAAAACACTTATATAAACTGAATAAATAATTAATAAATAATAACAATAATAATAATAATAATAAATAATAATAATAATAATAATAATAACAATAATAATAATATAATAAATAATTTGTAATATATAATATATAATACTACCTCTAATCCTTAAAAATTAGGTAACGAGAGTCACGTAGAGGAAGTTTTTATCTAAGCCGCAAATACGATCATCATAATTAAGTCCACATTCTATGCACTCCAAGTCGACATTGAGACAGAAGTGGAGTTCGACAAGATAAGTTTAAACTTTTTTCCTTAATATTGGACCCTAAGTTCAATCCGGTTTTAAAACCTTAGCCAGATTTTTTTTTTTCTGTCTCTTTTGTTACCATATTCATCTCTCGCGGGTGTACAAGATCATGGTCTACAGTTTTGCACTTACACATTACTATGAAATCAGGATGATCTGGATAAAGACTCAATAATTCTCGTTTTGTTGTAGGCCTTCCTGTAGTTCTGAAATGTAAATTTTAAAGTATGATGGAGAAATAATTTAAAGATTTCGAAGTCTATGGAAAGTAAGAAGGAAAGCACAAATTAGAAGGTGTACACGGTTGTATGTAGCTCTACATACAACCAGGATAAAAACACAATTTTACGATTAAAGAAAACATTTTTTTTTAATTTAAAAGCACATTTTGGGTTTTAAAAACACATTTTTACAATTTTAAATTACATTTTTAAGTTTAAAAACTCAACATTTTTTCAGAAAAACTCCCTTTATTTTAGAGATTATATTGTATTCAACATTATGTTCTTTTTATAGCTGATGTGTTTTTTTGCCTAAAAAAATGTGTTTTTTTAGGGAAATATGCGCTTTTAAACAATATAAATGTGCCTTTTGATGCATTAAAAGTACAAAACGACTCGGTTGCATGTAACTTTACATGTAACCGGGTGTACCTTCTACCAATTGGAAAGAAAGATAAATGTTACGTTCTCTCTCTATTTCTTCCTTTCGAATATGTATAAATGTTACCCTTAAAATTCAGGTAAAATCGAAGTGGTCATGGATCTCTAACATTACCCTGAACTTCTCCTTCACTTGGAAATACAAAAAGGTTGCATTTCATAGTGCTTGGTCCACTCGTGTTCTCATAAAACGATATCCAGGCTGTGATATGGGTTATAGGTAATTAACCCAATTTTCATAAATTAGGCCTAACGTCTCGACTTATTCTTGATTAAAGGTAAGAACACATTTCGCTTCCGGATCTGTATCATGCTAACTTATTCTATTAACAACCTACCCCACAAGAATTGAAAACTCAAGTCTGATTTGTTCGTATGTTATCTTCATTCTCATAACATCCATTGACAACTTTATGACAATAACCCTCAGCCCAAAATGTAGTAGCTTTAAAAGTCAAATTTCTCTATCAACCCCGAGTTTATATGCACCTACAATGTCACCAAAATAATTTGGTTAAGAGGCATTGGTAACATGAACGGGAAAGTTAAAATTATAACTAAAATTACTTTATTCGTGGTTTTAAAATACATAATTTATTTTAAAGAATCCACTGATAAAAAGATAGGTGAACAATTAAAGTGACACTCAAAGTGTATTTTTTATATATATAATGCACTATTTAACGAGATCAATATCAACTCAATAGGTTTTTGTATGATTCACCTTATCAATTCAATAGGTTTTGTATGATAACTTATCTAAACACACATCTTTGTTGTTGTTGCTTTGAAATCGTGTTCAATACCATACTGCTATACGATTTTCTGTTTAATTAATTGTTTAATCTTTCTATCTATGGAGTATCAGTCTAGGATCGCAACTTGGATTATACACTCGGGTGTACAGTGGTTACTGTGTACCCTATTGAACTTGGAGAATGATTTCAATGTTTGCGTACAATTAAATATTTAATATATGTTTTTTGGATTTGAACTATGTGTTCATATAGTATATGTTCTTTGTGTGTAAATATATATATATATATATATATATATATATATATATATATATATATATATATATATATATATATATATATATATATAAAGTGTTCTTTATATTTGAACTAAGGGGTCGGTTGGTTGGAGAAGGGAAAAGGAAAGAAAATGAGAAAGGGAATCAAGGAGAATGGAATGAAACCCCTTTGTTTAAGAATGGTGTTTGGTTTCCCCATTTTTCTACCCTCACTATCTGAAAACACTTAAATAAACTGAATAAATAATAATAATAACAAGAATAATAATATATAATATATATTTATTCCTCTATTCCTAAAAAATCAGGTAACGAGAGTCACGTAGAGGAAGTTTTCATCTAGGCCGCAAATACGATCATCAAGATTAAGGTCACATTCTATATATGTACAACAAGTCGGTATTGAGATAGAAGTGGAGTTCGGCAAGATAAGTTTAAACATTTTTCCTTAATATTTCACCCTAAAATCTATCCGGTTTTAAACCCTTAGCCAGAGTTTTTTTTTCTGTTTATTTTGTTACCATATTCATCTCTCGCAGATGTAAAAGGTCATAGTCTACGGTTTCACACTTGCACATTACTATGAAATAAGGATGATATGGATAAAGGCTCAATAATTCTCTTTTTGTTGTAGGCCTTCTTGTAGTTCCGAAAAGTAAATTTTAAAGTAAGATGGATTTTTTTTTTAAAGATTTCAAAGTCTATGAAAAGTAAGAAGGAGAGCACAAATTAGAAAGTTCACACGGTTGTATGTAGCTCTACATACAACCAGGGTAAAAAGCACATTTTTACGATTAAAAAGTACATTTTTTTCAATTTAAAAGCACATTTTTCGGGTTTAAAAGCACATTTTTACAATTGAAAAGCACATTTTTAAAGTTTAAAAACACAACATTTTTCAGAAAAAACGTTTTTATTTTAGCGATTATATTGTATTGAACAATATGTTTTTTTTTATAGCGGATGTGTTTTTTTGTCTGTAAAATATGAACTTTTAGGCAATATAAATGTGCCTTTTGAAGCATTAAAAGTACAAAACGACTCGGTTGCAGGTAACTCTACATGTAATCGGGTGTACCTTCTACCAATTGGAAAGAAAGATAAATGTTACGTTCTCTTTTTTTATTTTTTTTTCTTTCGACATAAAATAAATGTAACCCTTAAAATTCTGGTAAAATCGAAGCGGTCATAAATCTCTAACATTACCCTGAACTTCTCCTTCACTTGGAATATACAAATAGGTTGCATTTCATAGTGCTTGATCCACTTGTGTTGTCATAAAACGATATCCAGGCCGTGATTTGAGTACGTAGGTAAATTAACCCATTTACATAAATTAGTCTAAAGTCTCGACTTCTTCTTGATTGAATGTAAGAATACATTTCGCTTCCGGATCTATATCATGCTAACTTATTCTATTAACAACCTACCCCCCATGAATTGAAAAGTCAAGTCCGGTTTGTTCTTATGTTATCTTAATTCTCATAACATCCATTGGCAGCATTATGACAATAACCCTCAACCCAAAATGTAGTAGCTTTAAAAGTCAAATTTTTCTATCAACCCCGAGTTTATATGCAACTACAATGTCACCAAAATCATTTGGATAAGAGACATTTGTAACATGAATAGGCTGGAAAGTTAGAATTATAACTAAAATTACTTTAATAATGGTTTTAAAATACATAATTTATTTAAAAGAAACAAATGAGAAAAAGATAGGTGAACAATTAAAGTGACACTCAAAGTTTATTTTTTATATATGTAATACACTATTTAACGAGATCGATATCAACTCAATAGGTTTTTGTATGATTCACCTTATCAATTCAATAGGTTTTGTACGATTCAACTTATCTAAACACACATCTTTGTTGTTGTTGCTTTGAAATTGTGTTCAATACCATACCGCTATACGGTATTTTGTTTAATGAATTGTTTAAAGTTTCTATCTATGAAATCTCAGTCTAGGATCGCAATTTGGATCATACACTCGTGTGTAGAGTGCTTACTGTGCACCCTATTGAACTTGAAGAATGATTTCAATGTATGCGTAAAATTAAATATTTAATATATGTTTTTTGGATTTGAGCTATATGTTCATATAGTATATGTTCTTTGTGTATATATATATATATATATATATATATATATATATATATATATATATATATATATATATATATATATATATATATATATATATATATATATATATATATATAATATGTTCTTTATATTTGAACTAAGGAGTCGTTTGGTTGGAGAAGGGAAAAGGAAAAAAAAAATGAGAAAGGGAATCAAGGAGAATGGAAAGAAAACCCTTTATTTAAAATGGTGTTTAATTTCCCCGTTTTTCTACCCTTACTCTCCCAAAATATTTATTATTTATTAAATAAAATGAATAAATAAATAATAATAATAATAATAATAATAAAAATAATAATAATATATAATAAATAATTTGTAATATATAATATATAATACTACCTCTATTCCTAAAAAAAAAAATCAAGTATCGAGAGTCACGTAGAGGAAGTTTCATCTAGGCCGCAAATACGATCATCAAAATCAAGTTCACATTCTATATATGTACTCCAAGTCGGCATTGAGACAGAAGTGGAGTCCGGCAAGATAAGTTTAAACATTTTCCTTTAATATTGCACCATGACTTCCATCATGTTTTAATCCCTTAGCCAGAGTTTTTTTTTTGACTCTTTTGTTACCATGTTAATCTATCGGGGGTGTACAATATCATAGTATACGGTTTCGCACTCACACGTTACTGTGAAATCAGGATTATCTAGATAAAGGCTCAATAATTCTCGTTTTGTTGTAGGCCATTCTGTAGTTCCAAAAAGTAAATTTTAAAGTATGATGGAGAAAGATTTTAAAGATTTCAAAGTCTAGGCAAAGTTAGAAGGAAAGCACAAATTAGAAGGTGTGTGTTAAAAATGTGTTTTTTTAGGTAAATATGTGGTTTTAAACAATATAAATGTGCCTTTTGAAGCATTATAAGTACAAAACGACTCGGTTGTATGTGGCTTTATATGTAATCGGGTGTACCTTCTACCAATTGGAAAGAAGATAAATGTTACGTTCTCTCTCTATTTTTTTCTTTCGACATATGCATAAATGTTACCCTTAAAATTCTAGTAAAATCGAAGCGGTCATAGATCTCTAACATTACCCTGAACTTCTCCTTCACTTGGAATATACAAAAGGTTGCATTTCATAGTGTTTAATCCACTCGTGTTCTCATAAAACGATATTCGGGCCGTGATCTGGGTTCGTAGGTAAATTAACCAATTTTTCATAAATTAGGTCTAATGTCTCGACTTCTTCTTGTTAAATGTAAGACCATATTTCGCTTCCGGATCTGTATCATGCTGAGTTATTCTATTAACAACCTACCCCCATGAATTGAAAAACTCAAGTCTAGTTTGTTCGTATGGTATCTTAATTCTCATAACATCCATTGGGAGCATTATGACAATAACCCTAAGCCCAAACCGTAGTAGCTTTAAAAGTCAAATTTTCTATATCAACCCCGGGTTCATATGCAACTACAATGTCACCAAAATCATTTGGATAAGAGGCAGAGGTAACATTAACGGACTGGAAAATTAGAATTATAACTAAAATTACTTCAATCATGGTTTTAAAATACAAAATTTATTTTAAAGAAACAACTGAGAAAAAGATAGGTGAACAATTAAAGTGACAGTCAAAGAGTATTTTTTTATATATATAATACACTATTTCAAAAGATTAATATCAACTCAATATGTTTTGTACGATTCAACTTATCTAAACACACATCTTTGTTTTTGGTTCTTTGAAATCGTGTTCAGTACCTTACCGATATACGGTATTCTGTTTAATTAATTGTTTAAGGTTTGTATCTTTCGAGTACCAGTCTAGGATCGCAACTTGGATTATACACTCGGGTGTAAAGTGCTTACTGTGCACCCCATTGAACTTGGAGAACGATTTCAACGTATTCATACAATAAAATATTTAATATATGTTTTTTAGATTTGAACTTTTGTTCATATAGTATATGTTCTTTGTGTGTGTGTGTGTGTGTGTCTATATATATATGTATATGTTCTTTATATTTGAACTAAGGGGTCGTTTGGTTGGAGAAGGGAAAAGGAAAGAAAATGAGAAAGGGAATCAAGGAGATGGAATGAAAATCCTTTGTTTAAGAATGGTGTTTGGTTTCCCCATTTTTCTACCCTCGCTCTCCTAAAACACTTAAATAAACTTAATAAATAATTAATAAATAATAATAAATTATTACAATAATAACAATATAATAAATAATTTGTAATATATAATATATAATACTACCTCTATTCCTAAAAAATCAAGTAACGAGAGTTCCGTTGGGGAAGCTTTTATCTAGGTTGCGAAAACGACCATCAAATTAAGTTCACATTCTATGTACTCCAAGTCGACATTGAGACAGAAGGAGAGTTCGGCAAGATAAGTTAAACATTTTTCCTTAATATTGCACCCTAAGTTCCATCCGGTTTTAAACCCTTAGCTAGCAAGAGTTTTTTTTTTCTGTCTCTTTTGTTACCATATTCATCTCTCGCGGGTGTACAAGTGTAACACCCCGACAATTCTCCCTTTTCTAAAATAATCTTCTAATATAAAACGTAGAGAATTATCAAGGCATTATCGCCCGTGTGAAAACGTAACGGCTTATTCAGAATTTTGAAGCGGAAAACATAAAACTAACTGTAGGTTTATATATAATCGATTACAGGTTTAGTCCCAAAAATCATCCAACGAAAATAAAGAAATATAAATAGTACGACAAGTTTAAAATCCAAATTAACGAACCAAGTCACTTAGCAAAACAAAACTAAATACAAGCTCTCTAATCCCGATCCCAATGATGCATCATCTTCAAACCTGCAGATGGACAATGCTTATTGATCCTTAGAGACTGCTCACCAAAGATTGGGTCATCACAGGATCAATAAGGCATAGCCATGATCAACATGCACAAGCAAAAGCACGTAATCAGCAAAGCTGAGTACTACATACTAAATCAATAATAATCCTAACATGATTCTATTAAACGAACAATCCTAACATGGTACTAAATAAAACATAAGCAAGGATAATCACGATATATTGACTTGAAGACTATATTTGACTAAACTAGACCTTTGTATCATTAACATTATTTTAATTGAAATAGTCAATGGACTGAGTTGTCTACTAGAAACTTCTTCTTCTTCACTAAGGAAGACGAGGTACGGGCGCGACTCCGTAAACCCCAATGACCTGCGATATCGAGGGACTTTTAAATAAAAATAGAACCGGTGATCAATCCGGCCCCAGAAAAAGCCATAGGCTACCCATGACCCCAACTCCTGATTGTCCGTCACTTTAGACGTGCACAGTCTAAAGCTATTGCTACGCATTTCCACTTTACATGACTTAACTTTTAATACTTGGTTATGACTCATCAAACATAAATATTATATTCAACAAGTAAACACAACTTTTTTATCTTTGAATTAAACAAGTGATCACAACGTTCGACCAAGAGCCAATTCCAACTATTTTAATCCTTCCTTTATCCATATTTAAAACCCTTTATTAGGTATAAGGTTCAACTACCAAACAAGGTCCTCGGCCCTTATAAAGTAGTGAAAATCTAAAGAGGAACAACGATCAATAAATATCTAAACCAATATTAAATAATATAAAGTTCCACAAAAACAACATGCTTGCATCAATATTCCATGCTAACATGATTCAATTCTTATAAATAAAGTTCTATGCTCAACGCATTAATTCAACGACATTGAACATGAAATTCCAACATAAACAAGTTCATAAATATATTCATCATATTCTCAACACAACACACATCCAAGCACACAGGTATGTACGTACCTTGTGTAAACAAACTGATAGGCCACTTTAACGAATTCAAAAGTCGCCCACAAAGAATTCTCCGCCTAAAAACAACCAATAAAATTCCCCAATCAATTTCTAATAATTTACAGCAACACTAACGTACTCTAAAAACATCCTAAACATATTTAGAACGTTCCCCAATGACAACACTTAGCTACTAAGCCTCCTAACATAGTGATTACTACACTAATGATCACCAATTATCATAAACTCCAATAAAGCATCTCTTTTTTAAAATTCTAGCAATATAAAATAGTTTAAAACTTGGTCAAACCATAATTAATATGCTTAAAATCATAAAAACGATAACCTTAATAATTCATAAACATCATACCATGATTTTAAAACTATTAAAACCTTAAAAATTCATGCTTTAATAATTAAAATTCATTATTTCGATGTAATCGCATAATCTGAAAATTAGATTTATTATTTAAACATAATATATAATCTGAAAATATAATTAATCATATTAACTTATAATTTTAATTCAATAAACATGAATTAAATCACTAAACTAATTAAAACTCTAACTTATATATTAATCAACCAAAACTGAAAATAATTAATTAATAACATCAACACCAAATCTGAAAATTATAATTTAACTATAAAGATTAATAATTTAATTTCAAGAAATATAATTTCAAATTAATGAACTTAATTAAAAGATTTAAATAACTTAGGGTTTAAGAAATAACCAAATAAGAGAGAACAAGGAGGCTGGGCGGCGGTGCACGAGGCGGCAACGGCGGTGGCTGGCTGCTGTCGTGGGCGGCGGTGCACGAGGCGGCAGCGGTGGTGCTGTCGAAAACCGAACAAAAAGGGAAGGGAGTGAGGGAGGACGAACGACAATGGCACGAAAAGAAAAGGGAGCGACGGAGAAAGGGGATGCGGTGGCTTACCGGCGTGACTGACGACGGTGGTCCGACGGCCTTAGTGGCTGCAAGAAGACATCACATTAAGGAGGAGGCAAAATCGCAAGGAAGAAAGAAAAACAGGGAAAGAGAAACGACGGAGGAGATGAGTGTTACCGGCGACACGTGAGAGGTTCCGGCGATGAGGGCAGCGGCTGCGCAAGAAGGGAGCACCGTCGTTGGTGGTCCGACGGCTGGGTCGCAGCAAGGACAGCGACGTGAAGAAGAGAGGCAAGGTTTTGAGACTTTGAAATTCACGTGAGTTTTGCAAGGGAAGGGTTTTGGTTTTTGAGTTTTTACGTGAAATAGAAAAAAGAGTTTTGTTTTTATTTTGGGCTTTTCCCATGTGGGCTACGATTAGGATTTAGGTTTGATCGAATCCAAAAATAGTTAGGATTGGTTTTCCGAATTCAACGAGTTTTCCTAATTCAAATTCTTTTCAACATAAAATTCTAAAATTATTCTTGATTGCACAAACCGTTAAAATATTTAGAATATATTTAAATGAAATTAAATATACATTAAATATATAAATATAATAAAGTTCATAAATCGTTAAATATTTAGAACGTACTTAAAATAAAATAAATATACGTTAATTATATATTTATTACTTAAAGTTCATAAATTCTATTTAAATATAAATAATATACGTTTAAATATATTAATAAAATTTATAAATTTACGGGGGATTATAATCTACCCCTCTTAAAAGAAGTTTCGTCCCGAAACTTGACACGAAATTTCCCACCTTTTCCCCAAGAGCTTTTAACTTATTCTTACTAGAGAAGTACTTGTGCCACCTATGTGCACTATTTTGCCAATTCAAAGCTGTTTGTGTTACTCATGAACACCTTTTCTTATGCGGAGAATCTATTTGCTTTGCATTAACTTGTAAAATTTGCTAAAATGAGCATGAAAATGCATAAAAATGACATAAAATAGGTAAAAAGCGCGAATTTCTATCGCATTCTACCCCCCTTAAAGAAAACGAGTTACGCCCTCGTAACTCACCTCAGGGAATAGCTAACCAAAATTCTCTTTCGAAGAATTATATCCTCAAAATTCATATTTCACTAAAACTACTAACTTTAGACTTTTCACAACAGATGACGAAACAAAAGAACAAGTCACCACGAATTAAATAATGGTTAACTTGCGCGGAGTTAATAGAAAAGTACCAGAATCTATATCGGCAGATCGCTCATCCTCATTCTGATTCATCATGTACAACTTTCCTGGAGCCTTATTCGGGTTGTTGTTATCATTTGCAGGCTTATTATAGTTCTCTTGATTGCTTTGTGCCCCTCCAGGCTTTGAATTTTGACCTCCAGATTGGTTAAACCTCACTTGGTTTCCACTTCCATTACTATTTTGTTCCTTTCTGTGCTTAGTGAAGCACTCATACTCCCTATGTCCCCTTTTCTGACAATAGTTGCAGGTCACTAATTCTCCTTTGCAGTTCTTACCAGGGTGATTGTTACTGCACATCTTGCAATGATGCACTCTCTCAGATGGGTTCGAGTTGTTTTGGTGCCCCTGATTGTTTCCTCCTTGGAAATTTCCATTTCCATTCCCATTTCCGTTTCTATTCCTTTTAAAGTTTTCTTGGTTACCCCCAGCATTAAAATCTTTCCTCTGTTCCCCAATTACCACAGTTTTCTTGTCCCTTCTAGACTGCAGACCATAAATATGAGCAGCTCTCCCATATACTATTTCTAAGGATATAAAAGTTTCTCCACCTAATCCCAATTGAATTTCATCAGTCAGCCCTTGCTCAAACCTTTGAGCCTTTAGCTCCTCAGTAGCTACCACTTCAGGTGCAAACCTCGATAAAGCTATGTCTAAGGATGTAAAAGTTTCCCCACCTAATCCCAGTTGAATTTCATCAGTCAGCCCTTGCTCGAACCTTTGAGCTTTCAGCTCCTCCGTAGCTACAACCTCAGGTGCAAACCTCGATAAAGCTATAAACTTGCTATAGTATTCAGCAATAGTCATATTCCCCATCCTAAGGTTGATGAACTCCTGCGCTTTCTGCTTTCTCATAAAAGGAGGATAAAACTTCCCCCTCAAGGCAACTATGAATGAATCCCAATTGAATCCCGTAACAGCACTTAGTCTATTTCCATTTTCCCTCCACCAAAGGTCGTCCTCATCTTTCAGATAAAGGACAGTTTGACTTACTCTCATACTCCCAGGGCAACTCACAGCCTCAAATAGTTTCTCAAACTCCCTAATCCAGTTTTCCAGGAAGGTTGGGTCGGCTTGCCCCTTGAAATACGGTGGCTTAACCTTAGAAAGTCTTTCAAACATTTCCCCTGCAGAGTCGGGGCGCTCAGTTCTCTCTTGGGTTAGCTTTTCCGCCAAGAGGCGAATCGCAGCAGCTAGATCATTGTTGTTGGCCATTCTAGAACGCGACTTGCAATTAGTATATTCTACTTTAGGTTTGAAACATCACTTATACGTTATCCCATACAATTTAATACTTGAATTGACCATAAAGATCGCCTCAACCAACAATGTTCACATTAATACACATCATTTACGAAGGCACGACAATCGTTTACGAAGGTGCAACGATCGTCTACAAGATGCAATAATCATTGAAAAATAATCATCCTCAATAATTCACGAAAGACATTTACACACTACACATAAGGCATAACATTTTGAATTATATTGGTCATGAGGGTCTAGATTGGCCCTCACTTCCTTTATGTACTCAAATCATTTAATATTTTTGTGGCAATTGAATTGATCCACAATTCACACTGAGTATGCAACCAATAGGAAGATTAATCCACGACGTACTACCTAGAGGTTGGGGTATTATGGAATCCTCAAAATATAATAAAGAACAATTCCTTGAAAACTTTAACTTTTATTGCTAACTCCATAGAGGGTTATTACATCCTTGAAAATAATAAAGAATATTTCAAACTTCAATAAACTTAAACCTTAAACAGTTGTAGCTTTGCTACTTATTCTTTAAAACATAAAAGAGCTAATTAACTATTTATGACTTCAAAATATTTGTGGCCTTTTGCCTATCCATTGCTCCTGAAACTTGCGGAGTGAAATTTAGATCTCAAGATCATCGAACTCTTCTTCAGGGTCTTCATCGGGGTCTTCCTCAGGGTTTGCATCTTCACCCATGTCTTCATCTTGATTAGGCTCACTTGCCATCTCCTGTTCACTTTCGAGCTCTGCATCCGAATCACTAGAGATCTCAACGATGGCTCATGAGCCGCTGGGTTAGGATTCTCTGCCTCAACACCTACATTCTCATTCTCCACAGCTACATCATTTTCCTCTAGGTCATTATTTACACTTATTCCCATAGGTTCTTCTGTAACTGAATCCCCAACATGACTCCCTACGATTTTACCGTCTCTAAACCCACTTTCTGCCGCTTCAATAATGGTGGTCAGAATTTCTGAATCATATTTCCATCTACCATCCCAAGTTCCATACTTAGCCAAGTTTGGAGTTCCATTATCAGAATGCATGTCTTTAAACTTTTCCTTGAGTTCTAGGTATGGAAATTTGTTAGGTAAGCAATTAATGATAGTGGCTGCTATGATATCCTTTCTCATTAAGATAGGTTGCCCTTGAACTTTAGCATAATATTCACATCCAAACACAATTTTCTTCACATAAATATTAGGGGTTTCTATATCAAGTTTCTCGAAGGATCCTATGTTGGTATACTTGGAAAGAAACATTTTATTCCTGAAATAAACAATTCAAGGTCTCACTAACGATTTTCCAGCCAAAACATAAACAAGGTTCAATAATCAATAAGTTATGTGGAATCAAACAATTCTTTATGCACATGTAAATGTAACACTTAAACAATTAGCACATGCACATACATAACAATCAATTTTTTATCATTGACTAGCTACTAATGCACATATAATTCTATCTTATATGCCCTTTTTATACTACCCATCTCTCATAAACTAAAGCATTAGAATCATTTATATAACGAAATAAAAGAACGAAAATATTATAAAATTATAACATAGAATAATAACATAAATAAAATATAAAATAAATAAAGTGAAATAAGTTAAGAAAATGCGTAGCGAATAAATTCGAGAATAAAGTTATTAATTCGAAAAGATTTATATTTCCTAATTAACGAATTCTAACTCTTGAAACAACTTTAAAAAAAAAATTTGAACTCTTTTTTTTTTTTTTTTTAAAAAATGTATTCATATTATTTTTATGTATTTGTTTGAATAATAAATAATAAGAAAAATAAAAATGTCGAAAGTATCACTTTAACTTGGAAAAATAATTTGATTTCGAACGTAAATAAGGAATATCGTATACTTTCAAACAAGATAAAAGGAAATCGGCCCCCCAAAAAAAAAGTACCAATTTTTTGAACACTATAATAAGTAGAAGCTCGATTTTTAAGAAATTTATTTTAAATAACTAGATAGTTAGGCGCCCAAAATTTTATTAAAGTAAAACTTTAGCTTCTAGATACCACTTTGTAACACCCCGACAATTCTCTCTTTTCTAAAATAATCTTTTAATATAAAACGTAGAGAATTATCAAGGCATTATCGCCCGTGTGAAAACGTAACGGCTTATTCACAATTTTGCAGCGGAAAACATAAAACTAACTGTAGGTTTATAAATAATCGATTACAGGTTTAGTCCCAAAAATCATCCAACGAAAATAAAGAAATATAAATAGTACGACAAGTTTAAAATCCAAATTAACAAACCAAGTCACTTAGCAAAACAAAACTAAATACAAGCTCTCTAATCCCGATCCCAATGATGCATCATCTTCAAACCTGCAGATGGACAATGCTTATTGATCCTTAGAGACTGCTCACCAAAGATTGAGTCATCACAGGATCAATAAGGCATAGCCATGATCAACATGCACAAGCAAAAGCACGTAATCAGCAAAGCTGAGTACTACATACTAAATCAATAATAATCCTAACATGGTACTAAATAAAACATAAGCAAGGATAATCACGATATATTGACTTGAAGACTATATTTGACTGAACTAGACCTTTGTATCATTAACATTATTTTAATTGAAATAGTCAATGGACTGAGTTGTCTACTAGAAACTTCTTCTTCTTCTTCACTAAGGAAGACGAGGTACGGGCGCGACTCCGTAAACCCCAATGACCTGCGATATCGAGGGACTTTTAAATAAAAATAGAACCGGTGATCAATCCGGCCCCAGAAAAAGCCATAGGCTACCCATGACCCCCAACTCCTGATTGTCCGTCACTTTAGACGTGCACAGTCTAAAGCTATTGCTACTCATTTCCACTTTACATGACTTAACTTTTAATACTTGGTTATGACTCATCAAACATAAATATTATATTCAACAAGTAAACACAACTTCTTTTATCTTTGAATTAAACAAGTGATCACAACGTTCGACCAAGAGCCAATTCCAACTATTTTAATCCTTCCTTTATCCATATTTAAAAACCTTTATTAGGTATAAGGTTCAACTACCAAACAAGGTCCTCGGCCCTTATAAAGTAGTGAAAATCTAAAGAGGAACAACGATCAATAAATATCTAAACCAATATTAAATAATATAAAGTTCCACAAAACCAACATGCTTGCATCAATATTCCATGCTAACATGATTCAATTCTTATAAATAAAGTTCTATGCTCAACGCATTAATTCAACGACATTGAACATGAAATTCCAACATAAACATAAATATATTCATCATATTCTCAACACAACACACATCCAAGCACACAGGTTTGTACGTACCTTGTGTAAACAAACTGATAGGCCACTTTAACGAATTCAAAAGTCGCCCACAAAGAATTCTCCGCCTAAAAACAACCAATAAAATTCCCCAATCAATTTCTAATAATTTACAGCAACACTAACGTACTCTAAAAACATCCTAAACATATTTAGAACGTTCCCCAATGACAACACTTACATACTAAGCCTCCTAACATAGTGATTACTACACTAATGATCACCAATTATCATAAACTCCAATAAAGCATCTCTTTTTTAAAATTCCAGCAATATAAAATAGTTTAAAACTTCGCCAAACCATAATTAATATGCTTAAAATCATAAAAACGATAGCCTTAATAATTCATAAACATCATACCATGATTTTAAAACTATTAAAACCTTAAAAATTCATGCTTTAATAATTAAAATTCATTATTTCGATGTAATCGCATAATCTGAAAATTAGATTTATTATTTAAACATAATATATAATCTGAAAATATAATTAATCATAATAACTTATAATTTAAATTCAATAAACATGAATTAAATCACTAAACTAATTAAAACCCTAACTTATATATTAATCAACCAAAACTGAAAATAATTAATTAATAACATCAACACCAAATCTGAAAATTATAATTTAACTATAAAGATTAATAATTTAATTTCAAGAAATATAATTTCAAATTAATGAACTTAATTAAAAGATTTAAATAACTTAGGGTTTAAGAAATAACCAAATAAGAGAGAACAAGGAGGCTGGGCGGCGGTGCACGAGGCGGCAACGGCGGTGGCTGGCTGCTGTCGTGGGCGGCGGTGCACGAGGCGGCAGCGGTGGTGCTGTCGAAAACCGAACAAAAAGGGAAGGGAGTGAGGGAGGACGAACGACAATGGCACGAAAAGAAAAGGGAGCGACGGAGAAAGGGGATGCGGTGGCTTACCGGCGTGACTGACGACGGTGGTCCGGCGGCCTTAGTGGCTGCAAGAAGACATCACATTAAGGAGGAGGCAAAATCGCAAGGAAGAAAGAAAAACAGGGAAAGAGAAACGACGGAGGAGATGAGTGTTACCGGCGACACGTGAGAGGTTCCGGCGGTGAGGGCAGCGGCTGCGCAAGAAGGGAGCACCGTCGTTGGTGGTCCGACGGCTGGGTCGCAGCAAGGACAACGACGTGAAGAAGAGAGGCAAGGTTTTGAGACTTTGAAATTCACGTGAGTTTTGCAAGGGAAGGGTTTTGGTTTTTGAGTTTTTACGTGAAATAGAAAAAAGAGTTTTTGAGTTTTTATTTTGGGCTTTTCCCATGTGGGCTAGGATTAGGATTTGGGTTTGATCGAATCCAAAAATAGTTAGGATTGGTTTTCCGAATTCAACGAGTTTTCCTAATTCAAATTCTTTTCAACATAAAATTCTAAAATTATTCTTGATTGCACAAACCGTTAAAATATTTAGAATATATTTAAATGAAATTAAATATACTTTAAATATATAAATATAATAAAGTTCATAAATCGTTAAATATTTAGAACGTACTTAAAATAAAATAAATATACGTTAATTATATATTTATTACTTAAAGTTCATAAATTCTATTTAAATATAAATAATATACGTTTAAATATATTAATAAAATTTATAAATTTACGGGGAATTACAACAAGATCATACTATACGTTTACGCACTTACACATTACTATGAAATTAGGATGATCTGGATAAAGGCTCAATAATTCTCGTTTTGTTGTAGGCCTTCATGTAGTTCCGAAAAGTAAATTTTAAAGTATGATGGAGAATGAATTTAAAGATTTCAAAGTCTATGAAAAGTAAGATGGAAAGCACAAATTAGAAGGTGCACACGTTTGTATGTAGCTCTACATGCAACCAGGGTAAGAAGCACATTTTTACGATTACAAAACACATTTTTTTCAATTTCAAAACACATTTTGGGGGTTTAAAAGCACATTTTTACAATTGAAAAGCACATTTTTGAAGTTTAAAAACACAACATTTTATTAGAAAAAACATTTTTTCTTTAGCGGTTATATTGTATTCAACAATAGGTTCTTTTATAGCGGATGTGTTTTTTCGTCTTTAAAAATGTGTTTTTTTTAGGTAAATATGCGCTTTTAAACAATATAAATGTGCCTTTTGAAGCATCAAACGTACAAAACGACTCGGTTGCATGTAGCTCTACATGTAACCGGGTGTACCTTCTATCAATTGGAAAGAAAGATAAATGTTACGTTCTCTCTCTATTTTTTCCTTTCGCAATATGCATAAATGTTACCCTTTAAATTCTGGTAAAATCGAAGCGGTCATTGATCTCTAACATTACCCTGAACTTCTCCTTCACTTGGAATATACAAATAAGTTTCATTTCATAGTGCTTGATCCACTCGTGTTCTCATAAAATGATATCCAGGATGTGATTTGGATACGTAGGTAATTAAATAACCCATTTTTCATAAATTAGGTCTAACGTCTAGACTTCTTCTTGATTAAACGTAAGACCACATTTCGCTTCAGGATCTGTATCATGCTAACTTATTCTATTAACAACCTACCCCTTATGAATTGAAAACTTAAGTCCGGTTTGTTCGTATGTTATCTTAATTCTCATAACATCCATTGGCAGCATTATGACAATAACCCTCAGCCCAAAATGTAGCAGCTTTAAAAGTCAAATTTCTCTATCAACCCCGAGTTTATATGCAACTACAATGTCACCAAAATCATTTGGATAAGAGGCATTGGTAACATGAAGGGACTGGAAAGTTAGAATTGTAACTAAAATTACTTTAATCGTGGTTTTAAAATACATAATCTATACCTAGTATTTAAAAAGGAACACCATGCATTATTAGAAGCCATGTGGCATCTCATTATTAGAAGCCATGTGGCATCTCTCCTTTCATCCATCATTTTGTTTTGTTTTTTTTTTTTCAATTTTTCTTTATTGTTTTTATGATTTACAACTTCTAATGCCTCTTCTACTCCATTTTCCTTATTCAACATCAAGTTATTAATAGTCTAATATACTCATTAGTCTCTTCCACTCCACCCCTTTAACATCCAATATTTGTTCAACATATAATTTTTATATTTTTTCAACCTTCAAATTACACCTCTATTTAATTCATATATTACCAAAAATCAGAAGTACTCACTAATTAAAACTTCAAAAGACATCTGAACAACCACTATACAACAGCCCGTTCTATGAACGGGCTCAAAAGCTAGTTTATTTAAAGAAACAAATGAGTCAAAGATAGGTGAACAATTAAAGTGACACTCAAAGAGTATTTTTTATATATAATACACTATTTAACGAGATCAATATCAACTCAATAGGTTTTTTAATGATCCGCCTTATCAATTCAATAGGTTTTGTACGATTCAACTTATCTAAACACACATCTTTCTTGTTGTTGCTTTGAAATTTCGTTCAATACCATACGTACCGCAATACAGTATTTTGTTTAATGAATTGTTTAAGGTTTCTATCTATGGAATATCAGTCTAGCATCGCAATTTGGATTTAAAACTCGGATGTAGAGTGCTTACTGTGCACTCTATTGAACTTGGAGAATTATAATGTATGCGTACAATTAAATATTTAATATATGGTTTTTGGATTTGAACTATATGTTCATATGGTATATGTTCTTTGTGTGTGTGTATACATACATATATATATATATATATATATATATATATATATATATATATATATATATATATATATATATATATATATATATATATATATATAGGGGAGGGATCCGGTGAGAAAACCTCCTTATGTAAGAACATTTCTTATGGTGAGAACACTTTTACACTCTCTATGTTCTATATTTATTCAACAATGTTCTAAATTTTCAAATTCATGTTCTAAATTTATTCAAGCATGTTTTAATTTTATTCAACCATGTTCTAAATTTTTAACCTCATGTTCTAGATTAATTCAAGCGTGTTCTAAAATTATTCAACCATGTTCGAAATTTTTAACCTCATGTTCTAGATTAATTCAAGCATGTTCTAAAATTATTCAACCATGTTCTAAATTTGTAAGCTCATGTTCTAAATTTATTTAAGCATGTTCTAAATTTATTCAAGCATGTTTTAAATTTAATCAAATATGTTCTAAATTTATTCAACGATGTTCTAAATTTTCAAATTCATGTTCTAAATTTATTCAACCATGTTCTAAACTTATTCAACCATGTTCTAAACTTATTTAACCATGTTCTAAATTTATTCAACCATGTTCTAAATTTTCAAACTCATGTTCTAAATTTTTAACCTCATGTTCTAAATTTTTAACCTCATGTTCTAGATTAATTCAAGCATGTTCTAAAATTATTCAACCATGTCCTAAATTTGTAAGCTCATTTTCTAAATTTATTCAAGCATGTTCTAAATTCATTCAAGCATGTTCTAAATTTATTCAACGATGTTCTAAATTTGTTCAACCATGTTCTAAATTTGTTCAACCATGTTCTAAATTTGTAAGCTCATGTTCTAAAATTATTCAATCATGTTCTAAAATTGTAAGATGTTCTAAATTTATTCAAGCATGTTCTAAATTTATTCAAGCATGTTCTAAATTTATTCAAGCATGTTCTAAATATATCCAAGCATGTTCGAATATTTGCATTTTTCAAGATCCGAATACATTTTCCGGAAATGTCTCTTAACCGCAAACAACCAGCAAACCAAGTCCTTCCATTTAGCCACGAAAACTGAATCTCGTAACCTCAGACCAGTTCAGCCACGAAATCACAAAAAATTCGAACAATCAATTGAGAATGCCGATTGAAAAATCGATTTCGAACAATCGATTAAAATTTCCACCGCGAGCAGCGATTCGATTGAATATTTCCGATTGCAATTGATTTCGAATTGAGAAGTGCTGATTGAAATTGATTTCGAATTGGAGGAGAAAGGAGGAGGATTGAACAAACTTACCGAAATTGCTCATTGAAATCGATTTCGATTTCGAACACCAGCGATTGAGACGATTCATGATTCGCGAACCACGACCATAACCACCGGCGATTTAAATTACTGCAGCGGCGGAAGGCGAGCAGCGGCTGTTGGTGGTGGTGTTCTGGTTCGATTTCGCGGCCACCAGAAACACCGCTGCCACCGGCGATTATATTTGCAGCAAGCAGCGAGTGGCGGCGAGCGGAGATCGGAGAGCCGGATGTTGATGGTGGCTACGAGCGGTGGCCGGATATGGTGGTGTTCGAAAAGAGAAGAGAGAGAGAGAGGAATAGAAGAGAGAGAACAACCGCCGCCACAACCGCGAGATACGAGCGGCGACAAGCGAGCGGCGATCGGCGTCCGGCGAACGGCAAGCAGTGATCGGGGAGCAGCGGCGGTGATCGGCGGCGGCGAGCAGCGAACTGAGCAGTGAGAGAAGCGTTCGAAAGGAGAGAGAGAAAGGGGAATCGAAGAGAGAGAAATAGGGCTGGAAATAATGAAAAAAATGGTTAAAAAATAATTATATTGGGATATTTGTTCATACTAATTACGAAAATGCCATTATTAAAAAGTGTTCTCACCGTAAAGAAGTGTTCTCACCATAAGTAAGTGTTCTCACGAGAGCCTTCCTCTATATATATATGAACAAAGGATTTTCATTCCATTCTCCTTGATTCCCTTTCTTATTTTCTTTCCTTTTCCCTTCTCCAACCAAACGACCCCTTAGTTCAAATATAAAGAACATATATTATATATATATATATATATTATATATATATATATATATATATATATATATATATATATATATATATATATATAGGGGTCGTTTGGTTGGAGAAGGGAAAAGGAAAGAAAATAAGAAAGGGAATCAAGGAGAATGGAATGAAAATCCTTTGTTTAAAAATGGTGTTTGGTTTTCCCCATTTTTCTACCCGCACTCTCCCAAAATATTTATTATTTTTTAAATAAATTGAATAAAGAAATAATAATAATAACAATAATAATGTATAATAAATGATTTGTAATATATAATATAAAATACTAACTCTATTCCTAAAAAAAATCAGGTAACGATCATCAAAATTAAGTTCACATTCTATATATGTACTCCAAGTCGGCATTGAGACAGAAGTAGAGTTCGGCAAGATAAGTTTGAACAGTTTCCTTTAATATTGCACTATGAGTACCATCCCATTTTAAACCCTTAGCCAGAGTTTTTTTTTTTATTTCTGACTCTTTTGTTACCATATTAATCTATCGAGGGTGTACAATATCATTGTTTACAGTTTCGCACTCACACGTTACTGTGAAATCAGGATTATCTGGATAAAGGCTCAATAATTCTCGTTTTGTTATAGGCCTTTCTGTAGTTCCAAAAAGTAAATTTTAAAGTATGATAGAGAAATATTTTAAAGATTTCAAAGTCTAGGCAGAGTTAGAAGAAACGCACAAATTAGAAGGTGCAACCTAGTTGTATGTACTTCTACATACAACCAGGGTAAAAAGCACATTTGTACAATTAAAAAATTCAGATTAAATAAATTTTAAAGTATGATGGTGAAAGAGTTTAAAGATTTCAAAGTCTGGGAAAAATTAGAATACAAACTTTTGTATAAGGCGGTCTTACCGGTAAGACCGCCTTGTTGTCACTCAACCTGCCACGTGGAATTAATGACATTAGCATTCATTTTATTGTTTATTATTTTAAAAATGTATATGCACCCAATTTCTATTTCTAAACCCTAATTTTCGGCAGTCTTTCTCTCTCCTCTCGAACTCTCCTCTCTTTCTTTCTCCTCTCGTTCTCTCGGCCTCCCTCTCCTCCAAAAATCTACCAACGGAGATCACGAAGAAGATGACGGAGAAGACATCAATGGTTGGTTGTTGAGGTAACTCTTCTCCCTATCTCCTTCATCTTTCCTCCATTTTTCCTCATTTAGTTAGTTTTTTTTTCAGTTTGTAACTTGAATTTTCGATCGAATTTCGATTGATTTTTTGGTGTTATCTTGCAGCGGTTGGCCACCGCAAGATCCACCACAACCTATGCTTTTTCATCACGTCGCCGTTGCTCGTCAAGATTCGAGAAGGAGGAGAGCGGCGAGGAAGGAGGAGAGTCGCGCGAATGGTGGAAGCGGGGAGCAGTGGTGACGATTCACCTCCTCGCAAACCTACGGCGAGCCGCTGTGGTTTCGGCCTCAACGTTATCGGCGGTGACTGCGACGGGACGGGGAAGCATGGAGTAGAACGACGAAGGAAAAAGAAGTCGAATATGGTGGTAATGGAAGCCTTCGCCCGCCACCAAGGCTGCTCGTGTGTCCGCCTCAACCGAGAAGTCGATTATGATGATAAATGGCGAAGGAAACAGGTTTGATTTTCTAGAATTTGTAGATTTTAATTTTATTAATCTTACGTTGCGGGGGTTTTGGATTTTGGATTTTAATTTTTGATGTAATTAGGTCAACTCTTGCGATTTTGTTTTTGATTCGATTAGGTTTTTGTTTAGTTTCGATTGAATTGATTAGTTTTTTGTTGTCAATCCTTTAGGTTTTTGGTGTCGATTGGATTGATTAGGTTTACTTTTTTTCAGTTTATGTGGATGTAATTGGTTTGTTCTTGTTTCCGATAGGAGGAGGAGGCTTTGCGGTGGTGGCGGTCTGGCTGATGGTTGTGCAGTGTTGGTGATGCGGTGTGATGCTAATTATTGAGATAGAATCGCTGCAGACTGAGGATTTGTAGCTGGAAGCATTGTGACCGTTGTTGATGTTGGTCGAATATACTGGTGTTTTAGTCGTTTTCGTTTTCGTTTTAGTTTTAGTTAAGAATTGTAATGTTTTAGTTACACTTTTTTTGTATTTAGTTAAGAATAATTATGTTTTAGTTTTAGTTATAATTCTGAAATAATGGCCTTCTTATTGGAATTGCTGGACTGATTTTCTATGTTTTAGTTATGAATTTTTATGTTTTAGTCACGATTTTTTTGGTTTTAGTTAAGGGTTTTTGAGTTTTAGTTCCGTAATTTTTAGTTTCCATTCAGGGCTTTAGTTATGATTTTCCGAGTTTTAGTTATGATTTTATCAGTTTAAGTTACGATTTTCTTGGTTTTAGTTAAGATTTTTTGAGTTTTAGTTATGTATTTTTGAGTTTCAGATGGCGAATTTAAGAGTTTTAGTTAAGATACAAAATTTTAAGCATTGAAAATAATTAGTTAAGAAATTAAATCAATTAGTTAAAACTGAAACTAATAAGTTAAGCTATAGAACCAATTAGTTAAGCAATGTAATAAATTAGTTAAACTATTCAACTAATTAGTGAACACTGAAATCAATTAGTGAACACTGGAATTAGTTATGCACTGAATTTAATTAAGTTAACCACTGGAAATAATAAGTTAAGTTTGAGATTCAATTAGTTAAGCAACGAAACTAATTAGTTATGCAACGAAACCAATTAGTTAAGCAATGAATCAATTAGTTAAGCAGTGAAACCAGTTAGTTAAGCAATGAAATTAATTAGTTAAGCATTGCAACTAATTAGTTATGATTTTATGAGTTTTAGTTAATAATAAGTTTGTTTAAAATTAATAACTATTCGACTCATAAGTTTAACTATTTGTTTTTATACCTTAACTATTTTGTTATCCAATTAGTAATGATTTTATTACTTTTAGTTATGTTTTACACTAGTTTAGTTAGTACCAAAAAAAATGAAAATTTTAATTTCAAAAAAAATTCGAATCGAAAAAAAAAATTAAGCCTGAAATCCGATTAGTTAAGTTTGAAGTCCAATTAGTTAAGCCTGAAGTCCAATAACTAGCCTGGAAAAAAAAATCGATTTTTTTTTTTTTTGAAAAAATAAATTCAAAAAAAAATTTACATGCTGACGTCAGCACATGCGCCAACATGGCTGTCAGCAAGACTGCCAACAAGGCGGTCTTTCCTGTGAGGCGGTCTCACACAAAAGTTTCTCAAGTTAGAAGGAAAACACAAATTAGAAGGTGCACCCCAGTTATATGTAGTTCTACAATAATAATATATAATAAATGATTTGTAGTATATAATATGTAATACTACCTCTATTCCTAAAAAAAAAATCAGGTAACGATCATTAAAATTAAGTTCACATTCTATATATGTATTCCAAGTCGGCATTGAGACAGAAGTGGAGTTCGGCAAGATAAGTTTAAACATTTTCCTTTACTATTGCACCATGAATACCACCTTGTTTTAAACCCTTAGCCAGAGATTTTTTTTCTGACTCTTTTGTTACCATATTAATCTATCGAGGGTTTACAAGATCATTGTCTACCGTTCGCACTCACACGTTACTGTGATATCAGGATTATCCGGATAAAGGCTTAATAATTCTCGTTTTGTTGTAGGCATTTCTGTAATTCCAAAAAGTAAATTTTAAAGTATGATGGAGAAAGATTTTAAAGATTTTAAAGATTTCAAAGTCTAGGCAGAGTTAGAAGAAAAGCACAAATTAGAAGGTGCAACCTGGTTGTATGTAGTTCTACATACAACCAGGGTAAAAAGCACATTTGTACAATTTAAAATTCAAATTAAATAATTTTAAAGTATGTTGGAGAAAGATTTTAAAGATTTCAAAGTCTAGGCAAAGTTAGAAGGAAAACACAAATTAAAAGGTGCACCCCGATTGTATGTAGTTTCTACAATAATAATATATAATAAGTGATTTGTAATAATATAATATATAATACTACCTCTATTCTTAAAAAAGAATCAGATAACGATCATCAAAATTAATATCACATTCTATATATGTACTCCAAGTCGGCATTGAAACAGAAGTGGAGTTCGGCAAGATAAGTTTAAACATTTTCCTTTAATATTGCACCATGAGTACCATCTCGTTTTAAACCCTTAGCCAGAGTTTTTTTTTTCTGACTCTTTTGTTACCATATTAATCTATAGAGGGTGTACAAGATCATTGTCTACAGTTTCGCACTCACACGTTACTGTGATATCAGGATTATTTGGATAAAGGCTCAATAATTCTCGTTCTGTTGTAGGTCTTTCTGTACTTTCAAAAAGTAAATTTTAAAGTATGATGGAGAAAGATTTTAAAGATTTCAAAGTCTAGGCAGAGTTAGAAGAAAATCACAAATTAGAAGGTGCAACCTTGTTGTATGTAGTTTTACATACAATCAGGGTAAAAAACACATTTGTACAATTAAAAATTCAGATTAAATAAATTTTAAAGTATGATGGAGAAAGATTTTAAAGATTTCAAAGTCTAGGCAAATCTAGAAGGAAAACAAAAATTAGAAGGTGCACCCCGGTTATATGTAGTTCTACAATAATAATATATAATAAAAGATTTGTAATATATAATATGTAATACTACCTCTATTCCTAAAAAACAAAACAGGTAACGATCATCAAAATTAAGTTCACATTCTATATATGTACTCCAAGTCGGCATTGAGACAGAAGTGGAGTTCGGCTAGATAAGTTTAAACATTTTCCTTTAATATTGCACCATGAGTACTACCCCGTTTTAAATCCTTAGCCAGATTTTTTTTTCTGACTCTTTTGTTACCATATTAATCTATCGAGGGTGTATAAGATCATTGTCTACGGTTTCCCACTCACATGTTACTGTGATATCAAGATCATTGTCTAGGCAAATCTAGAAGGAAAACAAAAATTAGAAGGTGCACCCCGGTTATATGTAGTTCTACAATAATAATATATAATAAAGGATTTGTAATATATAATATGTAATACTACCTCTATTCCTAAAAAACAAAACAGGTAACGATCATCAAAATTAAGTTCACATTCTATATATGTACTCCAAGTCGGCATTGAGACAAAAGTGGAGTTCGGCTAGATAAGTTTAAACATTTTCCTTTAATATTGCACCATGAGTACTACCCCGTTTTAAAGCCTTAGCCAGATTTTTTTTCCCACTCTTTTGTTACCATATTAATCTATCGAGGGTGTACAAGATCATTGTCTACGGTTTCGCACTCACACGTTACTGTAACATCAGGATTATCTGGATAAAGGCTCAATAATTCTCGTTTTATTGTAGGCCTTTCTGTAATTCATGTATGATGGAGAACGATTTTAAAGATTTCAAAGTATAGGCAGAGTTAGAAGAAAAGCACAAATTAGAAGGTGCAACTTGGTTGTATGTACTTCTATATACAACCAGGGTAAAAAGCACATTTGTACAATTCAAAAATTCAGATTAAATAAATTTTAAAGTATGTTGGAGAAAGATTTTAAATATTTCAAAGTCTATGCAAATTTAGAAGGAAAACACAAATTAGAAGGTGCTTCCCGATTGTATGTTGTTCTACAATAATAATATATAATAAGTGATTTGTAAAATAAAATATGTAATACAACATCTATTCCTAAAAAAAAAAAAATCAGGTAACAATCATTAAAATTAAGTTCACATTTTATATATGTACTCCAAGTCAGCATTCAGAGAGAAGTGGAGTTCGGCAAGATAAGTTTTAAACATTTTCCTTTAATATTGCAGCATGAGTACCATCCCGTTTTAAACCCTTAACCAGAGTTTTTTTTTGTGACGCTTTTGTTACCATATTAATCTATCGAGGATGTACAAGATCATTGTCTACGGTTTCGCACTCACACGTTACTGTGAAATCAGGGTTATCTGGATAAAGGCTCAATAATTCTCGTTTTGTTGTAGGCCTATCTGTAGTTCGAAAAAGTAAAATTTAAAGTATGATGGAGAAAGATTTTAAAGATTCCAAAGTCTAGGCAGAGTTAGAAGAAAAGCACAAATTAGAAGTTGCAACCTGGTTGTATGTAGTTCTACATACAACCAGGGTAAAAAACACATTTGTACAATTTAAAAATTCAGATTAAATAAATTTTAAAGAATGTTGGAGAAATATTTTAAAGATTTCAAAGTCTAGGCAAAGTTAGTAGGAAAAGACAAATTAGAAGGTGCACCCCGATTATATGTAGTTCTACAATAATAATATATAATAAATAATTGTAATATATAATATATAATACTACCTCTATTCCTAAAAAAAAATCAGGTAACGATCATTAAAATCAAGTTCACATTTTATATATGTACTCCAAGTAGGCATTGAGACAGAAGTGGAGTTCGGCAAAATAAGTTTAAACATTTTCCTTTAATATTGCACCATGAGTACCATCCCGTTTTAAACCCTTTGCCAAAGTTTTTTTTTCTTTTTTCTTTTTCTGTGACTCTTTTGTTATCATATTAATCTATCGAGGGTGTACAAGATCATTGTATACGGTTTCGCACTCACACGTTACTGTGAAATCAGGATTATCTGGATAAAGGCTCAATAATTCTTGTTTTGTTGTAGGCCTTTCTGTAGTTCCAAAAAGTAAAATTTAAAGTATGATAGAGAAATATTTTAAAGATTTCAAAGTCTATGCAGAGTTAGAAGAAAATCACAAATTAGAAGGTGCAACCTGGTTGTATGTAGTTCTACATACAACTAGGGTAAAATACACATTTGTACAATTAAAAAATTCAGATTAAATAAATTTTAAAGTATGATGGAGAAAGAGTTTAAATATTTCAAAGTCTAGGCAAAGTTAGAAGGAAAACACAAATTAGAAGGTGCACCCTGATTGCATGTAGTTCTACAATAATAACATATAATAAATGATTTATAATATATAATATATAATACTACCTCTATTCCTGAAAAAAATTAGGTAACGATCATCAAAAATTAAGTTCACATTCGATATATGTACTCCAAGTCGGCATTGAGACAGAGGTGGAGTTCGACAAGATAAGTTTAAACATTTTCCTTTAATATTGGACCATGAGTACCATCCAGTTTTAAACCCTTAGCTAGAGAGCTTCTTTTTTTTTTTTTTTTTTTCTTTTTTCTGACTCTTTTTTTACCATATTAATCTATCGAGGGTGTACAAGATCATTGTCCACGGTTTCGCACTCACACGTTACTGTGAAATCAGGAATATCTGGATAAAGGCTCAATAATTCTCGTTTTGTTGTAGGCCTTCCTGTAGTTCCAAAAAGTACATTTTAAAGTATGATGGAGAAAGATTTTAAAGATTTCAAAGTCTAGGCAGTTAGAAGAAAAGCAGAAATTAGAAGGTGCAACTTGATAAAAAGCACCTTTGTACAATAAAAAAATTCAGATTAAATAAATTTTAAAGTATGATGGAGAAAGAGTTTAAAGATTTCAATGTCTAGGCAAAATTAGAAGGAAAACACAAATTAGAAGGTGCACTCCGGTTGTGTGTAGTTCTACATACAACCAGGGTAAAAAGCACATTTTTACGATTAAAAAACCCTTTTTCAATTTAAAAGCAATTTTTGGGGGTTTAAAAGCACATTTTTACAATTGAAAAGTTCAGATAATACAAGTTTAGTTAAGTTCATTCAAGTTCAGATATCTGAACCTATATTATTTGAACTTATCTGAACTTAACTGAACTTATTTTATTTGTACTTATCAGAACTTATCTACATTTAATAAAACTTATTTTATCTGAAAAATGACTTATTTTGTCTAAAAAACTTATTTGTGTGTTAAAATGTCTTAAAAAAACTTATTTTTATTGAACTTATATTATCTGATCTTATTTTATTTTGTCTGAAATAAGTCAAACATAACATAACCTAAATGTGGTCTCACTAGTCCGTTTATATAACATAACAAATCAATAACTATTAAACCGTCAATCCGAAGCTATTTATATACATCACCAACCATGAATATTTAGTCAAAACTATCTCAGCAAAATATTTACCCCTTTACATCTTGATGCTCAACTTTTGTAAATCTAGGAGAGTTTTTCAGAATTCCTCCAGTTAGATAAAAGTAACGTTGCGGGGAAGTTAACAGTTCGGACGTTTGGTACAGTCCCATTATGCAACACCAACCTGTTATTACAGCAAGATTTACACATTAGTAACCAGCTGCGCTATTTAATCGGAAAAAACTGGGATTTTGTAACTAAGGCTTCTTTCTCTTCACCTTACTAACTTAGTAACTTGTTATCTATTCTTGTTAAAACAGACCAAAACATACTAGACAAAAATCTTACTTTTGTTTACCTTTTACTTTATAACAAACTTCTTTATTTGTGTATCAAAATGTTGAAAAACTGAAATTGAATATACACATGCGACAAGTCTAAAAAAGATTTCAGGCACACACGGGTATGTGTACTTGGATGGATACCATTATATACGTTCATAGGAGGCTAAGTTTAACAAGAATGATAATTTA
This sequence comes from Spinacia oleracea, assembly GCF_020520425.1. Lineage (NCBI taxonomy): Eukaryota > Viridiplantae > Streptophyta > Magnoliopsida > Caryophyllales > Amaranthaceae > Spinacia > Spinacia oleracea. The sequence continues at coordinate 101,978,042 of NC_079487.1, read as the reverse complement.
CCTTTAACTTGCTTTTGTTGAGTAGAACCACATCCTCATGCCGGTCCGTCTGGTTGCCACAAAATCGTCTCTCCAGTTCTTTGACATCATTATCGCTCTGTTGAACAAATATTAAATGATGTGAGAAAGTCAGATGTAAGCTCAAACAGTTAAGAAGGAAACGGGGTAAGGGTGAAGTTATTATACCAATTTCCTGAACAAAGGACTTGGCTTCCCTATTTTATGTCCAGCAGGAACGATTTCCCAAGGCTTTTGAGCCCTTTCAATATCTTCATCATGGAGTGTAAACTCGTTAACTTCCAGCTTAAGCTGCTTCAATACCTAAATTGCCAACCACAAGTTCAAATTACTGTAGAAAATTAAGCAGGGGTTCAAGAATTAAAAAGCCACAACAAACGCGTGTACCTCTGGTAAATGATGGCATATATGGTTGAAGCAGGCATGCAAGAATGCAGACAGCTCCAACTAAAGTTTTGACAACAAAAGAACACCTTGATCTATCTTCAACAAAAAGTTTCCAGACTTTAGTTCTCTGAAAATGCAATTGTGATAACATATTAATGTCAGTGAGATAATGGTAAACAGCAAGTGAAAAGGAATACACCATGCCGAAACTGTCAATACCTGGAAATGTCGATTCCCCTCACTAGCAATAGCCATCGCAGCCTTTAGACCATCCTTCAACTTACCCTGCAATTGAGGCACAGAACATTGAAAACAATAAGTTAGGTGACAATCCAATAGATGAACTCAAGGTACTTTAGGAAAAAGGTTGAACCAATAAGTCATAAGACTACCTTCTCCAAAGCCTTGACATACTCTTGCACATGGTTTTTAAGCAAATGACCAAAGTCAATGTCTGTCTCACTCAGCACCACATCAGAGACATCAGGGATAGTAGAGTCATATCCTTTCTCTGTAAAGAATTGAAAAAATGAAAAATATGTTAAAAGAAGTGGAAAGGCTTTTCCAGAGATAAAAGAATATAACAAAATTAAATTAAATAAATCTTGCATAAGATTTTTATTATGATACATAGCATTCTCCTTTGATCATTTAAATAATTGGATGATGCTAAGATGATAAGTAGCATATAAAAGCATCTATAGCGAACTATAGATCTAAATCAGTTTTATTAAGACAAAAGTCAGATGCAGAATCACTTTCGTCAACCCAAAATCAAAAACAAAAACCCATCACCAGCACAACAGTCCGAGTTACATCTGACATGAATAGAACTAGTAAAACGAAAAAGATATCTTCATTGTTATGATGAACTTCCACTCAATCATCGTTATAATTTGTAGCATTTTAAATGCTCCACTTCATATATATTAGGAACTTCACAAAGATTCAATCAACCAATATGATAGTGGACGGATAGAGTGTTAGATCACACCTTTTTGAATGAATATATATACGACATAATGAAGCACAAAGAGAATAAACAAGAGATGTCTTTACCAGGGGGCTTAGCAACAAAGGTGAGCACACGATTCATGAAGTTACCCAAATTATCAGCAAGCTCGCTGTTAAGTTTTGCTTGTAAGTCCTCCCAAGAAAATCTTGAATCAGATGCCTGAAAATGTAATTCATCAGCAATGCAACTAGCAAATGATCTGAATGTGCACATGTATTTTCTCACCAATGTCCAAACCTGAACGCAGAGCTTCAGAAAGAGGGGGGTAACAAAGAAAACTTACCTCCGGTCTAACACTAATCAAATAGTATCTCCATACTTCCACAGGTATATTTGTGTTTTTCGCTTCATCACCAAAAACACCAATACCCTTGCTCTTGGAAAACTTTCCTGAAAAAGGCATCAAAATCAAAACAAAAGTTAATACTACAACAAATGGAAATTTGGTTTTGTATTATCTGAAGATGTAGCAAGCAAATGATGCTAGAAAAAATTGCAAGATTCGAGAAGGAACCTGCTCCATATAAGAGAAAGTGAGTAGCATGTATTGAATGAGGAAGGGTCCAATTTTCCCCAGTGCCAGTCAAATACGAAGGGAAATGAACCTGAAGAAAGGGTGGTGATCAGGCAATTTATATTTGTGGAAGCATAATAAAAGAATAAATGGAGGCAAAGATAAAATTAGTACCGAATGAAAAGGAACATTGTCTTTCCCCATGAAAAGGTGTAGCTCGACATTCTTTGGATTTTTCCACCACAGCTCCCACTTGGATGTATGACACTTTGTGATGGAAATATAACCGAGGGGAGCATCGAACCAAACATACATCACCTGGTACAGAGAAACAAGGAACCGTCAGAAACCAAACAAATCGAAATTTGGAATTTCATTTCATGCATTATAATATTATATACCTTCTCTTTGAATTTTTCAACGGGAACAGGAACCCCCCATTTCAGATCACGGGTAATGCACTTTGGTGGGAGTTTGTTTTCCAAATTGACAAGATTTTTTGTTGTGGTCACTGCTAGTTGATTAGAAAACGCAATTCTTTCAGAGAGGGCATGCACGTCCCTCTGCACAGAAGCTAGTTGTAGAAACAAATGGTCTGTGGTGCGAAGTGCTGGGGTCGAACTCTGACAAATCTTGCAGATAGGGTTTAATAAATCACGAGCATTCAAAAACGCACTACAGGTCTCACATTGATCGCCTTTACAGGACGCATGACAGTGAGGGCAGTTGCCTTCAACAAGACTATCCGCCAAGAACTTTAAGCAATCCTCACAATACAACTGCCAAAGAAAAGATCACCAAAAAACTAATAAGTGATCAACTTCAAGTCTGTAAAATTGGATGCAAGTAGAATATTAATGAATACTACTCCTAACTAGATCTCTGCGGGTCAATGTAGGGGGCTAACATCTGAAAACTTAATGGGTCAATCTTAGTTGTAGGAGGAATGCTAAACCTCCAGTGGACGCAAGTGACGCAAATACAATTACTTTTAGTAACAACAGATATTATTTCACTACCAAAAACGCAATTATTTATATTGGTACTTCTTGGAAATGTATTGGTATACCAATACCAAATTAATGAGTACTAATACGAGCCACTTGTGTCCATATGGACACAAGTCACTTGAGGCATAGAGTTCCTCCTACAACTAATTACAACTCCTAATTAGATTCTACGGGTCAATCTAATTACAACTTCTAAGTTCTAATTACATTTATAGGATACTCATGACCGAGCTAAATTAATCAACATGTGACCGAGCAAGAGATAAATTGAGTCATCACAGAGCTAAATTGACTCGGGGTGAAATAAATCGACTCAAGACCGAGCCAAATTAACCGACTTATAAACGAGCGAAATGAATTGACTCGTAAACGAGCGAAATTAATCCACATGTGACCTAGATAGAGCTAAATCGAGTCATGGCAGAGCTAAATTGACTCGTGGTGAACTTAATCGACTTGAGAGTGAGCTAAATCAACTCATGGCCAAGCTAAATCGACTCACAGCCAAGCAAAATCGACTGATGGAGGAGTCCTCAATGGCAAAGTACTTCGTACAATATTGAAATTATAAAATAAAGGCACAAACAGTTGGACACAATTGAATACTAACTCAAACCCTAGAAAATATTCCTTAAAAATAAAAAAATCTGTTCAATTTACAGACAAGCAAGCATTAATTATAAAATACAACAAACAATTGGGCACAATTGGACACTAACTCAAACCCTAAAAAAAGTTCCTTAAAAGCAAGAATCAATTACAAAATACAACACACAATATTGCACAATTGAACAGCAACTCAAACCCTAAAAAATTGAAAATAAAAAACCTGTTCAATTGTCTGCTCCGTCAAGAGGTTGTTGCGAAACAGTGAATTGAAAACCTCGTGACAAACGACAGTGTGTTCTGGTGTAGAAGTACGGCCGAATTGATCAAAGCTAATGTCAAACCACTCGTAAATAGCCCTGTGAAGGGGATGGTATTTGTCACAGATTTCCCTGGGTGAGACATTCTCCATGGCTGCCCGGACCTCAGTGGTCGTGCCATACTCGTCCGTCCCACTAACGAACAACACGTTATGGCCCCTCAGTCGACAAAATCTCGCGAATACATCGGCGCTCAGCACTGATCCTATTATGTTCCCTAGATGTGGCACATTATTGACATATGGGAGAGCACTAGTCACTAAAACGTTGCGCTCTCCTTCTATTGGAAGCTTCTCCGACGAACCGTCCATAATTCTGTAGATTTGCGCGAAAATGGCGGTGGTGATTGTGTGTGTGCGGTGGTAGTGGTGGCGCCGACAGGGAGTAGTGGTGGCGCCGGCTAGGGTGAATGTTTTTTTTGAGTAAGGGCCGTGGATTGGCTTAGGGTAAAAAATGTCGGCGTTAGTGAGGGTGAATAGGGTGAATTAGTTAAGGGGTAAAAAATATCTGGCCGATTTTTCAGTAAAAAACGGCGAAGAAGAAAAAAGATGATTGAGTTTCTCGTGAATTAGTGATTACTATTACGGAGTAAGAAATTCTAATTTGTCAATACAATGAACGTGGTGAATGAGATTAGAAAGTGATTACCAGTTAAAAGAAAGTGATTTAGACTAGGTTTTTATTTATTTATACAAAGTAGTAAAAAGGTATACTAATCCTGAAAGGTTAAGGACAAACAATCTGTACGGAGTATAACTTAACGTCTAACTAACTGTAATGACTAGCGACGTTATAATTAACAGTAATGACTAGCGACGTTATAATTAACAGTAATGACTAGCGACGTTATAATTCCCGTACTTCGTATTTGAATAAACCTAATATACAAGTAGGTTACTTATCACACCATCATTTGACGATATACATGTTCACACTAGAATCACCCTTGAGCAAAGACTGTATGTGTTAAGTGATCAAACTGATTCGTCTAATTTTACCAAACTTTAATTATTTTACTATTTAACTTTTCTACTTTTTTGGTTTTAGGGTTTACTACTTTAGGTATACTTTGTAACAATTTACCTTATTATTTTTGTTTTTGTTTTTTTAGCCATACCATTAACAACAATATCAATAAATTCCCGCCCATACCTAACTTGACATAAACTGGATATGTTTGGGTCAGGAAGCCTACAATTCCGATTAAGTGAACACGACGACACGCCATACCTTAGTTGATGGTATGGCGTGTCACACACAAGACTTGCTGATTTCTCTTGCGTGTTTTGTCCTCACATCTTTATTCATCCGTAACACACAATTTATTCAAGTTAACACTAACAGGTACACTTGATTTCAAAATGACTCAATAAGTGCCCCTGAAAGCATTACATGCTAATGTTGTCAAATTTGACCACAAACACTCCTGTACAAAATAAATGATTTGAGGTTCTGCGAATCTTCAAAGTCAATCAAGAGTTTAGAACAAGATTGACACTTTGACAGTATGTGTTTCAACGAATATACAGCTCCTGCTTCGGAAAATACATTGAGGGAAGCTGATCGTTAACTATGAAAATAAGTATACTAAATAGATGATGCTTATGGGGGACAATTTTAGTGAGATGCTTTTGGACCCTGAGCTTTAGATGGGCATGCAGCAGCCATCGCACGTAATCTGCCAGCGATTTCTGTAAATGAAGGTCGAGCAGCAGGATTTGGAGCCCAGCACTGTTCCATTAGCAATCTCCATTCGGCATCACAGTAATTGGGAATAAGGGGCCTCAGCGTGTTATTCACAATTCCACCTACATTATGATAAATGAAAATTCCAGCTTAGTTACCTTTTTCTCCAAAGAGCAACACAATGTGAAACAAAATAAATACTAAAATCAAAAGGAAAAGAAAAGGGCACAAGAGGCAGAAAATCGAACGGTAACAAAAACCCTGAGAGGGTAGTACCTTAAAACAGCAAACATATACAAGTATATGGAAACAAGCACATCCAATAAAAGTGACGTTTAACTTCAACTGTTGAAGTTGGCATAGCGTTGGCTGTTGGAATTAATGATCATGGAGCTGTTCACAAGTCATAACACAAGCCACCAACACAAGCACAACCAAAAAAAAAAACGTTTAACTTCAACTGTTGAAGCTGGCATAGCGTTGGCATACTAATGATCTTGGAGCAAGTCACAATACAAGCCACGAACTTAATTCAGATTCTACAAATCTATATAACCTAAATTCATTTTCTTTTATTAATCCTTCCCATAACTATTTAATGAACGGACGAAAGTGACCTATCATTACACAATGACCCGATTGAAATATACGAAGTCACTTATCATACACATGCACTAACAAGCACATTCTCTCAAAACAGAAAGGCAGTCCGTGTTAATACTATCAATTATTGATCTAGCTGTTCTGATGTTTATAAAAAAAAGCAGCACATGAGAAGTTTGAACCAATACATAACAAAATATTAGTCGTTGTGCGAGAAACGGTCCGATGATTATACTTTAGTCTACAATTTAACTGTCAAAACCAACAGTTTGAGAAAGGCCACACAGCTATACTACAACACCACTGTCACGAATTCATGGCTACACCAACACCAATTTGGTTGATATAGATACTCCCTCCATTTCTATTTTCATTTTAATCTACACTTTGTCCTTTTGAGCTATTCACATACTCCACTTCGACCAGTGCGGTGATTGAAAGAAGGAAACACAGTCATGTGGGAACTTGTTATATTCGTCTAAATATATAGTTTCCAAATATCTACTTCTTATTGATAATTAAAGATATTAACGGTCGAAGTTCCATTGGCAAGCGTGAAAATCAATTTCCGCAGATTTTAAAAAAAAAAAGAAGAGGTAACATATGACTAGGTAGATTTGATCCAAACCCAAATCTTAAAAAGTCCAACCTAATTTGAAAGAGAACAATCTGACTCAATCCAATTTGGAAAATAAAACCGACAGCACAAAAGGAGGTGGGTCGGAGTTGGATGCTGCACAAATCACAACAAACTCCGACCCAATAGGAAGCTCGACTATTTTTACGCGTTATTTCACAAAAAGTGGTTGTATAATGTATTCCAACTTTAGGATATTATTCCCTCCTGTCCCAAACTCCCAACAATTCCCGTACCTCACAAAATGTTTGTCCCCAAATAATGTTCCATATTCTCAATGAGTTTGGTAAACATATTAAATTATCAGGAAATTTTTTTTAATCACCTTCAATCAACAAAACCCCACTTTCTCTCACCAAAAAATAAAAGTACATTAAACTATACCCCACTATTATTCGTTGAGTTTGGTAAACATATTAAGTTCTTTTTTCACCAAAAAATAAAAGTACATTAAAAAACCCCACTATTATTTCTCTGCTAAATATTTGTTCAGAAACAGGAACCTTAACTGGGACTGGAGGGAGTATTTACAGTAAGTCTCGAGCACAAAAGAAAAGCTGGCAGGAGTAGTTGCAACTACCATTGCGGAGGATATCAGAAAAGAGAACAATGTACACATACCTATAATGGCACCATAATGCATGTTGGCATAGGGTTCTTCACCGGTGAGGATTTCCCATAGTACAATACCAAAAGAAAACACATCGACCTGATCCAGAAAACACAAACTAGTCAGACAAATCATACTTAAAATAGTGTCATAGTACTGATTCGACTGTTTATGTTGAAGAAGCTTGAGTTGACTGAACGCAAAGTAGACTTTATCCAGGCCACAGATAACAACAATAACAACAAATGGGGTCATAGGAAACCAGGCCACAGAGCTTCACCAAAATGAAATGAGAGGATATAAAATTACCTTCTCAGAGACCTTGCTGCTACTTCCATTCAGAAGTTCAGGGGCCATCCATGGGAGAGTTCCTCTTACTCCTCCAGAAACTAATGTATTTCGCTTGATTTTTGATAAACCGAAATCACCAACCTATTTGTAGAATACCAGATATAATAAGCTGTTTAGTACTGAGAATAAAAATTTAAAATTTCCATCATGTGGCCCTTAAAAAGGGTAGAATTTTGTTAAACAAAGTGTTGCTTTTTACAAAAAATGATACCTTGCAAATGGGCCGTGAAGGGTCTTTCAAATTCACAAGCAAATTGTCACACTTCAAATCAAAATGCACAATATTTTTCGAATGTAAATATTCCATTCCAAATGCAGCATCCATTGCAATTATAAGTCGTTTGCGGCGGTCCAGATGCCTAAATAATACGACATTAAGGAAGAAAAGTGGATAGATAAGATCGGTGAACTGCCTAAGAATAATCAAGAAACAATAAACCATTACTACGACACAGATTTCAAATTTCAAAGAACTTGACTCCTCGTTCCTCTAAAACTGAAAAGACCGTACAAAACTACACCAAAATACCAGTTTGGACCCAAGTAACAGATCAATAGACCAACATTAAAAGTACACAGTGCTTCTAAAAAGGCTCCCACCATATTGAAATGTGGGGAGGGGAGCTGGATGCACAAAATGTTTGCATATCAGAAATTCAATTCAAATTAAATCTTGACCAAAAACAACTGCTCCTGCTTCACAGTGAGAGATAAGCACTAACAATTTCTTTTTGGAAGGAAAAAATAATTTTTTCAAGAGGACGGGAGAAGTACACCAAGAGGACAATGTGTCCTCAATCCTCATAATGATAAGAAACTAATTACAAACAATTTAGTTAGCCATTTTTAATTTAGTCCATTTTTTTATGGATTTCTGTGGAAACAAAAATTTTGGTGTTAAAATGTCACTAGTTCAAAAGCAGATCTTATGGCGCAAGCAATCAACGAAAACTTTAAGTATATAACAATAACATAATTCTAGAACCTACTAAACTAAAATAACTACAATGACTAAATAGAATAAATCCTAGTGCAACTGCAATAAGCCAACAAAATACACCCATTACAACGTTGATTTTTGTAAAAGAAGCAAAACCCGAATATTTAAAAGCCTGATAAGATAAATATTTTGAGTAGCCCATTCACTCCCGCAACAAATTTATTCAAAGCCCAAAGAGTGATAAATTGTCTGGCTCCTATGGGAATGGACCAAACATTTACAAAATAAAACAAAAACTACACTAGCAAAAATCCTAAAATTTGCAATCCAAACGTTGAATACAAAGGATAGGTTAGTCATATAAGATTTAAGAATTTGTTGTGGATCACTGTCCCTTTTAGCCAAAATAAAAGATGCAGTTAGTCACTACTCTTAAGAAAGGTTATAAAGCTAATAGAGGAGCCAGTATCTTTACCTGTCCTTCCTAAGAAGAACATGCCGCAAAGAACCATCAACCATAAACTCTGTAACCGTGGCTAATGTTCCTCCAGGTCCATCTTGCACAACACCATAAAATGCCACCACGTTTGGATGGTGAAGCTTTGAGAGGATTTCAGCTTCATGCCAGAACTCTGCAGTCTAAGAGTATTACAAAACATAAATGCAAAATCAGAAACAGCTAACACCCAACTCGGTAAAAAAAAAAACCATTCCCTTTTCTGAAGGGAAACTACTTACATCTGTTCACTACTTCCCTTCTAAAAACCTTTTCTGTTGTCTTACAGAAGCAGCCACACCACCAAACTTGACAATTTTAGATAAGGTCTAGCTATGGACATCAAAAGATGGACAAATGACCTCCCAAGTCCCAAGTCCCAAGACCCTGCTCATGGCAGAATCTATGCATGCAGTTGTTAACTTCTTATTGATTAGTACTCCCATAGTCTTTTAATGTTTGCCCCATAGGCAAAATGTGCTATATTAAGATTTGGGCCAAAATTTTGCAAGGAGATGGGGGTATCTTTAACTTTCACTTTTATGGGAGTATGCAAGTGGGGTAAATGGTGCAATCTTTAAGAGATGCACCGAAATAGAATATAGGGCTAACAAATAGGGACGGAGGGAGTAGTACAGAGGATCAGTTAATTAATATCTGGACAGAGTAGGAAAACTCGTTACATTTTGGTCCCTTTTTAAATATTCTTCTTACCTTAAAGTAGCAGAAAGCAAAAAACATTGCCATAAGACATGTGACATTATACTACCAGGAAAAGAAAAGAAAAAAAGAGGTTTGCAGAAAAAATTATATTGAAACTTAAGGGTGTTAGTTATCTTTTGCGGGCAAATAATAAAGAAAGAAGACTCATAAGTAGGAACTAGTAATAAAGAATAAGGTACCAATCTTTCTTGCTCTGATGATCGACCAGTGAAACAACTTTTCTTTATTCGCTTAATAGCAACGTCTGTTCCCCTCCATTTTCCATGATATACAGTGCCAAAAGTTCCAGAACCCAGTTCTCTAAGCTCTTCAAGATCATCGTTTTTTATGATCTACATGTACAACAGAAAAACAATTGGATGAATGTTATGAAAGTTAAACAGATCTAGCATTACCAAGACACTATTAACCTGTTTCACTAAGTATCAATATCAATCTATAACCAGCAAATATGGAGGCAAACTTACATATCAAAAAATTAGTAATATTATTATAAGAAAAATATGTTTAATTGGTGTGATTTCATCCATGGATGACAAGGCTATGCAAGCAAAATGCATGATATTCAAGTGGCAAGAAGTATTGAAAACAATATAACAACAGGTTAGTATATCAATTGCAAGAGGAAATTGAATTCAGTTATGGAAGATGAGGGCTGATCTATCATTCAGACTCATCTGTAAAGATAAACTGAGAAATTTCATACGGTACCCCTTTAGTATTTGCCATTAACATATGGTACCCAAGAACAATGTTCACGTGGTACCCATGACTCCATGAGGGTTGAGTTTCACAACCTCAGAAATTCAATCGTCAGAAAACCGTCAAATAATCACTCCCCATCCCCTTCCTTCCGTTTTCCATAACTCGTTTTCTTTGTCCTCTGTTGTCTTCATATTTGAACCAACCACCCATACACAAAAATAACCACAAACAAATATCCTGATTATCCCCAACAGACAGAGGAACAAAGAAATGAGCGGTGGTGACAGAGGAAAAGAGAAACACAATGGTAACCATTGGGTGGTCTGACAGTGTTGGTGAGCAGCAGCAGGGTGAATAAGTAGAAGACCAACGGTGCTCTGGCCCAAATATGGTGGTAGCTGATTACAAATTCAAAAGCAAGTAAACTGATGGACACACCAGCGAGCAACAACCAGCACCTTGTAAAGGGTTCCAAACCTGCCCTTCATTAAATTCTGACGGATCGCCCCCAGCTTAAGAGTAAGAAAGAGAAGACTATGAGTCTTCGATGAGTCTGCTGATATATTTATAAATAGAGCTCTTTATATCACGGGATTAGATGTAGCCCTCTCGTTGAAGGTTGGCTAAGTTGCCTCAACGACAAGATCCACAGAAAGAAAACCAGGCTCAGAGACATGCCACTGGGGAACTACCAAACTGCTTTTTATTGGGCAGATAAGAATTTTGTCTCCACTAGTACCTTTTTCATTTTTGGTTTAGATGAGTGATAAGCCGGAGGAAGGTAAAGGAGTTTCAAGCTGCAGTAAGGTAAAAGAGAAACTAGGTTCGGGAGTAAAACAGAATACGAGGGAGGGAAGCAGTTTCAGCGCTGGGGATTAAGTTTTAGGACTCCATTGAAAGGGCCAAGTTTCCTGTCTAAGGACTCAGTTTCGGACTTTGGGGTTTTCACTTGTCATTAACAAAGAGGATGGTAGTCGGGTCGTCCGATTGAATCTTCTTGTTCCTGGATGCTCTATCAAACTCCGGTCGTGGTTCACGTCTTTCGAAGAACTATCACTGGCGAATTCCAAGTGGAAAAGGAATGGGAAGCGGAGGGGCAAGGTCAGGAATGTTAGGGGGTACCTTATGTAATTGGCGAAATTGGAGGTGTACAATAAAGAATTTCCCGGCCTCTTGACAAGTAATGTTAGAAATCAACATCCAGGCAGACTTTACAAGGATTTCTAAAAGGCAAAAGGCATCTAAGTTCTCCGCTTGCTTTTGGGTTTATGTGTGATCCTGTCGGTACCCTTGTGAATAAGGGGTAAGAATTTTATGTAAATCCTCTAAGGGAGCTCTATAAGCACCCTTAAGGCCTTATGGACAATAAATATGATAAAATATAATAAGATTCTAGGTATTGTGCCTAGCCATAAAGCCAGTTAGAGTGTTAGACTCATGATAGCAGTGGAAAGTTTATATTCGAAGAATAGAAGATCACTTTTACCATCTAGGGAGAAATTTCCTACAATGGAGTTTTTATAACACTTTCATGTGCTATAATGAACTTCGACAATCATTTTTCACAATGCAACTTCATTAGCTCATTAACTCCTTACTTTGAATGGTGAAATTAAGTAATGAGAATGGAATTGAAACCATTAGATTTGATCCTAAGATTAACACTTGAACATTACAGTTTATAGTCACAAAAAACAGTTCATTATGTCATCTAGTATTTAACAATCACAATATAATTCAACAAGATTTCCACATATTTACATGAGGGAATAAAGGAAGCTCTTGCTATTGAAAAGATGTCTAAATTCTAATGCAATTAGCACCAACATCTTCAGGAGGCTTCTATCATTTCAATTATGTTGGCTAGTTTTGCTCTTTTTATCACAGAAATGTATTTCATTTCTACTCCACCAAAGGACCAAACTTTCCAGCGTAAAATGCGACACTTCAAACTCAATACGGGAAAAAGATTTCTCTGGTGACAGTTTCTAATTCACAAAATTAAAAATTTGGATAAAATCAGACCTTATATTGACATAATAGATCCATATGACGGAGACGTGTCATTCAAATATCTAAAATTACGAGGTTTCAGAAAGTAAGGTGAGAACTCAAGAGAAGTGTGTAAAGCATAGTGGTTGTCAGCTCATATTTCTGATACCATTCTCAAGCAAAGTGAACTTCACATCTTAAAAGACATTTCTCCACTTCAATAAAAGAAAATTGATTTAACATCTGAATTCTGCTAAAATCTACTATCAAAGAATCAATACATGCAAGTTGGTTTTCCTTGGTTTTAATATTTCTTCCTAGAACATTTTCTCTATCCAAGGATCACCTTAAGGTTTTAAATTGTTTGTGGAAAGCGATAAAATTTTAGTATTCTTACCAGAAAATGAACAAATCAATACATGTAAAGTCAAGATGATACCTGCAAGGTACTAATGTCAAAGTCCACAAGAGGACCTAGAGGAGGAAGACCAACATACTTGGTCTCCTCTTTTGCTTCCTGGAAAAATTAAATCAGTTAGAAACTTTCTTAATATATACACATCCAAACACATCTCATTAGAATATTATATCGCATGCAAACTCGCTATCTTACCTCATAATCCGAGTATGGAGCCCCAACACCATCATATTGGACAGCTTCACTACATTTTGCCAAAGAGGGGTTATAATCTGACGTAGAGACTTCCTGATCAGCTAAAACAGCATCAGGCAACTCTATGTGACCATATTCACTAAACATGCGAGAATCAACATGACTCGAGGGAATCCCATCTGTTGATACAGGTGTGAACTGGTAAACTCCAGGACCTTCTCCATCAACTTTGGCAAGTCCGGATGAATAAATGGGATGATCCTGATCCATCAAAGAAACATCTTTCCGAAAATCATCCTTGGCCAGATTTTGAAAGAAAGACCAGTGCTTTGGTTCATGGTTCTCAAGATTCATGCTCAAGCCAGCCCCATCATGCGGCAACTGGTTAATGCTAGATGATTCCTCAGACAGAATAGCTTTCGAGAATATATCTGATAGCAGATCACGAGGAAATCGGTCATTGATATCTATAAGGATGCTCTCAGCAGCATTACTGGTGGAATTTTGTCCAGCTTCATCGGCCCATTTGTACTCAGGGTGAGCAGAAGCACGATCATGCCGCTCGCTATTAGATGGTTTACTAACATCACTGCGTGCGTGCTCGACTTCACCTCTATCAACAAGGTTCCCCTTATGGTTATTGTCTGGAAGGGGTGCTTCAGAGTTACGTTCAACAAATGGATTAACTTCAAGTGCACTTGACACACTGTCCTTATCTGCTGAAAACTTAGCCCCTTCACTGTCAACCATTTTAGAGCCAGTATGGATGACAGACTCTGCTATCACATTCATGTTCTGCAATTTTCCAGATGACTCTGTGACCAGATCCTCCTGACCAACTGAAATATTTGAATGTGACATGAGGAATTGAGCATTGAGTGAGTCATCAGACTTAGTTAGCCGACTCAGAATATCTCCCTGTTCCCTAGGTATGTTCACTGAGAGATAAGGCCTCGAGGCTGCAGAAATTTCACTGTGGTTCATATTCAATGAATTAGGTTCTGAGTGGGCATGTTCGGAAGTGTATGCAAAGTCAAACGGTTGGGAAGTTTCAGGATTGGTCGGCTCAGAAACCCGTGGTAAATGCACAGTACCAGATTGAGCGGTCAGGATAGGTTCCTTGTGCCTTTTTTCACCTTTTGGAGGTAGATCTGAGAATTCTTTCACTAAACCATTGTTGAACGTGGATCCAGATGCTTCTTCAGCAGGAAGATTACCCTTTTTGTCACCCTGATAAGATTGTAAAAGAACATGATCAAGTTTGAGGCAAATCCATTACAATAATCAAATAATTTGATGCCAGAATCATCAGATATTAAATATTCTACATTATAATGTTTCATACTTCATTCCAAATCTATCTACACATACCTGAGCTTCCGTTGTTTTCTGAAGATTTGTTGACAGTCCATGTTGTAATATAACAGAATTACTTTCCTCCTGAGGCAAGTGTGCAGAGAGATGAACGCCGTGGCCACCATGCAGCGGATACCCCTTTGAATCTTCAACGTGAGTCGTCTGTCCTTGAAACTGATGAGGATGAGGTGGATAACTGTTGGCAGATCCAGGTAGTATTGGCTGGGAAGGTAGTATTCCTGTTGATGGAACAGCACCTCCACCATGAGACGAACTGCTTACTCCAACTACGCCTGCTACACTGTTAAGACCCCTGTCAGCATTCTGGCCCATTAATGCATCTAAATCATTTGCTGAAGAGTTTGCTATATCATGCATGCCTGAGTGTTTTCTACTTCCCATCTCCATGCAATTCACAGCAACAACATACTGAAACTCAGAATCAACACCCCCACCACTCATACTATAATGAGCTTCCTCCAAATCATTTGAGGTAAACAGAAATAACCGGAGTTTTTTTGCCGCTTCTCCATTTCCCAAAATATTACACTCTTCCATCATATTCTGCAGGTCTTCTTCACTAGAGACTGACACCAGAGCATCAAGATCTTCCCCTGGAAGCTGATACTTAATGGTATGAGGACCATCTAACATCGCGCATGTTTTCTGCTTGAGCTCCTGCCAAGATATATCTTTGTTTATGCGTATGATGCGTGTCTCACCCCCAACATATCGAAGCTTTCCATCACTTGGACGAGGTAAGACCTTACCGCCAAAGCTGCAGAGAACCTTTATTTTCATTGATGAACCATCTGATGTTCCAGATGAAGCATAGCCATGCAAACCTCGACTACTTCCATATGCTGAGGAATTTCGGCGTATTGTTTGCATTGATCCATGGGTAGATTTTCCCTCATACAGTGATGGGTTCTTTCTGTCAAACTCTTTGGGGACTTTTTCTGATAATGCAAGCATAGAAACATCTGATCCACTTTCAGACCCAGTATGACTGATACCTAAAATACCTTTTAGATCCATATAGCTTGTTGCACGATGTGGATCGTTAACTGCCTTTGAGACTTCAGGTTTGCGTGGAAGAACACGATCGCGCATAAACTCAAGAGCGAACTCCTCTCCTGTCTGTATGGAAAAATTATGAACTGGCTTGACTTCCGCTGCACTACTCTCTGGAGGTCTCATGTTCATGTTTATGCAGTTTGTAGCATCTTGCATAAACCTCTCAGAGACAGGATGAACTTCCTCATTACCAGTTGCTACATAATTGTGGTAAAATTGCGTATATTCATTTGGAGGTTCCATGGTAAGTGTTCAAGTATCAGGAAATTTCACTTAATGTAAATTCAACCTCATCGCCAAATACCATGAGGATTGCAGCAAAGAAATAGTAGCTTGAAAATGCACCATATTCAATCTCAAGAAAAAAGGCTACAAGCCTGCCAACATGACATTCAAAGCCCCAGATCTTTAACAAACACAAGTATGGAGTGCTTTAAGCTACTATAACTTGAAACTCTACCAATCAACCCTGCCAGCAAAAGGAAAGCTTTCTGTTATACAAGAATTCAGCAACAGAAATCACATATGATATTAGTATCTGGAAGATATGTTTTCATCACAAATTTAAACCAAACACCCCAAGACGACGTTCGTGTGAGTATGTCACCAAATGCTCTCTATGAAACTTTCACACATAGGATGCAGACATTAGACCAAACTCACTTTCACTATAAAATAAAACCTAGGGATAGAGTCAGAGAGAACCAGCTGAACACTAGCAGACGTCGCTATGAGTAACTACGGCTAAAAGGTTGGGTATAGAAGGTCATAACTTTGTTAGAAATTAATTTAATTTTTGTGTTTAAACTTCCAAATCCCAAAACCATTGGAGTATATTGAAAGATACCAGTAATCAAAAAACAAAAAAGTTCTTACAAAAATTAGCATTCCAAGTTCAGTTGATTGTTCTCTATGACCTGGGTCAAGCCCGTCCCTGAACCATGGCGGCGGAGGGGCGCCCGCCTTGGGCCCGGGGAGAAAAGGATAATACGAATTTCAAGTAGAATTATGAAAACTCCAGTTAACTAACTCCTAACTCTATCTAAGTACTTTGTTTCATTGGTAAAACTAGTAAGTAGTAACCAGACCATCAAGAATCTCAAAGAATAATACGAGCTTCAAGTAGAGTTATGAAGTAGGTATAGAGTAATCAGACATAAGCCAACACCGAAACGAAGCTAACAAAAACCCTACCTAATTGATTCTATCATATCAGAAAATTACAAATTTTGAAGCAATAAAAAATACAAATATAATCAACAGAGAAATTCAAATATTTCGATACAAAATAAGTAGATAATACCTAGAACAGCAGCAGCAGAAATGGAGAGGTGGTTGGCAGAGGCGCCGCCGATTAAAGGTGGTAACACACCTACAAGATACTGCTTTTTTTGGAGGGTTTAAAGAGGAAGGACTATGCGATTCGGTCTGGATCCGGCGGAGAATTGTCCATTCTTGCCGTAATAAAAATGTAATTGAGGGTTTTGATTAGGGTTTGATGGTTGTGGAGAAAATGGCGGATCGAAAGTGAGAAGAAGAAGAAAAGAGGAGAGAGAATAGTAGTGGGAAGTGTGAAGGAAGATAGAGACGAAAAGGAGGCGATAGAGTGAAATGGCAGTCAGAGATGAAAGAGGAAGGTAGGAGGCCTTTCTCAGAAAACTCTATTTCAGATGAAAGAGGAAGGGGTCAAAGGCCAGGTGAGATTTTTGTTTTTTGTTTATTTTTTTTCCCCTAAAAAAATATATGGCGTCGAAGTGACTAACCTTCTTGTTCCGAACGTTCTAGTTAAAGAGTTAAAGTCGTTGAAGTGGCTATGCACGACAGACTAATGGGCAATGCTAACCGGGTTAAACGCCAACTTGCGCTTGACCCAAGGTGTGCTCACTGTGGTGCGGAGGAAGAGACTACCCTCCATATTCTACGGGATTGTACAGCTGCAAATGAGGTATGGAGGCATGTGGGTGGTCCAGCTACTGCCACTAGATTTTATACTGGTGACATCCAACAATGGCTTTTTAATAACCTTACTTACTCACCACACCACAGACAACATGAGGAGGTATGGCCAACTTATTTTGCAATAACCGTGTGGTGGATATGGAATTGGCGAAACTACATAGTATTTGGGAGAAGTAATGAAATACCAATAGATGTGAGACGTTTCTTACTCCATCGCTTCGAGGAGACTTGGAGAGTGCTTGGCGAGGATTTTACTTCTGTAATCCCCCGCAAATTTATAAATGTTATTAATATATTTTAACGTATAGTTAATTATATTTAAATAGAATTTACGAATTTTAAAAATAAATATATAATTAACGTATATTTATTTTATTACATTCTAAATATTTTAACTATTTATGAAATCAAAAATAATTTTAGAATTTTGTGTCGAAAAGAACTTGAATTACGAAAACACGATTGAATTTGGAAAATAATCCTAAGCGGTGTTGAATTCAAATGCTAAACTAAATCCTATTCCTAGCCCAATTGGGTGAAGCCCAAAATAATAAACCCAAAACTCTCTCCTTTCCTCTCCTTCAATTTTACGTAAAAACAAAAACAACAAACTCTCTCTCCTTCAACAATCCACGTGAACCAGCAAACACCCAAACCCTCTTTGTTGCGCCGCCGCCTGTTGCGCCGCCGCCACCATCCACCTGCAACCACCACCGGCATCGCCGTCCGGTAAGCTTCCCCTCCCTTCTCACCTTCTTTCTCTCTCTTTCGTGTTATTTCTTTCCTCCTCACAGACTTTCTGTTTTGCGAAGCACCACCAGCCACCATCACCTTGTCGCGCAACCACCGGTGGCTCCACTGACCTATGCTGACTGTGTCTGCTATGTTAGGTTATGATACTGTAATCCCCCGTAAATTTATAAATTTTATTAATATATATTAACGTACATTATTTATATTTAAATAGAATTTATGAATTTTAAGTAATAAATATATAATTAACGTATATTTATTTTATTTAATTACGTTCTAAATATTTAACGATTTGAGAACTTTATTATATATTTAATGTATATTTAATTTTATTTAAATATATCCTAAATATTTTAACGGTTTGCGCAATCAAGAATAATTTTAGAATTTTATGTTGAAAAGAATTTGAATTACGAAATACATTGGAATTTGGAAAATAATCATAACCGGTTTTGGAAGTTTAAATGCAAACTTAAATCTAATCCTAGCCCAAATTGGCAAAGCCCAATACAATGAACCCATAACCTTCCTATACTCCTATTCCACGTGAAAACAAAAGAAAAACAAACCCTTCCCTCTCAACCACCATTCACGTAAATTGCAAACCCTCCTCCTTTCTCACATTGCTTCCCCTTACTGCTACAACTCACGCCGCCAGCTGCCGGCCACCTACAACCGCCGGACCACCGCCAGCTTCCTCTTCCGTTCGGTAATTTCGTCTTCCTCCCTCTCCCTCTTCTTCTTGCTTCTCCTTCGTTCTTACTCTTCCCCTCTTTCTCACTTGCTGCTCTGTGTTCGAACCAGCAACCACCAGCCCAGCACCACCGCAGTCACCGTCGGCTCGTCGCTAACCTCTTTCCGCCACCCCTGCTCGCCGCCGCGCAACCCTATCGCCGACCAGCACGTTCTCTCTCCACTCTGTTTCGTCACTACTCCACGCGGGCCATCACCACCTTCGGCAACCAGCCCAACCGCAACCTCCACCGCGCCCAGCCGCGTCTCCTAGCTCGCCACCACTGCCGTGCCTGCACCACCGCCGGCCAGCACTCTCCTTCCTCTCCTTTTGGTTATTTCTTAAACCCTAAGTTATTTAAATATTTTAATTAAGTTTATTAATTTGAATTTATGTTCTTGAATTTAAATTATGTTCTTGAATCTAAATTATATGTTTTTATGATTTAACTAGAATTTTCAGATTTACATATTATGTTTAAATAATGAATTTAATAACGTTTTAATAATTTAAATTGCGTTTCTTGAATTTAAATTATAGGCTTTATGATTTAATTGTGGATTTCAGAATTTTAGGTTTGCATAATTAAATTATTAATTTTCAGATTAGGTAATTGAAATGAAATAATGATTTTAATTATTAAAGTGTGAATTTTTAAGGTTTTTAATGATTTAAATCATAATAGAATGGTTATATATTATTAAAGCTATTATTTTTATGATTTTAAGAACATTGATTATGCTTTAGAGTAGTTTGGAATTAGTTTATATTGCCGGAAATTAAAGTATGATGTTTGTAAAGAGTTTTCAACGAATTTCAATCACTAATTCAATAATTATGATGCTAGGAAATCAGATGTTCAAGTTTAACGTTAGGGAAGGTTCTGAATATGTTTAGGATGTATTTAGAATGCTTTATTATGGTTGCGAAAATTGATTGGGAATATGTGTTGGTTGTGTTAGGCGAAGAATTCTCTTTAGGCGACTTTTGAAAGTGTTAAAGTGGTCTATCAGTTTGTTTACACAAGGTACGTACATACCTGCGTGCTTGGAATGTGTGCTAATTGTTGAAATCATGTTGATATTATTGTTGAACTTGGTGATGTTGATATTATAGACAAACTTGGTTATATGGAATGTGCATGTTTAATACTGTTGGACAAACTTATTGAACTTATTTTGCACTATAAGAACTGTAACATGTTAGTATGGATGTTTGATACAAACATGTTGGTTGGGAACACTAGATTATTCTATATGATTGGGTTGGATCAATTGGTTGTTGTTCCCTTTCTATCTTTTCACTACTTTATAAGGGCGGAGGACCTTGTTTAGTAAGTTGAAACTTTATGCCCATATACAGGGTCGCTCATGGTTAAAGGAAAGGTTGGTTAAGTTGGAATGAGTCTTGATTGATGCTTTTATGATCACTTACTTAATTCCAAGATAAAAACAGTTGTGAACAAATGTGAATTGTCTGTCTTATGTAATGGTTGAGTCATAACGAAATCTCAATTTGTAAATCATGTAAAGTGAAACTGAATAGCAATAGCTTTAGACTGTGCACGTCTGAAGTGACGGACAAACAGGAGTTGGGGTTCATGGTGGTAGCCCATGGCCTTTTCTGGGACCGGATTGATCACCGTGTCCTATTTTTATTTAAACGTTCCTCGATATCGCAGGTCACTGAGGTTACGGAGTCGCGCCCGTACCTCGTCTTCCTTAGTGAAGACTTCTGGATGGTCAACTCGGTCCATTGTCTATTTCAACTAAAATAATATTATTGCTAAAAGTCTAGCCTAGTCTAGTCTGGTCAAGTATGGTCGTCAAACTATCATGTTTTGTCTGCCCTTGTTTGTGTTCATTAGTATCATGTTAGGGTTGTTCGTTTAATAGAATCATGTTAGGATTATTATTGATTCAGTATGTAGTACTCAGCTTTGCTGATTACGTGCTTTTGCTTGTGCATGTTGATCATGGCTATGCCTTATTGATCCTGTGATGACCCAACTTTGGTGAGCAGTCTCTAAGGATCAATAAGCGTTGCCCATCTACAGGTTTGAAGATGATGCATCATTGGGATCGGGATTAGAGAGCTCGTAGTTATATTTGTTTTATTAAGTGATTTGGGTTGTTAACTTATATTTGGAAGTTGTCGTACTATTCGTATTTCCTTATTTCCGTTAATTGGTTTTGGACTTAGTATGTAATCGATTATTTATGAACCTAAAAGTTAGTTTTATGTTTTCCGCTGCAAAATTCTGAATAAGCCGTACGTTTTCACACGGGCGATAATGCCTTGATAATTCTCTATAGTTATATTTATAAAAGGGTTGTTTTAGAAAAAGGGAATTGTCGGGGTGTTACAAAGTGGTATCTAGAAGCTAAGGTTTTACTTTAATAAATTTTTAGGCGCCTAACTATCTAGTTATTTAAAATAAATTTCTTAAAAATCGAGATTCTACGTATTATAGTGTTCAAAAATTGGTACTTTTTTTTGGGGGGGAAGATCTCCTTTTATCTTGTTTGAAAGTATATAATATTTCTTATTTAAGTTCGAAATCAAATTATTTATTCGAATTAAATTGACTTTCGAAATTTTTATTCTTTTTCTTATTAATTATTATTCAAAAAAAAGGAGTACAATTTTTTTTTAGAAGTTCAATTTTTTTTTTAAAATTGTTTCAAGAGTTAGAATTCGTTATTTAAAAAAAAAAAAAAAAAAAAAAAAATATATATATATATATAAATCTTCTTCGAATTAATAACTTTATTTTCGAATTTATTCGCTACGCATTTCCTTAATTTATTTTACTTTATTTATTTTATATTTTTATTCTATGTTATAATTTAATTATATTATCGTCCTTTTAATTTGTTATTTAAACTATTTCAATGCTTTAGTTTATGAGAGATGGGTAGTATAAGAAAGGCATATAAGATAGAATTATATGTGCATTAGCAGCTAGTCAATGCTAGCATAAGAAATTGATTGTTATGTACGTGCGTATGCTAATTGTTTAATGTTACATTTAAATGTGCATAAAGAATTGTTTGCTTCCACCAAACTTATTGCATTATTGAACTTTGTTTATGATTTGGCTGGAAAATCGTTAGTGAGACTTTGAATTGTTTATTCCAGGAATAAAATGTTTCTTTCCAAGTATACTAACATAGGATCCTTCGAGAAACTTGATATAGAAACCCCTGATATTTACGTGAAGAAAATTGTGTTTGGATGTGAATATTATGCTAAAGTTCAAGGGCAACCTATCTTAATGAGAAAGGATATCATAGCAGCCACAATCATTAATTGCTTACCTAACAAATTTCCATACCTAGAACTCAAGGAAAAGTTTAAAGACATGCATTCTGATAATGGGACTCCAAACTTGACTAAGTATGGAACTTGGGATGGTAGATGGAAATATGATTCAGAAATTCTGACCACCATTATTGAAGCGGCAGAAAGTGGGTTTAGAGACGGTAAAATCGTAGGGAGTCATGTTGGGGATTCAGTTACAGAAGAACCTATGGGAATTAGTGTAAATAATGACCTAGAGGAAAATGATGTAGCTGTGGAGAATGAGAATGTAGGTGTTGAGGCAGAGTATCCTAACCCAGCGGCTCATGAGCCAACCATTGAGATCTCTAGTGATTTGGATGCAGAGCTCGAAAGTGAACAGGAGATGGCAAGTGAGCCTAATCAAGATGAAGACATGGGTGAAGATGCAAACCCTGAGGAAGACCCCGATGAAGACCCTGAAGAAGAGTTCGATAATCTTGAGATCTAAATTTCACTTCGCAAGTTTCAGGAGCAATGGATAGGCAAGAGGCCACAAATATTTTGAAGTCATAAATAGTTAATTTAACTCTTTTATGTTTTAGAGAATAAGTAGCGAAGCTACAATAGTTTAAAGTTAAAGTTTATTGAAGTTTGAAATGTTCTTTATTATTTTGAAGGATGTAATAAATATTTATGGAGTTAGCAATAAAAGTTAAAGTTTTCAAGGAATTGTTCTTTATTCTATTTTGAGGATTCCATAATACCCCAACCTTTAGGTAACACGTCATGGATTAATTTTCCATTGGTTGCATACTCAGTGTGAATTGTGGATCAATTTAATTGCCACAATAATATTAAATGATTTGAGTACATAAAGAAAGTGAGGGCCAATCTAGACCCTCATGACCAATATGATTCAAAAGGTTATGCCATATGTGCAGTGTGTGAATGTCTTTCGTGAATTATCGAGGATGATTATTTTTCAATGATTATTGCATCTTGTAGACGATCGTTGCACCTTCATAAACGATTGTCGTGCCTTCATAAATGATGTGTATTAATGTGAACATTGTTGGTTGAGGCGAACTTTATGGTCAATTCAAGTATTAAATTGTATGGGATAACGTATAGGTGATGTTTCAAACCTAAAGTAGAGTATACTAATTGCAGGCCGCGTTCTAGAATGGCCAACAATAATGACTTAGTTGTTGCTATTCGCCTCTTGGCGGAAAAGATGACCCCACCTTTTTAGAAAACCAGATTGGAGAGTTTGAGAAATTGTTTGGGGATTTGAATTGTCTTGAGAATATGAGAGTGGGTCAAGTTGTCATGTATTTGAAAGATGAAGCCGATTTACAGTGGAGAGAAAATGGGGTTAGACTTAGCGTTGTTGAGAGATTCAATTGGGATTCATTTGTTACCGTCTTAAGGAAAAAGTTTTATCCTCTTTTTATGAGAAAACAAAAGGCACAAGAATTCATAAACCTTAGGATGGGATTGGCTAAGTTTGTACAACGCTAAGATAGACGTACTGTGAAATTCAGAAAGTAAAATTAAGGAACCATATTGGAAGATTGACCTCATATAGATGTTTTGAGAAGACCAAGAACCTTTAGTTATTTCGGAAATGCAAGTGAGAAAATTGATGAATAGGGAGTGTGAACTATTTTTCCGTAGTGTGTTAGAGGTGAGTAAAGAAGTTGGAGTGAAAACCGAGGATGTTGCCATTATGAGCGGATTCATTGATGTGTTTCCGAGTGAAATTGCAAGTATGTTACCTGTTAGAGCCTTGAGTTCACTATAGACTTAGTTCCTGAAACGACGCCTATACCTAAAGCACCATGTAGAATGACACCTCCCGAAATGAGGGAATTAAGACACTATTGCAAGAGTTGTTTGGTCAAGGAATATATTTATTAAGTAGAAACATAAGAGTATGGAATTATGCATCGATTTTAGGGAACTAAACACCGTCAAGAATAAATATCATGTACCTAAGATAGATGACATATTGGATCAATTGAATTGGGCGAGTGTGTTCTCGAAAACTGATTTGTGTTTGAAGTACCACCCATTGAGAATAGCTGATAAGGGCCTAAGACCTCATTAGCATTCGTCATTGTCATTATGGGTTTAGAGTAATATATTTTGGGTTAACCCATGCACCTGCCATAAGTATGTATTTGATGGATAAGATTTTCCATGAATTCCGAATTAAGTTCATTATTATGTTATTGATGATATCCTGATTTATTCAAGGAATGAGAAAAATCATGACAAACACCTGAGGATTATTTGGAGACGCTTAGAAAGAATCTAGTTTTATTAAATGAAGTATACAAATCTTGAAGTCATATGTGTATAAGTGACACCGACAGAAAAGTGAAGGACTAAATTAATTGAGAACTATGTTACGTAAGGGAATAAATTTAAGAGAAGATTTGAGTGGTCCAGGATCGTTGGAAATCATTGTTGGCTGGAAAAGATGAAAAGAAATACATGAATTGGTGCAAGAGCTAAGAGTTAAGCCCAAAAGTTATACACCCATGAAAAGTGTAATGAGGTTCGGTATCAAGGAAAAGTTGAACAGAAGGAGTTTCTGTAGATCATGCTAAGATTCAAGCTGTGAGTGAGTGACCTACTCCAAAGAACGTGTCCGATACTTGAAGTTTTATAGGCCTAGATGACCATTATAGGAGGTTGTGAAAGACTTTTGGAAGAAAGCAAAACCAATGACCAACTTGTTGAAAAAGGAATCGAAATTCAAGTGAAGTGAGAAATGTGAGGAAACTTTCTAGATTTAGCTGTTGTCGCGTCAATTGAAACCTTATAAGGCTAATTACCAAACCCATGACCTAGAGTTAGCTGTTATGGTGTTATCTACGAATATTTGGAGACATTACCCTTATAGGGCAACATATAAGATCCTTACCGAGAACAAAAGTCTGAAATTTTGGCAATAAGGTCCAGGTGAATCTTGGGGACAACATTGAAAATGAATATTTCTTTCCGCCCTGCAACCAATAGACAGATTGAGATTACTAACGGAATTTATGTTGAAAACCTGTGTTATTGACTCTAAGGGTAATTGGGAAAGCCACCCAGGTTCGATTGAATTTTCGTGCATCAATAGTTACCATGCAAGCATTACGATGTCACCTGTTGAGGCATTGTGTGGAAAGAAGTGTAGAAATCCCACTTGCTATGATTTTAGTGGAAATATAGCTTTGGGGACATGATTCGTTGAAGTAGAAATATCCAAAGTCATTCCCTGGGGTGAGTTACGAGGGCGTAACTCGTTTTCTTTAAGGGGGTAGAATGCGATAGAAATTCGCGCTTTTTACCTATTTTTATGGTATTTTTATGCATTTTATGCTTATTTTTAGCAACCTTTACAAGTTGATGCAAAGCAAATAGATTCTCCGCATAAGAAAAGGTGTTCATGAGTAACACAAACAGCTTTGAGTTGGCAAAATAGTGCACTTAGGTGGCACAAATACTTCTTTAGTATGAATAAGTTGAAAACTTTTGAAAAAGGTGTGAATTTCCCTGTCAAGTTTCGGGACGAAACTTCTTTTAAGAGGGGTAGATTGTAATCCCCCGTAAATTTATAAATTTTATTAATATATATTAACGTACATTATTTATATTTAAATAGAATTTATGAATTTTAAGTAATAAATATATAATTAACGTATATTTATTTTATTTAATTACGTTCTAAATATTTAACGATTTGAGAACTTTATTATATATTTAATGTATATTTAATTTTATTTAAATATATCCTAAATATTTTAACGGTTTGCGCAATCAAGAATAATTTTAGAATTTTATGTTGAAAAGAATTTGAATTACGAAATACATTGGAATTTGGAAAATAATCATAACCGGTTTTGGAAGTTTAAATGCAAACTTAAATCTAATCCTAGCCCAAATTGGCAAAGCCCAATACAATGAACCCATAACCTTCCTATACTCCTATTCCACGTGAAAACAAAAGAAAAACAAACCCTTCCCTCTCAACCACCATTCACGTAAATTGCAAACCCTCCTCCTTTCTCACATTGCTTCCCCTTACTGCTACAACTCACGCCGCCAGCTGCCGGCCACCTACAACCGCCGGACCACCGCCAGCTTCCTCTTCCGTTCGGTAATTTCGTCTTCCTCCCTCTCCCTCTTCTTCTTGCTTCTCCTTCGTTCTTACTCTTCCCCTCTTTCTCACTTGCTGCTCTGTGTTCGAACCAGCAACCACCAGCCCAGCACCACCGCAGTCACCGTCGGCTCGTCGCTAACCTCTTTCCGCCACCCCTGCTCGCCGCCGCGCAACCCTATCGCCGACCAGCACGTTCTCTCTCCACTCTGTTTCGTCACTACTCCACGCGGGCCATCACCACCTTCGGCAACCAGCCCAACCGCAACCTCCACCGCGCCCAGCCGCGTCTCCTAGCTCGCCACCACTGCCGTGCCTGCACCACCGCCGGCCAGCACTCTCCTTCCTCTCCTTTTGGTTATTTCTTAAACCCTAAGTTATTTAAATATTTTAATTAAGTTTATTAATTTGAATTTATGTTCTTGAATTTAAATTATGTTCTTGAATCTAAATTATATGTTTTTATGATTTAACTAGAATTTTCAGATTTACATATTATGTTTAAATAATGAATTTAATAACGTTTTAATAATTTAAATTGCGTTTCTTGAATTTAAATTATAGGCTTTATGATTTAATTGTGGATTTCAGAATTTTAGGTTTGCATAATTAAATTATTAATTTTCAGATTAGGTAATTGAAATGAAATAATGATTTTAATTATTAAAGTGTGAATTTTTAAGGTTTTTAATGATTTAAATCATAATAGAATGGTTATATATTATTAAAGCTATTATTTTTATGATTTTAAGAACATTGATTATGCTTTAGAGTAGTTTGGAATTAGTTTATATTGCCGGAAATTAAAGTATGATGTTTGTAAAGAGTTTTCAACGAATTTCAATCACTAATTCAATAATTATGATGCTAGGAAATCAGATGTTCAAGTTTAACGTTAGGGAAGGTTCTGAATATGTTTAGGATGTATTTAGAATGCTTTATTATGGTTGCGAAAATTGATTGGGAATATGTGTTGGTTGTGTTAGGCGAAGAATTCTCTTTAGGCGACTTTTGAAAGTGTTAAAGTGGTCTATCAGTTTGTTTACACAAGGTACGTACATACCTGCGTGCTTGGAATGTGTGCTAATTGTTGAAATCATGTTGATATTATTGTTGAACTTGGTGATGTTGATATTATAGACAAACTTGGTTATATGGAATGTGCATGTTTAATACTGTTGGACAAACTTATTGAACTTATTTTGCACTATAAGAACTGTAACATGTTAGTATGGATGTTTGATACAAACATGTTGGTTGGGAACACTAGATTATTCTATATGATTGGGTTGGATCAATTGGTTGTTGTTCCCTTTCTATCTTTTCACTACTTTATAAGGGCGGAGGACCTTGTTTAGTAAGTTGAAACTTTATGCCCATATACAGGGTCGCTCATGGTTAAAGGAAAGGTTGGTTAAGTTGGAATGAGTCTTGATTGATGCTTTTATGATCACTTACTTAATTCCAAGATAAAAACAGTTGTGAACAAATGTGAATTGTCTGTCTTATGTAATGGTTGAGTCATAACGAAATCTCAATTTGTAAATCATGTAAAGTGAAACTGAATAGCAATAGCTTTAGACTGTGCACGTCTGAAGTGACGGACAAACAGGAGTTGGGGTTCATGGTGGTAGCCCATGGCCTTTTCTGGGACCGGATTGATCACCGTGTCCTATTTTTATTTAAACGTTCCTCGATATCGCAGGTCACTGAGGTTACGGAGTCGCGCCCGTACCTCGTCTTCCTTAGTGAAGACTTCTGGATGGTCAACTCGGTCCATTGTCTATTTCAACTAAAATAATATTATTGCTAAAAGTCTAGCCTAGTCTAGTCTGGTCAAGTATGGTCGTCAAACTATCATGTTTTGTCTGCCCTTGTTTGTGTTCATTAGTATCATGTTAGGGTTGTTCGTTTAATAGAATCATGTTAGGATTATTATTGATTCAGTATGTAGTACTCAGCTTTGCTGATTACGTGCTTTTGCTTGTGCATGTTGATCATGGCTATGCCTTATTGATCCTGTGATGACCCAACTTTGGTGAGCAGTCTCTAAGGATCAATAAGCGTTGCCCATCTACAGGTTTGAAGATGATGCATCATTGGGATCGGGATTAGAGAGCTCGTAGTTATATTTGTTTTATTAAGTGATTTGGGTTGTTAACTTATATTTGGAAGTTGTCGTACTATTCGTATTTCCTTATTTCCGTTAATTGGTTTTGGACTTAGTATGTAATCGATTATTTATGAACCTAAAAGTTAGTTTTATGTTTTCCGCTGCAAAATTCTGAATAAGCCGTACGTTTTCACACGGGCGATAATGCCTTGATAATTCTCTATAGTTATATTTATAAAAGGGTTGTTTTAGAAAAAGGGAATTGTCGGGGTGTTACAGATACATATGACAATACATAAATCATGCGGAAAAACCATAAAGCCAGGAAAATATATTATTTACACATAATCATTTAGCATAGTTTAGATGCACACACTTTGTAGCGTGCCTTCCCTAGCTGCGCCCGAACCGAACAAGAACAAGTCTTTAGAACTCCAAGTGTCGTCCCTCCGTAGATAGTCCACAGTACGTCCGGATCCGCCTCAAGATTGACCAACTAGAATCGCCCTTAAGGTGCTTAGGAATTTTCGGCTATTATTGTGCAAGAGTGTGGCTGAATTTTCTTTCAAAACTTACCCTTTTGAATACTTCAATCGTGTCTATAATTTATGACCCTAGGCCCTTATTTATAGAGGTTTGGAAAGGGAATTGGAATCCTAGTAGGATACGATTTAATTAAACTTAGAATCCTACAAGGACTCTAATTAATTAAATAATCCTAATAGGAATAGGAATTTAATCACACACCAAATCCTAATAGATTTAGAAATTGTGCATGGACACAAACACACACGCACGGAGCCACAAGGGCGCCCGCACGCGTGCGCTCGGCCCATGCAGCCCACGCTGGGCAGCCTTGCCTTGGCGCGTTGGGCCTGCCTTGCGGTGGGCCTGGCGCTGCCTTGGGCTGGGCGTTGGCGCGCGTCTATGCTTGCTGGGCGATGGCCTGGCTTCGTGCTGGGCCTTCGTCCGGCAGGCCTCGTCGGATGCTTATTCGTACGATACGCTTCCGATTAAATTCCCGGTTCCGGAATTCATTTCTGATACGAATAATATTTAATATTTCCGATTCCGGAATTAATTTCCGTTTCGAACAAATATTTAATATTTCCGTTTCTGACAACTATTTTCCGATTCCGATAATATTTCCGATTCTGACAATATTTCCGTTTCCGGCAATATTTCCGATTCCGGCAATATTTCCATTTCCGATAATATTTTCCGATACGTACCATGTTTCCGTTTCCGGCAACATCTACGACTTGGATAATATTTATATTTCCGATACGATCCTTATTTCCGTTTCCGGCAATATCATCGTTTCCGGAGTATTCATTTCTTGCTTGTGACGATCTTAGCTCCCACTGAAACCAAGATCCGTCGATTCCGAATATCCATAGATAGAATATTTAATGCCATTAAATACTTGATCCGTTTACGTACTATTTGTGTGACCCTACGGGTTCAGTCAAGAGTAAGCTGTGGATTAATATCATTAATTCCACTTGAACTGAAACGGCCTCTAGCTAGGCATTCAGCTCACTTGATCTCACTGAATTATTAACTTGTTAATTAATACTGAACCGCATTTATTAGACTTAACATTGAATGCATACTTGGACCAAGGGCATTATTTCCTTCAGTCTCCCACTTGTCCTTAGGGACAAGTGTGCATTTCCTAATTCCTTTGTCGCTCGATGCTTGCTCTTGAACATAAGGTAAGAGCTGTCATCCTTATTATGTCCAGAGGTGTTTCTCAGTTTCAGAGTTCAACTGATCAAATAAACAGATAATCATAGCCTATGATTCATCCGAGCACGGCCATGCATTTCACAGTTTCTAGCTCTCCGAGTGGCCTTGTACAACTTTTTAAGCATCTCATCCCGATTTATGGGAGGACAATCCCAATCTTGTGATCTTGAGATTAGACTTCGTTTGATAGGTGATTACCTGAGCGTTGCCTTTATAGCCTCCTTTTACGGTGCAACGGTTGGTCAACGTCAAAACAACCAGTTCTCAAACAAGTAATCTCAAATCACTCAAGTATTGAGGATTTAGTGTCTAATAATTTTAATGAAATTTACTTATGACAGATTTTCATCTCTTATAGTAAAGTTTCATAGGTCTGTCCGATACTAGTCTTCCCAAAGTAAGTATCTATGCAAATGATTATGACATTGCCATGTCCACATAGTTCAAGAAACAGAACTACTAGTCATCTTGCATTCTAGTCGTCTAACATTTTCTATGCATCCAATTTTATAGAAAACTCCGACCAGGGACCATTTTCAACTTTTGACATTCAAGTTCACTTGATAGACATTTCTTAGTCACAGGACTGGTCCTGACAGTCTATCTTGAATATATCGTTAAATTGAAGGGACTCGTCATTTAATACTAAACCAAGATTAAATGGAATATGAAAATGCATTTCATATATGATAAATGTTCAACCCCAATGTTTTAGAACCATGGGCCTCGAACCCATCTTAAAAAACAATTAGTGGAATTCAAAACTATGCTTGATTTCCAGTGCCACAATGTGAGTGTTGCTTCTCACTTGTTGCATAGGTTTAGTTATCATGCTTTGCCAATCTTAATATCCTTCTCATCGAATGTTCTTCGAGATATGATGATAAGATCTTTTGAGTTTGTTTATTATGTGATCTAGTCTTTCTTACTTCGGTAGTGGTTCTACGCATTTTGCAATGAAGAACCATCAAGTTAGCAGACATGTGATCCACCCAAGTTCAATGAAGAACCCATTAATATAAACAACTCTGTTTTATTGCTTCTTAGGCAATAAGTACTTTTACTTCAACTGTTTAGGTTGCTATTGATGCTTTGTTTGGATTTACTTATCCAAGTAGTTCACAGATGTGTGGAAGACTTTCCAGCTGTATCTTTGGAACATAGAAATTAATGTTTTAATTTCCCACGCAATAACTCATGGTCTCCAATCCATGTTGTCATTTCAAAACACAATGCTCTTTAGCTCGTCTTTGTCAATGGTTAACTCCAAAGGAATCTTGCTTGATCCTTTGCCAGTGTTTATGCGTGTAGCATCAATATTTAGCATATCTTTATTTCCTTGAATCAAGAACTAATCTTATGTACCTTTTCAAGTACCATAAGTTTTTCTTGATCTCAATCTAGTTGATCTTCACTTAGATCAATAGAGATTGGTACATGTTCGTTATGCCTAAATCCATACGATACATTTTTGGCGATCCTCATATTATATCATACATGATAAATTCTTTTGCAGAATAATTCCCAATTGAATTCTATTCAAGTAACTTTAGCTCATTCAATTTCAGTAGATACTGAATCCAGCTAAATTCTTTGACATATAATATAGGTTAAGAATCTCACTTAGATCCTTTGATGTTTAACTTAGTAAATGCTTATACATAGTTCAAACATTCATTACTTAGATTTATTCACATGGGTCGAATCACTACTACAAAAATAGGCAAAGAGACCCGTCCAAATATGCATAACAGACCTCCTCTGGACAAGTCTCTATCTCAGAGGTCTCTTTGATAAAGAGACCCCCTCATTAAAGGGGGTCTCTTTTTAACAAAGAAAAGACCCTTTATTAGAGAAAGGAGGTCTGTTTTCCTAGCAACTCTAAAAATAATTTAATAGAAGAACAGACCCATCATTAAAGAAATAGGGTCTCTTTGATAAATAAAAAAGACCCACCATCAGAGAAATGGGGTCTCTTTGTTAGAAAAATTCAGATCCTATATTGAAGAAAGGGGGTCTCTTTGACATTTAAACATTTTTTTTATTTTGAAAATGGAGAGACCTATGTTTATAAATAACGGGTCTCTTTTCAGCAATATTTTAAATAAAAAAAAACAGTAGCACACACACCAAAATGGAAGCATTAAAACAAAATTACCATAATAATTAGTATTATATACAATATTTTACAACAAAAATTTAGAACTAAATACATATAAAATTAAGTCCTGCTACAACTTTAAATAGCATTAAACCATTTCATACGACCACCTACATTTTCCTAATTTGTGTCTTTATGCTCCGTGAAATATCACCCAAAGCATCCCCTCAAAAAAAAAATCACCCAAAGCATGATTCGAACATAACACGCTCCAACATATGTGTCTAATCCACATCATGCCCTTGATCTCATCAATATTAGTTGGAGTAGGCACCGGGAGCTCGAAGAAATAACTACAAGACAACTAAAGCACGTGAGAGAGAGCCCAAGGATAACAACTTCACAAGTCATAATCACAAAGCATAATATCACTAATTCACAAGTCAAAGTTGTGCAAAACAACATGAAGAAACTCGGATTGAGAACGCAGAACAAGACAAGCTGATAAGCACAAAAGTGCCCATGAACGGCAAATCAGCTAGAACCAACACTATTTTGACCACCACAGAATTTACTCTGAATAGCAGATATATCTTGCAGGACTTAAATTCCAGAAGAATAAATTTCAGACAGCACAGTAAATACAGAAAATTAACGGACAAAACTTCATTTTATTTCAACCAAATTTTATCCAGATAATCAAAGTTACAACTTATGAAAGAAAATTTCTCTTTGAACCCTTAACACGATTGTTCAAAATTATGATCTCATGAATATCAAAAACCACAGTGAATCAAGCAGGAACTTATGATGATAACAAGCGATGAACCATCAGGTTTTTGTACAAAAACAGTGATCACAAGTTCACAATATAAAGTAGCAAAGAAGACATCAAGCTATCAGCCCCAGACTCCCAGTAAGCTCTTCAAACCAGAACTTCAAATCAGGACTTTGCATACCAGGTTCGAGGCTATAAATTGTTCCAATGGAGAGTATATAATTACCTGGAAAGTATGTTGATCCATTGATCCAAGCTAATGAGATATGTCAAGGTCCAGTGGTCCACAATCCTTCACAATGCAGAATTGTTCCGTCAGTCTTGCCAAATGGAAGTTGTTTCTAAAATTCTAAATGACATGCATCGCTTTCATGAAGAAAGTAGACCATAAGAGTCAAAACCATTATTGCCATAAAAGGATTCTTCTCCTTCTAAGGCGCAATGCACAAAACTACTGCTAAGTGCTAACACCTCAAGCAATCAGACCTAGACACTACCACCAACAGAACCAGTTCCAAACACACAGTTGTTGACAGAAATCCAAGACTCTACATTCATTCGTGTACTGAATAAAGAATAAACGCAGGAAAAAACCACACAAAACAAACCCCAGCATAAACTAAGCCTCCTAAAGTCTAAACAACTGAAAGCAACATAGATTTACTTTGACTCAAGGCCTAGAAAGTTATAAAGTTCTTAAGAATAAGACTATTCTTAGTAGAAAAACTCAATACCAATGAATTGAAGTAACTAATAAGACTTCTTATAAAAAGTAGATCCAGACATTTATTATAAATATATATCAACAACAGGCTCTGCACTCCGCAGTTGTGATATTGTTCAATTGATGAATTCCTTGTTAAGGGAACTAGGCAACTACAATTTCTGATGAATGCCAACTAGGCAACTACAATTTCTGTCAAGAAAGAAAGACCAAGATGAATGCCAACTAGGCAACTACAATTTCTGATGTTAAGGGAAGCTCCTTCTCTAACAAAATTTTGGCATTGAAGTACGCCATTAGTAATGGTGACATTAACAATGTAATTTTCCAAACAAGGCATAATCAAATACTCGTAAAAAATTCATGAAAAAACAAACGCCTGCGAAAATTACAAAATGAATATTAGTGGTAAAAGTATAACAATATTATTAGTGTCAAGTATTAAAGTTTTGATTTTAATTTTAGAGCACACTATTAGTCGATATCAGGGTATGAGCATAGATGAAACTACAATTGTTGATACGTCATATTTGAGGCCTTCATGTTCTTGTCTGAAGCTTTTGTTCTGTGTCTACTACTATGAGAGTACACACTGATTTACGTTTGGTAGAAGGCTAGTATCAACTAGGCAGCTAGAGAAATTTGATATGCTTTGCCTGACGGTTTTCAATCAGACAAATTTGCTAAATGTATTTCATTTTAGGGAGCTGTACTGTGTAACTGCTGGCTTTTTGCTGCTAGTGAAATGACTTTTTTTCTGCCATTGTTTCACAGGATAATAAGCCTGGAACCTGATATTTAAATAATCTAGATGCTTCAAGGATCGATCGTATTTGGCCTTAATTTCCTCTAATTATGTTTATCTAATTATGTCCAGCATTCAATCCTAGAATAATTTCCATTTGTACTCCATGTATTGAGCATATTCAAACAAATACTATGATGTAGTGAGGTGAATTTTTTTTATGAAAGGATTATGCTGCAAGTATCTTATTGAAGGGCTACATTTACTGTTGTTCAATGAGTATCATCATTATCTATTTCATATTCTATAATACTTGGATTCTTTATGTTAGACCGTTTCTTTCATTAAGGAGGAGGCTCAATCAATATGTAGCAATGGGACATCAGGAGGAGACCCTTGATGATGGATGATGATATAAGCTAACCAGACATATATATTGTACCAGTAAGAATAGAAGCATGTACATAAACAAAACAAAAATAAAGCAGACTAGTAAAAGCATATACCAAATAGAAAATCAGAGTATAGTAACATAGTAATTCATAGGCTACCAAAAAATAATCCACTTTAAGGTTAAAACTCCCAAAAACAAACCAATTAGTTTACCACAATTCACAATTCACAATTCAAAAATCATCCAATGTTCACTGAGAAAAAAATAATACGAAAGCTGTTCACAATAATGAAATGAACAATCTCTAATCTGACAACCGAAAATTATGAGAATCAAAAGCAAAACAATTCCAGATCCAATAATCCACAAATACAGATTTAAAATGCAAATCAAGAAAACCCTAAAAATACCCGCATATTTACATATCTTAATCAAAATCAATTGAAATCATTAAAAATTTGCCTGAAATTAAAAACAGTAACAATAATAAGATCTTACAGTAATAGAAGATTCAGTGTTCAAAACGGTTGACCATCTTCAAATCGAACATCGACGAGACGACGGCGGCGGCACCGATCCACTGACAGACCTTTCCAACTGCGCCTTTACTGGTGGATTCATCGGTGATTTAAAAGCGCCTGGCCCTCCGGAATTTATGAAGTCTGAGTTGCGGCTAGTCCGTAACATGGTTAATAGAGGATAAAGCATTGAAGGAGAGTGAGATGGAAACTGGGAACAAGCCCAACGTGAGTTTGAGGGGAGAGAGAGTGCACAAAGTGAGGACTAAAAAGCATTCACATTGAATCAAATAAAAAAAAGCATTCACATTTATGTACTGTATTTTTTTATTAATTTAAAACGGGAAAGAGACCCGTGTTCCTACCGTTAGGTCTTTACATTTCTCTATCTGTTTTTTGCAAGCAACATTTTAGCGGGGCCCAATGTAATATAGAGACCCGTCGGTTTACCTAAGGGGTCTTCCTTTATTGTGATGTGCGGGTCCAATGTACATTAGAGACCCCTTATCATTAAAATTAGATCTCTTCTATTAAAGAGACCCGTTATCTTGTACAATGGGTCTTTTATTGAGGGTCTCTTTGCCCATTTTTGTAGTAGTGAATATCTCCAATGGAGTTTCCGTGTTTGATTTAGTAAATGCCATTACTTAATCTAAAACAATATTATAAGATCTTAAATAGATCTTAATACCCAGTATGTACTAAGTTTCGCCTTGGTCCATAATTGATGAATAATTTCAAATCTAAGTCATTAGCATTTGAATGTTATTTCACAATAGAGAGATATGTGTGTGATACACATAGGACCAATTAAGTTTTACGTACTCCCACTAAACTTCTTATATATCTATAAGAATCATGTATATTTTATGAAACTAAAATACTTATTAGCTTCACTAAAATACAATTCCAATTCCCAATTGCTTGCTTAAATCTGTACTTAGATTTCTTAAGCTAGCATTCATTTCAAGCATTATTTGGATCCACAAATCCTATGACATGCCATGTACATAGTTTTCTTCCAACATTTGATTGAGGAATATGTTTTGTCATCCAATTGCCATATGTACCAATATGCAATCATTACTTGAATTTATAGACTTAAGCATTACAATTATGCATGAGGTTTCAACACAATCCACACCGTGAATTTGCTTGTAACCTTTAGCAACTAATCTATCTTTGTGTGTTAACACAATTTCATGTTTGATGGTTTTTATCCTTAAAACAAACTTGCAACCAATAGGTGTGAAACTTGAAGGAAATAATGCCCTTGGTCCAAGTATGCATTCTATGATAAGTCTAATAAATGCGGTTCAGTATTAATTAACAAGTTAATAATTCAGTGAGATCAAGTGAGCTGAATGCCTAGCTAGAGGCCGCTTCAGTTCAAGTGGAATTAATGATATTAATCCACAGCTTACTCTTGACTGAACCCGTAGGGTCACACAAATAGTACGTAAACGGATCAAGTATTTAATGACATTAAATACTCCATCTATGAATATTCGGAATCGACGGATCTTGGTTTCAGTGGGAGCTGAGATCGTCACAGGCAAGAAATGAATACTCCGGAAACGATGATATTACCGGAAACGGAAATATGGATCGTATCGGAAATATAAATATTATCCAAGTCGTAGATGTTGCCGGAAACGGAAACATGGTACGTATCGGAAAATATTATTGGAAATGGAAATATTGCCAGAATCGGAAATATTATCGGAAATGGAAATATTGCCAGAATCGGAAATATTGCCGGAAACGGAAATATTGTCAGAATCGGAAATATTATGGGAATCGGAAAATAATTCCGGAAACGGAAATATTAAATATTTGTTCGAAACGGAAATTAATTCCGGAATCGGAAATATTAAATATTGTTCGTATCGGAAATGAAATCCGGAATCGGAAATTTAATCGGAAGCGTATCGTACGAATAAGCATCGGACGAGGCCTGCCGGACGAGGGCCCAACACGAAGCCAGGCCATCGCCCAGCAAGCCAAGCGCGCCACACGAACAGCCAAGGCCACGCCAGGCCCAGCGCAAGGCCAGGCCGTGGCAGCGCGCACAGCGCGCGCAGCGCGCGCAGGAGCTACGTGGGCTTGTAGCTCGCGTAGGCCTCGCTGCGTGGGCTGCTGCTCGCACGCACGCGCATGGGCGGCCCATCGTGGCTGCCGTGTGTGTGTGCGTAAGTGATTGTGTTCATGCACGATTCCTAAAACATGCAGAGTTCGGTTAATGATTAAATTCCTAATTCTATTTGATAAATTAATTAATTAGAGTTCTTGTAGGATTCTAGGTTTAATTAATTTGTATCTGAATAGGATTCCAATTCCTTTTCTATACCTCTATAAATATGTGGCCTGGGTTCACAATTTATAACGAGTTTAAAAAAGTATTCAAAGTGAGTTTTGAGAGAAAAATTCAATCACACATCTTGCTCAAAAGTGCCGAAAATTCTAGTACCTTAAGGGCGATTCTAGTTGGTCAATCTTAAGGCGGATCCGGACGTGCTGTGGACTATCTACGGAGGGACGACGCTTGGAGTCCTAAAGACTTGTTCTTGTTCGGTTCGGGCGCAGCTAGGGAGGGCACGCAACAAAGAGTATGCATCTAAATTATGCTATATGATTATGTGTAAATAATATGTAATCCTAGGTTAATGGTTGTTTCCGCATGATTTATGTAATATCATATGTATCATAACCTAATAGTGGTATCACGAGCCCCTTATTATTTTCATAATCTAATTTGCATAACATGGTTAAATATTACAAATTTGCAAGAATTAAAAGGGGTGATTAATTTTCATAATTGTTAATTAATTGCAAATTGCGTTTATTTAATTATACGTACGCAGTTTTTCGGCAGTTTCTTTGTTACTCATCCAAATCGAGTGATTTTTGTGTCAATTCCGCATGTAAAAGGCATTCTAAAATTTTGACAAAAATAATTTTTTTCTGCCGAACCCAGAATTCTCAAATTCGAAACCTAACTATGACTTTTCGAAGGTTTTAGTTTTTCGAATGCAAAATTTCGTAAATTTAAGATGTTAAATTAAATATTTGCGATTCTTGTTGATAAATCTTGAATTTTTGATTGACCTACTGTATATGTTTAACAAGTTTGAATGCCTAGCCTTGTTAATTATGCAATCTAATTTGTAATTATGATTAATTTGTTGAAAATTAGAATAATTTAAGATTAATTTGATTTTCATAATTAATTATAATTTAATTAGAAACCTATGATTAAAAACCACCATAAAAATTGTAAATTTAAGATAAATTTTAAATTTTTATGACCTAGACTTGAATCCATGACAATCGGAAATCAATTGAATAATAAATTTTCGATTTTTCGCCCTAAAATTATGAAATTAATATTATTTATTAATTTGTCATTAATTTTAAATATAAATTTTAAATTTTTATGCGATTCGTTCATAAAACTTGCACGCACAAAGCAATGGACGCTTCGTGTTACCCTTAAGGGGTGTTGTATAGTGCGGGCATGCGACGACGAGCAAGGGAGCTCGTGGCCCGTGCGGCACGAATGCAATGAGCAAGGGCGTAGTGCACGAGCACAAGGCAGCAGCCCTGCCTTGTGTCGTGTGCCACGAGCCATGAACAAATGGGCATGGGCGAAAGTCAAGCCAAGGCAGTCGCGTGTGGGCAGCAAGCGAGCTGCGCCACAACGCGCACTGCCACGCGCAAGAGCGCGCAGCCTCGCGCGCAGCGAGCGCAAGCTCGCGTGCCACGAGCGCTGCGCCCCGCGTTGCTCGCGCGCACAGCGAGCGATGTCGCGCGCCTAGCGAGCGATGTCGCGCGCACAGCGAGCGATGGCTCGCGCGCACAACGAGCGCTGGCGAGCGCGCACTGCGAGCGATGGCTCGCGTGCGACGAGTGCTGGCGCGCGCGCAGCGAGCACCACAGCGTGCGATGGCTTGCGATTGGTAGAGCAGCAGCTATGCGACGAGCGCATGGGCTGCGCGCATATGGCCAGCAATGGCTGTATGCGTGCGGCCCATGGGCGTGCAATGCGTAGGGTGTTTGCGTTACGATTAGATCGTTTTGAATGTTTAATTTGAAAATTTCAGTTCACGTAATTTTGATTAATTTTAAAATTAATAATTTAAATTATTTTCTTGGATTTTAATTTTGAATATTGTAATTATAATAAATGTTATTTATTCTAATTATTTTACTAAAATTAAAATCATGAATTAATTTAAATAACGACTGAAATTAAATTAAACTTTTTGGATTCAATTATAAATTTATATGAGCTTTAAATTTTAATTAAAATTGTATGTTTCCGGTTAGACTAGAAATACATTTTTATGATTAAAATTAGTAAAGCATATGAATTTATTGGTTTAAGTGGGAGCGCTTTTTAGTCATAAACTCTTGATTAGGTCTACAAATCCTTAAGGTTAAAACAACTTAATTAGAATTAATAAGGACTGAATAATTGGTAGATTATTGGTGCCCTTGATTAATTGCTGCAAATATTTACGTGATGCATAATGTGTTTTACTAACCAGCTAAGTGGGCCATTCATGATAATGAATGGGTGAATGGTATATATTGTATATGTACTGTTTTGCAGGTTATGAAGTGACTAGTATGGCCCAAATAGGATAGAAAATATGGTCTGCGTACCATTAATTTGAATGTAATTGGTCTAAAGTACCAAAGTTATTTTTCAATTCAAATATGGTCTGCGAACCATCAAATAGTTGTAATTAGTTATAGCTTATCCTATTTGAAGAAAATGGTGCCTCCCACGGAGATTTTCAAGACGGACTTTGAAGTCAAAGCTTCAAGATGAAGTCTGGCCATACTAGATCACATTTATCTTATGCATGTTTAAGTTATTTATTGCTTTTAAATATGTCTTAAAATGCATGAGATCAAAAGCTTGATTA
Source organism: Spinacia oleracea (assembly GCF_020520425.1). NCBI lineage: Eukaryota > Viridiplantae > Streptophyta > Magnoliopsida > Caryophyllales > Amaranthaceae > Spinacia > Spinacia oleracea. Next base: position 101,937,441 of record NC_079487.1, on the reverse strand, counting down.
TGTTGCATGATTAAGGATTTTAGTTCACTTAAAATCTAACCAACATAGTAAAAGCCTTAAGTTCCAAACTTAAAAATGTAGTTAAAAGGTGCCATGCCAAAATATACACTTGCTTGGATATCCTTTACATCAATCTAGTAATAGTTTTCGCTCAGCGAGGTGTTACTTATTGGTCCTAAAGGGGCAAGGTACACAAATAATTGTGAGTACATGTTAGTTTTGGTGAAACTCAACGATATAAGTAAGGAGTCATTTTATGTCGTGGCAAAATCGATAGGTTTACCTAATAAGTTCTTAGACGTACCTATCAACCAAGAATAGTTTCTAGACTATTAGCAAAAGGCTTTTGCTTACCTAAGATGTTCTAGGATTAAGTCGACAAATTGTGCTTAGTTCTTCAATGATTTTAGGATCTTGGAATCATTTTATTCACACCTGCCGGAACACATAACATGAATAAAATGCTTAATAAACATTGAATTATGCATGTATGCTAGAATTTAAGTTTATTAAGAGAAACTGTGAATGGTTATTTATTTGTTTATTCTTTTCAATTGTAGTTTTAATATGGCAAACAACAATCAAAACATCATCATGGGTTCTGAGCTTATGGTCAAGCTGAACCTGACAAATTTTCTTGAATGGGAAGCTAAGCTAGTTGAAATAGTCAAACTCAATGGACTTGAGTATGTACTGTCACATCCCATGCCAAGCTACTATGCCAGAGACATGACCCCTGAGAGATTTTACGCCTGGGATGCGGATCTCAAAAAGGTTATGAGTCTCATGCTGAACAATATCCCTGATGATTGGGCTAAAAGGTTTGTAGCATATGAACCTTTTATGCTCATCAAGAATCTGAGGGATATCTGTCGTGGAAGTACGGAGGACAGGGACCTGAACGTCCATGAGTTGATTGAATCAATGTCTGGTCTAAAGGTTAGTTCTCCCAACAAGTGTTATAGGATGGAGGTCCAAGAAACACATGTTCAGCTCCTTCGCACTAAACAGAGGGTAGGCGTCCCACTGAGGTTCCATGTGGATCTTATGTGTTCATACTTTGATCGCCTAAGTCTACTAGGAACACCAATAAGCGAAAGGATGGCAGTCTCTGTCTTGCTCAATTCACTACACAGTGGGTTTGGTCGCTTCAAGCAACTATACCTAAGTGAACCAAGAGAAGAAACAGTTGCAGAATTTGTTCACCTTGTCAGAAAGGCTGAAATAATACTGGACTGTGAAGCCAAAGATTTACTCAAGGCTAGAAAGAGACCGTTCAAGAAAGGTGGAAAGTCCAAGGGCAATGCTAAATCAAAGCAGGACAAGTCCACATCAAGCTGTCTTTATTGTGATGGAATAGGCCATTACAAAATAGAATGTCCAAAGCTAAAGGAAGATCAGAAGAACGGAACAGTCGTTCCATCTTCAGGTATTTTCGTTATAGACTGTATACTTGCTAATTCAACTTCTTGGGTATTAGATACAGGTTGTGGCTCACACTTATGTTCCAATCCACAGGGACTAAGAAGAAGTAGAAAGTTAAGCAAGGGTGAAGTCGACCTACGAGTGGGAAATGGAGCACGGATTGCTGCATTAGCTGTAGGAACTTACTATTTGTCGTTGCCCTCCGGGCTAGTTTTGGAACTAGAAGAATGTTTCCATGTTCCAAGTCTTACTAAAAACATCATTTCAGTTTCTTGCTTAGATGCTAAGGGATTTTCCTTTTTAATAAAAGACAATAGTTGTTCGTTTTATTTTAAAGAGATGTTTTATGGATCTGCTAGATTAGTCAATGGACTTTATTTATTAGATCACGACAAACAAGTATATAACATAAATACCAAAAAGGCCAAAAAGAATGATTCAGATCTCACCTATCTGTGGCATTGTCGATTAGGCCATATAAACTTGAAACGCTTAGAAAGACTTCAAAAGGAAGGAATTCTAGAACCATTTGACTTAGAGGATTATGGTAAATGCGAATCATGTTTACTTGGCAAAATGACAAAGCAACCTTTCTCTAAAGTTGGAGAAAGAGCAAATGAACTATTGGGTTTAATCCATACAGATGTATGTGGACCAATGAGTACAAATGCTAGTGGTGGTTTCAGCTACTTTATCACTTTCACTGATGACTTCAGTAGGTATGGTTATGTCTACCCAATGAAGCATAAGTCTGAATCCTTTGACAAATTCAAGGAATTTCAGAGTGAAGTAGAGAATCAATTAGGCAAGAAGATTAAGGCACTGCGGTCTGATAGAGGCGGTGAATATCTGAGCTATGAATTTGATGACCATCTGAAAGAATGTGGAATTCTATCAGAATTGACTCCTCCTGGAACACCACAATGGAACGGTGTGTCGGAACGGAGGAACAGAACCTTGCTAGACATGGTCAGGTCAATGATGGGTCAGGCCGAACTTCCATTAGAATTTTGGGGACATGCACTAAATACAGCTGCACTCACTATAAATAGAGCTCCGTCTAAAGCTGTCGAAAAGACTCCATACGAATTATGGTTTGGAAAGCCTCCAAATGTGTCTTTTCTTAAGATTTGGGGATGTGAAGTATACGTCAAACGATTAATTTCAGACAAACTTCATCCAAAATCTGACAAATGTATCCTTGTGGGCTATCCAAAGGAAACAAAGGGGTATTACTTCTACAATACATCTGAGAACAAGGTATTTGTTGCTCGAGATGGTGTCTTTTTGGAGAAAGATCACATTTCCAAAATGACAAGTGGGAGAAAAGTAGACCTCGAAGAAATTCGAGTCGAACAACAAACTCTAGAGAATGCTCAAGATGACATTCAGGATGAAACTCAGAGATCTTTAGAAGAATCTGGTGAGAATCATGGTCAATCTAGAAATGTTACCCCGCGTAGATCGCAAAGATATAGATCTCAACCGGAAAGGTACTTAGGTATTTTGACGAACGAGAGCTATGACGTTCTATTACTTGAAAGTGATGAACCTGCGACTTACAAACAAGCTATGACGAGCCCTAGCTCCAAGCAATGGCAAGAAGCCATGCAATCTGAATTAGACTCCATGTCTGAAAACCAAGTATGGGATTTGGTCGATTTGCCAGATGGCTACCAAGCCATTGGAAGCAAATGGGTTTTCAAACTGAAAAAGGACAAGGATGGGAAACTTGAAGTTTTCAAAGCTAGATTGGTTGCAAAAGGTTACAGGCAAGTCCACGGTGTGGATTACGATGAAACCTTTTCACCAGTTGCAATGCTAAAGTCTATTCGGATAATGTTAGCAATCGCTGCATATTACGATTACGAAATATGGCAGATGGATGTCAAAACTGCTTTCTTAAACGGCGTTTTAACAGAAACTGTGTTTATGACACAGCCTGAAGGATTTGAGGATCCAAAGAATGCTAAAAAGGTATGCAAGCTAAAGAAATCAATCTACGGATTGAAGCAGGCATCCAGGAGCTGGAATATACGTTTTGATGAAGCAGTCAGTGACTTTGGTTTCATCAAGAACGCAGACGAATCTTGTGTATACAAGAAGGTCAGTGGGAGCAAAATTGTTTTCCTAGTATTATATGTCGACGACATATTACTTATCGGAAATGACATTCCTATGTTGAACTCTGTCAAGATTTGGCTTGGGAAATGTTTTTCGATGAAGGATCTAGGAGAAGCACAGTACATATTGGGCATCAAGATTTACAGAGATAGATCTAAAAGGATGATTGGACTTAGTCAAAGCACTTATATCAATAAGGTGCTTGATAGGTTCAAGATGGCGGACTCCAAGCGAGGCTACCTACCCATGTCTCATGGAATGACTCTAAGCAAGACTCAGTGCCCAAAAACACTTGATGAGCGTAGACGAATGAATGGGATTCCATATGCATCATTGATTGGTTCAATAATGTATGCTATGATATGTACACGCCCGGATGTTGCGTACGCACTCAGTGCTACGAGCAGATACCAGTCAGACCCAGGAGAGGCGCATTGGACTGCTGCCAAGAACATTCTGAAGTACCTGAAAAGGCGCAAAGATGACTTCCTGGTCTATGGTGGAGATGATGAATTAATTTTTAAAGGCTATACGGACGCAAGTTTCCAAACCGACAAAGATGATTTCAGATCACAGTCTGGGTTTGTCTTCTGCCTCAACGGAGGAGCAGTAAGCTGGAAAAGTGCTAAGCAAAGCACCATTGCGGATTCTACAACTGAAGCGGAGTACATTGCTGCACATGAAGCAGCAAAGGAAGCTATATGGCTAAGGAAGTTCATAGGTGAACTTGGTGTAGTCCCCTCCATTAAAGGACCAATAGCCCTGTATTGTGACAATAACGGAGCTATTGCACAGGCAAAAGAGCCTAGACACCACCAGAGAGTCAAGCATGTACTTCGTAGATTTCACCTTCTACGAGAGTTCGTTGAAAGAAAAGAAGTCGAGATAAGCAAGATTGGAACTGATGACAACATATCAGATCCATTAACTAAACCTCTGCCGCAAGCGAAGCACAACTCGCACACTGCAGCTATGGGAATCAAGCATATTGGAGAATGGCTTTGATGTCTCTATTTAATGTTTTAAAGTTTTAGAGTTTAAATCTTTGTAAAACATTATTGGTTAATCATTCACAATAAATGAAAAGAATTCATTTTTCCATTTAATTTGTGGTTTATTAAATGATGAGTCCCTTCAATTTGACGATATATTCAAGATAGACTGTCAGGACCAGTCCTGTGACTAAGAAATGTCTATCAAGTGAACTTGAATGTCAAAGGTTGAAAATGGTCCCTAATCGGAGTTTTCTATAAAATTGGACGCATAGAAAACGTTAGACGATTAGAATGCAAGATGACTAGTAGTTCTGTTTCTTGAACTATGTGGACATGGCAATGTCATAATCATTTGCATAGATATTTACTTTGGGAAGACTAGTATCGGACAAGACCTATGAAACTTTACTGTAAGAGATGAAAATCTGTCATAAGTAAATTTCATTAAATTATTAGACACTAAATCCTCAATACATGAGTGATTTGAGATTACTTGTTTGAGAACTGGTTGCTTTGACGTTGACCAACCGTCGCACCGTAAAAGGAGGCTATAAAGGCAACGCTCAGGTAATCACCTATCAAACGAAGTCTAATCTCAAGATCGCAAGATTGGGATTGTCCTCCCATAAATCGGGATGAGATGCTTAAAAGTTGTACAAGGCCACTCGGAGAGCTAGAAACTGTGAAATGCATGGCCGTGCTCGGATGAATCATAGGCTATGATTATCTGTTTATTTGATCAGTTGAACTCTGAAACCGAGGAACACCTCTGGACATAATAAGGATGACAACTCTTACCTTATGTTCAAGAGCAAGCATCGAGCGACAAAGGAATTAGGAAATGCACACTTGTCCCTAAGGACAAGTGGGAGACTGAAGGAAATAATGCCCTTGGTCCAAGTATGCATTCTATGATAAGTCTAATAAATGCGGTTCAGTATTAATTAACAAGTTAATAATTCAGTGAGATCAAGTGAGCTGAATGCCTAGCTAGAGGCCGCTTCAGTTCAAGTGGAATTAATGATATTAATCCACAGCTTACTCTTGACTGAACCCGTAGGGTCACACAAATAGTACGTAAACGGATCAAGTATTTAATGACATTAAATACTCCATCTATGAATATTCGGAATCGACGGATCTTGGTTTCAGTGGGAGCTGAGATCGTCACAGGCAAGAAATGAATACTCCGGAAACGATGATATTACCGGAAACGGAAATATGGATCGTATCGGAAATATAAATATTATCCAAGTCGTAGATGTTGCCGGAAACGGAAACATGGTACGTATCGGAAAATATTATCGGAAATGGAAATATTGCCAGAATCGGAAATATTATCGGAAATGGAAATATTGCCAGAATCGGAAATATTGCCGGAAACGGAAATATTGTCAGAATCGGAAATATTATCGGAATCGGAAAATAATTCCGGAAACGGAAATATTAAATATTTGTTCGAAACGGAAATTAATTCCGGAATCGGAAATATTAAATATTGTTCGTATCGGAAATGAAATCCGGAATCGGAAATTTAATCGGAAGCGTATCGTACGAATAAGCATCGGACGAGGCCTGCCGGACGAGGGCCCAGCACGAAGCCAGGCCATCGCCCAGCAAGCCAAGCGCGCTACACGAACAGCCAAGGCCACGCCAGGCCCAGCGCAAGGCCAGGCCGTGGCAGCGCGCACAGCGCGCGCAGCGCGCGCAGGAGCTACGTGGGCTTGTAGCTCGCGTAGGCCTCGCTGCGTGGGCTGCTGCTCGCTGATATATGCGTTTTATATAGAATTTTTGCCCCCGTCCCTTAGTACTTTTATGTATCAAACGTGCTCTTAGGAGCCGTTTCTAGTACTAATGTGTGTTATTGAGTGTGCCTTGAGTTTCAGGTTTGATTATGAGAAATTGGTCGTTTTAGACCCGTTTCATTGTTGATCAAGGCCACTATATGATTCCGAGAAGTTCGGGACCTCCATCGTCGACTTTCGGGAGCCTGAGATGCTTATGGTTGAGCCCCGGGAGTTAGACTTGGTGATACGGGCGAGATACATTGAAGATTGCAAATCGCCCTGGAAGCTGAGGGCGAAATGCAACCATCGGGCGGAAGTATAAGCAAGCCAAGTTCATCAACGCGCGCCCGATCGGGCGCAGCTCGCCCGATCCGGATCGGGCGGTCAATCTGGAGGTTTTGTGGAGATTTCGCAACCCGCCCGATCGGGCGGATTTTGGCCCGATCGGGCCGACTATCGAGTGATTAGCCCGATCGGGCGAAGCGTCGCCCGATCGGGCGACGCCAACCTCCAGCAGTTTTTCGCGTTTTTTAATTCCGTTTTTAGGCCTTATTTTGGCAAAACTATATAAGCAAACTTGTTTTATTTTTGAGGATCATCTTATTTTTCCAGCACAAAACCCTTAGTTTATTTTTCTAAGTTTTATTTTTCTCTCTACATCAATTCAAACACTTAGTTTATTTTCAATCAAAGAAAAATCGAAGCTTTCATTTGCCATTGTCCTTCAATTAGGTATTATTCCTTATTTCAATTCTTTGTTTAAGCTTTAATTATGTTTTCAATCATGCCAATTGCTTTGCTTATTGTTAATATGTGTGAGTAGTTGATTTTCTAGGGTTTTGGGAATCCATGAACGAATGTGAAAGGATGATTAATTGTTGTTGATTGTTGGTTTAGCTGTTAATTCCTATTGATTGCCCTTATTTACTTTGCAATTAGATTTGCGCAGGTTTGATTGTATTAGTTTCGCAATATCAAATTAAGATTCGAGAGATGCAATTTGATGTTTAGGCTTGTTTCAATAGGTAGAATTGGGATTAACACGTAGCGAGAGCCCGTTAATTCTAAGTCTATGATTAGTATCGATTCGAGAGAGCATGCTGGTCTAATTAACTGTTATATTGATTGTTATCGATTGTTGTCGTCCTGGAATGTTGTTCATCGGTGAACCTATGCCCTAGACCTTTTAATATCTGATTTCTTCCTATTTTATTATCGTCCTAGTTATATTATACAAATCAATCCATATTCTTGTTACCAGTAGTCTAGATTAATAATTTAATAGTAGAAAGAACATTGTTTCCCTGTGGATACGATCCCTGCTTCCCTTGCTATATTTTTAGTTGGTGAACGTTAGGTTTATCTTTGATAGGAGTGCGATTTAGCCTGTCAAATTTTGGCGCCGTTGCCGGGGAAACGGTTTTATATTCTGTTGTTGATTGATTATCCTAGACTATTGTTTGTTACTACTCAAGGAACTCACGTTCCTTGAGACTGGATCTCACATTGTTTTGTAGTCTTTGTCTATGCCCAGGACCGTAGGTACTAGTAATCTGACTCCATTCGATCCTGAGCCCGAAAGAACCTTTCGTAGACGAAGAACTTTCATTGCACAGTGTGGGAATTACTCTGATTCTGATCATAATATTGGCGATCTTTTTCCTTCAGATACAGATTCAGTTTCAGAGATAGAGATGGGTGACGAAAATCTGATACCGCCACCTACCCCAAGGCTTACGGACTATTCTAAGCCAAGTCTGTCCGTACTACCAAAGGCGATCATGCCTTCTATTGCAGCTGAGACCTTCAAGATTGAGCCCGCATTGATTAACATGATCGAGAGACGCCAGTACGGTGGGGAACCAGGTGAAGATCCGAATCTTCACATTCAGTCCTTTATCCAATATTGCTCCACCATCAAGCAAAAGGGATTGACTCCGGAGCAGACTATGGAGATACTTTTCCCGTTCTCTTTGAGTGGGAAAGCTAAACTGTGGATTAATGGGTTGAATCGGGCGGCTTTGAAAATCAATAATTGGGAATCCTTGGCTCTTGCTTTTTATGTTAAATATTTTCCACCTGAGAAAACGGCTCGTCTGAGGGGTCAGATATTAGGTATCTCACAACAAGCGGATGAGAGTTTGTTCGAGGTTTGGGAGAGATTCAAGGATTTGCAAAGAGAATGCCCGCACCATGGTTTGGAAGATTGGTTCTTGATTCAGCAGTTTTATAATGGTCTGGGCAATGAGTCTAGATGTTTGTTGGATTCAGCTGCCAGTGGGAGGTTCATGCAACTTGAGGTGCCTAGAGCTATGGAGGTGATTGAGGAGATAGCCATTCACAATGCCCAGTATGGAAATCCTAGAGGTCTATCTAAGAGGGGTGGTAAGCATGATTTAAATTCTATTGAACAATTAACTGCCCAATTGACTGCTTTACATTATAAATTCGATAATATGCAAGCGGCCAATGCTCAATCTGCCCAACCTGTTAGTGTAGCTGCTATGAGTGCCCAACCTACTACTATTTGTGAAAGTTGTGGAATGTCTGGTCATTATGCACAGGAATGTAGAAGCTCTATTGAACAATGTAATGCTTTTCAATCCTACAAACAAAACAACCCATTCTCCAACTCTTACAATGAGGGCTACAAAAATAACCCTCTGCTTTCCTACAGAAGCAACAACATCCAAAACCCTCACCAAGTTCAACATCCACCACCACAACCATATCAACCCCCACACCAACAATCTTACCAACCCCGAAACAACTACAACCAACAGTCTAGTGGGCCACCTGGGTTCTCTAGACAACACACATCACCCCCACAACCACAACCTCAAGCCACACAGCCTGACCCTATGCTAGTAGAGATGAGAAACATGATGCTACAAATGCAAAAATCTCTAAGTGAAAAGGATGCAAAAATCGATGCTCTGACTGCTCATAACAAGATCATTGATACACAGCTGGCACAGATGGCTACTACTATTGCAGGGAGGCCACCAGGCCAACTTCCTTCACAGCCCGAAAATAGGGAGTCTGCTAATGCAATTACATTGAGGAGTGGTAGGGATTATGATGGTCCTTCTATGCCGGTTGAGGTTGATTCCGGGGTGTCTGCTAGTGATCTGGTCAGTGAGGAAATCCCGAAGATAGTTATGGGTGAAAAGGAACCAGCTGAAAAGATAGTCAATGAAAATGAGGCTACAACTGCGGTTAAGAAGGGAGCGGATATACAAGTACCACCTATTGCACTCCCCTTCCCAAACCGACAACTCAAGAATAAGCTAGACAAGCAGTTTGGCAGATTCTTGGAAGTGGTCAAAAATTTGCAGGTAACGGTTCCTTTTACTGAGTTAATTTTACAAGTTCCTGCTTATGCTAAATTCATGAAGGATATTTTGACCAGAAAACGTGCCTTTTGTGAGGTAGAGACTGTAGCTTTCACTGAGGAATGTAGTGCTTATTTGCAAAACAAGTCTCCACCCAAACTTAAGGACCCCGGGAGTTTTTCCATCCCATGTAACATTGGCACCGTATTTATTGATAAAGCTTTATGTGATCTAGGTGCTAGTGTGTCTGTCATGCCTTTGTCTGTCTGTACTAAACTGAATATGGGTGAGCTTAAGGTTACCAATATCACTCTACAAATGGCCGACCGTTCTGTCAAATACCCCTTAGGTGTTTTAGAGGACGTCCCTGTTAGAGTAGGTAAATTCTATATACCTGTGGACTTTGTAGTATTAGACATGCAGGAGGATTCTCAAATTCCCATAATCTTGGGTAGGCCCTTCCTTCATACGGCGGGGGCGGTAATTGATGTTAAAAGTGGGAAATTGACATTGTCTGTTGGGGATGATAAGGTGACTTTTAATCTGAATAGTGCCTTAAAAAGTCCCATGCTAGAGGAAGAACAATGCTACCGCATAGATGTAGTCGATTTTATTACTCGTGATAACGTCTCCCAAGTTCTCGAAAGAGACCCTTTGGAGGCAGTGCTTTGTTGTGAGTCTTCTGCAGGTGATAGCAGTTCTTGGAGTGCTGATGTGGATGCTCTGGAATTGGCTCTTAATGGTGGAGAATCTGAGCCGGAGGGCATCAAATTGAAGAGGTTAGTTCGGCCGGTTTGTTCTGTTAAAGAGGTAAAGAAACCCGAACTTAAACCTCTTCCTGCTAACCTTAAGTATGCGTTTTTAGATAATGAACAACTTTGCCCTGTGATCGTCAGTACTGCACTTGATGCAGGCCAGCTATCCCAACTTCTTATTGTGTTGAAAAGGCACAAAAAGGCCATCGGGTACAGTATTGATGATTTAAAGGGTATTAGCCCTGACTTTTGTATGCATAGGATACATCTAGATGAAAATCATAAACCATGCATTCAACCCCAGCGTCGTTTGAACCCTGTCATGCAAGATGTTGTAAAAGCTGAAGTTATGAAATTGCTTGATGCGGGTATAGTGTATGCTGTGTCTGATTCTAAGTGGGTGAGTCCCGTTCAGGTAGTGCCTAAGAAAGGGGGGACAACTGTGGTGAGAAATGAAAAAAATGAGTTGATACCAACTAGGGTAGTCACAGGTTGGCGCATGTGCATTGATTATAGGCGTCTTAATGTTGCTACTAAAAAGGACCATTTCCCCCTTCCCTTCATTGATCAAATGTTAGAAAGGCTAGCCTGTCACAAGTTTTTCTGTTATCTGGATGGTTATTCTGGTTTCTTTCAAATTCCCATACATCCAGACGACCAGGAAAAGACCACCTTCACCTGCCCCTATGGTACCTTTGCATATCGTAGGATGCCTTTTGGTCTGTGTAATGCGCCTGCTACTTTCCAACGTTGCATGATGAGTATTTTTTCTGATTTTATTGAGTCTATCATGGAAGTGTTTATGGATGATTTTAGCGTCTATGGTACTTCTTTTGATTCTTGCTTGCTAAATCTGACTAAAGTTTTGAAAAGATGCGAAGAGTGCAATTTAGTCTTGAACTGGGAAAAGTGTCATTTCATGGTTACTGAAGGGGTGGTTTTGGGACATTTGATATCTGATAAGGGCATTCAGGTGGATCGAGCTAAGGTCCAAGTGATTGAACAATTACCCCCTCCAGTTAATGTGAAGGGTGTTAGAAGTTTTCTTGGTCATGCGGGGTTTTATCGCCGCTTTATCAAGGATTTCTCTAAAATTGTTAAACCACTTACCCAGCTCCTTCTCAAGGACGCCCCGTTTGTGTTTACTGATGCTTGTCTTGAAGCCTTTGACAGGATTAAACAGGCACTGATTTCGGCTCCCATCATCCGTTCTCCCGAATGGGATATTCCGTTTGAGATAATGTGTGATGCAAGTGATTATGCAGTTGGGGCAGTGCTGGGTCAGAGAAAGGAGAAGGTTTTACATGCCATCTATTATGCAAGTAAGACCTTGGATGAAGCTCAAGTTAATTATGCAACTACTGAGAAAGAGCTTCTAGCTATAGTCTATGCCTTGGATAAATTCCGCACCTATCTGATTGGATCCAAGGTGATAGTCTATACTGACCATGCGGCCCTTAAATATCTGCTCTCTAAGAAGGAAGCCAAGCCTAGGCTTATTCGATGGATATTACTGCTACAGGAGTTCGATCTAGAGATCCGCGACAAGAAAGGAGCTGAGAATGTGGTTGCAGATCACTTGTCGAGATTGAGGTATGACGACGGTAAGGGATCTACACCGATTGATGATTCATTTCCGGATGATCATTTACTTGCACTTGCCAGTCAGTCACCATGGTTCGCAGATTTTGCTAACTACATTGTAGGTAGAATCCTTCCGGCCGATCTTTCTTATCAACAGAAGAAGAAATTCCTACATGATGTCCGGTTTTACTTTTGGGACGATCCTTACTTGTTTCGTGAGACTGCTGAAGGGTTATACAAGCGTTGTATTCCAGAATGGGAAGTTCAAGGTGTTATCAGTAGGTGTCATTCTTCACCTTATGGTGGCCACCATGGACCGTCGAAAACAAACGCTAAGCTGTCGCAATGTGGTTTTTACTGGCCTACTATGTTCAAAGATGCACAGGCTTTTATTATGGCTTGTGATGCGTGCCAGAGGGCCGGCACTATTTCGAGGAGGTATGAGATGCCACAGAACGGGATCCTTGAGGTTGAGATTTTCGATGTGTGGGGGATTGATTATATGGGACCATTCCCATCGTCCAAGGGTAACTTGTATATCCTTGTTGCTGTAGATTATGTGTCAAAGTGGGTGGAAGCCGTTGCCTCACCTACTAACGATGCTAAGACAGTCATCTCCCTGTTCAAGAAGATCATTTTTCCTAGATTTGGGGTTCCGCGCGCTTTGATCAGTGATGGAGGGTCACACTTTCATGAGAAGCATCTGGATGCGCTCCTGCGCAAGTATGGAGTTTATCACCGCACTGGACTAGCCTACCACCCTCAGACGAGTGGTCAAGTTGAGGTCTCCAACCGAGAGATCAAATCTATCCTTGAGAAAGTGGTGGCAAAGTCTAGGAAGGATTGGAGCGATAAGCTAGATGATACTCTATGGGCATACAGAACCGCCTTTAAGACACCTATTGGTACCTCCCCGTATCGGTTGGTGTATGGCAAGGCGTGTCACCTACCAGTAGAAATGGAGTACAAGGCTTATTGGGAAATCAAACAGCTCAACATGGATGCAAAGCTAGCCGGTGAGAAGCGGTTACTTCAATTATGTGAGCTCGATGAATTCCGACTACAAGCCTATGATAGTGCCCGGATTTACAAGGAAAAGACCAAGAAGTGGCACGACAATCACATTTTGCATAGAGAGTTCGCGGTGGGCGACAAGGTTCTACTTTTTAACTCTAGGCTTAAGTTATTTCCTGGAAAACTTAAATCTAGGTGGTCTGGGCCGTTCACTGTGATTATGGTAAGCAAGTTTGGATCTGTTGAAGTAGAGAATGGGAATGGTGAACGATTCAAGGTCAACGGGCAACGTCTGAAGTTGTACCATGATGGGGCTACTGTAGGAGTGGTTGAGGTCCATCACCTCCATCCCTCCGCCTCATAAGCTGCATATTCAAGGTAACAAGGTCGAGCGGGACCTAGAAATAAACCAGCGCTTTGCGGGAGGCAACCCGTATTTTATCGCTTTAAGTAGTATAAGTTTGATTTTTGTCATTTTCCATTCTATTTTTGTGAGTTTAGTTAGTATTTCCATACCTAAGTGTGTTTAAGTATTGGTGAGGCGAGAAGAGGGCATTACGCTGTTTGGGTGTTTAATAATGTGCAGGCCTAAAGCTCCAAGTTCGAGAAAGTGAAATTACGCACAAGGCCAAGCACGCTGCAAATCGCCCGATCCGTATCGGGCGAGGTGCGCCCGATCGGGCGCGCACGGATGAAATTCTTGCAGTTTATTTCCGCCCGATCGGGCGCAGCATGCCCGATCGGGCGATCCAGCGAGTGGAATGCCCGATCGGGCGAAATAATTTTGCCCGATCGGGCGCTTTGGCGAGTGGAACGCCCGAGTCGGGCGATTGTTTGCCCGATCGAGCGCAAAAGACGAGTGGAATGCCCGATCGGGCGAAATTATTTTGCCCGATCGGGCGGTTGATGAAATTTTCGAGGAAAAGTCAAGGATGATTCTGGGCAGGGAAAAGTCAAGAAAATAAGCTTTGGCAAATCGCCCGATTCGGATCGGGCGTGGTGCGCCCGATCGGGCGCGCACGCATGAAAAGAAAAGGATCGCATCCCGCCCGATCGGGCGGAATGTCGCCCGATCGGGCGAGACGCGATTTCAGCGATAAACTCACGTTTTCCCCAATCTTTCTTCACTTCCTCTTCATCTTCAACCTAACTCTCTCTCATTCCTCCATTAAACCCCAACTTCCAAAAACTTCAAACCACCATATCTCCCTCAAATCTCCACCAAATTCAACAATTCTTTCATCAAAATCATCCTCTCATCATCCTCTACAACCTACACCTAATCGATTTAAGTTTTCACTCATCCCCACAAAATCCCCAAATTCACCCAAAAAACTCAAAAAGCTCAAAAAAATTCAGATTTTTCATCAATGGCAAATAGACCACAAAGAAAATGCACGAGGGTACCAAGAAATCAACATGAGGCTTCCACAAGCCGAGCTCGGGAACCGACACCACCACCTCCACCACCGCAATTCGAGCCCGACACGGATTTTCCGGATGTCATCTTTATTACGGAGGAGCAACGAGCACGATTCATGCACCTCAAATTGAGGGAGGTAATCCCTACTCGCTTTATATGTCAAAAATCATTGCATGAAATGGGAATTGAGCGTGATGTAAAACGTGTTTTTGTTGGTGTTGGTATGAGTAGCATGTATGGTATGCTCCGTCTCACATTTAGGCGGTTGACTCTAGAATTTTTGAGTAGTTTTAATATTCGTAGGGATGGTTATCGAACCGTGTCATCGGTTCAATTTCGTGTCATGAACCGAACCTACACCATGAGCTTATCTGATTTTGGTAGAATTTTTGGATTGTCTACCACATATAGTAGGAAACCCAAGGAGACTCACAATAACTGTACCATGTGGGGAAAGCTTACGGGCAATGATAATCCCGGGAGTATGCAACATTTGCATGCTTCCAAGATTCAACACCCGGTACCCATTGTCTTTTACAGGTTCCTAGGATTTACTATCTTTGGTAGGGATGAGACCCAGAACATTAGAAGTACGGAGCTAGAGATCCTAGGTGGCTACGTTTCCGAAGGAGAGGAGAGCTACAAAATGAACCTTGCACATCGCATGGCCTCTCAATTTTACTCCATAGCCACCTCCACACATACTACCAAGATTACCATTGGTGGGTTGATCACCCACATAGCCATGGCCACGGCCAATTTTACTGAGGCTAACCAGATCCCAGTTCTGGGTAGCAACTTGCTTGATTTGGCTTATTTTGCTGGACTCCGTAGGCTGCAGGGGGAGCACGGGTTATTTAGACCGGGAGCCATGTACTGGATGTTCGAGGGAAACAGGCTTTTCACCTTGCCTGACCCTCAGGGCCGCACTAGTTTCAGACCCGGTCAGGCTCATTATCTATTTGTTGGATTTGAGCGAGAGCCTCAGCCTGACCCCCAGCCTCAGCCTGACCCTCAGCCAGAGCCCCATCAGTACCAGCCAGAGCCTCGCACCTACTTCAGGAGGGGGCGTCGAGACACGGGGAGGCCCCAGAGTGGCCCGGTAGTTCATGAGGATCAGGGGTCCATTGATGAGAGGTTGAGCAGACTTGAGCTCGGGTTCCGGGAGTTCGCGGCTGATCACCAGAGGACCATGTTCCCATTTTATGATCAGTATGCCAGGCAGGGCTATATTGCCCCAGATTACGAGCACCCTACATGGTTTACCTATCCCGCGGAGGGATATGGAGCTCCGGGTTCTATGGGCACCTTCACACCCACCCAGTACGGAGGGTGGGGAGCGGGTCCTAGTGGACATGCTGGCCGAGATGATGGTGATGATGCTGGTAATGATGGCCAAGGCCATCAGTGATGCCGAGATGATGTTGATGATGAGGTTCGATACCCTTGAGCCAATGAGGACATTGTCTGATTTGGTTTGGGGGGGGTTTCACACTACTTGTACATTGTAGGTATGTCTTTCTTTTAGTATTGCATTTCTTTATTTTGGTGTGTTTATTTTGGTGTGTTTAATGCATTCTAGATTAGTTTATTGCTTTGAAATAAATAAAAAAAAATATACAAAAATACGTTCCGATGAATACAAAACCATGCTTCCCTGTGCCCCTTGATTGTAAACTGTTTTGATTCTTGGTTTTTGATGACGAGCATTGTTGATTTGTTAACCATGATTTGAGATCCGATTACTTTGATGCCTTGACTTGAGTCAACTCTGACCAACTACTTGTGGACTTGGTGCTTGACTAGTTGACTTGGTTAGGATGTGTGATAGCTTCCTGGTGTGCCATTGATTTTGAGTATTGGTTTGCAACTATTAGTAATGTTTTATGACTCATATACATGCACGTTGTGGAGGACGAAGGCATTTTTCTATTTAGGTAGCCTTCAGATGAAATTAGATACGTTTGTTCCCTCTTGTTCTACCCATGTTGTGCCTGTGCCATTTATTCGGTGACTAACCACATTACAAGCCCATAAATTCCCCATTGGTTACTAGTCCCAAGCCTAGCTTGGGGGAGCTAATAGTAGTGAGGTGAGGGAGTTGCAGTGTGGTACATTTTGAGCATATCGAGTATTGAAAAGGGAAATTCTTCTTATCATGATTGTTGTTGAAAAAAAAAAATGAATGAGATGAGGAGAATAAAAGAAAAAAAAAATCGTGTGAAGGTACCAAAAAAAAAAAAAAAAAAAAAAAAAAAAAAAAAAAAAAAAAAAAAGAAGAAAAAGAAGGAAAGATCGTTATTCTCAAGAAATTTCAAAGCATTGTTTCACTCAAGTATTGTAATTTCTTATCCTTATGAGTGATTGATTTTAATTGTGAAAGAAAGGCTAGAAAATATAGTGTGGTTTGTTTGTTGTTTCATCATGTGTTGAGTGGGAAGTTGTGGTTGTGGTCATCATTTGTGGTTGACCATGGTTTTGCTAGGATTTATGCTCCCCAAAGCCAAGGCTTTAAGCTCACATTTTTCCCAAATTTACCGCACCCTTACCTAAGCCTAACATTACAAGCTTGAAAGACCTTCCGACCTTTGTGCATAGAGTTGTATTAATGTGAAAGTAGTTGTTTATCAATGCAAGTTATGACATGACACATTTCGAGTCGACTATTAGGTTGAGTGTATGTTTTTCTAGACACACGAGTGTTGTGAGTTTGGGAGGGCATTGTTCACTCATATGTTGGGAGGAGAGCGAACGGGTACATCTTTTATCCGCCACATAAATGAGTGACGAGTATGTGAGCACTAGTCTTGAATTCCAATGTGCATTTTTGGTTCGCTTTGCGTGACGATTGTTAAGGCGGATTAGCGGTTGGATGGATTTGATTGGTTGACATTGATGCATGCTTGTTGGATTTTGCCTTGAATCGTATCCATTGTTTTAAGATGTGTTTGGGGTGAAGTTGATTTATGTATTCATCGATGATTTCTTTGCTTAGGGGCAAGCAAAGATCTAGCTTGGGGGAGTTTGATATATGCGTTTTATATAGAATTTTTGCCCCCGTCCCTTAGTACTTTTATGTATCAAACGTGCTCTTAGGAGCCGTTTCTAGTACTAATGTGTGTTATTGAGTGTGCCTTGAGTTTCAGGTTTGATTATGAGAAATTGGTCGTTTTAGACCCGTTTCATTGTTGATCAAGGCCACTATATGATTCCGAGAAGTTCGGGACCTCCATCGTCGACTTTCGGGAGCCTGAGATGCTTATGGTTGAGCCCCGGGAGTTAGACTTGGTGATACGGGCGAGATACATTGAAGATTGCAAATCGCCCTGGAAGCTGAGGGCGAAATGCAACCATCGGGCGGAAGTATAAGCAAGCCAAGTTCATCAACGCGCGCCCGATCGGGCGCAGCTCGCCCGATCCGGATCGGGCGGTCAATCTGGAGGTTTTGTGGAGATTTCGCAACCCGCCCGATCGGGCGGATTTTGGCCCGATCGGGCCGACTATCGAGTGATTAGCCCGATCGGGCGAAGCGTCGCCCGATCGGGCGACGCCAACCTCCAGCAGTTTTTCGCGTTTTTTAATTCCGTTTTTAGGCCTTATTTTGGCAAAACTATATAAGCAAACTTGTTTTATTTTTGAGGATCATCTTATTTTTCCAGCACAAAACCCTTAGTTTATTTTTCTAAGTTTTATTTTTCTCTCTACATCAATTCAAACACTTAGTTTATTTTCAATCAAAGAAAAATCGAAGCTTTCATTTGCCATTGTCCTTCAATTAGGTATTATTCCTTATTTCAATTCTTTGTTTAAGCTTTAATTATGTTTTCAATCATGCCAATTGCTTTGCTTATTGTTAATATGTGTGAGTAGTTGATTTTCTAGGGTTTTGGGAATCCATGAACGAATGTGAAAGGATGATTAATTGTTGTTGATTGTTGGTTTAGCTGTTAATTCCTATTGATTGCCCTTATTTACTTTGCAATTAGATTTGCGCAGGTTTGATTGTATTAGTTTCGCAATATCAAATTAAGATTCGAGAGATGCAATTTGATGTTTAGGCTTGTTTCAATAGGTAGAATTGGGATTAACACGTAGCGAGAGCCCGTTAATTCTAAGTCTATGATTAGTATCGATTCGAGAGAGCATGCTGGTCTAATTAACTGTTATATTGATTGTTATCGATTGTTGTCGTCCTGGAATGTTGTTCATCGGTGAACCTATGCCCTAGACCTTTTAATATCTGATTTCTTCCTATTTTATTATCGTCCTAGTTATATTATACAAATCAATCCATATTCTTGTTACCAGTAGTCTAGATTAATAATTTAATAGTAGAAAGAACATTGTTTCCCTGTGGATACGATCCCTGCTTCCCTTGCTATATTTTTAGTTGGTGAACGTTAGGTTTATCTTTGATAGGAGTGCGATTTAGCCTGTCACTCGCACGCACGCGCATGGGCGGCCCATCGTGGCTGCCGTGTGTGTGTGCGTAAGTGATTGTGTTCATGCACGATTCCTAAAACATGCAGAGTTCGGTTAATGATTAAATTCCTAATTCTATTTGATAAATTAATTAATTAGAGTTCTTGTAGGATTCTAGGTTTAATTACTTTGTATCTGAATAGGATTCCAATTCCTTTTCTATACCCCTATAAATATGTGGCCTGGGTTCACAATTTATAACGAGTTTAAAAAAGTATTCAAAGTGAGTTTTGAGAGAAAAATTCAATCACACATCTTGCTCAAAAGTGCCGAAAATTCTAGTACCTTAAGGGCGATTCTAGTTGGTCAATCTTAAGGCGGATCCGGACGTGTTGTGGACTATCTACGGAGGGACGACGCTTGGAGTCCTAAAGACTTGTTCTTGTTCGGTTCGGGCGCAGCTAGGGAGGGCACGCAACAAAGAGTATGCATCTAAATTATGCTATATGATTATGTGTAAATAATATGTAATCCTGGGTTAATGGTTGTTTCCGCATGATTTATGTAATATCATATGTATCATAACCTAATAAAACTATTCTTGCAAATCAACAAAATTTCAATTTTGTCATCAAAACATTGAGTATGTTTTATGGCCTCTAACCATTTAAAACATTTGAGTCTATATATGGCCTCTAACCATTTTAGGGAATCTGGGTTTCGTCATAGCTTTCTTACAGGTCACAAACTCATTCATCTACATGATAATAGTTTGACTGCAAGTTGTAGGTTTCTTCACTATCTAATAGAAGAATCTCATAGTTTCAGTGACTAGAACTCTATGCCTACTTGGGTATAGAACATCAAATAATAGAATATCAACAGCCACTTGAAAGTCCTTTGAATATTCTGTTCTCCTTGAAGCACTTGTAAAGTCTTCTAAGAGATGTCTATTCTTTAAAGCCACTTCTAAAAGTCCTTAAAGAATAAGCTCGGATTTTCTGAAGCACTTCAAAAAGCCTCCGGAATGTCCGTTTATGTTTGTTGTTCGCCTCGAAGACTTTCGAGGTCTATTTTCTCCCACTTGTCATTTTGGAAACGAATCTCCAAAAGGACATTATTTCGAGCAAACAAACATTATGTTCTCAAAAATTCGTGGTAGAAACGATACCCTTGTGTCTCATTTGAATAAATCATAATGAAACATATATCTATACTTGGGCCTTAGTTTGTCGAATGACAAACACTAAGCTCCCACTGAGTTTTGCAACTCTCTAGATATATTTTATGAAAAGTTATTCTGAAATTACTTTTCAATAGCTTTGACGAATTTGGTTTAGTTTGGTGGTAGTTGAGCATTTTGTTTTAGAAATTATAGGAAAAGTCTATATGATTCATCATTGATCGAATCATGTACCAATTGACTTCGATCATTCCAACGTAGATATGCCATATCTTATGGAGCTAGATCGTGAAACACACAATCATAGATGATCATATTTGGTCTTAAAGTAATCATCGTCATGATCTAACCTAGATCTTTATGATTTCTTGCCATGTGGATTTATACTTCTGAATCTTTGAACTAGCCAAACAGATTCAAACTTATATCACTTTGAGTAAATAAACCTATATTCACTCAAATCTATAATAAAGTCATAAAACCTTTCTTTAGCTTTGAACTCTATTGTCTAGGCGTTCTAACAATAGTTCATATCTTTTGTTACTTTCAACAAGTAAGACTAGCTTGTCTTGAATTGATCTAGAAACCAATCAACGTTCAAAAGTCCATCAAAATAGAGCTTTTGAATGTTAACTTGTTGACATGGTCTAAGCAACAATGCCAAAGATTAGTGGAACTCAAATCAAGGGGTTGATTTGAACCTAGTAAAGTTCTTATTGTTTAAAGAGTTGTTTGTTTTAATTAAGCATATTGACTCAACCCGTAATTGACCATTTCATTCAAATAAGCAAACAAACATTGTTTTTGTTCTTCTGAATGTGAGTCTTTCTGTGTTTAAAAACAGAAATTTAGGTATGCTGATTATGGAACAAAATAGCCATTAAGTTCCAGCCTTTGAAAGGACTTAAAACAAACCAGATGACCCTACAACTAATGTAGCATTTCCATGCTTCATTTCCCACTTGTAGGTCATTTGTGTATCCTAGCTTCCATTGTTTGAGTTATTACCGAAGTAAGAACCTTAAGCGGTATATGATACCAAGGAAGTTTGATTGCTAGGTCATTTCTCTTTAAACATAAACTTATAGGTAGAAACGGAATCGTAAATTCCTTTCATTTGTTCCTCGTTTTCCTATTTCTTGTACCCTTTCTTATAGTCTTAAGAATTGAATTCTTTAGTGTTGACTTTTATACTTTGTTAGATATGTCCAATGTCACTCCAACAAAGTTCTTACCATTTATGTTGAATATTCTGTTTCAACTAGATGATCTTACCAGAAGCTTCTAAAGTTCTCTAAGCATCAATCTATTCGAATGTCTAGGGACTAGACTCATTCGAGAATTAAATGGACAAAGATATTAGGTTGTTAACCATTGGTAAAGCTGAGTGTTTAAACTCAATGCTTTATGATCTCAAAACTACATTGTATATTGAATTCACAAGCACCAATCGGTTTGCCATTCGACTTTGATACTCGAAAACAACCATAAAAGTCGCTTAACGAAACGTATATTTTAAATCGCTCATTTTCTCTCATTTCCGTGAATCGTTCTTGGATTCACTACCAATCGAGGAAATTTACTGTTACCTTTCTAAAAGGATTTATTGCAGTGCAAGATATTTAATTATAAACAATAATTAAAACATACATTTGAAGCATGCAAAGTCTAAACATTTATCATGAATAATAACTTGAAAATGAAAGCAATCATGCAATTTAAACAAGTCATTAGCATTTTATTCGATTTTATTGTTCCGGCAGGTGTGAATAAAATGATTCCAAGATCCTAAAATCATTGAAGAATTAAGCACAGTTTGTCGACTCAATCCTAAAACATTTTAGGTAAGCAAAAACCTTTTGCTAATAGTCTAGAAACTATTCTTGGTTGATAGGTACGTCTAAGAACTTATTAGGTAAACCTATCGATTTTGCCACGACATAAAAGGACTCCTTACTTATATCGTTGAGTTTCACCAAAACTAACATGTACTCACAATTATTTGTGTACCTTGCCCCTTTAGGACCAATAAGTAACACCTCGCTGAGCGAAAACTATTACTAGATTGATGTAAAGGATATCCAAGCAAGTGTATATTTTGGCATGGCACCTTTTAACTCAATTTTTTTTAAGTTTGGAACTTAAGGCTCTTACTATGTTGGTTAGATTTTAAGTGAACTAAAATCCTTAATCATGCAACATAATCAAGCCACAATCTCATGCATAATTAAGACATATTTAAAGCAATAAATAACTTAAAGCATGCATAAGATAAATGTGATCTAGTATGGCCCGACTTCATCTTGAAGCTTCAACTTCAAAGTCCGTCTCGAAAATCTCCGTGGGAGGCACCATTTTCTTCAAATAGGATAAGCTATAATTAAACTAATTACAACTATTTGATGGTACGCAGACCATATTTGAATTGAAAAACAATTTTGGTACTTTAGACCAATTAGATTCAAATTAATGGTACGCAGACCATATTTTCTACCTATTTGGGCCATACTAGTCACTTCATAACCTGCAAAACAGTACATATACAATATATAACATTCACCCATTCATTATCATGAATGGCCCACATAGCTGGTTAGTAAAACACATTATGCATCACATAAACATTTGCAGCAATTAATCAAGGGCACCAATAATCTACAAATTATTCAGTCCTTATTAATTCTAATCAAGTTGTTTTAACCTTAAGGATTTGTAGACCTAATCAAGAGTTTATGACTAAAAGGGCTCCCACTTAAACCAATAAATTCATATGCTTTACTAATTTTAAACATAAAAATGTATTTCTAGTCTAACCGGAAACATACAAATTTAATTAAAATTTAAAGCTCATATAAATTTATAATTGAATCCGCTTATTTAATTTATTTTTCAGTCGTATTTTAATTAATTCATGATTTTAATTTTAGTAAAATAATTAAAATAAATGAAATTTATTATAATTATAATATTCAAAATTAAAATCCAAGAAAATAATTTAAATTATTAACTTTAAAATTAATTAAAATTACATAAACTGAAAATTTCAAATTAAAATTTTAAAACGATCTAATCGTAACATAAGGTGCGCAACATCATCACGCAACGCACATCCATAGGCCACACGCACGCAGCCATCGCTGGCCATGTGCGCGCAGCCTATGTGCTGCGTCGCATTCGTCGCTGCACACCATCGCAAGGTACCATCGAAGCACACGAGGCAACTGCTCGCTGCGCGCGCCAGCGCTCGATGCACGCGAGCCATCACTCGCTGCGCGCTGTCGTTCGATGCTGGGCGTAGCACTCGTCGCACGCGAGCCAGCGCTCGCTACGCGCGAGGCATCGCTCGCTTGCGCGAGGCAGTGCGCGTTGCACGCGACTGCTCGCAGCCTTGCTCTCGCCCTTGCCCACTCGCCCATCGCTCACAGCACACGACACAAGGCAGGGCTGCTGCCTTGTGCTCGTGCACCATAGCCTTGCTCATTGCATTCGTACCGCATGGGCGACGAGCTCCCTTGCTCGTCGTCGCATGCCCGCACTATACAACACCCCTTAAGGGTAACACGTAGCGTCCATTTCTTTGTGCGTGCAAGTTATATGAGCGAATCGCATAAAAATTAAAAATTTTATTTTCAAAATTAATGACAAATTAATAAATCATATTAATTTCATAATTTTAGGGCGAAAAATCGAAAATTTATTAGTTAATTGATTTCCGATTATCATGGATTCAAGTCTAGGTTATAAAAATTTAAAATTTAACACAAATTTACAATTTTTATGGTGGTTTTTAATCATAGGTATCTAATTAAATTATTAACTAATTATGAAAATCAAATTAATTCTAAATTATTCCAATTTTCAACAAATTAATCATAATTACAAATTAGATTACATAATTAACAAGGCTAGGCATTCAAACTTGTTAAACATATACAGTAGGTCAATCAAAAATTCAAAATTTATTAACAAGAATCGCAAATATTTAATTTAACATCTTAAATTTACAAAATTTTGCGTTCGAAAAACTAAAACCTCCGAAAAGTCATAGTTAGGCTTCGAATTTGAGAATTCTGGGTTCGGCCGAAAAACACTATTTTTGTCAAAATTTTAGAATGCCTTTTACATGCGGAATTGACACAAAAATCACTCGATTTGGATGAGTAACGAAGAAACTGCCGAAAAACTGCGTACATATAATTAAATAAACGCAATTTGCAATTAATTAACAATTACGAAAATTAATCACCCCTTTTAATTCTTGCAAATTTGTAATATTTAACCATGTTTATGCAATTTAGATTATGAAAATAATAAGAGGCTCGTGATACCACTGTTAGGTTATGATACATATGACAATACATAAATCATGCGGAAAAACCATAAAGCTAGGAAAGCATATTATTTAGACATAATCATTTAGCATAGTTTAGATGCATACACTTTGTAGCGTGCCTTCCCTAGCTGCGCCCGAACCGAACAAGAACAAGTCTTTAGGACTCCAAGTGTCGTCCCTCCGTAGATAGTCCACAGTACGTCCGGATCCGCCTCAAGATTGACCAACTAGAATCGCCCTTAAGGTGCTTAGGAATTTTCGGCTATTATTGTGCAAGAGTGTGGCTGAATTTTCTTTCAAAACTTACCCTTTTGAATACTTCAATCGTGTCTATAATTTATGACCCTAGGCCCTTATTTATAGAGGTTTGGAAAGGGAATTGGAATCCTAGTAGGATACGATTTAATTAAACTTAGAATCCTACAAGGACTCTAATTAATTAAATAATCCTAATAGGAATAGGAATTTAATCACACACCAAATCCTAATAGATTTAGGAATTGTGCATGGACACAAACACACACGCACGGAGCCACGAGGGCGCCCGCACGCGTGCGCTCGGCCCATGCAGCCCACGCTGGGCAGCCTTGCTTTGGCGAGCTGGGCCTGCCTTGCGGTGGGCCTGGCGCTGCCTTGGGCTGGGCGTTGGCGCGCGTCTATGCTTGCTGGGCGATGGCCTGGCTTCGTGCTGGGCCTTCGTCCGGCAGGCCTCGTCCGATGCTTATTCGTACGATACGCTTCCGATTAAATTCCCGGTTCCGGTATTCATTTCTGATACGAATAATATTTAATATTTCCGATTCCGGAATTAATTTCCGTTTCGAACAAATATTTAATATTTCCGTTTCCGAAACTATTTTCCGATTCCGATAATATTTCCGATTCTGACAATATTTCCGTTTCCGGCAATATTTCCGATTCCGGCAATATTTCCATTTCCGATAATATTTTCCGATACGTACCATGTTTCCGTTTCCGACAACATCTACGACTTGGATAATATTTATATTTCCGATACGATCCTTATTTCCGTTTCCGGCAATATCATCGTTTCCGGAGTATTCATTTCTTGCTTGTGACGATCTTAGCTCCCACTGAAACCAAGATCCGTCGATTCCGAATATCCATAGATAGAGTATTTAATGCCATTAAATACTTGATCCGTTTACGTACTATTTGTGTGACCCTACGGGTTCAGTCAAGAGTAAGTTGTGGATTAATATCATTAATTCCACTTGAACTGAAGCGGCCTCTAGCTAGGCATTCAGCTCACTTGATCTCACTGAATTATTAACTTGTTAATTAATACTGAACCGCATTTATTAGACTTAACATTGAATGCATACTTGGACCAAGGGCATTATTTCCTTCATGCTGCTGCACCGCCCAACCTCGGCCGGTCTCCCTCCTTTCTCCTCCACGCACGCAAGCAGCCTCCCCTTTCTTCTTTTCTTGCTTCACCATCAGCACAACCACCACCGTCGCTACCACCTGACAGTCGTGCCGCGCCGCACTCCTGCACCCGCGCTGCACCGCCGTGGCCTCCGCCGCTCCCTGCCCAGCCGGCGCCTTTTCTCTTCACTCTCTCCTCTTTAGTTCTTGGTTATTTCTTAAACCCTAAGTAACTAATTATTTTAATTAATTATAGTTGTTAATTTAAATTATGTTCTTGATATTAAATTTATGATTTTTATGGTTTGAACATGATTTTCAGATTTGGGTTGAGATTAAACACGAATTAATTTTCAGTTTTGATTAATGAAAATTAAGTTAGGGCTTAATCATGATTTATTAATTTGAATTATGTTTTCTTGAATTAAAGTTATGGGTTTTGTGATTTAAATTATAAATTTAAGATTATATGAATTTTATAATAAAGTTATTAAATTTCAGATTATCTAATTACATTGAAATATTGGTTTTTGATTGTTTAAAGTATGAAATTCAAGGTTTTTATGATTATTAATCATGATAGGTTGAGTATGAATTATTGAATTGGTTGTTTTGAGATACTAAGAACGTAGATTGACCTTGGTGAAGCTTTTAAATGAATTTATATTGCTGAAAATTTAAAGTACGATGTTTGCAAAAAGTTTTCAACGAATTTCAATCACTAGTTCAATAATTATGATGCTAGGAAATCAAATGTTTAAGTTTTGATATTGGGGAAGGTTCTAAATATGCTTAGGATGCATTTAGAATGCTTTATTATGGTTGTCAATGATTAGAAATTGATTGAGATTGTTTATTGGTTGTTTTAGGCGGAGAATTCTCTTTAGGCGACTTTTGAAAGTGTTAAAGTGGCCTATCAGTTTGTTTACACAAGGTACGTACATACCTGCGTGCTTGGAATGTGTGCTAATTGTTGAAACCATGTTGAATTTGTTGTTGAACTTGGTTATGTTGATATTATTGTTGAACTTGGTGATGTTGATATTATGGACGAACTTGGTTATATGGAATGTGCATGTTTAATACTGTTGGACAAACTTATTGAACTTATTTTGCACTAAGAGAACTGTAACATGTTAGTATGGATGATTGATACAAACATGTTGGTTGGGAACACTAGATTATTCTATATGATTGGTTTGGATCGATTGGTTGTTGTTCCCTTTTTAGCTTTTCACTACTTTATGAGGGCCGAGGACCTTGTTTATTAAGTTGAAACTTTATACCCATATACAGGGTTGATCATGGTTAAAGGAAAGGTTGGGTAAATTGGAATGAGTCTTGATTGATGCCTTTATGATCACGTACTTAATCCCAAGATAAAAACAGTTGTGAACGAATGTGGATTATATGCCTTATGTGATTGTTGAGTCATAACAGAGTCTCAATTTGTAAATCATGTAAAGTGAAACTGAGTAGCAATAGCTTTAGACTGTGCACGTCTAAAGTGACGGACAAACAGGAGTTGGGGTTCATGGTGGTAGCCCATGGCCTTTATCTCGGACTGGATTGATCACCGTGTCCTCTTTTTATTCAAATGTTCCTCGATATCGCAGGTCTCTGAGGTTACGGAGTCGCGCCCGTACCTCGTCTTCCTTAGTGAAGGTTGTCGGACGGTCAACTCGGTCCATTGTCTATTTCAACTAAAATAATATTATTGTTGTAGGTCTAGCCTAGTCTAGTCAAGTATGGTCGTCAAATTATCATGTTTTGTCTGCCCTTGTTTATGTTCATTAGTATCATGTTAGGGTTGTTCGTTAATAGTATCATGTTAGGATTATTATTGTTTTAGTATGTAGTACTCAGCTTTGCTGATTACGTGCTTTGTTTGTGTGTGTTGATCATGGCTATGCCTTATTGATCCTGTGATGACCCAACTTTGGTGAGCAGTCTCTAAGGATCAATAAGCGTTGCCCATCTACAGGTTTGAAGATGATGCATCATTGGGATCGGGATTAGAGAGCTTGTAGTTATATTTGCTTTATTAAGTGATTTGGTTTGTTAACTTAAATTTGAAATTTGTCGTACTATTCGTATTTCCTTATTTCAGTTAATCGGTTTTGGACCTAATATGTAATAAGATTATTTATGAACCTAAAAGTTAGCTTTATGTTTTCCGCTGCAAAATTCTGAATAAGCCGTTACGTTTTCACACGGGCGATAATACTTTGATAATTCCCTACAGTTATATTTAAAAAGGGTTATTTTAGAAAATGGGAATTGTCGGGGTGTTACAACTTCGGTGGCTGCCCCTGTACAACGTCGACGAGAGGTATTAATTTGCTGGAAAGCTCCACCTTACTCATGGTTTGCCTTGAACACAGATGGGGCTGCTCGAGGTAGTCCAAGACCTGCTGGTGGAGGAGGGCTAATAAGGGACGATCATGGTGTCCTACATTATGCTTTCACAGTTAACTTTGGGTCATGCATTGCATTTAAATCTGAACTAAAAGCTCTAGAAATAGGGCTTGATCTAGCATTACGAATGGGAGTGCAAAAACTCATGGTCCAGATGGACAACCAGGCTGCAATTCAAGCTTTAAAAAACTCTGAACCATACGGGGGTGATTGTGTTCACATTGTTAATAATTGTCGTACCATGATAAAGAACAACAATTGGGAGGTTTCCTTTTTTCATGTGTATCGGGAAGGTAATAGAGCGGCGGACTGGCTTGCTAATGTTGGTGTTTCTCAAACAACAAAGATAGAGATGATTCAAGTGCCACCATTGGAGCTTGGGAGGATCCTTCATGAAGACATTTTAGGAGTGGCGTGGCCACGTTTTATTTCTAGTACTTAGTTTCTTTCCTTTTGTTGGGGCTTGCCCCTCATTTGCATCAAAAAAAAATGATTTTATATTCATTCTTTAACAATTCTTGGGGCCATTCGGAAATAGAATGAGCGATGAAGTCGTTGAGGATAATCGATAACTACTGACGGCGGCGTTGATGTGTTTCCTTAGAAAATATGGATTTTTTTCTCAAGGCATTCAGTAGTTGAACGTTTTTTGAAGGTATCGCTTCACTGATTATAGCGTCGTATAGAGACGTGTTATGTATGTATGTTTTTTTATTCATTTTTCAATGTTTATTTGTTTTGGGGGATATTTTCCTAAGACATTAGATTTTAGCCAACTAATTGCATGACATTTCTTTCAATAAGCTAGATTGTCTAGAATTTGAATTGAAAGAGTGACAATGATGTTTTACAAAAAATCACAAATTGAAAAATAATAACTGTGATTTCTGAAAAGTGCAAATAACATCACATTTTTTATTAAATTAGTAAGAAAAACAAAAATTTTTAAAAAAAAGAAGGAAAAAATGAATTGAATGAAAATAAGTTCAAATTAAAAAATATTTATTTGAGCTTAAATGAATACAAATTGAGTTTAGATGAATATCTTAAAAGTTTTTATTCTTTTGACGGGATTGCAGCTATTTGATTAAGTAATAAAAACCTTGTCAAACTCGACAATGAATATATCCTCAAGCGGGTGATCTTCCATCCATGCCTTCACTTCACTTAGTGTAAGATAGGTTTGTGCTATATAATGAGTCATTTTGTTAAAAGATCTACTAGCAAAAGAAAGAGAACAATCAAACTTGCTTGTCCTTGTCAAAATGGCATCTAAAACTAATTATCTTGAAAGTCTATTTAGTAACAATTATGACATGTAGTTTTTACTATTCATCAATAACCATTTTTGATAGAAACATTCTGCCAAGTGTACAATACATTTATTGTACGTGGGCATAACGTTTATTCATTTTGTGTAACTTTTAATCATTTTTTATTAACTTTTTATATTAGGAAATAATTTTTCGAAGCGTTAATATTCATATGATTACCTTTATATTACAAGTGATTTTTATTAAGGAGAACAATTAATCACTAAAAAACAAATACTTTTTACATTATATCGGGTAACTTTTAAATATTTTGTTGTAACTTTATACCCGTCTTATAATCTTTATTGTACATCCGCCATAATTAAAAGCTTGTGATCCCCGTTAAAAAAACAAAACAAAAAAGAGAGCGTGGGGATGACTGTAGGAAAGGTTATTCACACCTCTTCCTAAGTTCTTCACGTTTTCGTGCTTGAAATTGAATGTGGTACTTATGGTTTTGATTGCGGTTTAAAATTTCGTTTTGTTTGTGAAAATAACGTATCCTTATTTCATCACCTATAATAAACACGTCTTTTTATTTCAACGTATTCCTTTAAATTTGATAAACAATTTTTATAGTTCTCGATGTTTTTAAAAACTTGAAATTGAAAGCGATTTGTTTGATTTTGATATGAGTAAAGGGAATGGAGTTTTTGGTGTTGCTTGTCATCTATCAAATGCTCACCAAAAGAAAATTTTGATTAATTAGGCTAGTACGATACTAAGGTGCAAATCAAGTCGTGAGTTAACAATGCACCAATTTCAAAATTCTAAAACAATTTTAACACTAGATGAAATAATGTCGTGTAATCGAAGAAGATCATTAATTACATCTTGTCTTTTGTGGTTGATCTTTCTTACTTCGTACTTCGTATATGTTTTACTTTGCTCTATTGGTTCCTGGCAATTGCTAGGTGGTCATTTCATTTACGCTCGACAAACTTACGAAATAGGTTAACTTATTAATGATATACTTCTAAAATGGTTGTTTCAAGTTGAGCGTACACATGGTTTATTTGGATAGGACCTAAAGTGCATATGTTTTTTTTCCCAATTAGTAATCACAACTCTCTCATGCATTCACCACTTTCAAGTGTGATGCGTTTTATAAAACAAGCAAGCCAAATCGAAATGAGTTGAACCTCCCTATGCCCTGCTTGGATGGCTACTCACAAAGCCCATCCAACAACTTTGCCTTCATACACATACATATCCCACGGTTATGATTTTGATGTAAAACATTTTCATGAAAAACGATTTTTTCTTTTCAATCAAAGTCATTTGGTTTGACAAGGGATGTAAAATAGTTTGTAACTCTTTTAAAGGTGGAAAAATCTTTAAAATTTGAGATGAATGAAAATACTTTTACACATTTCCTCCCTCTTCTTTATTCCCATTTAATAACGTCTCCTTATTCCACATTTCCTCCTCCTTTCCCAATTAATAACGTCTCCTTCCACATTTCCTCCCTCTTTTCCACACTTCACTCGTCTCCTCTCATTTTCCTTTTTCTATGAATTTTCTTAAAAATACCAAACAAAAGAAAACTAGTTTGAAATTGTATTTTACCTTAGACAAATATTTTCAAAGAAAAATCATTTTTCACAAAACCAAACAGAACTTTAGCCCATACATTTAACAAAAGGTCTTGCGCGCACAAGGTGTACAATAAATTTATTGTACACCAAGATAACTTTTACCCATTTTTTTGTAACTTTAACTTAGCTTTAATTAACTTTTATATTAGTAAAAAAAAATTGATAGATAAACATTTTAAAGGGTTAAATGATTAATTTTATACTTCCTCCGTCTTTTAATACTCGCAACGTTTGTTAGTTTCACGCATGCCAATGCATAACTTTGATCATTTATATCTTAAATTCTCTTTATGCAAAAATTATAAAAAGTTGATATTTTGAAAATACACATTGAGACGAATCTAACAAGATCCAACATGACTATGTTTTATCTTATATAAAAAACACTAAGAATAGTCAAAGTAGATTATATGAATAGTGGCAAAAGTCCAAACGTTGCGACTATTAAAAGACGGAGGAAGTACATTATTAGTGATTTTGAACAAATAAGTTATATTAAAATGAAAAAATTTATCACTAAAAAAAGATAACTTTTACATATATAACCTTAACTTTTAAGCATTTTGAGATAACTTTTACTCCGGTGTACAATATTTATTGTACAACCCTTGTAAATAAGAATTAAAAGACTTGATGCCCAGCTCAGCCAGAAATGAAAATAGAACAGTTATACAGTATCCAAACTTTTCAAAACCATATTTGAGACTACATATTTTGAAGTAAAATCTAGCTTCATGCTCAACAACAGTTCGACTCTTGTAAACATTTAGACATCACGGCAAAAAAAGTAAAATTATAAAGGATAAAAACCAATATGTTACTGAACAATTCAAATGAAATATTCATTCTTCAGAAGTTCACAAACAAGTCAAAATTGTCAAAACCTTAGGAATTTCTCATAAACCCCATAATAGCTCATGTTCTACCCTTATTGCCCTTCTTACCCGAACCATTCATCGAGCCCTTTCCCGTGCTTGAGCCTTTTCCCTTGCCTGTGCCCTTACCTGTGCCTTTGCTCGTACCCTTCCCTTTCTTGTTCATTCCATGCTGTCTAGCATCCTTCTTCATTCTCCTATCCACGAGAAGTTTCCCTTTCCCTGCCCTAACCTGAACCCCCTTTTTAGCAACAACTAATTCCTTCTTAGGCTTTCTTGGTGTTGCTGCTTTCTTGTAGAGTTGACTAATCATCCTTGACTTTGACCGATCTCCGAGATCAGTCTGATCAGCAATGGTGTTAGCCTTCTTTCTTACCTTTTCCATGTTCCTCAATGCAGACCTCTTCTTTCTAGCTTTAGCCTCTGCTATCTTCTTTGCAGGACGTGCGTTTATCTCTCTGAATCGAGCCTTTTCAGCATCAATCTCCTCTTTGGTTACAGGTTTCAATGGTTGGTTATGCCTCTTCTCATCTTCAGCAAACCAGCTAGGTAACAAACCCTGATCATCAAACATACGTTTGTTGTAACCATCATCCATTATCTCTTCTCTTTTTCTCTTCCTCAGCATCTTTTTTGCAACAGCCAACATCTCACATTTTGAGTCTGTATCATATTCCTCCTCAGATTCATCATCTGAGCTACTGCTTGAATCAGTTACAGGCGCCGGTACAACCTCTAAATCATCCTGTATCTTTGCTGCAGCCCTTCTTTTAGGAGTTTCTGAACCCAAAGAATGTGGTTTTAAGTTTTCTTTAGCTTTGTTTCTGAGAGCAATTTTCTTCTTTTGTGCAGCTATCTGTAAGTGATCATCATCATCACTACTATCCTTGCCCAGATCTCCCCCCTCTACAGCTTCAGTGAAAATATCTTGACTATACCACCTTTGTTTGATTTCATCTTGGGTTAGTTCTCTATCCTCATCGATCGGGACAACAAGAGGATTTGCTTCCTTACCACCTTCATCTCTGTCAGAATCATCATCCGGTTGATCTACGTCATTAACATCATCATCACCCTGTACAAACAATGGTAAGGTGCTACAATATCATGACAAAGCTCAAAAAGACCTATGTCAATCCAAGTTATAAATAGATTCCAACATACTAGCCAATACAAATATAAACTTGATAATAAATTTAAACTAATGAAAAACGGCTGATTTTGGTTAACATCAGAAAAAAACAGATCTAAATTTCTGATTGCATCACCAGTGTCCAGAATTTAAAATACGCATAATCTATACCTAGTCTATACCTAGTATTTAAAAAGGATAACCATCTATGATTTGATGACACGTGTCAGCTCCTTTTTTCATCCATGAATTTTTTTTGTTTGATGACACGTGTCACCTCCTCCTTTCGTCCATGGATTTTTTTTTTTTTTATTTTCTATTTCAATTTTTCATGTTGTTAGTATTTAAAAAGGATAACCATCTATGATTCGATGACACGTGTCACCTTCTTCTTTCATCCATGGATTTTTTTTGTTACATAACACGTGTCACCTCCTCCTTTCGTCCATGAATTTTTTTATTTTTTATTTTTTATTCAATTTTTCATGTTGTTGTTTGTTATACGAAGCATTTCACTACTTCTAACACATCTTCCACTTCATCTTGCTCATCCAACATCAATTCACCATTGAATTCATATTCAACATCTACTACTTCATTTCCCTCTTTAACACTTAATATTAATTCACCATATAATTTATATATTTTTTCAACTTAGAAATTTGATCACCTCTATATAAATCATATACTCTACCTAAAAACCACTAAGTCCTCAATAAAATTAACACGTTAAAAACGACTTAACAAACACTATATAATTTCCCGTTCTTTGAACGGGCTCCAAAGCTAGTTAAATATTAACAATTATGACAAATATATTGATTCCAGTAGTAGCTCCTTACTGTCAAAGTCACATCAGCGTAGGCTTCTTTGGCACGCTTCCGCTGCTTTGTGCTTCCATCACTCTTGGCTAAGAAACGTTCATAAGCTTCATCAAGAGCCTTATCTATTTGTTCATCATACCTGGGATAAGCATAGGCACACAACTTATTAAAGCAGTACAAGATTATATCACAAAATCATGACATAGGAACACTGAAAGCCATTCAGAAAGAAATATACAGATAATACCTTGTACGCTCCTCATCAGAATCCATGTCACTAGACTCACTATCCTCATCAGCCTCGTTGTCTGCATCATCATCACTACCGGCCAATTCATTACCTTCAACATCTTCTGTGGTATCAACAGTTGCTAAGTCGTCCTTGCCCTGAATAAAAAGGAACCCAAATTGAGTTCAATAAAAGATGAGCATAGAGCTCATGACGCAGTACTGCTTTGTCGGAATTAGAATTTTATTTTCCCGATGCCATAATATCGGCAACTTAAGTCAACACTAAATGCTCCAACTCTAGAAGAAAAGGAGGTTAGTGAAGCATAACAACTAAATGGAGAGAACTTTGGAAACTACAACGAGAGACTAGATCAAAGCCAGAAAAGAGAAGCAGTTGAGAAAACAAACCCTAAGCTCTGAGTTAATCCATGAATCCATCCACTTACCTTAATACTATCCATTTAACTAACAACAACAACAACAAAGCCTTAGTCCCAAAATGATTTGGGGTCGGCTAACTATCCATTTAACTAACAATAAGATAAAATTCGATTGCTTATCAAGCCTTTCCCAACCACAGCCAGAGATAAAAGATAGAGACGGAAGGTGAATTAAGAACGAAAAAAATGTGTCAAACTATATTTTAAAATACACAAATCAAGTAATATATCAAGTTATAATGACAAACCTTAATGGAAGCAAGAGAAAACAATTCATTGTCAACATAACCATCCTGTAGAGCATCTATTTGCATTCCTGTTGCTTTCCGTGCTTTATCCTGGACAATCCAACAAACAACAAGATCAGACATGATTTTATCAAAGAATACAATATCAACAACACCAACAATCACCAGATAGCAAGGATCCCACCATACGAACGCTTCGCTTTAGCCAGTCAACTTCCTTAAGCTGAGCTTAAGCGACAGGCTGTTCTATATAATGAGGTTTGAGGATGAAGTAAATAGCCTACCTTAACTACACTAGACTAGTAGAGCCAAGAAACTGTTTCTGAAGATTCACAAAGCATCACAAATACACAAACCACTATACACAGATAGTAACTCCCTCGCCCCAAGAGAAGTTAAAATATAGTGGGCCATCGCCAATTTTAGAAGTAAAACTGCTACTTAAATTGGGTAAGATGAAGGGAAGTGTGCAAACTACATTTGGATGGAGGGAGTTGTATATTTGGAGGGTCTGGCATTTTGTAAAACCTTTTAGGCTCCCATCTTCTAACGAAGGTAATTCAACCCCTGCGTGATTGTGAGACCTAACACGAATCTTGAAGGCCATCCCCGGCCATCAGCCATAAGTCCCCACAAGACCAGAAAATCCATCATCAGTCATCACAGTGAACAAAAGACCATTTAAGACACAGAAAAGTCCATCAATAAGAGCCAAGACTAAAGGATTTAAGTTATGAGCCTAGTTTCGTTTTTATGGATAAAATTAAGACAAGGCAGCACAAATGCTATTGTTTAATCACTAATTGCTCTCAACTGGGTCACAATCACAGCTCACAAGTTCACGTTACCGCGCCCGAAGTTAATCAACCTAATGAACATTAAGATGACAGGGTTCCTACAGTCCATTGCATATGACAAGTCAAATAATCTTCACCTAATGTAATGACCTTCATGTAAAACTACAGCAATTAACAATGTAATTATCTTCTTAGACCTTGAGGTCTGGAGGAGATAGTAAAACTACTATCCTTCCGTCCCTTTTGTTTGCCCAATTGGCGATTTGATGTTTTTTTAATTTTTGTTTAAATGGAGTTGTGGTCTCATATAGCAATTTATAGTATGGGGTAAACTCAAAGTGACAAAGCAAAATAGAAAAATCAAAATAGAAAGTGAGGCAAACAAAAGGGCGGATGAAGTATAGGATAGGAAGAATCTCTCTGATGCAATATTCAAATAAATTACATACCTTAGCCTGCCTCTTTGCAAGAATTTTCTTTTCGCGTTTCTTTTTTCTCTCTACACCATGTGTCAACTGCTCCATTTCGTTGAGAACTTTCTCATCCTCATCCTCCTCCTCCTCTTCCACCTCTTTGTTTGCATTCTCATTCTCCAGATCAGTGCTAACACTAGTAGGAGTGGTTTTCCCTGTTGGAGAAAGAGCCTTCCGTACATTTATCCTCCACCTGTATTACAAATAGTACAAAATTACTAGAGCGGAAAAGGCGAAATTAATAACAGACATCCCAAATAATGAATTATTCATTTTTATCATAGTCCATGATGAAATAATAACATGCAATCATTTTTGAGAAAGCAAGGTTACAAATCAAACTGAAATTTAAAATTGAGAAGATTTTCAGACATTAAGTGTATGCCTCGAAACAACATTCTATATTAAGAACCACTGTAAGATATTGTATGGAAGTTGTGTTCTAACTTCAATTTGTAGATAAACCACGAAATCCATATGCACATTCTAGTAAAACATTTAAGACCACACATGAACTTGCAACTCAATATTAATCCTTTTCAGTTGGCAAAAAAAAAAAGAATCTTAGAAGCAAGACAAATGAGAAGAAAAAAAATGGATCAAGAATAAATAAATTCCACTTACTTCAAAAGCTGCTTGAAGTCTTGCTTTCCTAGGACACGCAGGTCTTCACACAGGGTCATAACCTGGCAAAGAAAAAGAACTTAAAGAAGTCAGATAATTACATCAGGACATTGTGAAATGATAAAAACAAAAAGATACTTCAGGAAATCACCTCCTCTGTCGTCAAAGGATGTTCCTTCAAAGGCAAACTAGACTCATCATCAAATCTGATGGATGTTACTTTGCCCAGAGTCTCGACAGGATCTTCTGATGACAATACAAATTCAGCAGCAGGGCAGACCTTTCTCACTAGGGATACATCATCATCATACCTAAGAGTACCAATGACCAACATTCCAAGACGATCTTTGTCAAATGACTGTCTTAAATAAATATGAACACAACTGGCATCTATCTCTAAGCATTTATCTATTTCCTTTCATCAGCAACCATCATTACAAGTCCCAGTTACTAAGCCCTCGAGGTATCGGGTTGAAATTGAAACTTTAAAAAAAGCACACAAATTCAGAGGGTATCCTTGTTAGCTGACAAAAGCTCACAGCAAGAACACTATTTCCTTTGATTATAGCAATAGACAATAGATATGCAGGAATAAGGCAATCAATCAGTCATATATCAGGGAAACATAGGTCTATCAAACTCTAAAGCTTCAGCAGCATCAAACTTACCCCTCACGGTTTCTCTTATGCTTGGGCTCAAAAATATCATACCCCTGCATTACAACAAAAATAATCCAGATCAAATAACAAAGCTAAGATGAAATACAAGAGAAACTTTGGCCTCTTCTAATAACACGAAAATAAAAAGATATGAATTTTCCAATGTCTAGTTCAAGATACCTTTGCCGGTTCAATAGCACCCTGAAATAAATGTTTGATATCTAGGAGACGAGGGTCAATTTTGGCTGGGGCCTTGTACTTAAGACCTATAACATAAATTTCAGCAGATGTCGAACGACTGGCAACAGGTTTAGTTACCTCCACCTTTTCAAATAACTGCAAAACAATAATTCATTTAAGAAAAGTTGGATAAATTAATAAGGTATAATGATATAAATAGTCAGAGTGGAGATAACAAATCTAGCTTCAGTATCCCAGTTCAAAGCACAAAAATTCTAAGAACTGCAAAGCACTTTGATGGAAAAAAGAAACAGAAAATCATGAAAATCTGAATTCAAAATTCTGGCCCCTCCCTAAGCATCACATTTCAAAATTTAAATGACATCACATTAGAAAGAAGGTGCAGTACCTGCCTAAGACAGTAGTGCACAGCATTGTAATCCTGTGACCTGAATACCTGAGACACGATAAGCAGTTGGTAATGAGATAATTTTTCCAACAAAAATCCAGTGAACTCTTGAAGTAATTAAAACCAAATACCCATTAACATCGAGATAAAATATCAATAAAATACATAAGCAAAATGAAGGGCTTTACCCACAGAGATTCGAAATCTATGCGTCTCACAATCAGAAAATATTCTGTTACTGGATTGGCTAATAAAGCTGAAACCCAGTAGCGATTTTAGGAATGCAAACGAGCCAAAGGAAGATATATATTCCCCCTCTTTTCCCGTTAACTACTAACTGGGGCTTTAAGCAAAGAACCAGCTGAAGCAGATATTTGGAGGACTCCCACAAATGACATACAAGACGCACTAATTGGAGCTATAGAAGTCAAATATCTAGAATTCCACCTTTTTGAAGATAAAATTCATTAGTACTCTTTATGCCCATAATCAGTTTAATGTATGGTAGTGTAATTAACATTCACCGAATTATCTTTAGAAGGATTCAAAATCTACAGAGTGGAAATTTTAAATCAATCTCAAGTCTGCATAAGAATATGAACAACAATTAGTTGCATCGGAGAACGAATCTTTTTGTGAAATTAGCCAAATTGTATTAAAGTAACTTCGAAATTTTCTACATACTCCGTATTTTGTTAATGCACAAGTCTTTTGCGCTTTTGTTTGTAAAAACATTCATGGTATTTCCACAATGCTAACTCTTAGTAACCTTCAACAAACTACATCATCATGTTAACAATAACTACATAAACTTGCACAATTTCACCCAATTTTTTTTAGCTTCCTCAGCTTCTCCAAGCTATACTACAAAAACTCTACAACCAAAAGTCCAAAACTAACACAAAAAGAACTCCATTTTCCTATCATCAGACAAAACAACAGCAGTAAGCATAAAAAGCAAACCTAAGACCACAATAGTACCAATTATTCCCAGTAGAATGGGCTCGGCTCCATCTACCTAAAACTTTACACACAGCAAAAAGCTAATTAAACAAAGGCAACAACAACAACAACAAGCATTCCCAATAAGATGGGCCGGCATAGAGGTTTATCTACAGCAAAAAGGCTTAATCAAAATAAACCTAAGGCAACCATAACAACATTTCTCAATAAAATGGCTGTGCTCCATGAACCAAAGATTCTATCCATGGAAAAAGACTAAATTAAACAAAATTAATGCACCAACAATACAAAAATTATTCCCAGAAACACGAAAGCAGAGTATAGAGAGAACAAGACCTTAGTGACAAAGGTACCCTTAGGAGCTAAGAACTCAGTAGCGAGCTTAACAGAATCAATAACCAAAGCATTCTGACTAGTAGCTTCCTGAGCCCAAGCACCACCAACATTTGGGGACCCATCATGAAGAACAAGATCAAAAGCCTTAAACCCATTTTCAGCCAGAAGTTTCTTGATAGTTGAACGACACTTAGGCTTTGTAATGTCTTCCTCAATAGAAATGCAACCTCGAATGGGGCGAATAGGGAAAAGGTCAATACCAACGACGAGGGAGCCAACAGGGACACGGTTGACGGCGACTTGCATCCAACCACCGGGAGCGGCGCAGAGGTCGAGAACGGAGCGAGAAGCATTGAGGAGAGAGTATTTGGCATCAAGTTGGATTAGCTTGAAGGCTGCTCGAGATCTGTAGCCTTGTTCTTTGGCTAAGTGGTAGAATTTATCAAGTCTGTGCTTTCCTTTCACTTTTCCCATTGTTGAGAGTTGAGACTTGGAGGTTGAGAAACTGGAGATGGAGATGGAGATGGAGATGGAGGTGGAGAGAGAAATAGAGAAGGGTTGGGATTATTAGGGTTTAAGAGGGGGAGAAGACGGTTTGACAATTGAAAAAATACGACGGTTTATTTTTTATTTTTTTTGAGGAACAGCCTCTGCCACTAACTTTCATTAACGTTAAAGCAAAAATCTGAAGCTATTACATCTTCAACTACGCTTGGACAACTCCCTACCCACACTCTCGTAGAATACTCAAGTGGACTAAGTTGAGCCATAACATCAGCCGCTAAATTAGCCTCCCTATAAACATGACAAAATAAAATAACATCAAATGAACTAGAGATAGCATTAATTTCTCGGCTAAGCATGCCAAAATAAGAGCCATCAAACTTCCTACGGTTTATTAACTCAACTACTTGTAGATAATCACATTCAACTACTACCTTACTAGCATTGCATTGAAGCGCCATTTTCAACCCAAGAATGATTGACTTTGCCTCTGTAACATTTGCATCCCAACTTTGTCTCACCTGTTGGCAAACCGCACGAACTATGGTGCCTCCATTGTCCCTTATTATAACTCTCATCCCCACTCCACCCTCTTTATAAGTTGCACCATCAACATTGAGTTTTAGTACATTATCATCAGGTGGTCTCCACTTTGCCTCCTCCCTTGCTCTACGTATTTCACCCCTCCTTACTGTACACTCCTCTCTAACTTGTGTGAATGCTACCAACAACGAGCTCGTTGCTGCTACAACTTCAGCAGGTAGACGAGCTTCTCTGCCATGGATCACTCTATTCCTCTCATTCCATACACTCCAAGCCACCATTGCTACTCGCGCTTTGTCCTCTTCTTGTAAATGATGCAGCCACCAATCCACTCAGTCAACTACAAAACCTACTCGCGGGCACTCCATCATCTTCTCCACCCCACACTCCTCCCACACACTTTTTACAATATTGCATTCCCACGTTGCATGCAAGGCTGACTCAACACCATTAGAACATCTTTCACAAATAGGAGACACACTCTCCACCCTCCCATGTTGTTAGGTTATGATACATATGACAATTCATAAATCATGCGGAAAAACCATAAAGCCAGGAAAACATATTATTTACACATAATCATTTAGCATAGTTTAGATGCATACTCTTTGTTGCGTGTCTTCCCTAGCTGCGCCCGAACCGAACAAGAACAAGTCTTTAGGACTCCAAGTGTCGTCCCTCCGTAGATAGTCCACAACACGTCCGGATCCGCCTTAAGATTGACCAACTAGAATCGCCCTTAAGGTACTACTTATTTTCGGCTAAATAGGCAAGAGTTATGGCTGATTTTGCTGCTTAAAAATCCTAGTTTTGAATACTTGAAAACTTGTATATAAATTTATGACCCTAGGCATATATTTATAGAACCTTGGAAAGGATTTCGAATCCTGTTAGAATACTAATTAATTAATTAGAATCCTATTAGAACTCTAAATAATTAATTTAATCT
Organism: Spinacia oleracea; assembly: GCF_020520425.1. Taxonomy (NCBI): domain Eukaryota; kingdom Viridiplantae; phylum Streptophyta; class Magnoliopsida; order Caryophyllales; family Amaranthaceae; genus Spinacia; species Spinacia oleracea. The sequence goes on along the minus strand of NC_079487.1, from coordinate 101,896,153 downwards.
TTTAGGATTAGGATTTAATCTATGCACGAATTCCAATAGCTTTAGGATTCGTATAGCACGTACACACGCACCGCACGAGCATCGCACGCCCATGCGCAAGCCTTGCGGCCCAAGCTGTGCGCACGGCGCACAGGCCCACTGCCCGCAGCCCATTTGTGCGCGCGCGCCAGCCTTGGCTGGGACTGGCCTTGCGCTGGGTTTGGTCGAGGCATTGGCGTGTTGTTGGATGCGTGTGGCTTGCTGGGCGATGGCCTGGCTTCGTGCTGGGCCCTCGTCCGGCAGGCCTCGTCCGATGCTTATTCGTACGATACGCTTCCGATTAAATTCCCGGTTCCGGAATTCATTTCCGATACGAACAATATTTAACATTTCCGATTCCGGAATCAATTTCCGTTTCGAACAAATATTTAATATTTCCGTTTCCGGAATTATTTTCCGATTCCGATAATATTTCCGATTCTGACAATATTTCCGTTTCCGGCAATATTTCCGATTCCGGCAATATTTCCATTTCCGATAATATTTTCCGATACGTACCATGTTTCCGTTTCCGGCAACATCTACGACTTGGATAATATTTATATTTCCGATACGATCCATATTTCCGTTTCCGGCAATATCATCGTTTCCGGAGTATTCATTTCTTGCCTGTGACGATCTCAGCTCCCACTGAAACCAAGATCCGTCGATTTCGAATATCCATAGATGGAGTATTTAATGCCATTAAATACTTGATCCGTTTACGTACTATTTGTGTGACCCTACGGGTTCAGTCAAGAGTAAGCTGTGGATTAATATCATTAATTCCACTTGAACTGAAGCGGCCTCTAGCTAGGCATTCAGCTCACTTGATCTCACTGAATTATTAACTTGTTAATTAATACTGAACCACATTTATTAGACTTAACATAGAATGCATACTTGGACCAAGGGCATTATTTCCTTCAGTCTCCCACTTGTCCTTAGGGACAAGTGTGCATTTCCTAATTCCTTTGTCGCTCGATGCTTGTTCTTGAACATAAGGTAATAGTTGTCATCCTTATTGTGTCCAGAGGTGTTTCTCGGTTTCAGAGTTCAACTGATCAAATAAACAGTTGATCATAGCCTATGATTCATCCGAGCACGGCAATGCATTTCACAGTTTCTAGCTCTCCGAGTGGCCTTGTACAACTTTTAAGCATCTCATCCCGATTTATGGGAGGACAATCCCAATCTTGCGATCTTGAGATTAGACTTCGTTTGATAGGTGATTACCTGAGCGTTGCCTTTATAGCCTCCTTTTACGGTGCGACGGTTGGTCAACGTCAAAGCAACCAGTTCTCAAACAAGTAATCTCAAATCACTCAGGTATTGAGGATTTAGTGTCTAATAATTTTAATGAAATTTACTTATGACAGATTTTCATCTCTTACAGTAAAGTTTCATAGGTCTTGTCCGATACTAGTCTTCCCAAAGTAAGTATCTATGCAAATGATTATGACATTGCCATGCCCACATAGTTCAAGAAACAGAACTACTAGTCATCTTGCATTCTAATCGTCTAACGTTTTCTATGCGTCCAATTTTTATAGAAAACTCCGACTAGGGACCATTTTCAACCTTTGACATTCAAGTTCACTTTATAGACATTTCTTAGTCACAGGACTGGTCCTGACAGTCTATCTTGAATATATCGTCAAATTGAAGGGACTCATCATTTAATAAACCACAAATTAAATGGAAAAATGAATTCTTTTCATTTATTTTGAATGATTAACCAATAATGTTTTACAAAGATTTAAACTCTAAAACTTTAAAACATTAAACAGGGATATCAAAGCCATTCTCCAATATGCTTGATTCCCGTAGCTGCAGTGTGCGAGTTGTGCTTCGCCTGCGGCAGAGGTTTAGTTAATGGATCTGATATGTTGTCATCAGTTCCAATCTTGTTTATCTCGACTTTTTTTCTTTCAACGAACTCTCGTAGAAGGTGAAATCTACAAAGTACATGCTTGACTCTCTGGTGGTGTCTAGGCTCCTTTGCCTGTGCAATAGCTCCGTTATTATCACAATACAGGGCTATTGGTCCTTTAATGGAGGGGACTACACCAAGTTCACCTATGAACTTCCTTAGCCATATAGCTTCCTTTGCTGCTTCATGTGCAGCAATGTACTCCGCTTCAGTTGTAGAATCCGCAATGGTGCTTTGCTTAGCACTTTTCCAGCTTACTGCACCCCCGTTGAGGCAGAAGACAAACCCAGACTGTGATCTGAAATCATCTTTGTCGGTTTGGAAACTTGCGTCCGTATAGCCTTTAACAATTAATTCATCATCTCCGCCATAGACCAGGAAGTCATCTTTGTGCCTTTTCAGGTACTTCAGAATATTCTTGGCAGCAGTCCAATGCGCCTCTCCTGGGTCTGACTGGTATCTGCTCGTAGCACTGAGTGCGTACGCAACATCCGGGCGTGTACATATCATAGCATACATTATTGAACCAATCAATGATGCATATGGAATCCCATTCATTCGTCTACGCTCATCAAGTGTTTTTGGGCACTGAGTCTTGCTTAGAGTCATTCCATGAGACATGGGTAGGTAGCCTCGCTTGGAGTCCGCCATCTTGAACCTATCAAGCACCTTATTGATATAAGTGCTTTAACTAAGTCCAATCATCCTTTTAGATCTATCTCTGTAAATCTTGATGCCCAATATGTATTGTGCTTCTCCTAGATCTTTCATCGAAAAACATTTCCCAAGCCAAATCTTGACAGAGTTCAACATAGGAATGTCATTTCCGATAAGTAATATGTCGTCGACATATTGATGAGTCATATTTGTATAGGGTATTTTAGGCGCATTTAGGTTGCATTAATAGGCATTTATATCATTTTAGTTGCATTTAGGATCACATTTGCATAAGTTATCGTTGTCGTACTCTATTACGCCCCGTTTGTGTTTTCTTAATGTTTCAGGTGATTTTACGGTCATTTGGATGCTTTCGGAGTGTTATGAGTTGATTTGGATGATGAACGGATGGAATGTTGACTCGAGGATCATTGCATGTCTCTAGGGATAATTTTGAGTCAACAACGAAGCTAAACGCTATTTTTCTAAGCATCAAAACGGACAAGCGTTCACTCTTTTGATGATATCTCAAGTTCTACATGTCGGAATGAGACGAATTTGATTGGGCTAGAAAGTAGACTTCAAGAGCTTTCCAACGAGAGGTCACATGCCCTTATAGGCATTGTAGAACAAGAGTTATGACATAAACAAGATGGCTCGACTATCCGATTCGCCTACGGCCCAAAACGCAGGCCCAACTCTCCTCCTTGGGCGCGAAAACCAGCGACCAACCAGCGGGCCCGCTGGTTTCTGCGCCCAAGTGATTTCCGCGCGTGTTTTGGTCTTCGTGATCGTCCAATTAAATCTTAGCTTATGTAATTGTTATTTTTTCCTATTTTGTTTAGAATTTGAGAAGCATATAAATACTTCAAGGGAATGCTTTTATCCCTCATGCTTTTATTTCCTTTAGGTTTTAATTCTCTTGGAACTCCTCTCTCACGTTTTTTTTCTCTCTTTTCTTTTTCATGAACCATAGTTTTTCTACAAACTCCATTAATGTAATTCTTTGAGGTATTATTGATTTTCGTTTTTATTTTATTTATTGCTTTTAATTATGTTTTCATTCTTAGATTTGATTTTCATTGTTCGTTTCATGATTGAGTAGTTTCTTTTCTAGGGTTTGGGAATCCATGTTTACATTATGAATCCTTATTATTATTGTTGATGGTTTGATTATTCATTGATATTTCTAGTTGATTAGGTTTATATTGTTAATCTTTGCAATCTGATCAATTGTTTGATTAAATCATGCTAATAGGATTTAGAATCGAAAGATCAAATTTTAGAGGCTTACCTACAACTAGCAATTCTGATTATGTTAGCGATCGTACTGCATATGTTGAATTGAGAGTGTTAAGACCCGACCGTAGGATTAACTTGTGCTCTAGATAATTTGAATATTTGAGTTGTTGATGATGTTTTGATTGATTCTGAACTATGAACATGGTGAACCGTTGCCCTAGATCTTTTAGTTTATTTTTCTATTTATTTTAGTTTAAACATTGAATCCTAAATTTCGTGACATTGTTAGTTTCGCCATACCTTGGAAGCTAGATTTAAATAGCCATCTCTCTGTGGATTCGACCCTGCTTACCCTACTACATTGTTAGGAGGTTTCGTTAGGATTTTATTTTTGACGGGTGTACGACAGCCAATCAAATTTTGGCGCCGTTGCCGGGGAGACGGTTTTATTTTTCTTTTTAGCTTTTATTTTTGGTGAGACTACATTGTATATATTTTTTTTCGTTTGTGTATAAAATTTCCCTTATTTTTTTTTTATATACATGGCTTCTATTTGTTTTCCTCAATTCGAGAATGAAGTGTTTTGGAGGTATTATTATAGACTCGGAGATTTTCTTGGTCCAAATCATCTTTTTGAACAATGGGAACTATGTATGGTGATTTATGAGGGATTGAATGAAGATACAAGATTGGTGTTGGATTCCATGAGTAGTTATATATTTGTGGAGAAGACTCCAGAAGAGTGTTGGGATTTGATTGAGCAATTAGCTAGGGATACATATGAGTGGGAGATGACAATGCTTGTTGAACCTACTCTGCAAAATTTCTCTTTTCCTATTCCTCAAACTCACACCCCTCCCCCGTATTATTGTTCTTGGTGTCATTGTCATGACCATGATACTTCTCTTTGTCCCTATAGCGAGTCATATGTTAAAACTGTCAACCCTTTCCTTCGATTTAATACGCAAAATTTCCAACTCGAACCATCTTATTATGACATGAAAATCCTTTATAATGATGATGATGATGATGGTGGATTTGTTGAGAATGTTAGTTCATTAGAGGAAGGTTATCATTTGACTTTTGGTACTGATGAGGAAAAGTTGGATATAACGGAGACTTTGGAGGTTGAAGAATCACTAATGGTTGTAGAATCGATGGTTGAGAAACCGTTGGTTGCAAAACTTTTGGTTGACGATTTTAGTGACGAGTTTGTTCACGAGGGTGGAATTATAGGTAAAAGAATCAATGTTGAGCCTATATCTCCTCCCGCCTATGTCCCGTTTTCGCGGAGGCTTGATCTTTTTCCTACATCCCCCATGTTAAGTCTTTCGCACTTTATCAATAGGTCTCCATTCCATGATACATTTGACCTTGCCGACCTTGATGCTCATTCTAAAACGTTTACATTGCCCGAGGAGCAATTAGAGGGAAGTTGTAAATATTCTCCTTTTTCTTTTTCTTTTGATTTTTCCTCTACTTCTGATTCTTTTTCTTTTGGTTTTATTTTTTCTGTTTATTTATCTAATACCCTATTTGCGAGGATGAATTTGGTTTTTCTCAAGCCATACGTAGTGCTCAATGACATGTTTGCAGGGGCATTTGATAAATTACTCAAGGCGTTGGATTCTTATGATTAAATATTTGAGTGGAGTCAAGCTAATGACTTAAAACGAGCGCTTATCGGGAGGCAACCCGATTCCTAACTTTCCTTCATTTCAATTTTCTTCATTTATTTCCATTTTAATTTAGTATTTTATTTCTATTTGCTTAATTTATTGAAAATATAAAAAAAAGATAAAAAAACAACAAAAGCACAAAAATATTTTCCTTTGAGTTCACTTGAATTCATAATTTTATTTTATTTTTTGATTAGTTTTCGTTAATCGTATTTATTTATTTATTTTGCGTTTAATTTTGCTAACGATTTTTTTATTTTCTTTGAGTTCACTTGAATTCATAATTTTATTTTATTTTTAGATTAGTTTTTCGTTCATCGTATTTATTTTATTTATTTTTGTGCATTTAGTTTCACTAACGATTCTAACTTTTGAATTTAGTGGTGCTTGAATTATTATTTTTTCAGAATTATAGGGTCAAGATCAAGTTAATTCCGAAAATCCGATGCATCGACAAGTTTTTGCAAGCCACAATAATGCAGCGACGAGCTGCACTCGCGCATTCCAGCGCTCACCCAACGAGCTAGCTCGTCGCACTTCGTTGTGCGCACAACCAGCGACTACCCAGCGGCCTCGCTGAACGTTTTTGGCCCAATTTCACAACTCTCTGCCTTGCCCGCTGGATTGCCAGCGACCACGCTGGATTTCCGCCCTCCCCTTATTCAAAAAACAAGAAAAACAACTGACATCCCTCACCCACAACACCGCCTACCACCCAGCCCATCCTCCAACCTCTCCCTCGTTACTCGCCGGCATCAACTCCCACCTCACCGGAGTTCGGCGCCCATCCCACCACCTTCCATCACCCACGAACAGAAGAGGTCCAGCCCTCCTTCGTACCTCCCTCTCCCTCCTTCGAATTCCTCCCTTCGCCATCCACCACCATCGCACCACCTGCACCACCGGCAGCCAATCACCGCCGTTGCACTACCCTTCGACGACGACCACCACCAACCCGCCACCTTCCCCTCTCACCCACGCAACAAACATCACCCCCCCGCGCAACCAATTCGCGAACCACCAGTCGCCCCTCCTCTCACGCAAAACACCCCTACCCTCGCCATCTTTCTCAGCGAACCGCCGCCGTTGCACTACCTTCGACGACGGCCACCACCCACGCGCCATCCCCTCCAACCTCTCTTACCCGCGCAACAACCACCTCAGACCAGCCACCATCCGCCACCATCCGCCACCTTCCCACCCCCTTCTTTACCTCTCAATTCTCCCTCCTTCACCATTATATTGGTTCATGAATTAAAACCCTAACTTTTGAAATCAATTTGGGGGTTTTTATTCTTTGTGGGCATTGACAAATTGTGTAGTATCGTGGCTTGTTTGTGAAATTCACGGGAGTTCGTAACCAAATTCTAGTCTTTATGGTGCAAAATGGTATTAAAATTTAAATTTTCCTAAACTTTATTCACTTGAATCATATTTTGAAACGAAAAATTGGAATTTGATATTGATATTGGTTGTTGAATTCGAATTGTTTCGTTGTTGGTGAATATTATATGAATTATTTGTTGAGATTGGTTAACGCTCGTTGGTTGTTGAGTTTGAATTATTAGCATTGAGCGAATATTATTATTGATTGGATTGCTCGTTGGGATTGCTCGTTGAATCTTGAAGTATGCACCGTTTTGGTTGATTGGAGTATTTTAAATCGTGGTTATTGCATCATGAAAGCAACTAAACCAACTAGCTTTCACCCAAATTCAACCACATCCATGGAGATTGGCTCCTTTCGTCGTCAGTTTGAAGCTTCTGGCCACACCGCTTCTACTGTCGACAGTTCTACCGAGTCATCCTCGGCAGACGAGGCTCATCACGAGTGAGCACTTCCCATCTTTCTCCCTTGTTTGAGTTATTTTGTTGCTATTTTCACAGTGAGGGCACTGTGTTTTGTTTAGCTTGGGGGAGGGATATCTATCTTTATTGCTTTCTAGTATAGTTTTATTGCTTGTTTAGGTGTTGTACGCTTTGTACCGTCCATTAGGGGTGGGAGTTTACGTGCAACGAAAAAAAATGTACTGCTTTCCTAGTGTTATTGTTCAATTTAGTTGCATTCTTACTTGCATTCATATGTCTTTATACCCTGCATTGTGCAATTGACTTTCAAACTATGTTCGGGCTTTATTTGACTCTCTTGAGCTTCTTTTGAACTTAGTTATGATTCTGAAATTCAGTCGGTCATGCTATACATTGATAACTGCTTGGCATTGTGTGAACCAATTGAATGGTATGCGGTAAGATGTTGGTCTCGTGTCAAGAATAGCTAGCCAATTATCTTGCAGGTCACCTTACTATGTGTTTGTGTGATTGATGTGACTTGTTATCGTATGATTTTGGCTTGAGATTCATTAGTAGTTTAGTTGCAACTCACGCATGCCGCGTATGACAGAGGCCATTCTCTTAGGAAGCCTTCAGACGAATTTAGAAACATCAGTTCCTGCCTTTCATACCCATGTTGTAGCCTTGTCTGTTTATTGTTTTAACTCCACAAAATTGAGCCCTATTAGCCCCGTTGGTTACTTGTCCCGAGTCTAGCTTGGGGGAGCTTCGGTGTTCGTAATGGTTTCATTGATGTTGATTGATTGGCACACTAAGCCAATAGTTCGTGGTTCGAGGCTATGTTTGGATTTGTGGTTCGGAAATGGTGTATATTATTGTTGGCACCCAAGCTTGTAACAGTTAGCATTAGATTTATTATGTACTTTCGATTTCATTATCTAGTTTCATTTTCATACCAAAATAAATAATAAAAAAAGAAAAAAAAGAAAAAAAAAGAAAAAAAAAAAGAAGAAAAAAATAGAAAAAAAAAGAAAAAAAAAGAGAGAAAAATAAAAATAAAAAAATGTTTCGTTTTTGTATGTAGTCTGAAAGCTGGGAAAGGGGAATGAAGAAAGATCATTGACATTATATTATGTTTTTCCCTTGGTTATAACTTGGTTGATTGTTCGGGTTTCATGGTTCGATGGAGTTGGATTTGCGGCATTATCACGCCGACGCATGTAGTTCACCTTTGCTCCCCAAGTTGGACCTTACTCTCACTTTTTCCCAAATTATACCCTACCCTTTGTTTTTACCTATCCCCATTACAAGCTTATTATAAAGACCTCTTGATCGGCATGTTTGTTTTGTGATTGAATGAAAATCGTTTCTTGCTATTGTCATCTTACCCCATGTTGCATCATATATTTATATTCTACAAGGTATGCGGCGACGACTAGCTTGATTGAGAATAGTTTGTGGCTAAGCTTGGTTGTTTCGATTGTGGATCACGATGCTTTGTGGTTCTATTTGTATCCGAGCTAGATTTCTGTCTCAATAACTCTGTTTGATTGTTTGCTCGAGAGTTGGGTTGGTCTTACCATGGTTTTGTGAAAGTCATGTGCGTCTTGTTTCTCTACCTTTGGTTTAGTGTTGCTTGGGACAAGCAACAGTCTAGCTTGGGGGAATTTGATGAGTCATATTTGTATAGGGTATTTTAGGCGCATTTAGGTTGCATTAATAGGCATTTATATCATTTTAGTTGCATTTAGGATCACATTTGCATAAGTTATCGTTGTCGTACTCTATTACGCCCCGTTTGTGTTTTCTTAATGTTTCAGGTGATTTTACGGTCATTTGGATGCTTTCGGAGTGTTATGAGTTGATTTGGATGATGAACGGATGGAATGTTGACTCGAGGATCATTGCATGTCTCTAGGGATAATTTTGAGTCAACAACGAAGCTAAACGCTATTTTTCTAAGCATCAAAACGGACAAGCGTTCACTCTTTTGATGATATCTCAAGTTCTACATGTCGGAATGAGACGAATTTGATTGGGCTAGAAAGTAGACTTCAAGAGCTTTCCAACGAGAGGTCACACGCCCTTATAGGCATTGTAGAACAAGAGTTATGACATAAACAAGATGGCTCGACTATCCGATTCGCCTACGGCCCAAAACGCAGGCCCAACTCTCCTCCTTGGGCGCGAAAACCAGCGACCAACCAGCGGGCCCGCTGGTTTCTGCGCCCAAGTGATTTCCGCGCGTGTTTTGGTCTTCGTGATCGTCCAATTAAATCTTAGCTTATGTAATTGTTATTTTTTCCTATTTTGTTTAGAATTTGAGAAGCATATAAATACTTCAAGGGAATGCTTTTATCCCTCATGCTTTTATTTCCTTTAGGTTTTAATTCTCTTGGAACTCCTCTCTCACGTTTTTTTTCTCTCTTTTCTTTTTCATGAACCATAGTTTTTCTACAAACTCCATTAATGTAATTCTTTGAGGTATTATTGATTTTCGTTTTTATTTTATTTATTGCTTTTAATTATGTTTTCATTCTTAGATTTGATTTTCATTGTTCGTTTCATGATTGAGTAGTTTCTTTTCTAGGGTTTGGGAATCCATGTTTACATTATGAATCCTTATTATTATTGTTGATGGTTTGATTATTCATTGATATTTCTAGTTGATTAGGTTTATATTGTTAATCTTTGCAATCTGATCAATTGTTTGATTAAATCATGCTAATAGGATTTAGAATCGAAAGATCAAATTTTAGAGGCTTACCTACAACTAGCAATTCTGATTATGTTAGCGATCGTACTGCATATGTTGAATTGAGAGTGTTAAGACCCGACCGTAGGATTAACTTGTGCTCTAGATAATTTGAATATTTGAGTTGTTGATGATGTTTTGATTGATTCTGAACTATGAACATGGTGAACCGTTGCCCTAGATCTTTTAGTTTATTTTTCTATTTATTTTAGTTTAAACATTGAATCCTAAATTTCGTGACATTGTTAGTTTCGCCATACCTTGGAAGCTAGATTTAAATAGCCATCTCTCTGTGGATTCGACCCTGCTTACCCTACTACATTGTTAGGAGGTTTCGTTAGGATTTTATTTTTGACGGGTGTACGACAGCCTATCACATATAATACTAGAAAAGCAATTTTGCTCCCATTGACCTTCTTGTATACACAAGATTCGTCTGCGTTCTTGATGAAACCAAAGTCACTGATTGCTTCATCAAAACGTATATTCCAGCTCCTGGATGCCTGCTTCAATCCGTAGATTGACTTCTTTAGCTTGCATACCTTTTTAGCATTCTTTGGATCCTCAAAACCTTCAGGTTGTGTCATAAACACAGTTTCTGTTAAAACGCCGTTTTAAGAAAGCAGTTTTGACATCCATCTGCCATATTTCGTAATCGTAATATGCAGCGATTGCTAACATTATCCGAATAGACTTTAGCATTGCAACTGGTGAAAAGGTTTCATCGTAATCCACACCGTGGACTTGCCTGTAACCTTTTGCAACCAATCTAGCTTTGAAAACTTCAAGTTTCCCATCCTTGTCCTTTTTTAGTTTGAAAACCCATTTGCTTCCAATGGCTTGGTAGCCATCTGGCAAATCGACCAAATCCCATACTTGGTTTTCGGACATGGAGTCTAATTCAGATTGCATGGCTTCTTGCCATTGCTTGGAGCTAGGGCTCGTCATAGCTTGTTTGTAAGTCGCAGGTTCATCACTTTCAAGTAATAGAACGTCATAGCTCTCGTTCGTCAAAATACCTAAGTACCTTTCCGGTTGAGATCTATATCTTTGCGATCTACGCGGGGTAACATTTCTAGATTGACCATGATTCTCACCAGATCCTTCTAAAGATCTCTGAGTTTCATCCTGAATGTCATCTTGAGCATTCTCTAGAGTTTGTTGTTTGACTCGAATTTCTTCGAGGTCTACTTTTCTCCCACTTGTCATTTTGGAAATGTGATCTTTCTCCAAAAAGACACCATCTCGAGCAACAAACACCTTGTTCTCATATGTATTGTAGAAGTAATACCCCTTTGTTTCCTTTGGATAGCCCACAAGGATACATTTGTCAGATTTTGGATGAAGTTTGTCTGAAATTAATCGTTTGACGTATACTTCACATCCCCAAATCTTAAGAAAAGACACATTTGGAGGCTTTCCAAACCATAATTCGTATGGAGTCTTTTCGACAGCTTTAGACGGAGCTCTATTTATAGTGAGTGCAGCTGTATTTAGTGCATGTCCCCAAAATTCTAATGGAAGTTTGGCCTGACCCATCATTGACCTGACCATGTCTAGCAAGGTTCTGTTCCTCCGTTCCGACACACCGTTCCATTGTGGTGTTCCAGGAGGAGTCAATTCTGATAGAATTCCACATTCTTTCAGATGGTCATCAAATTCATAGCTCAGATATTCACCGCCTCTATCAGACCGCAATGCCTTAATCTTCTTGCCTAATTGATTCTCTACTTCACTCTGAAATTCCTTGAATTTGTCAAAGGATTCAGACTTATGCTTCATTAGGTAGACATAACCATATCTACTGAAGTCATCAGTGAAAGTGATAAAGTAGCTGAAACCACCTCTAGCATTTGTACTCATTGGTCCACATACATCTGTATGGATTAAACCCAATAGTTCATTTGCTCTTTCTCCAACTTTAGAGAAAGGTTGCTTTGTCATTTTGCCAAGTAAACATGATTCGCATTTACCATAATCCTCTAAGTCAAATGGTTCTAGAATTCCTTCCTTTTGAAGTCTTTCTAAGCGTTTCAAGTTTATATGGCCTAATCGACAATGCCACAGATAGGTGAGATCTGAATCATACTTTTTGGCCTTTTTGGTATTTATGTTATATACTTGTTTGTCGTGATCTAATAAATAAAGTCCATTGACTAATCTAGTAGATCCATAAACATCTATTTAAAATAAAACGAACAACTATTGTCATTTATTAAAAAGGAAAATCCCTTAGCATCTAAGCAAGAAACCGAAATGATGTTTTTAGTAAGACTTGGAACATGGAAACATTCTTCCAGTTCCAAAACTAGCCCGGAGGGCAACGACAAATAATAAGTTCCTACAGCTAATGCAGCAATCCGTGCTCCATTTCCCACTCGTAGGTCGACTTCACCCTTGCTTAACTTTCTACTTCTTCTTAGTCCCTGTGGATTGGAACATAAGTGTGAGCCACAACCTGTATCTAATACCCAAGAAGTTGAATTAGCAAGTATACAGTCTATAACGAAAATACCTGAAGATGGAACGACTGTTCCGTTCTTCTGATCTTCCTTTAGCTTCAAGCAATCTCTCTTCCAATGCCCCTTCTTCTTGCAGTAGAAGCATTCGGATTCAGAAGTGGGTTGACTGACCTTCCTCTTTACAGATTTGGCGCCAGTTTGCTTAGTTGGGCTGGCCTTGTTGCCACCTTTCTTAGCATTCCTCTTCTTTCCAGATTTCTTGAACTTGCCCCCACGCACCATAAGCACATCCTGCTTATCACTTTTGAGCGTCTTTTCAGCGGTCTTCAGCATACCGTGAAGCTCAGTGAGCGTTTTGTCCAGACTATTCATACTGTAGTTCAGTTTGAACTGATCATACCCGCTATGAAGAAAATGGAGGATGGTGTCTATAGCCATTTCCTGAGAAAATTGCTGATCCAGCCGACTCATATTCTCAATGAGTCCAATCATTTTGAGAACATGTGGACTTACGGGCTCGCCTTTCTTAAGCTTGGTCTCAAGAATTTGCCTATGAGTCTCGAATCTTTCGACTCGAGCCAGATCTTGGAACATGTTCTTCAACTCACTGATGATTGTGAAAGCATCTGAGTTGATGAACGTTTTCTGCAGATCTGCACTCATGGTGGCGAGCATTAGACATTTCACATCCTTGTTGGCATCAATCCAACGATTGAGGGCTGCCTGAGTGACCCCGTCGCCTGTGGCTTCGGGCATCGCCTCTTCTAGGACATACTCCTTTCCTTCCTGCATAAGAACTATTTGTAAGTTCCTTTGCCAGTCAAGGAAGTTTTTCCCGTTCAACTTCTCCTTTTCGAGAATTGATCGAATGTTGAATGAATTGTTGTTTGCCATATTTAAAACTACAATTGAAAAGAATAAACAAATAAATAACCATTCACAGTTTCTCTTAATAAACTTAAATTCTAGCATACATGCATAATTCAATGTTCATTAAACATTTTATTCAAGTTATGTGTTCCGGCAGGTGTGAATAAAATGATTCCAAGATCCTAAAATCATTGAAGAACTAAGCACAGTTTGTCGACTTAATCCTAAAACATCTTAGGTAAGCAAAAGCCTTTTGCTAATAGTCTAGAAACTATTCTTGGTTGATAGGTACGTCTAAGAACTTATTAGGTAAACCTATCGATTTTGCCACGACATAAAAGGACTCCTTACTTATATCGTTGAGTTTCACCAAAACTAACATGTACTCACAATTATTTGTGTACCTTGCCCCTTTAGGACCAATAAGTAACACATCGCTGAGCGAAAACTATTACTAGATTGATGTAAAGGATATCCAAACAAGTGTATATTTTGGCATGGCACCTTTTAACTCAATTTTTAAGTTTGGAACTTAAGGCTCTTACTATGTTGGTTAGATTTTAAGTGAACTAAAATCCTTAATCATGCAACATAATCAAGCTTTTGATCTCATGCATTTTAAGACATATTTAAAAGCAATAAATAACTTAAAACATGCATAAGATAAATGTGATCTAGTATGGCCCGACTTCATCTTGAAGATTTAACTTCAAAGTCCGTCTTGAAAATCTCCGTGGGAGGCACCATTTTCTTCAAATAGGATAAGCTTATAATTAAAACTAATTACAACTATTTGATGGTACGCAGACCATATTTGAATTAAAAAACAACTTTGGTACTTTAGACCAATTACATTCAAATTAATGGTACGCAGACCATACTTTCTATCCTATTTGGGCCATACTAGTCACTTCATAACCTGCAAAACAGTACATATACAATATGTACCATTCACCCATTCATTATCATGAATGGCCCACATAGCTGGTTAGTAAAACACATTATGCATCACATAAACATTTGCAGCAATTAATCAAGGGCACCAATAATCTACAAATTATTCAGTCTTTATTAATTCTAATCAAGTTGTTTTAACCTTAAGGATTTGTAGACCTAATCAAGAGTATATGACTAAAAAGGGCTCCCACTTAAACCAATAAATTCATATGCTTTACTAATTTTAAACATAAAAATGTATTTCTAGTCTAACCGGAAACATACAAATTTAATTAAAATTTAAAGCTCATATAAATTTATAATTGAATCCACAAAGTTTAATTTAATTTCAGTCGTATTTAAATTAATTCATGATTTTAATTTTAGTAAAATAATTAGAATAAATAAAATTTATTATAATTTACAATATTCAAAATTAAAATCCAAGAAAATAATTTAAATTATTAATTTTAAAATTAATTAAAATTACGTAAACTGAAAATTTCAAATTAAAATTTCAAAACGATCTAATCGTAACGCAACAACCCCACGCAACGCACGCCCATGGGCCACACGCACACAGCCATCGCTGGCCATGTGCGCGCAGCCCATGCGCTGTGTCGCATTGCTGCTGCTCAACATCGCAAGGCATCACGCATGGTGCTCGCTGCGCGCGCCAGCGCTCGACGCACGAGCATGCTGCCGCAGCTCATCGCTGGGCGCAGCGCTCGTCGCACGTCGCAACACGCACCCGCACGCCATCGCTGGGCGCAGCGCTCGTCGCACGCGCAACAAGCACTCGCACGCCATCGCTGGGCGCAGCGCTCGTCGCACGCGCAACAGCGCTCGCTGCGCGCGAGCGATCGATGCTTGGCGCAGCACTCGTGGCACGCGAGCTTACGCTCGCTGCGCGGGAGGCTCCGCACGCTTGCGCGAGGCAGTGCGCGCTGTGGCGTAGCTCGCTTGCTGCCCACACGCGACTGCTCGTGCCTTGCTCTCGCCCTCGCCCATTCGCCTATTGCACACAGCCCACGACACAAGGCAAGGCTGCTGCCTTGTGCTCGTGCACCATGGCCTTGCTCATTGCTTTCGTGCCGCATGGGCGACGAGCTCCCTTGCTCGTCGTCACATGCCCGCACTATACAACACCCCTTAAGGGTAACACGTAGCGTCCATTGCTTTGTGCGTGCAAGTTATATGAGCGAATCGCATAAAAAATTTAAAATTTATATTAAAAATTAATGACAAATTAATAAATAATATTAATTTCATAATTTTAGGGCGAAAAAATCGAAAATTTATTATTCAATTGATTTCCGATTAACATGGATTCAAGTCTAGGTCATAAAAATTTAAAATTTAACATAAATTTACAATTTTTATGGTGGTTTTTAATCATAGGTATCTAATTAAATTATAACTAATTATGAAAATCAAATTAATTCTAAATTATTCCAATTTTCAACAAATTAATCATAATTACAAATTAGATTGCATAATTAACAAGGCTAGGCATTCAAACTTGTTAAACATATACAGTAGGTCAATCAAAAATTCAAGATTTATCAACAAGAATCGCAAATATTTAATTTAACATCTTAAATTTACGAAATTTTGCATTCGAAAAACTAAAACCTCCGAAAAGTCATAGTTAGGCTTCGAATTTGAGAATTCTGGGTTCGGCCGAAAAATAACTATTTTTTGTCAAAATTTTAGAATGCCTTTTACATGCGGAATTGACACAAAAATCACTCGATTTGGATGAGTAACGAAGAAACTGCCGAAAAACTGCGTACGTATAATTAAATAAACGCAATTTGCAATTAATTAACAATTACGAAAATTAATCACCCCTTTTAATTCTTGCAAATTTGTAATATTTAACCATGTTCATGCAATTTAGATTATGAAAATAATAAGAGGCTCGTGATAACACTGTTAGGTTATGATACATATGACAATTCATAAATCATGCGGAAAAACCATAAAGCCAAGAAAACATATTATTTACACATAATCATTTAGCATAGTTTAGATGCATACTCTTTGTTGCGTGCCTTCCCTAGCTGCGCCCGAACCGAACAAGAACAAGTCTTTAGGACTCCAAGTGTCGTCCCTCCGTAGATAGTCCACAGCACGTCCGGATCCGCCTTAAGATTGACCAACTAGAATCGCCCTTAAGGTACTACTTATTTTCGGCTAAATAGGCAAGAGTTATGGCTGATTTTTCTGCTTAAAAATCCTAGTTTTGAATACTTGAAAACTTGTATATAAATTTATGACCCTAGGCATATATTTATAGAACCTTGGAAAGGATTTCGAATCCTGTTAGAATACTAATTAATTAATTAGAATCCTAATAGAACTCTAAATAATTAATTTAATCTTTTAGGATTAGGATTTAATCTATGCACGAATTCCAATAGCTTTAGGATTCGTATAGCACGTACACACGCACCGCACGAGCATCGCACGCCCATGCGCAAGCCTTGCGGCCCACGCTGTGCGCACGGCGCACAAGCCCACTGCCCGCAGCCCATTTGTGCGCGCGCGCCAGCCTTGGCTGGGACTGGCCTTGCGCTGGGCCTGGTCGAGGCATTGGCGTGTTGTTGGATGCGTGTGGCTTGCTGGGCGATGGCCTGGCTTCGTGCTGGGCCCTCGTCCGGCAGGCCTCGTCCGATGCTTATTCGTACGATACGCTTCCGATTAAATTCCCGGTTCCGGAATTCATTTCCGATACGAACAATATTTAACATTTCCGATTCCGGAATCAATTTCCGTTTCGAACAAATATTTAATATTTCCGTTTCCGGAATTATTTTCCGATTCCGATAATATTTCCGATTCTGACAATATTTCCGTTTCCGGCAATATTTCCGATTCCGGCAATATTTCCATTTCCGATAATATTTTCCGATACGTACCATGTTTCCGTTTCCGGCAACATCTACGACTTGGATAATATTTATATTTCCGATACGATCCATATTTCCGTTTCCGGCAATATCATCGTTTCCGGAGTATTCATTTCTTGCCTGTGATGATCTCAGCTCCCACTGAAACCAAGATCCGTCGATTTCGAATATCCATAGATGGAGTATTTAATGCCATTAAATACTTGATCCGTTTACGTACTATTTGTGTGACCCTACGGGTTCAGTCAAGAGTAAGCTGTGGATTAATATCATTAATTCCACTTGAACTGAAGCGGCCTCTAGCTAGGCATTCAGCTCACTTGATCTCACTGAATTATTAACTTGTTAATTAATACTGAACCGCATTTATTAGACTTAACATAGAATGCATACTTGGACCAAGGGCATTATTTCCTTCACATGCAACCCTTCATTCGTAGGAAGAGCACCACTACACATTCTCCATATAAAAACATATACCTTTGGTGGGACAGCCAACCTCCATATTTTCTTCCAAATTACCGGCTCACTAGATGACCCAATCGCACCTTCAAGATTATTTCTGTAAAAATTAATGAACTGGTAACCGGATTTTACCGTGTAATTTCCGTATTTCTCATAATCACACAAATTCATCCTCAAATAAGCCTGAAGAAATGGGCATATTGAGTATGTCCTCTGCTTCGAACACAAGAAAGTTTTCTCGTACTAAGCTTTCTTTCCAACCACCTACTTCCAAGTCTATCAAATCAGCCACAATTTCACATGTACTGTCACTTTTTTTTATGATATGACTCGAAAAGTTGGGGCCTTACATAACCAATGATCCCTCCAAATATTTATGGACCTTCCATCACCAACAATCCACTTGCAACCTTGTTGCAAAACCCATCTACTACTCCGTATACTCCTCCATACATAGCTTGGTCTACTACCCATAGGAGCACTCATGAAGTCAGTATTAGGAAAATATCCTTGTTATTTCTGCAATTTATTTTAACATCCTTGTTTTGTTTCACTTAGTAAATTTTATTATTTCTCTAGTTTCGCAAATATCCCATCATTTTTCCTTTTACACTATTTACGATGTATCTTTAACCATCGTTTATAACATAAACTCCCTCCATTCCCGAGGTCGTTTTTTCGGATATCAGATATGTGTGGCAATACACATATCAGCTAAAAGACAACTAGCTAAATGACAAAAAAAAGTATCATTCATGTTAAAAAAGTACAATTCTGAAACAAAAAGTACCATTTTTGTTTAAAAAAGTATCATTCAATTTATTTTTTGTCATTTTTCCTATTTTGTCTTTTGTTATGATATGTATTTGTAAGCACATATAAGATATCCGAAAATACTTCCTCCTCCATTCCCCAATACTCATGGACAATTCATCGGACACATAATTACAGAGGAGAGTTGAATATTCAAAGAAATAAATGAATAATTTAAGTTGCAAATGGATATGTTCGGGGATATTTTTTAGGAAAATTTTCAAATCACTGCTTAGCTAGCTTATTTGAGAGTTTGTGAATTACTACCACGTTTTTAAAAAGTTGTGTATTACTACTAGTACATCTTTAATTATTAATGTCAATTACTCCCTACTCGTCATATAATCTACTTTTTCACCCATTGGTCAACTAATAAAATCATAAACACCCTAATTATATATTAATAATTTAAATTAATAAATTAAAATCACCTAAAACAAACAAAAACAAACAGATTTTCGGGTGGGTCGACTTTAATTTGTAATTTTTTTTTTAGTTTTAGGTGATTTTAGTTTGTTAATTTAAATAATTAATATATTGGTAGTTATGATGTTATTAGTTGACCTATGGGTGACAAAGTATATTAAATGACAAGTGGGTAGTAAGCCTCTGTTCTGTTCGACTTATTTTGACTTATTTCAGATAAAATAAGTTCAGATAAGTTCAGTTAAGTTTCAATTAAGGTTTTGTTCTGTTCGACTTATTTTGACTTATTTCATACAAAATAAGTTCAGATAAGTTCAGATAATATAAATTCATTTTTCAGACATTTTCACACACAAATAAGTTTATTTCAGATAAAATAAGTTCAAGTTCAGATAAGTTCAGTTAAGTTCAGTTAAGTTAAGATAAGTTCAATTAATTTCAGATTAGTTCAGATAATATAAGTTCAGTCTAAATAAGTCAAATAGAACGAAGCCTAAGTTTAGATAAGTTCACTTAAGTTTAGATAAGTTTAGTTAAGTTAAGTTCAGAAAAAATACCCCTCAAAAAAAAAAACGGATTTTTCATGAAATACCCCCGAATTTTGGCGTAATTCACCAAATGCCCCTCGACTTTCAGAAATTCACCAAATGCCCCTCACAAATGACTTAATACCCAAAATACCCTTACTAATAATGCGCCGTTAGTCCTCCGTTAACCTAATTTTCAAATTCACCAAATACCCCTATTTTAATACTTATTTCACCAAATACCCTTATTCAGAAACTTAATTCACCAAATACCAATAACTTAAAATTACTCATTTTGATGCTCAACGACTAGTTTTTGTGTTTGAAAATTAGCCGTTGCTTATTGTTTGCTTATAAATACTCTTTTTCTGACGGTTTATTGTAGTTTTCCTATTATTTTGTTAATTTCATATCATTTTTGTCATGAGTTTTCTTTCAAAATCATCATCCACACCCAATGAGTCCACATATGTAAGAGTCCCAAATAAATTTTGTTATCATGGGAGAAAATTTGACATCCGAATATCTGATACAACACTCAATCTGAAGCTCCGGTACAACACTAAAACAGAAAACACTCCTAAAAACACCTCAAAACGTCACAACTCTTCAAGAAAATAGCTACTTCTTTTGTACCTTATTCTTTATGTGACCAATTAATTATATTTACCACGCAATCGGAAGGTATTCCTTTTTCAATATGGGAAATATCTTTAACATATGCAAACAGATTAAAAATAAAGCTCTTATTAATTTTATTCTAACGCATATGTTCCAGCTACCTCGGCTTCTATTGCTTCCATGCCACATATTTAACGTTAACTCCCTTTTGTCTCCTGTCTCTACTGCCTCCAAACATCTTTCTTCAATCTCCTAACTTTCTCTCAACCTTACAGTCGAGGCATAAAGGTTTTCCCACTTTTCTTTTGAGCTAGGTCCTATTGACATGGTCAGATTTATGGACAAATGTCTATTTTTGGATTTGAGGGAACAAGAAAAAAAAATGAAACTAAGGTATGTTCCAAAGCTCATGAACCAGTGAAAAAACATGAATCTTGGCACAAAGATTTGCCTCCAAACTCAAGATTTTCACATCATGAATCCAAGTTGAAATCGAGGTTGTGATAAAAATGTATGTGTTATTGAACTTGATTTCTTAGTTTCTTTACCATTCGGACAATAAGAAAATTAAGGTGTTAGCTTTAGATTGATTACTTCAGCTTCACTTACATAAGATCCCTTTGAAAATGGGGTTTTTTGGCCTTTTGCTCAGCTAAAGTGCATTGTCTTTACTGGATGAGGCCTGAACTTATTGGATCATAATTGAAACTTACTTAGTGTTGTATCGGAGCCTCAGATGGAAATTTCCTCCCATAATATTAGAAATTGTTTGGGACTCTTACATATGTGGATTCATGGGTGTGGATGATGATTTTGAAAGAAAACTCATGACAAAAATGATATGAAATTAACAAAACAATAGAAAAACTACAATAAATAGTCAGAAAAGGGGTTTTTATAAGCAAACAATAAGCAACGGCTAATTTTCAAACATAAAAACTAGCCGCTGAGCATCAAAATGGGTAATTTTAAGTTATGTGTATTTGGTGAATTAAGTTTCAGAATAGGGGTATTATATGAAATAAGTAATAAAATAGGGGTATTTGGTGAATTTAAAAGTTAGGCTAACGGAGGACTAACGGCGCGTCATTAGTAAGGGTATTTTGGGTATTAAGTCATTTGTGAGGGGCATTTGGTGAATTTCTGAAAGTCGAGGGGCATTTGGTGAATTACGCCATAATTCGGGGGTATTTCATGAAAAATCCGAAAAAAAAAAGTTCAGAAAAAATATATTTTCACCCACAAATAAGTTTATTTCAAACAAATTAAGTTTTTTTCAAATAAAATAAGTTCATTTAAGTTCAGTTAAGTTCAATTGAGTTCAGATAAGTTCAAATAATTTAAGTTCATTCAAATTAATTCGAATAGAACGGAGCCTAATTGACATGAATAATTAAAGATGTAGTAGTAGTTCTCAACTTTTAAAGATCTAGGTAGTAATTCACAAACTTGCAAACAAGTTAGGTAGTTATTCGCAAATTCTCCTTTTATTATTACTAGTTGTCGAGCCACGCGCTATCGCACACGGATGCTCGCCGAAAAAAACGATAAATTAGGTTTTGCACCACATTGCAAGAGGATTCCTATTATTGATAGACGGGCAACTTATATATGCTTTATTCTCAAATAAGAATGTAAAGTGATCAAATCTTGAACGGTGGAATTGTTTTTGAGTATTAAGTTAACTCTATACAAACATAAAACACTTATACAAACATAGAACACATGAAGAGATATATCAATAAAAATATATGTGTAGCTAGTGGGCTCATGGTCATAACACAAACATGTACTATTCTGAATTTCAGATATTATTTTTGATAGAAATACATATGCAGAGTGTAAACTGTTGTAACCAATTGGACAATAATATTCCATACGCCTTTGAGGTAGGTATAGACTTTTCCCATAACTCACATCGCATCTGAAACACAAATAACTGCTTCAACACATCATTGCTCGTAACACGATCCTGGACCAATAAGAGGACATCGAGCATAGTAGTTAGTAACTGGAGAAGCTTGAACCCCGCTCACATTGTTCAAAATAGGGGTAAAGATACAGTGTAGCATTTGTCATATTTCATATGTAATACTCCCTCCGTATTTATTTTACGAGTCACATTATGACCCACACAAGTATTAAGGAATTGTGACTCCTAAAAAAATACGGCCCGAAGTAGTAATTTTGACTCCTAAAAAATAACGAGGGTGTATGTAACAAAAATGATACTTGACGTAATAAAATAACAAAAAAGGACAAAATGGTCCTAAAAAAATTACTTAAAAGCAATTGTTGTTGGGGCTTTTTATTATAGAGAAGATGCATCAAACTTTTATCTTATACTCCCTCTGTTTCGAAATAATGGGGACAATTTTTCTTTTCACGCTTGCCGATGTAAATGTTTGAACATTAATATTTCTAATTTTGTATGTGTAAATTATAAAAAGTTAATATTTTAAAAGTATGTATCGAGACGAATCAAAAAGATTCCACGCGACAATATTTTTCCTTACCAATAAATCACAAATGATAGTTAAATTGAAATTTGTGGATAGTGTCAAAAGTCAAAGTGTTCCTATTATTTTAAAACGGGTATAGTATGGACTAATGTGATGCTTGAACAATAATGCAAGGTGCTTCACACCTTCACACCTTCACAATAACCAAACAACTTGCATTATTGTAAGCAACTAACACCAAAAAAAAAAAAAAAATTACCCAAGCCGACGACGTTATATTATTAACATACTAAAATGTACATAGGGAAAAAGCCTTGCAGAGCAAGGGCAAAACTATCAAAGTAGCAAATAAACCAAGGCCTCACCGCCATGACTGGAATAACCCCCAAAGAACCAAAAACTTGCCAAAAAGGGGCATAAAAACTTACAAACCATAGCCTTGGTAGTCTTACGAACAGTATTAAAACAAAGTTTTAGTAAATAAGAATCAAGCAAAGGAAGCATGATTCTCCAGATCATATGCATTATCTTCCACCAAAAATGCTTGACAATCCTGCAGAACTTAAACACTTCAGCTGTTGGTAATCTCCCCATCCTCTACTTCAACAATTTCAATAGCAGTATCCATTGTTGAACCACCAACAACAAAAGGAGTGAAAGCTATCCCTTTACCCTTATCTTGATTCCTTTTATCAATATTTTTCAAATTGTCCCTGGCTCCCTTAATGTCAGTAACAATTGAACCAAACACCAGTTGAGCAGCTCCGCCTGATGTCGCCACCTGATTCAAGGTATCTGCATTATCAATTGATCGTTTAGCACCTACAATTGAGTTTACCTCATCCCTTGCATTTCTTCTTATTGTTTCAGCATATTCCGGATTTGCATTTTCAAAATCTGCTTCATAATCACTCTTTGCACACGAAGGGATAATGTAATGTAATTTGCTTCCCACTGCCATGATGAGAGAATGAGCAGCAAGAGAATGAGCCACTTTGTTGCAGAATTTTGGAATGTGAGTGAGATCTCCCACCCAGGACTGATTGAGCAGATGGGCAACCTCCCTCAAAACAGGACCCAGCTCATGATGATCTTGCTCTTTAATCTTTCCCAATAGAACTTTGAGATTTAAAGCATCCGTTTCTATCTCCAACTTCTCAAATTTTAAGTCTCTAGCAATAATGAGTCCCTCCCTTAAGGCATATAGCTCTGCAGCAAGAGGAGAGCTAACAGTGAACTTACTGGAGAACCTAACGAACCACGAGCCAGTTGACCTTCTGAAAACTCCTCCGCCTCCTGCCACTGCATTTGACTTCCAAGCTCCATCCACATTTAACTTCATAACTCCATCTTTTGGAGGAAACCAAGTTTTCTTAGTCAATCCTGGAACATGATTGGCACCTAACTCCTTACCCTGTGAACAATTGTTAGCAAAAGTCCAATCTACATAAAAGGCGTTGTAAAGTGAAAAGGCAGATTTCATTTTGAGATAAAAAACCACCCTATTCCTGGATAACCAAATCTGCCATATAGCTGTTATAAACAAACTTTTCCATTTCATAGAATTATTTAGGTTAAAGGTGATCCATGCACTCCAATCAGAATTGTAAAAAGTATAAAAATCAAACTTAGAGTTAGACCAAACACGTTGGAAAATATAAGTCCATAAAATACTGGATTGGGGGCAATCTCTAAACAGGTGCAAATGATTTTCAGTATGTAAACGGCATCTGGAACAAGTAGGAGAGATTTGAGGTAGAAACTGATGTAAGATCTCGGCTACTGGTAGAATCTGGTGGGCACAGTTCCAGAGAAGCATTTTGTATTTATAAGGTCCTAAGATCCTCCAAATTTTGCGCCAAGAAATATTATTTAAAGTTGGGCAATGAATGGTATTTAATTGGCAATGATAAGCTGACTTGATATTAAAGCAACCATTCTTAGAATAAATCCATCGTATAAAATCTGTCTCCTTACAGTTATTAGAGAGGGGATAGGAAAGGATTAAGGATTTGATATGGGATGGAATGAGATGCTCAATATCATTAAGATACCAAGTTCTATTCTGAATAATATGGCTAACTAACCAATGAGCCTTAGAATCAGGGATTGTAACCCCTTCAGTTTTATACAATGGTTGATTACCAATCCAATGATGATACCAAAGAGAGGTAGTGTCACCATTCCCAATACCAATAATGATTCCGCGTTCAAGAATAGGACGACCTTTAAGAATGTCTCTCCACAACGGAGAGTGATTGTTATTTGGAACACAATTGAACAGGTTTGCATGCTTGAGATATTTTTCTTTTAAAATTTTCACCCACAATTTGTCTGGGTTAGTTAAAACTGCCCAACCCAATTTGTCCATAAAAGCAAGGTTCCATTCTTTCAATTTCCTAATTCCCAGCCCACCCTCATTGATTGGTCTAGTAATCTTGTCCCAAGAGAGCCTAGACATGTACCTACTTCTTTCCACCTTATTCCATAAAAATTTCCTACAACATTTTTCCAAGGCATAGGTAATGGAAGCAGGAAGAATATTGGTCTGCATAGCATAAAGAGGATAGGAGTTTAACACAGATTTAATTAAGGTGCACCTCCCTGCCATATTAAGAAGCTTAGCTTGCCAACCCCTCACCCTATCCAATGATTTATCAAAGAGACCTAGGTAATTAGAAATTTTCAACTTATTAGGTCTAATATCCACTCCTAGATATTTTCCAAAAGAGGAAGAAATTTTGAAACCAAAATCTCCAGCAATATCCCTTCTGATAGAATGATGAAGATTGGAAGGGAAAATAAGAGTTGATTTATTCATGCTAGTTTTTAATCCAGACTTTTCTCCAAAGTAATTTAATGTATCCATAATATTAATTAGAGACTCTTTGCTTGCTATACTGAATAGAAACACATCATCTGCGTAAAAAACATGGGATATTCTAATATTTCTAGTAATAGAAATAGGGCTCCAACATTGAGAGCTCACCTTATGCTCAATGATAGTAGATAATCTATCAAGACATAACACGAAAATGTAAGAGGAAAGAGGATCACCCTGACGAATTCCCCTCGAGGGTTTGAAAGCATTACAGATTTCTCCATTCCACAGAATGGAGATGGACGGAGTTGAAATGCAAGACATAATGAGGCTAATCAATTTTGAAGGAAAGTTAAAGAATAGAAGTGTTTCTCTAACAAAATCCCATTCTATACTATCGTAAGCCTTGGTGATGTCTAATTTCAATGCCATGATCTTATTTCTTTTTTTAACCTTATGAAAATGATGTGCCATTTCTTTAACAAGGATAACGTTATCCTCTATACCCCGACCATGAATGAAACTAGATTGGAACGGGCTTATAATACGTCCTAAAATATGTTTTAATCTAGATGAAATAATTTTAGTGACAAGCTTGTAAATAGTATTACATAATCCTATCGGTCTAAAATCCGCAATAGTGGCATGGCACGAATTTTTAGGTATACGGGTAATATAAGACTGATTAATTTCTTCCGGAATTGTACCATTAAGAAAACAATGATTGCAAAAATCAAAAATAATAGTTCCTAGTTGTAACCAATGCTTTTGAAAAAAACTGGTTGGATCCCATCTGGGCCCGGTGCCTTGATAGGATCCATAGCAAAAAGATTGTTACGAACTTCATCTATAGAAATAGGAGAATTCAACATGTCAAATTCCTCCTGATTAATGGCCAAATTACTATGAATGTCACAATTTAGATTGCCATACAAACGAGTCGTGGTAAACAAATTCTGAAAATAAGTAGTAGCTATATTTTTCAATTGATTTTGATCAGTAATCCATACATCATTACTGTTTTTTAAAGCTTGTATTTTCCCTCTTGATTTTTTAATATTAGCTATCATATGGAAATACTTAGTATTAAAATCCCCATATTTTCTCCAATTCATGCCTGATTTTTGAGCCCAAATCAAACGCTCTTTATTTAAAATATCATTTAATTGTTGTATGAGGTTTTTTTCTAAATTGATTAAATACTCTGAGTAATACTTACTTAAAGCAATCTGAATTCCATCAATTCTTGCTAAAAGGTTTTTCTTTTGTTTTTTTAAATTCCCGAAAATATTATGATTCCACATAGGGATAGAATTAAGAAATTCATTTCTTCCTTGTAAAAAAGAGTTATGAGGAAAATTCCAATTACTAATAAAGTAATTAGTAAAGTCTGGGTGAGTTAACCAGACTTCCTTACATCTAAAAGGAAATGGCCCAGCAGCAGTAATATTGGATAAAGTAATTAAAATAGGCGAATGATCAGAAAAGGTATGAGGTAAGTGATGAACCTTAGTATGAGGATAAGCTTCCATCCATGGAGAGTTTGCTAAAGCGCGGTCCAGCCTTTCCTGAATGAGATTATGCCCATCTCTGGCATTAGTCCAAGTAAAAGGACAACCACCAAATCCCAAATCTACTAACCCAGCTTCGTCCATAAAATTGACCATCTCCTTTCCTTTATTGACACGAAAGGGTCTTCCTCCCTTTTTCTCAGATTGGCTGGTAATTTCGTTCATATCCCCCACCACAAGCCAAGGAGTATTTTTAGGAGGTAAGTTGGATTGGAGAGAATTCCAGTGGTTGAATTTTTCACCAGATGAACTTGGTGCATGCATGGCAGTGACAAGGCCCTCTTTTCCCAGGTTTTTAAAATGAAAAAGAGAGTGAAAATAGGTGTTTTCAGCATCAAAAAGAACCATATCAACAGTTTTTTTCCAAAACACCCAAATTCCCCCTCTTGTTCCTACAGGTCTAACCACCCTAAAATCCGAAAATTTCAAACTTATCATTGTCTCTCTAGCCCTTGAACCATCAGCCTTGGTTTCCAAAAAAATGAAAATATCCGGGTTTTGATTAAAAACAACTTCCTTTGCATGAGCTAAAAATAAGTTTCTATTCGCCCCCCTCACATTCCACATGCAAATTTTCATTTGTAAATCGGGTTTAGATAAAGATGAGTTAATTTTAACCAAACCTTGCGGATTAGATGGCTGTCGGATTAGGTAGCTCTCCCAATCCTTCCAGAATTGTGGAGCTCCTAGTTTGGGGATGTCCTCCAGGCGAATCGGTGTTAGATATGTGAATATTTGACGCTGGGCTAGAGGTGGATTCCAGTAACGGCCCTGAATCTGAAGACCCACTACCTCCTCCCTTGACATGTACATTGCTGTAAGGCGTTCGTGGTGCCCCATGTCTTGACCTAGTATTTCGTACCGTAAGGGCATTATTGGTACCCCTCTTGGTAGTGGTGGAAGAGGTTGTCTTTGTAACACCGGGCCGTGAGTTGGTGGTGAGAATTCCCAATTTTTCGGACTGTATAAATGTCGAGGACCCACCGCTATCGTTGATTTGGGCCCGAAGCTCCTGTTGAAAGGCTGAGAGTGGCGGTGGGCATGATATGGTCGGGCTTGGTAATTGAGAGTATTCAATTTGGTCAGACTGCCTTTCAGCTCCTCCAGTGAGGCCGTCTTCAATTCCGTGGTCTTGCATGTCATGATCGGAGATGTTGGAAACAGATTCATAGTTTTTGGAGGTTTCATTCCCCATGGATCCTCCGGCAAGATTGGCGTGACATTGACTGGGATTCGTGAGTGATCTTTCCTCAACTCACCACCACCCATAACTTACCAAAAAAATAAATTATTGTAAGCAACTTGCATTATTGTTGCCAAAAGAAACGGTGCAACTTGTATCGGTCGTACAGGATTCTGTTATATGCTTAACGCATTATTCAGTAGATGTACTGGAGCTTGGCGAGCGTGGGCGCGTGGGTGTCTCAGTAAAGGTGCAATGGTCTCAGCATTTTTGATAATGATAGAGACCATTACTAGCATGAATAAGGGGAGGCTCTTAGGTGTCTTTTAAGGAGAGAGAAAAATTAGGAGCTAGCTCTTAGGTGAGAAATGGGAGACTCTTAATTAGAGTTTGTAAGTAAAAATTCTGAAATAAGAGCTAGCTCCAATAAATAAGAGCTAGTGCCATGTCAACATTTTTGCATGAAATAAAATAAAATAATAGGGTAAGAGAGAATAAGAGGTAGTGTTAAGAGTTAGCCCATTTCTACAATTTTTGGGAGGGGACTCTTATTTGGAGTTGATGCTTAGGTGGCATAAGAAAGAAAGTAAGAGCCCCTAAATAAGAGTCTCCCCTTATTATTGCTCTGGTTCAACTATGTCAGCTCTACTTACGTGTGGACCATCTTGTTAATAATAACAACATCTTCATGCTGTCAAAAAAAAAAAACAACATCTTCATCTGCTCAATGCTTTGCACTCTTCGTCGTCGTTTTTATTTTTTGGTACAGTCTTGCTGGTTTCTGTGTGAGTTAGACTTATAGTCTTAGCATCAATATGGGGATAATGATGATAATCTTATTTTGTTCGTAGGTTACTTATGGTGCAACTCTAAATAAAAATTCTCTTTTCAAAATTGTGAAAATGCATTAGCTCTTATTATTTTGTACCTTATTTTGTTATTTTATTTTAGATAAATTATTTTTTACTACCTACAAAAATCGAAAAATTGTTTTTTACCACCTAAAAATTTAAAACTTGTATTTTACCACCTAAAAAAATATTAAAACTTGTACTACATGAAAATGAAAAAAATAGATGAAACCTTTATGTATGGCTACCTAATTCAATTTTCCTCCAATTGTTTACACTCCTTGTGTGATTTTCTTAAACTCTTTCACCCTTCTCTCTTTACCTCCATTAAATTTTGTCAATTTTGTGAATTAATGATGGTGAAAAATTATGTAATTTATGGAAGATAGGGAAGCGGAAGAAGAGAAAATAGTTATATACATGAAATCACGGAAGAATATAACATATCAGAAGTATTACCGTTATTGTGGCTCCCCACAACACATTTTCATCTATTTTTCTATTTTTCAGGTGGTAAAAAACAAAATTTAAATTTTTTTAGGTAGTAAAACACAAGTTTTAAATTTTTAGGATGTAAAAAACAATTTTTCGATCTTTTTAGACGATAAAAAATAATTTATCCTTCTATTTTCAAGTAAAAATAAATTATGTGACAGTAGCTCTTATTCTTATTCCCAAACCGGCCAAATAGCTTCTATCATGAACGGAAACTTGATTTTTATCACGAAGATCATAATTTAAATATTAACTAGTTTTTGGGCCCGGGCGATGCCCCGGGTTACTATGTTAACAATATTCACATTTACTTATATATAGCTTTTTTTGCAATAATAACATGAAATATTTAATAGCTTGGTTGTAAAAGCTTTATTGTTTAAACTCAAGATCAAGAGTTCAAACCTCATGCTAATCATATTTGACATTTTTTTAATGTATATAAAACTTATTTGAAGCGAACTACCCATAAACAGAGCGCCACGTGTCACGTATGATATTTTATAAACGCCTTTTAATATATACTCCCTCCGTATTTATTTAAGAGATACACTTGGTCGGACACGTGTATTAAGAAGAAAAATTGAATGAAATAAAGTAATGAAACAAGTGGGGTTGGGTAGATATTTTAATAAGTAAAACAAGTGGGGACCATGTTATTTTAGGGGAGTGGGGGTGGGGGTGGAGTGTAGATAGATTATTTAACTAGATGGTGGGTTGATAAATTACTAAAAATGACAAGTGTATCTCTTAAATAAATACGGCCGGAAAAGGCAAGTGTATTCCTTAGTAGTATAGATTAAAGCACAAATAAACTCATTCCAATTCAGAACATTAAAGTGGTCAAACATATTTAAATCTGGATCGAATTATTAATTATTAATTATTAATATTCATATTTCTCAACAACTAAAAACTCACATATTGAAGACTCTTAACATTAACATAGTGGGAAATCGATTCCCTTTTAGTTTTGACATTCATTATAATGGAAACACAATAATACAAGCATGATTCAAAGTAATAGTACAACAGCTGATGAATTACGAGTTGCAAGGAGGCAAAGGAGCACCACACAAGCACTTATTATGTTGAAACGCCGCCGCCTGAAACTCCTGCAGCTTCCCTCCGATAGTCGGGATGGGTCCACAAAGGCGGTTGTAGCTTACATCGAAACTGTACATTTGGGATGAAAGGCCCAACCAAGTAGGCAGTCGGCCGTATATCTTGTTATGGCTCAATTCCAGTACCAATAAAGATGAATTCAGAACGCCCACCGGCATCACCACCTTGGTGAAATCAAACGACAACCGATTCCTCGACAACACCAAGTGAACCAAGTTGGACTTATCCGCACCAAACAAGAATTTCGCGTCACCAGTGAGTTGATTTCCTGACAGATCAAGGATTTCAAAGTTAACCTTTCCTAGGGACATTGGGATTGGGCCACTTAACTTGTTGTTGGATAAATTTATTGATGGGGATTTAGTTAACAAACCGAATGTTTCTGGGATTTGGCCAATGAGTTTATTTTGTTGCAGGTCAAGTCCTTGTAGTTTAGGGAGCTTCCCTAAGAAAGAAGGGATGGAACCCGTAAACCGGTTGTTATTAAGACTGAGGACCCCTAAATTGGTGAGACGGCTTAAGAAATGTGGGATTGGACCGCTAAGATCGTCCCAGTTAAGAAAGAGTAATCGTAATCTAGTGAGTTTACCGATGACTGGCGGTATAGGACCGGTAAGGTTAGGTAGTAGCCTAAAGATGAGGGTTTCGAGGTAAGGAAGTTTTTCAAGGGTGGATGGGATAGTACCTATAATATCGTCATACCCACTTATTTCGAGGAAGTTAACACGGTGGATTTGAGTCTTGGGGATCTTCTTGCATAATACTCCTTTCCATTTGTTGCAACAGTCGGTTTGTGGTGACCATGTTGAGAACACGCTCGCATTTCCGCCGAAGTAAGCTTTAATTTCGAGGAGTGCCCGTTTGTCATCTGGGTAGCAACGTTGTGGTCGCGGTTGTGGTTGTGGTTGTGGTTGTGGTCGTGGGGGTGGTAAGGAAAGTGATAGGTTTAGGGAAGGGAGGAGGAAGATAAGAGTGATCAAAAGGAGGGAACTATATAATTTGCCTTCCATATTTTGCCAAACACTTCACACCCTCTCTTTGTTGCTATTTATAAATGAAAACTTCCATCTGTTTCAAAAAAAATTGAAACACTTTAATTAGCACGTTTGTCAAAATATAACTTTGACTATAATTATCTTTAGGTATTTTTTTCTAATTCTTAAAATTTAACATTATAAAAGTATATAATGAATTGAAATCAATTCAATGGCATTTTACTTGGTAATATTTGCTTTTAATAAGTTAGTAAAAATTTACGTTCAAAGCTATTGCGTGAATAATGGTAAAAGTATAAGTGTTGCAATTTTTTTGAAACGGAAAAGTATTATTATTTTAGAGGGTTGTTCGGTTCACATGATAATTAACTTCCCTTGAAATAAAGTTTCATTTGATAGGAATTAAAGTAAATTACCTTGTTAATGTCCTCATAAATAAATTTGTTGATGCAATATAGTACTCCATCCATCCCACATTACTCGTTACACTTACATTTGCATAAATTTTTTGGTGATAAGTGCTTTTTTGATTTTCAATTGTTATTTTTTGAAAAAGTAGATGAGATAGAAATTAGTTAGATATTTTTTAATGAGTTAAGTACAAAGTTGGGGACTAACCTTTACAACTTTTCACCGTTTGGGACCTGTACCTTTTTTTTTCACCGTTTGGGATCTCCTATTCATTTTCCGGCCATATTTAATCAAGGCATAGAAAAGATTAGTCCCTTGAGTTAAAAGGTTGGACCCTTGAGTTAAAAATCCACATGGCACCCTTAAAATTATCTTCAAGTTAAAAAGGTTAGACCCTAATGTTAAAAATCTCATAAAGTGACGAGAGGAGAAATTGAAAATTTTGGGGCTTCATATTTTCGATTTGTTAATTCATTCCATTACCTACGGTGTTCCCCATCGGATAGAAATTTTTGCTTGGTTTGCTATCATGGGTAAACTTAATACAACACCATTAGTTTGGTTTATACACCGTAGGTGTACTCATTCGCTAATAACGATGTACATAATAAACTAAATAATAATAATAATAAGACTATTAATAATTTAATTAACGATTACGCTTTTTATAAACTTATTAACTAATCCGTAACTTTTTATTTAATTTACGACTATATGTATAGGAGTATATGCTAAAACATGCACTTATCAATTTAACTAATTCAAATAATAAATTGTATTAATTTAATATACATGGGTACATATTTTTTTAAAAATAATAATTAATATTTATTTCAGAATGAATTACTCATGTAAAGATACCATACGTTTCAAATAACCGTTCTCTTATTGTATAAATACTCCCTATGTCCCTTAATACTCGACCTGTTTTGACCGAATACGCTTGCCGATGCACAACTTTGACCACCAATTTCTTTAACTACATATTATAAAAACTTATAAAATATTAATATTTTGAAAATATACATTAAGATGAAGCCAACAATATATTATATACTAACATTTATTTTCATATAATAGAAATAAAATAAGGTCAAAGTGAATTATGTGAATGGTGCAAAAAGTCAAAACAGGTCAAGTATTAAGGGATGGAGGGAGTAGAACACTAAAGCTATGGTTGGTCTTCCCTCAAAAAAAAGTGTAACCTAAGAGAACAGTCTTTTGAGAGGAAAGGTCTATTAGGTTTGCAATTTTTTCTATTTTTGAGAATGTTGTGTAGCAACAATACGACACTGCAATACGCTGTTGATGCGAACGGTAGACACCAAACTGAGGTGGCCCTAGCACACGATGATAGCCTAGTTGATCGTTGGATCGGAGAAGGGACAAAAATAAGAGCAGGGTGAAGCACCTACAACGAGTCAACGACAACTACCGACAAGAACAACACCCAAACACAACATCGATAAATCGGTAATAGCTACGACAATTAGGTTTTGGTTTTAATTATACATTGAATCTCTAATTAATATCTGGAGTTGAATTGAGCAATAAAATATTTTGATCGCAAATTCGCAATTATAATGTTTCAACATCGCAAAATGGTGATCGCGCTCCGAATTCACCGCATCTTATTTTGGGCTCTCGCGGTAATACCAGTTTGGTTGTAAAATGTTGTATTTTAAAAAAAAAAATTAAAGGATCTTAATTGATATTAACCACCGGCGAGTTAAAGATGCGTTAAATGGCCGGAAAATGGGAATGAGGTCCCAAAAGGTGAACAAAGAAAGTATAGGTCCTGAATGGTGAAAAACCCAAAAGGTTGGACCCCAAACTTTAGCTTAACTCATTTTTTAATTGAATAACAGAGGGTGTGAGACCAAAATTTTGTTAGTGGGATGAGAGATGAAATATAATAATAGTGGATCGTTCTTAATTTGAAAGTGTAATAAGCAATGTAAGACAGATGAAAAAGGAAAGTGTAACGAATAGTTTAGGACAACCGGAATGAGTAGTCCATAATCTCTACATGATTATTTTAACATCCTTGTTTTGTTTCACTCCGTAAATTCTATTACTTCTTCAGTTCCGCAAATATACCACCATTTTGCCTTTTACACTATTCACGATGTAGCTTTAACCATCATTATTATATAAACTCCCTCCATTCCCCAATACTCGCAACAATTCATTGGACACATAATTTCAGAGGAGAGTAAAATATTCAAAAAAATGAATAAAGTAAGTTGCAAATGGATGTGTTCGGGGAAATTTTTTTTATGAAAATTTACAAATTATTCTTAGCTAGCTTATTTGAGAGTTTGTGAATTACTACCTACGTCTTTAAAATTTTTTGTATTAGTACTAGTACATCATTAATTATTAATGCCAATTACTCCCTGCTCGTCATTTAATTTACTTTTTCACCCATTGGTCAATTAGTAACATCATAAACACCCTAATTATATATAAATAATTTATAATCACCTAAAAAAAATAAAAAAAATCGGGTGGGTCAATTTTTGTGATTTTTTTTTTTAGTTTTAGGTGATTTTAGTTTTAGTTTGTTAATTTAAATAATTAATATATTGGTGGTTATGATGTCATTAGTTGACCAATGGGTGAAAACGTATATTAAATGACAAGTAGATAGTAAGGATTTGTTCTATTCGACTTATTTTGAGTTATTTCAGACAAAATAAGTTCAGATGAGTTAAGATAAGTTCATATAATATAAGTTCAGAAAAAATAAGTTTTTTTCACACATTTTCACACACAAATAAGTTTATTTCAGATAAAATATTTTTTTTAAGATAAAATAAGTTCATGTTCAGATAAGTTCAGTTATGTACAGTTAAGTTCGGATTAGTTCAGATAATATTAGTTCAGTCAAAATAAGTCGAATAGAACGGATTAGTTCAGATAATATAAGTTCGGATTAGTTCAGATAATATAAGTTCGAATAAGTTCGGTAAATTTAAGTTCAGAAAAAATAAGTTTTTTTCAGAAATTTTCACCCACAAATAAGTTTATTTCAAACAAAATAAGTTTTTTGCAAATAAAATAAGTCCAGATAAGTTCAGTTAAGTTCAGATAAGTTCAAATAATATAAGTTCATTCAAATTAAGTCGAATAGAACGGAGCTTAATTGGCATGAATAATTAAAGATGTAGGTAGTAATTCTCAACTTTTAAAGATCTAGGTAGGAATTCACAAACTCGCAAACAAGTTAGGTAGTTATTAGCAAATTCTCCTTATTATATTATTATTATTATTATTATTATTATTATTATTATTATTATTATTATTGCACAAATTTCTAAGAAAATGTTTGGTTGCAACTAATTAGAGGGGGAAGTGTGACTTCCTAGGAAGTGAACATTTGTCATGTTGTTTGGTTGACATGAAATTAATAAGATGGGGGAATGAAGTAGAATTTCCTAGGAATTTGGAGTTCCCATAGGACATGAGAAGTGGCTTACCCACCCTCCCCTTGGTACGTCACAATTCCCATGTTATTTCCTAGGAAATGTGAATTTCTTAGTGCTACCAAACAAGAGTATGTCATTTCCTAAGTAGTTCAAAAAGGAAATAACTTCCCATGAAAACAAACTTCCAATGGGAATTTAATTCCTATGTCAATCAAACTACCCCTAAATATTTGTGGGGCCATTGGGAGGGGAAATAATAAATGTGGTATTTACTTAAAATATAAATGTTGCAAGTATTCGAGTTAAGCTAATTTATGGGGTCTAGCCTTTTAGAATTTTCATTGTTTGAGACCTATACTTTTTTTTCACCGTTTAGGACCTTATTCCCTTTTTCCGTTCAAGCTTACCTATAGTACTTTAAAAAGTTAGATCATTGGGTCGAAAGGTTAGGTCCTAACGTTCAAAAATTAAAGTAAATACAAAGTTTGAGTACTAACCTTTTCGTTTTTTCACCTTTCAGAATCTGGACTTTCTTTTTTCACCTTTTGAGACCGCATTCGTATTTCCATGTAATTCCAATCCAATGACTCGGTACGTTTTCCTTTTTCATCAGTCTCCATTACTCATTACGCTTTCCTTTTTCATCTGTCTCACATTACTTGTTACACTTATAAATTAGGAATGGTCCCACAATTATTATATTGTCTCTCTCATCCCCCCAACAAAAGTTTCCTCCCACACTCTCTCATTCAATTAAAAAACTACTCCACTAACTCTTATCACATCCACTTTTTCAATAAAATAATAATTGATAACCAAACAACCATTTATCACCAAAAACTTAATTTGTGCAAAGATAAGTGTAACGAGTAATGTGGGTTGATGGAGTATTAAACTCCTAATCATTAACATAATAAGCTCAAATTGAAATAACATATATGTAACTTAATTCATAAACTCAGCCCATGTATAAATTTATTTGGGCATCAAACAATCTAAAGATTAAAGAGGCAAATAATTATTCACAAGTATGCAATGGCGGAGATCTTAAACATTTTTACGAGGAGGATATATAGGAGGATCTTAAATTTTTGTTGCTACTTTTACTGCTGTTGCTGCTAGGGCTGAGCAAAATTGTCTGAAAATCCAAAAATCTGAATACTAGATCCGCATCCGATCCCTTTTTTTGGATATCCGATTCGAAATAAATTTTGGATCGGATATCTGATATAAAATTATCGGATATCGGATTCCCATACGTATATTGTTTTTTTTTAAATCGGATATCTGATATCCGAAAAATTATCAGATATAGGATTTCGGATATCCGATTTGAAGATCCAAAATAATTACTAGTTTTAATTTTTAGGGTAAAACCAAATAAACACTTTACCCTAAAACTCAAAATTATCTCAAGGCCTCATGCTGCACTTCAAATCCTCTCACTTTCTCTCTCTTCTAGTCTCTTGGCCTCCTGGCCTCTCTATGGATCCGTAAAATCCTGGATCCGCCACTGAATGTAGATAACATTAACCTGATGTTATATATTGTTGTTGTGCTTGACCCTCGCCGTAAAATGTTCAATGTCAAGTGGGCTATTGATGATCAATATGATTTAGACAAGGCTTTGAAGTTGTATGGTGTGATCTCGGATGCTTTGACTTCTTTGTATGAACATTATGCTTCTTCTCAAACTGAAAATGTATAAGTTCCTTGAAAAGTAGTAGATTTGACTTCTATTGATACAAAGATCGATCTACAATGGCGTGATGTGGAGGACTATGAGTTTGAGAAGCATGTTGGTGCACATGTTGTTTGGAAAAAGATTCTGATTTGGGTAAATATTTAATGGATGATAAAGAGCCTATAATGTCATCGGGAAGAGCTTTGATCCTTTAGTTGATAGTTTCTCTTATGGCTAGGGATGTATTAACCATTTCAGAATCTTCATTTAGCAACGGGGGACGGGTAATTAATAAATTTCATAATTCTCTTTCATCACAAATGACAGAAGCTTTAATATGGAGAAGATTGTTGTGTGTTGCAAATAGACCACTTATTATCGAAGAAAGTATTGCTGAAATGGAAAAGATTGAGGAGGGTAATATATATTTCTTATTGTTTAATTAGTTGTATTATAAATTTGTGCTCCTTGTGTGAATTTTGAGTTTTACAATACTAACATATGATCTTTGCTTTTCTGTATAATTGCCCTCATTGGTGGAGAAACCATCAATTTTCGTCGTTGATGATTATTTCTAGTTATTAAATTTCACTTTTTTAATATTTACTGTAGTTAAAGACCGACTATTGTTGATTAGTATTTGTAAACGGCTAAACATTGGTGTTAAAGACTTGTAATTTTGAGTTAAAGACTATTAATTATTATGTAAGTTTCCCGCTAGGATGGGCATTCTACTCTTCTAGGTTGCTGGCAGCATTGTAACACTGCTTGCATGACTATATCTACAACATTGCTTGCAAGGTTTATATGCAATTATGCATAATGTTGGTTTAAATAATTGGTCTTTATATGCAATAGTTTTGTTGTTGTCGCATGTGTGTTGTTGGAAGTATGGGATGAAATAATCCTTCAACTATGTTTGTTTATTTAAATGTTTGTACCAAATAATTTAAAATGTTTGAATGAAGTTAATTGACAAGAGCTTTTTTGGATATTTGATGTCCGGATTATCCGATTTGAAAAAGTCGGATATTCGAATATCGGATATCCGAATTTTTCGTACCAGATACGGATATCAAATATCTAAAAATTTGGATACGGGTATCCGATCCGAATGTTAATTTCAGATCGGATATCATATATGTGCTATCCAATCCGTGCTCACCCCTAGTTGTCGTTGATGTTGCTATTGCTACTGCTACTGCTACTACTACTAAAATAAAATCTAGTTTTTAAGAAATGGTAAAAGTATATTAATAACATACCAATACTACTACTACTACTACTACTACTACTACTAAAATAAATTCTAAAATAAATTCTAAAATAAAATCTAGTTTAAAAAAATGGTGAAATTATATTAATCATATAAAATCTATACTAATATTTAAAATGGAAAATTTTTATGTCATAATGTCATGTGTCCCGTTAATATTTTACCTCCTAAAAGTTACAACCATTATTCTATTCGTCTTCCTTTCTTCGATCATCCAACGTCTTTAATTCCATGCACCATTTTTTGGCTCTTTTACCTTGTCCTTACAACTAAATGAATAGGTTTTATGATCATAATTTACAAAATTCAAGATGCGCATATGAACTTTCCCTATCAAACTCCTGGAACTTCAATACTTTGTAATTTTTCAATATAAATCTATCTATAAATGACAAAAATCATAAATTTCAACACACCACATGTAATATTATATTCATCCCTACAAAGTACGAGCCAAAAAAGTAGTATATATACTTAATACTAATGATCTTTCCTTTTACACGAATTGAATAACATACTTTAATTTACAAATTATTCTTCAAATTACATTATATTGCAACTTTCGGATTGCCTGAAAAAAAAATCAAAAGACAACTATTAGATTATTGTTTTACCTAGTGTACAAAACAAAAATAGAGGGATAAGTAAAATTGTTTTCATTTACCTTTTCATACTCTCATAGTAGCTTAACTGCTCTTGAAATTTAAGCCATGTTGGACATGTTTCCTCGAGAGTTACATTTTTCGGACCGTAAATTATAGCCTTCATAATAAATTGTGGAGATCTTTCCCTATCACATGTGTAATAGTATTAGTTACTATTATTTATAAACAATTTTTTTTTTGACAGGGTTTTTAAAAAAGAATTTAATTTATAGTTTTATTTAAATTTACCTTCCTTCATATTCTGATAACCAAATCATGTATGCTGCACCAAAATACATTGATATAAAAGGCTTTTTTAAGTCCTCTACGGATTCAACTTTGTATGCCTTGTAGCCAAGTTCTCTGCTTTTTCATCAAAATTGTAAAAATCATAAAAAAAAATTAGTTTACATAGAATTAACTTAAGATATAATCCATACATTTACTTTTTTAATGAACTATCTCCGCTCCATAATGTTCCCCGTGTTTATTATTCATATGGTCAAAAAAATTAAAACTTTGGCCGTAATTAGTAGTATAAACAATAGAAAAAATATTAACTTGTGGGATAGCATTGGATTCTTTTTAATGTAAATTTTTTAAATATCAAAATTTATAATTTTCAATATTGTGAAACAAAACTATTAACGATCAAAGCAGTGCATTCGAGATCGCACGTAATGAAAAAGTGGAACATTATGGAACGGAGGGAGTATAACGCTAAATTGTATTAGAACTTGATTAAAATATCCATGAAAAAGGTATACATTTGCTGAAA
This sequence comes from Spinacia oleracea, assembly GCF_020520425.1. Classification (NCBI taxonomy): domain Eukaryota; kingdom Viridiplantae; phylum Streptophyta; class Magnoliopsida; order Caryophyllales; family Amaranthaceae; genus Spinacia; species Spinacia oleracea. The sequence continues at coordinate 101,856,316 of NC_079487.1, read as the reverse complement.
GAATCCACAGATTTGTTTACTTTTCTTTTTATTAAATCTTAAACAATATACAAAGCATGTAGTAATTAGAAAATTTGTATAAGAAATGTATGAGTATACTAGACACCATAACTTGTGTTCTACTATACTATTTCACTAAAAGGTACAAAAAATACTAATTAGTAAAATAATCTTCTTAAAGTACTAATTACTCCATATTTTCACAAGAACTAACATAGAAATTAACCTTCATATTAGCTTAATTAAAGATCTTAACTAAACCAAGTATTTTAGAAATAGTACCCTTTTTTTCAGATTGTTATATTTCGTTGATGGTTGTGTTTTTTATTCTATAAACATAGAAACATTTCTCATTTTAATGAAAAATCAAGAGAGATAATAATTAAAGAGAGGATGAAACCATGTTCATTCTTCTCTGGATATTTAAGAAAACTTGATTGAACTAATTTTGAAGAATTGGAATACATTCAAGGTTTATTAGCCTTTTCAAAAGTTGTGTGCATGTTTCTTTTCCTTCCTAAGTCCTAACATTATTTGGTAATTTAATGATTTTTTAGTGTATAAGGGTCGTGATCGAGTTCCACGAATAGAAGTAATGAGTGACATTTATGTCACTCTTAAGGGTAGTATTTTGCTTCTTTTTCTTATTGTTTTGTTTTTCACCCTTCACGCTTATTTAGGTTCCTTTGTTCTCTCCTTGTTTAGTTGACTCGATTTCCTGCACTTACCTTCCTTTTTCCTTATTATTTGCCAAGCTTTTTCTTTTCACATGTGTGTTAATGTGTAGGAAATAGGTAAAGGGAACAAGAAGTCAACGGAAGTCAACATCATCCCAATGAGGGGTCGAAGCAAAGAAGAAGCTATGAAGCCATAGAGTTCCAGGGAAGTCAAGGAGTTCGGCCGAACCAGAGCAAAGTCAGTGAAGCAAGGATTGCAGAGGATTGGCCGAACATTGAGGATGTTCTTCCAAACCTACCTAACAATTTGGTCGGACTCCATCAAGTTCGGCTGAACTTCAATTTTTGGAGGAGTCCCTGATCTTTGTTGGGTTCGGTCGAACACGCCATTAGTTCGGTCGAGCCTACCTTGTTGTCCGGGTGAACATGTCATCTAGTTCGCCCGAATTGAAGTGTTTGAGGAGTTCATGATCCTTGTTGTGTTCGGCCGAACCTGCCACCGGTTCGGATGAACCTACCCTTCTGTTCGGTCGAACTCCTTCATGTTCGGATGAACCTGCTGTCAGCGCTGACTTATTTTTACGGGGCTACTTATAGTTTTTAGGGAATTTTTAGACCTTACCTTAGTTTTGAACAAAAATAGTCTGAATTTATTTTAGAGAGAGAATTAGGAACTTCATTGATTGCTCATTTATGATTGGGATTCTCCCTGATCTTGGATTTGAAGCTTCATTGTAAAATTCTCAACTCTTACTTTCATTTATTGTCATTAATTTCTGATTTTCTTTGATTTGTTCTCTTTGCTTTCTCATTAATCAAAAACCTTAAAAATAGGCACTTTTATCTTCATTTCCACTTTGCTTGTCTGTTTAGATTTACCTAATTTTCCATGATTAGATTTATTAGTTATTTGGCTAATATCTCAAGATTTAGTGATATTGATTGCATTATTGGTGATAATTTTTTCTATAGACTCGATTGCCATGATGAAGGTAGTCTAAACTATTTGGTTAGAGATTTTTCTTTTGATTTCTTGGAAGTGAACTCTCCTATTGAATATATCATGTTGAAATTGTTGTCAACTCCATAAGTGAGTAGTTTCTCATCTAGGGGTTTGGGTGTAGTCAAGGGTTTCCATGTTTGGGGTTTAAGGTAGAAGCTTCATAGTTTTTGCAACTAATTTTGAAAGTAAGAGTATAAGTTGGGGGAATTTTTTTTCGTTGCTTGCTTGGTTAGAGATAACCTTGCTTGGTCAATGGAATGAAATGCACTGATTTGGCAAGGGATTGTAGGTCCTTGTGTCATATGATTTCGGTTTGAGTTTTTTGGTTACCTCTCTAGTTTTGGGTTATTGCGGAAGCATGATTCATTGTAGTTGAGAAACACTCGAGTCCGGGAGATCTTGGGAGTGATTTTAAAAGCCAATTTCCTTTCAAATTTGTCTTTGCAAGTCTATTTGGTTCGTAATACCTTCATCCCCTATTGCATGTATCCCTTGGTGAACCTCAATCCCCTAGTGTCTGTACTCTTTTTTGCCTCTTTTAATCAATTAATTCTTTTGTGTCTTTTCTAAAACAAAATCCTTTTTTCGAACTAGCTTGTGTCAAGCGTTAACCACTATAAAATTCACAAGTCCTTGTGGATTTCGACCCTTACTTACCATTTTACTTATTTTAGTGGGGAGTTTAGGTTTTTGTTTGATTAGGAGAGACTAGTAGCGACCTAGTTTTTCTCTTATCAAGAAGTATTAAACGTTAAATGTCTTTCATTCACTCTTACACCGTACTTGTAAATCCATTCAGCGGTTGAATAGTCGATTCCCATTAATCCAATCCTTGATCCAACTCCATTTAAAAAACGTGCACTAATAATCTCAACAGCAGCACATAAAAATTCCTGTTGAGAAAAATAAATAGGAAAATTATGAAACTCATAATTAAGGATTTTTAATTAAAATGTTCATAAAATACAACTACTAATTAAGTACTCAATGAAAATAAAAAAATTTATTTTAAAAATTAGATTTAATTACCGATTTAATAACACGTGTGTTGAAATGCTTGGAAAGAAGTATTTCAGCAACAGTCTAACCAAAAGAAAAAATATATATTAAAAGACTATAGAACATTTTATGATTACAATAAACATCAAACTATAAGTGGAAACATAAGAGTAATAGGTTTCAAAGAAAAACCTAAGTTTTGCATTTTTATGCCTTATACTACATGAAGCCGAGTTGATTTCATCAAACTTTCTCACATAATAGGAACCAAGTCTACACTAGGAATGGAAAACCAATATTGCCTCTTAAAATTAAAGAAAATAACATTACACTTAATCACATTAATTTAAAAGTAAACTAGTGTGTGGCCCGGGCGACGCCTCGGTTACTACATTGAATAGTTAAAATTTTAGATTTTTCTTGAACTCAATATCTGACAAAATTCATGTATACTATAAAGTGAAAAACATCCATTAAAATCATTAACTACACAGACACAATACGCCATTTGCCATGCCAAATAATTTTTCAATTAGATCATCTTACAATTTGTATAATATATTTTCTAGTGAAACTACGTGCTTCAAATTAATAAACACCAAATTAGATATATGAAACCATGCAAGGAATTTCTATAGTTGATGCTTATGAGACTTATGACATGTTTCTTCATAGTTGTCCTAATTTTTAACTATTACTCTTTTTCAAAACAGGCCATAGAAAATAAAAAATCACATAAAAATTTAGTTGTTTTAGACTTCATGTTAACATTAATTTATAAATTAATGTGAAAAGATAAATCACAAGTGGTGGTTGGTTAAGATGGTAATTAGAGTTATCATCCACACTTGAGGTTTAGAGTTTGAACCTCATTGTTTTGAATTTTGGTTGTCCATGACATGACATACCACTTGGTAAATGTATGACATGGCACAAAAGGAAGAATACTATGTGGCACATAAAAGTTTTCACAACGCCTTTTAATATATTAGTATAGATATTAAATTATACAATTCTTAATACATGATTTTTTAATTTATTTCAATGAAGAACAAAATATTAATCATTAAGTAATAGCAATAACAACAAAATTTTCAATCTCTTTGATAAAAAATGTTTCACATAAATTTCCGTACATTCAGTTTAAAAAGTAAAGAAAAAACTAGTACAAACTATGTATCATATGTAAAAGTAATAAAAGTAGGAACATATTGGAAATTTTCAAAATTTATAGGTGAGATCTTGATCATCCATTTATAATCGGGCGATCTAGATGATTCAGGATCAGTGACATTTTCGTAATTTTGCTACTTCCCAAACTAATTATTGGTTTCTTTATTTTTAACTCATTTGCATTTACTTGTAAATTATTTTGATTTGATCGTACTTACAATTTTTCTACTTTTGAACTATAATGAACAAAATATATCCAAAATATGTTTTTATTAAAGAAATTGATAAAAACTTATGCTCAAATACCACAAAATTGGTAGTGGGAAGCACATGATTCAAAATTACGAATAAAAAATTCAAAACATTATTCACAAACAAGATTCAAACTACAGTCACCTTAAGTGACAGTCATACAAATATGTAATACTACAAAAGGTCTTGCGCGCACTAGGTGTACAATAAATTTATTGTACACCAAGATAACTTTTACCCAATTTTTTGTAACTTTAACCTAATTTTGATTAACTTTTATATTAATAATAAAAAAGTTGACAGATAAACTTTTTAAAAGGTTAAATGATTAATTTTATACATTATTTGTCATTTTAAAGAAATAAGTTTTACTAAAATTAAAAAAATTATCACTAAAAAATACATAACTTTTACATATATAAGCTTAACTTTTAAGCAATTTGAGTTAACTTTTACTCCGGTATACAATATTTATTGTACACCCATTGTAAATAAGAATTTGTGGTAATACTAACTTAGAACCCATACAAAACGCATGATTATAATTAAACTAATATTAATAAGACTATTATTTCCATAAGTTTGAACTTGTTATTATATAAAAGAAATTACATAATAAGAGAATATTTTGTGAAAGACGAATTTGACGATGAAGAGGGTTGAGTTACATAAATGTAAGCTTATGTTGGTAATGATCTGACTCTTTGTCAATCAATTAACTGCTTGTAGATTAATACTAATTTTAAGCATTTTATTAAATGTGAATTATTCTTTATTAGCTTAACTATATCTTATTTTTATCATAAATAACTTGGTGAAATTTGAATTTCATGTTGGTTTCATGTAAACTTTTCACAAGAAAGACAACTCATATGTTTCTAAAACTAACATATAATTCGTACTTTGTATTAGCATATACGAAGTATACCTTAAGTTCCACTTTGGAGATATATAAACCTTTGTCAACATCCTTACAGAAACGTACTTGTCCTCGAGTCTCTCGAGATTTCAGCCATTGCTTCTGAACCTCACGATGATTCCACATTTGTTCCATATCTTCTGGAGAAGCTCTCGAATCCCAAAGTATATGTTTAATATCTATATTAATGTTAGAATAATTTTTAAAATCAAAATTATCAACGAAATTGAAGCTACTCAGTTTAATTTTTCAAATATGGGAAAATATTAGTACATGCATACATTAAAATATATTTAAATATTACAGTATCATTCGCATGATGATACCCCTTAGGTTATTTTGGTGTATTATACTCTTTATTTATATTAAAGTTCCTTAGTTTTTAGAGATTACATGCCATAACTAAGGAATACAATATCATGATCTTATATGAGATAATATGTAATCTATCGTATATTTACCAATTTACATACAATAGGTATTTTTAAGTTTTGATAAACAATTCAAAAATTATACTCCCTCCACTCCTTTTACGGGTCTTATTTTCCTTTTTTGACAAACTCAACACAATGAGTATCATTATATTCCACTATGCAATTATAATAATTATAAATATATATATATATATATATATATATACTTCATTCGTTCCTTAAATATTGCACCATGGTTGACTTTATACTCTCTAATACATGATTTTGACTCTTAATATCTCGAATTATGTATGAGTAAAATTTATTAAAAGTTGGTAGTTAGAAAATATATATATCGATACAAATATAACAAGATCGCACATGATAACATTTTTTATTACGTATGAATCACAAAAGATGTCCAAAAGGTTAGTGTGAATAGTGTGAAAAATATGGTGTGATATTTAAGGAATAGAGGAAGTATATATTTTGAAATTAAATATCGAGAGAAATCTAGCAAGATCACATGGGTATATATCTATTACTATATACTAAAACAGACACCAGGAATGACACATGTCACTTCCTGGTGTAAAATTTTCCCGCCTAAAATACTCTCCAAAAATATATATCTTTTTATTTTAGTTTTGTTCTCTACCTTTTTATAAACTATCTTTATATGGAAAAAGTTAATAAATTATGGCAATAATGATATCACGTAATAATAATTTTGTTAAATATTTTTTGATAATATTTTAGTCAAATCGGTACTATAGTAATGAAAAATATATTCACTCTATATGTCGATCAAATTAGCATATTACTAAAATGCATATTAGATGAATAAATTTAAATGAGTATGTTGAATTTTTTTATAATTATGCAGAGTTTGGGGATATTTATTTAAATATTTTATAAAAAATAATTATCATAATCCCTGCGTGCACGGGATCTAATCTATTATATATATAAAAGAGGCATATTTGCTGAAATATTAGAGCGCCACCTAGGATTACTAAAGGTTTCGGCCAATGAAAAATAAGATTTCTAATTTATTTTTGAATTAAAAAAATCGGTTTCCATGTAGATAATTAATTAGGTGCCACGTAGATATTTTTATTAATTAATTACTAATATATACAACTCCATCTAAAATCAAACACTATAATAATTAAAAAAAAATCTAAAATAAAATTCATTCAAAATCAAACACTAATCTAAAATAAAATAAATAAAATTCATTATCCAATATTAGAGCGCCATGTAGGGAATCTAATGGTTTCGGCCAATGAAAAATAAGATTTCAAAATTAATTTTGAATTAAAAAAGTCGAGTGCCACGTAGATAAATAATTAAACGTCACGTAGATATTTTAATTAATTAATTAATAATATTACGCATATACAATTTCATCCAAAAACAAACACTCTCATAATTTTTTTTTAAATCTAAAATGAAATTTAATACAAAATCAAAAACTAATTTAATTTAATACGAAGTATATAAAATTGGTATATACATAATAATTTAATAGAGTCCGTGCATCGCACGGGCTAAAATCTAGTAAGAATATATATTTTTCCTTTTGAAGTACATGAATTTTTTTCCCTTACATTTATCGAATATATTTATTATTAAAATATCTTTCTTCTCGGATTGAAGATTCTAAAAAAGGGAACGAAGGGAGTATTATATATGTGCCCTCCCTTGAGCGTAGATAGGAGGTTCTACAACTTAGGGCTCAAAATCAGAAAGGGACCATAAAATAGTTTGCATATATTGATTATAAGGTTTTGGTGGCTCAAGGTACAAACTACAAAGTAGGTAAACCGGTTCTTTGTTACTTGTTAGTATGTGAACCATTTTTTTAAAAGTATATCAAACTATAAATTGGTGAAATTGTTTTTCTTTTTCAAATTAACAATAATTTTAGGTTCAACTTCATTTATTAAAAAATACCCGATTACAAATCTTATTAATAAAGTGTGCACCCTACTACCATTTTCACAATGCGAGCGCGTGTGCAAGCATATATATATATATACACGCACATATACTACATGGGCACACGTACTCACAAACATACAAGTACAAACACATAACCAATATATCATAATTAATCAAATACATATAAATAAAAGATGAATTTCATACCATTTGTTGTTGTTGTAGTGGGAATTAGATTTGAATTTGGATCCATTATAGGACGTTGAGCAATGAACTTCCTATTGCAAAAGTATTTCAACAAATTAAACTACTTATATGAGTAACCATTAATTTTAGGCGAAATTGGTCTCAACAACACCAACTATGACTTGGGTGCAACCAACAACACAATCTTTGACTAATAGCCAAAACAACACCAAATAAAGCTATGGGTGCATCACATGTCATTAATGACATCAGAGTCCCAAAATTTTGCCAAAGACACAAGATTCCACCGTAGCTTCAATATTTATATTTTTTTTATTAATATTTCAAGGAAAATATTATATTTTGTTTTCCCTTTTTCATTATAAAAGAACAGACTAATGATTGACCGATTTTTCCTCTCTCTTCAATATATATTGTTTCTTCGATTTCACCAATGAATATTTTTTATGAATTATGATCTTTTATACTGTTTGATTGTTGGATTTTACAGTGATTTGACTGAGATACTTTATGTTTGGTGTTATTTTCAATATGTTATGGCCTTGTTTGGCAAATGGCTTTTTGATGGCTTTTTGGTTGGCTTTTGGCTGTTGGCTTTTTAATCTGGTCAAACAGCCAAAAAATATGTTTGGTAACTGGCTTTTTAGTTTGCTGAAAAGCTAGCTTTTCCGCCAAAAATGAAAAGCTAGTAACACTAGCTTTTTGGAGTTGGCTTTTGGCTTTTCACTATCTAAATTACTTTTTTGTCCTTATTTTTTACTAATTAACTAATAGTTAATAATTAATAATTAATGATTAATAATTAATAATTAATAATTAATGATTAATAATTAATGATTAATAATTAATAATTAATAATTAATAATTAATAATTAATAATTAATAATTAATAATTAATAATTAATAATTAATAATTAATAATTAATAATTAATAATTAATAATTAATAATTAATAATTAATAATTAATAATTAATAATTAATAATTAATAATTAATAATTAATAATTAATAATTAATAATTAATAATTAATAATTAATAATTAATAATTAATAATTAATAATTAATAATTAATAATTAATAATTAATAATTAATAATTAATAATTAATAATTAATAATTAATAATTAATAATTAATAATTAATAATTAATAATTAATAATTAATAATTAATAACTACTCCCTCCATTTCTTTTTGATGTATCCATTTGGAATCTGGTGTGGTTTTTAAGAAAATTGGAATATTGGTTTGTATGGGTATAAGTGTAATGATTGGGTGTAAGAGATTATAATAAATAAAGGAGTGAGAAAATAATAAAGAAATAAGGTAAGAGAGAGGAGTGATAATGATGGGTGATAAAGGAGATGAGAGAGTGGGTATATGGGGAAGGGAAAAGAATTAAATATTATGAGTGGGCAATATTAGGTGGGAATATGAGTAGAATCTTTAGGTATTTTGGTAATTAGATAGAAATGTAAGAGTATTTTAGGATAAAATGTATGTCCAAAAATAGAATAGATTCTAAATGGATACAACAATATGAAACGCTTAAAATGAAAACGGATACAACAAAAAGAAACGGAGGGAGTAATAACTAATAACTAATAACTAATAACTAATAACTAATAACTAATAACTAATAACTAATAACTAATAATTAATAACTAATAACTAATAACTAAAAGTTAATAATTACGGAGTACTCCGTACTAATTAATGACTAATAACTAAAAGTGAATAATTAATAAATAATTATTTATTAATTAATAATAATTAATCATTAATTATTAATTAATAATTAATAATTATTATTAATTTAATTATTATTAATTATTAATTATTAATCATTGATTATTAATTATTAGTTATTAATTATTACTCCATAATTATTAATTAAAATAATAATTTATTAATACTATTGCATAAAGTAATTTATTTTTAAATTTATATTTTATTTATTTGTAATTACGTTTTACTCCGTACATAATACAAAGTATGTATTGAAAAATGAATAAAATTCATTAAATGTCCTTAAATGTCATTTTACATAGCTACAGCCAACAGCCAACAACTGATTTTACCAAACATATTTGTAACCAATCCATAGTCAAACAGCCAACAAAAGCAGCCAACTTGAACAGCCAGTCAAACCAGCTAAGTAAAACAGCCGACAGCCAACAGCCAACAGCCAATTGCCAAACAGGGCCTATGTGTTTATTACCAAATAAAAAATAATAAAAAATACTGTAGAATCGGAGGATTCTTAGGACTTCGATGTCAATTTTACATGTGTTGCACATATACTCCCTCCGTCCCGGAATACTCGACCCGGTTTGACCGGCACAGAGTTTAAGGGACTTGAATTGACTTATTTAATTTAATAGGTAGTAGTTGATAGTGAGGTATTATTTTAATGTAGTTAGTGGGAAATGTGTGAAGGGGTGGGGTTGGGGGAGAGTAGGGGTTGAATTTTTAATTATTTTTTGTATGGAGTAGGGGTAGGTGGGTTAATAGGGGTGAAGTGAGAAATAATATAATATTGTTAGAATATTTCCATTTTTAGAAACGGGTCAAGTATTAAGGGACGGTCCGATAAGGAAAACAGGTCAAGTATTCCGGGACGGAGGGAGTAGTTTTAGTTAGTGTTGTTTTAGCTATTAGCTAAAGGCTTTGTTGTTGGGGGGCACCCAAACGAGAGTTGGTGCTGCTGAGTCCAATTTCTCCTTAATTTATATAAGAAAATACAATATCACCTCATAATATATCTCCGTACAATATCAATAAAACCCCCTCAATTTCTAATTGATCATTCTGTTTTACTTTTTGCATGCTTTTCAACTTTATAAGCCTAAATAAAGACGTACGTAGTATTATATAAAACAAGTTTCTTGTAGAATTATTAAGAGAATATTAGATTCTACTTTTGTTGAAATCTATTAAGATTTTAAATGAGAATATCAATTAGAAATGGGGGAGTGATAATGTTTATAATCATAATAATAATTAAAATAATAATAGTAATAGTAGTAAATTAATAACAAATGAATAATAATAATAATAATAATAATAATAATAATAATAATAATAATAATATTTATGTTCATTCGGAGGAGGGTGAATGTTTATATCTAATTTTCTGCTACATATTAGTCCGTACATATAAATATTACTATTGGTATTACTAATAGTTAAAAATATCAGCTACTTTTCTAGAAAGGATATCGATTTTCCTTTTGAATTTTACTCTTGACCTGTCACATCATTCTACATATAAGATAGATAGATAGAACTTAGTAAAAAAAATTACCTTGACGGAAGATTTTCTTTGATAGAAACATATTGTTTCCAATAAGGATTAGTTGATTTATGTGTTGCCTTCTTCGTACCACCATGAAAGGCTCTAACGATAAACTCTTCACCCCTTGCCCTATAAATATTTAAATGGTCATATGTAGCGTACATTCATAATTGGAAATGAATAAAAAAAGTCCTACTTATCAAATTGATATTATACCAAAGCAAGCGAAACATTTTCGAATTGTGTTTTATAAATTATAATTCATCCGTTTTATATTTTCTGGTTGACACTTCTTGATTTTATGATGTTGTTCATATACTCTATTTTTATTATCTTTTATAATTTGTAGTTAAGAAAAATAAACATTCATGTAGTATTTTGTTAGATGCATCTCATTGCACATTTTTGAGACAAATTTGTCAATTACTACTGAGTAAGGAAGCCTCTTTGTCAGTTACTACCTATTATGATCTAGAAAATTGGAATACAATTACTTATACAGTTATACTACTTTACCCAACTTTATGGTAATTGTGTCATGTAATTGTAAATGATGTCATATTGTTTCCTTTATTGTGCTTTTAATATAGAAGTAATTTTGCAGATGGAGGTAATAATGATGGTAGAATCAAGCAAAAGAATGCATCAAAAGAATACATAATCAAATAGTATATTGGTAGGTTTTAGGGGGAAGATTTTTAGGTCCCTATTTATTTCTTTTATTAAAAGTCACATTAAACTTCAGTTCTATTCGACTTATTTTGTTTGAACTTATATTTTTTGAACTTATCCGATCTTATTTATTTGAAAAGGCTTATTTTGTACGAAATAAACTTGTTTGTGTGTAATATGTATAAAAAAATCAATTTTTTTTTTATGAACTTATCTGAACTTAGCTGAACTTATCTTGAATTTTATGAAATTATTTTGTTTGAAATAAGTCAAACAGAACAAGCCTAAATTAAGTTAGTATTTATTGTAGTTGCATTCCAGCTGGTAATTTTCAACTTTCGAATTAAGAGCGAAAGTAAAGGAGATCCATTTTCAAGTGCAATTTGTTATTTGTGTTTTTGTTGAGGACTCTCCTACTTTTACTTACCCAATTAACTTTCTTTTATCTCATATACTCTTATTTTATTAAATTAATGTCTCTCCAGTAATTATAACCAACACAATATAATGAAGGGAGTAACACATGTTCGGAAGTATAAATAAAGGAGAGAAAATGGACAATTAGAGGTATGAAAAATCTTTCCAAAATTACTACCAAAGGAACACAATAAAAATGACCAAAAAGGTTTTTCATCATGTGTGAATATTAACATATGATATTAGAAATGTCAATGGGTTTGTTGCTCGAGTTATATATAGTTGGATAATGATTAAATATATTGATGGTTCATGTTATTTATTGGATAACATGGTAAAAGAAAAGTGTTAGCTAGAAAAGAATAGAGGGCATATGCCAGTTCAAATAACCCGTCGGTGTAATTTAAATACATTAATGGTTAAAGTTATTTATTGGATAACATGGTAAAAGAAATTTATTAACTAAAAAGGAATGAAGGAAGTATGACTGTTTAATGACCTACCGATGTTATTTAAATATATTAATTATTATAGTTATTTATTAGATAACATGGTAAGAGGAACGTGTTAACTAAAAAAGAATGTAGGAAGTATGACAGTTTAAATAACCTACCGATGTTCAAAGTTAGATAACCACTTCAAATAAGCAACGCCAAAATATATATTTACGAAAGGTCTATATAATGTCGATTTCTCTTCATCAACCATACATGCTCGATATCCATGTTCTCTATAAAAAAAAAACAAATGTTGAGATGATTACGATTTTTTATTACAAATTAAGTTTTCAATTTTGAGAAAAATATATATTGGAGTACAAATTTACCATGTTTCAAAAAAAATTGCAACACTTTGACTAACGTGTCTGCTAGGATACAACTTTGACCATAATTATCTTTTAAAAAATCTTAAAATTTAAAATTTATTAAATATATAATGAAATCAATTCAACGATATTTTACTTGATAACATTTGCTTTTAATAAATTAGTAAAAATATATGGCCAAAATTGATTTACGAATAGTTCCAAAACTAAAAGTGTTGCAATTTTTAAAACAGGTAAAGCATATCATTATTTGCACCTGTACATCCAATTGCAAATTTTTGGGGAAATTTGCATAACACCTAGGGTTGTTTCTTTTGTTTTCTTTATGTATCGTGTTGCAAGAACTTGTCTATCACTTTCTAATTCGGCAATAGCACAAATCATATCCTGCACGAAACAATAAAACACACATAGTAGCATAAGTCGAAGTTTAACCAACTATGCAACTCATGAATAAAAATGAATTAATCAGAAATTTTAAACATGTTGACCTCGTGCTTTTAGGTTTTTTGTTTGAACCCCCCCTAATATGTCCCTCAAGAAACCCACAAGTAACTAGAAAATGTATCAAACGAACTATATGTAATCAAAGAAACCCAATTAACAAAAGTTATTGGATGATTTTTAAGAAAACATAAGGTCACAAAAGTCTTTTTTACCAATAATAAGGTCGTTCTAGAAAATTGAAAAAAAATTGTTTCCATCAAAAGAAAACACAAAAAATGGTATCATGTTAAATTTCCCTTATAAAATTTAATCGAATATAGGACTATAAAGATTTGCTCACGAAAGAAATACGTACTTCATTAATTAATAATCAAATAGATCTTAAGTTTTTTTTTGTAAGGTCACGAGTAAAAAGAATAAGGGTTGGTAATTTGCAATTACAATAGCTTTTATCGTTGCCTTTTTTACTTTTTAGGTTAAGTGAACTAGGGTTACTATAAATTAAGTTTTCTAATCTCTCATAATTTTTGGGGCTTACTATTTACCGCCCCATATTACTCAAAACCGCCCTAATATTTTACCCATATACCCCCTTTATTTACCCCCTCATTTTAGCATTTACCATTATCCTTTACCTTTTCCCTTTTTACCGCCCACCCTAAACATAATGTGAAATAATTTTTACATGGCCGAGACTACCAGTGGAACATCAAATTCACAAGAGGATTTTTTTTCGGAAAAAAATATTCAGAAACTTATGCATTTCTAGTTTGTACCATGGTACAGACTTATGAAGTTTAAGCCTGTACCATGGTACAAACTTATGAGTTTTGAGCTCCGACCATGGTATAGACTTATGTAGTTTAAGCTCGTACCATTGGTACGATCTTAAACTACATAAGTCTATACCATGGTCGGAGCTCAATACTCATAAGTCTATACTATTTAATGTTTTGATTTGTTGTTGAATTTGATGTAATTTGTTTCGGAGAAAAGATTAAGAGACTTATGCATCTTAAGCTTGTACCATGGTACAGACTTATGAATTTTAAGCTCGTACCATGGCAGGAGCTTAAAATGCATATGTCTATGCCATGGTGTGAGCTTAAAATGCATAAGTCTATGCCATGGTGTGAGCTTAAAATGCATAAGTCTCTACCATGGTGTAAACTTAAAATGCATAAGTTTGTGGAATCAAAATTAAATTAGTATTTTTTTAATTTATTGATTAATGTACTTATTGACAAATAAAATTGCTTGGTTTAAATAATTTTTTTTATGGGTGTATGGTGGTGGTTTGGATGAAGATACTTTATCTCTTCAAAATAGATGGGGTAATTAATTTGGGAGAAAAGTTTCATTATATAAGGATATTAAAGTAAAATAGTGGGGCGATTTTGAGTAATGTGGGGCGGCTTTTAGCGCTCCACTAATTTTTTTGGCTACAACATTAATTTGTAATAAATGCAATACTTATCTCAAATTCTTGCCCAAAAAATAAATTTCTAAGTGGTGGAATACCTACTTTGTACTTTTTCCTTGATCTTTAATGCTATTTTTATACTCCACTGCAACATAAAGATTATTTTGTTCACATTTAAAATCAGTACAGATTTATATTGAAATGAAAATAAATACATTAATTTACATTAAAAAAAACATAACTATAGTTCATCTTTAACAAGTCACCATTTTTTGTTTCTCCAACCACACAAATCCTTTTAATTCATCATTTCTAACGTATCACTTTTTTAAGAAAATATGTTTCACTTAAAAGTAATCTTGTCCTTAATTACCTTCACTAACACCCACCTTCTCCAATCTCCACTAATAAGCATCATTATAACTTATATGATCATTATAACTAAGGGTGTAAGTTGGATGGGCTAGATTGGAATTCACCACGTTTATATCCAATCCAAAAAAAATTGGACTTGGATATTTGAGTCCAAGTCAATCCAAACTTTTTCCGAGTTCATTCTGGTCAGATCCATGTAAACTTCCTTGATTCTAAATTAAGTCCAATCCCATCCATTTTGTTTTTAAACGAAACTTGTGTTTAGCCAGGGCAATGCACTTGTTATATGTTTTTTAGAATTATGTTCATATATATATATTTGATATTTGAAAATAAATTTGTTCAACAATTATCTGAAAGAATGACAAAGATGTTGATGAAAAAGTTGAAGGTGATAAATGGAGGTTATGAATATGATGAGTTTTTTAAATTAATTTTAAGAAGAGTCAATTAATATCTTTATTTTTAAAAAAAAAATATGAAAATGAAATGGAGTTTTGAAAAGATGACAAGTGGCATGTAAGTGTTTGTGTTTTAAAATATTACCCCCCGTTCCAGATTAGTTGCTAATACACTTACCTTTTCACAAAATTTTAGGTGATAAGTGGTTGTTTGGTTATCAATATAATTGTTATTTTACTAAAAAAGTAGATGTGATAGGAGTTAGTGGTGTATTTTTTAAATTGAATGAGAGAGGGTATGAGGACAAAAAAAAATTAGTGGGAAGAGAGAGACAATATAATAATTGTGGGGTCATTCCACATTTACAAGTGTAACAACTAATCTAGGACAACCGAAAAAGAAAAGTGTAACAACTAATTTGGGATGGAGGGAGTAGTATATATACTTTATTTAATTAAAAAAAAAAGTTAAACTATAGTGGTATGAAGATAAATGCTAATAAAGTAATAATACTCTTACCGATTAAATATTGGCTAAGGAATCCTTTAATATATACAAATACAAGTCACTCTTACATAAAGGAAAAACAAAAGCTAAAAGTTAATCAAGCAACATATATAGTTGTAAATAACAATATGTCTTATACACCTAAATACTTAGCCGAAAAAATGTTTCAATTCTTAAACGACATAAACTTTAAAATCTATTAAAACTCACTAATCAACCATCACAACTGGAGAGCGAAAGCGAAAGAAAAAGAGGGTGAGATATTTTTTTTTAGGTTATGTGTTTTATATAGAGTATACATTAAGTTTTTTTTATTGCCCATAACAAATAAAAGCTCAAAAATCACATATTTCACAATATTATCAAAATTATATATGTTTATATATAATTAAAAATTAAAAAGTTTGGACTTACTTGGATTTTTGGACTCCAAAAGGTTGAATCCAAATCCAGTCCAAAAATAATAGGACTCATAAATTTTAGTCTGAATCTAATCCAAACTTTTTCAAGTCTGGTCCAGTCCAAGAAGTTTGGACTGAATTGGATTGGATAGGACCTTGACTTTTTGCAGGCCATTTACAACCCTACAGATGACTGATATGTTCATATTTTATAGTGTTTTTACTCCAGTCTCGTACGCACTTTTGTTCTTAATTGCGCTATTTGGAGCGACTTTAGTGCTGATGTGCTCCTTGTAGTGTGTTTGTAGTTTCAGGTTAATCATTGTAGGAATTAGCATACTACTCATTTGAATCACTACACGAGATTATGTACTTTAGAGAGCACGAATATTGAGTTGGAATTAAGAGTTTTGAAGCAAAGGGAATAACGAAAGAAGTAGAAAAATGATTGTAGTCCACTATTTTAATCATAACACAAGTTCTGAAAATCTAAATGAAGTGATTATAATTGGGTTGGATTCTAGACTTCAAGATCTTTCCAATGAGTGGTCACTCGTCTGATTCCGACTTATAACGAAGGAGATATGGAGTTTTGAAGATAGGTAATTGTGCAATTGTAAGCGCGCCCGATCAGGCGAATGTCTGCCCGTCGGGCGATGGGCGCCCGATCGGGGGATGCCTGCCTTTTGGGCGAGTTACGAGTTGTTCGTTCGATCGAGCGGCCCATTGCCCGATCGGGCGACGACAACCTATGTGCGCGTTTTACTTATTTTAATTCCGGTTTTTGTTTTGTTTTTTGGGCAAGACTATAAATGTGAAGCCCTTAGTTCATTGTAGGACATCTTATTTCTCATTTTTGATCACTTAGTTTATTTTAGTACTTAGTTTTATTCTCTCAAATATTGTCAAACACGTAGTTTTATTTCAATCAAAGATTCAAGCTTTCATTATTCATTCCACATTCCTTTAGGTATTAATTCATTCCTTGCTTTATTATTTTATTTTAGTCATGTTTCCAATTAATATGTTTGCATTGTTTCCTTCAATTATGCATGAGTAGTTTATTATCTAGGGTTTGGGAATCCATGAACTAATATGAAGGGATGAACTATTATTGTTGATTGTTGGTATTGTTGGTTGATTTCCTATTGGTTGAATTCATTTGCTATGCGATTAGGTTTGCGCAGGTTTAATTGTATTAGCCTAGTAATATCAAGTTAAAATTCGATAGATGCAATTTGATGTTTAGGCTTGTTTCAAAAGGTAGAACTGGGGTTAATAAATTGCGAGAGCCTGTTAATTCCAAGTCTATGATTAGTATCGACTCGAGAGAGCATGGTAGCATGATTAATCTCTTTATTGATTATTAGTGATTGTTTATCATCTCGAATTATTGTTCATTGGTGAACCTATACCCTAGGTCTTTTTTTTAAATTGATTTATCTCTATTTAATTATTGTTGTAGTTTAATTATTCAAACCAACCAATTTCTTGTTTCCTGATAGTCTAGACCTTATTAATAGGAAGAACGTTGTTTCCCTGTGGATTCGATCTTGACTTCCCTTACTACCTGGTTAATTGAATTAGGTATATTTTTGATTAGGTGATACTACTTAAGCCTGTCAATGACAACTGAAATCAGACTACGACCACTAACAGTCTAACACCTAACATTAACGTTGTCGATTTATATACTCTATTTTATAATTACGTTTTCTCCCTTTCCAGTTTCTTTGCTCACTCGATTTTAATCTAAGTTAATAATATTATTTCTAATATTTATTGTAACAAATGTTTCTTATTTCTTATTCAAAATCAAATTATTACTATGAATATTTTTCTCATGAATTATCGATAATATTGTGAGGTCTAATTAAGTGTATAAGTATTTGGTGTATTTTTATTTTTATTTAATCAATAACAAAGATGTTTAAAATTAATTAATATAATAATTTTAAGTATTATACCGGGTTTTATATCATCTATAAAAACAAATTAAACTATCTATTACACAAACCCATATACAATTGTGTTTTAAAACAGGTACATCAATGACCTCAATTTATTTTATATAAGACCACCAATATTTTTTATTATTTACTTTTATTTGTATACTATATATTTTTGTTATAGTCTATAACATGATAAAAATCATTGAGGTATCGCAGGCCAAATTTCCAAATAAGGGGAAAATAAAATTTACCCAAAGGAAGGTAACATACTACCGTCGTCCCTTCAAGTTTTTTACAGTTACTATTTGCACGGACTTAATGCAATATTTGACCATTAATATATCCAATTACGTATGTCAAAAAATAATAAAAATTGATATTTTTGAAATACATATCGAGACTAATCTAACAAGATCTTACATGATAACGTTTTGATATATATAATACTGAAAATTTAGAGTCAAACTTTTATATTTTGGATACATATTACATTATGGTTATTAAAATCGTAAGATTCTACATTCAAATATGGTCCACTCGATTCACAATTCTACGCGATTCTACATTTTTTTCTTGACCAGCAAAACCCTCGTAAATTTAAATCACGCTAAGAAAGTTATTAATAGATGAATATTACTCCCTCCATTCCTAAAAGTTCTTCTTGTTTTCTTTTTTGGCATTCCTTAATGTTCTTCGGTTCTTCCTGTTTCTATTTTTGGACATGTTTTTTGTCCAAAATACCTTTATTCAACTTAATTACACACAATACCTAAGAATATTTTCATATTCTACCATCAATTTTCCCACCATCCCTTATTTAAATCATTCACATTTCCCCATTCACCCACCCACCCAACCCCACTTTTATGATTTTTTTATTACTTTATTAAAAATATCTTCACTTCCTTCATTTATTTATTATTTTCCTTCATTTCTTTATTACTTTCTCTTGAACCCAATCATTAATCTTACACCCAATCATTAAAAGATTTCATTTTCTTAATTTTCACCCCAAACCTCAAATAGGAAGAAGTTAAAGGAACAAAGGGAGTATTAATTATTGCGTTGAGCTAGTAACAACTATATATTTAAATTATTAAGATTTTCACCTATAGTATAAGAACTTTCAATGAAATTTGAGAATAAAATCTTGATTATGCTTGTTCGTCGAATCTTACGATTCTACGATTCGATTTTACAATTCGATTCTAAGAGTCCTTTTCGATTCAAAGTAGAATCTCGATTTTGATAATTAACTTTTCGGGACGAAGATAGTATTATTTAATTATTTTTAGCAAGGTTAATGTATTTAAGAAAATTTATATATATTTTACTAAAAAGTTAATTTTTTTATAATATATGACAAGGTACTAATAAGATGTAGGATTGTATGATCACAGTGGACATACCACATCTATTTGAGAATGAAAATGTCTGCGGTCAATAATCTCTGCAATGGCCTGAAATAAAAACATTTAAAACACGGTTAGGGTTGAAGTTATCAGTAATATAATCATTAAAATATTACAATTTAGTTAGGGTATAACACTACAACTTGTTACAACTTACAAGTAAAAAAAAAAAAAATTTATTATTATAATTTTTTTTGAGGAAAGAAAACACCATTTATTATTTCCCATTTAAAAATATAATCCAAAATCTACTAATACATTGAGCTTGCTAAAAATAAACACCCCATTCCCTTTCCATCCATCCCAATTTTATTTGTACCTTTCTATTTTTGACATGATCCATTATTATTTTATTACTCCACACTTCTTACTTACCCCTACTCAAACTTAGAGTCCCACACCTCTCTCATCCGCTCTTTCATTCTACCTACTTTTTCAATAAAATTATTTGATAACCACACTTCAAACTTCACATAAAACTATGTGTCATGATAAGTAGACACTCTAATTTGGAATGCGGGACATATTAATTACAAAGATTTCATTTTATTAGAATCTCACAATATTTCAAATGGACTAAACAAAATGGAGGGGGTAATACAAAATGCACCAATAAAGAAAAACAAGGAAAGTAGCCTAGTAGGTACATGCTCAAGGAAATGAGATACGGAGTACTCCCTCCGTCTCTTTTTGTTCTTTATGTCTGGCCTTTTGCACGTTTATTAACGACTAATTAATGTGCATTGAAATTCCTCTATTTTTTTTATTTAAACAAGGAAAATTACGTTTATTTATAATGTTTCACTCTTATCAAAATTTTGATATTGAGAAAATGAGAAAAAGTTAGTGTCACAATAGAAAAGTGTGAGAGATTAAATGCCCCATTGAATTTAATTGGTTAAAATAATCATTGAACACAAATTTTGATAGAATATTAAAACATTTATGTGATAATATAAAAGGAAATGTAATGAACATTTTGAGATGCCCAAAAAGGAAAACGTAAAAAACAAAAAGAGACAGAGAGAATAGTATTTATTTCACCGTGCAATTCTAATTTTTAATATTTTTTTTCTAATATGAAATTTCAAATATTGATGGCTTGGTCAAATATGTGCATGAAATAATGAAAACGCATGTGGAATAACTCTGGAGTATAAATTGGTTTACAAATTTATCTTAAACAATGTAGTTTATCTAGACAACTTAGCGAGTAACTATATCCAGTTGTATAAAACGTAGTTTTCACATGCTTTATTTACGTTATTAAATAAATAAGATGAATATAGTACACATATATAATTATTATAAAAAAAAGAAAATCTGACAAATATCTTAATTTTACCCTCATCTCAGTTTGTGTAAGGAATGGTTGTCCATCTGGATCTCTTGAAAGGTGAACTTTTTGGCCCTTTGTTTCTCCAGAATCAAGCCATTCCGTTCTAACTTGAGGATTTAACCATAAGGCTTCAATATCTAATGGGTGAACGCAATCATCCCAATATTTAAAAGTCGTTGCCATTTTGCGATGTCTTCTTAATATAGCAAATAAATATATATTAACTGATCAAAGAAAGAAAAATAAAATTATATTCCAAAGTAATTAACAAGTATAATTTGAAAAAATGATCACCAAATTAACTAAAACAAAAAGTTATTCTCCTTAAGAAACACACAGTTTCATATTTATTAATATGTAATATCTAATCAAATTTAAATGTCTATATACACCTGCATTTTAAAAGAAATTTAGAGTTTTATTATCCATTCTTACGCATATTTTTTTAAAGTAGTCACACAAAAATACATAAATATGGGATTTTTTTTAACATTGGTCAATATAAAAAAAAACATTTTATTATTATTTAATGCAACTATCAGGTTATCAAAGTTATTCTTTTGTAGATGTCATATAACTCTTTATTAATGAATTAATTATTCTTTCAGAAAAAAGTGATTAACAATTAATATTTAACCTTAATGTTACTTTCAAACAATTAAAATGCAATTAATTATCAAAAATAATAATTAAAATGCAATAGATAAAGTTGTTTATAAATATCCTACCAAATTGTTGGTGGTTTATTCTAACCAATTAATTCTTAAAAATTGAATTCAAACAGAATTATCATGCATTATAAATCGTAATTTTGTATACAGAAAAATATCACCTTGAGATGTATGTTTATCTACCATGACATTATCGAGTGATTAAATAAGAGGCGCAATGATGTGGATAAGTTTCATGCAACCTATATATCATAGTAATACAAAAGGCAATGAATTATTAAAGTACCTTTGATAAATTTGAAGAGCATAAGCTATAAATATAATTTCAGGAGAAGAAAAGTTTTGACATTGATTTAAAAAATAAAATAAGCATTTGTTGCAATAAAAAGGAAATTCTCTTTGTATTTAATTAAAAATATTTACGTTTTTTGCTTAGCAAAAAATCATATTTCCATGTATCTATAGAAATCGTTGTTTAATTTTAAATTTAGTTATATTTACAACTGTTATGATGAGGAAATGAAGATAAGTTTCCTATAAAAAGATATAAGAGATAAGGTGATACAAATTTGAAAATTTAAATATCTTCCACCTATATAAAAAAGCCACACAAGCCTTCTTTTTTGCACAATTTTATTAGCCAACATCGCCCTTTGACTTGGATGTGATTTACAAGTCAAATAATTTTTTTTAACTTTTTTTTTGTTTTAATTAGTTGCATTGCATGCAAGACACATGTCATGTGATATATCTACTTTCTATGAATAAGTAACTGTAGACACCAAATTTTGATCCCCGTTTTTGTTATATTTTTTACTTCTTTTTCTTTTCATGTTGTACAATTCCGTTTTTTTTTATAATTATAATCATGGAAATAATTACCAATAATTAACAACTTTAAAAGAACAACACGAACAACCAAAACGCGAATAACAATAATAAAATAAATAATAATACTTCATTAATATTTTCCAAAAATACACATAATCCTTACAAAATGTACTTCTACCTTAAGATTAATACAAAATCAAAGTACAATGATAGAATGTGTATTTTTTGTCTAGTCTTGTCTCGCCAGAAAACTCGTAATCTTCACTTACTCATAATAATAAAAACCACTATGGCCATTAACAAGGCTATTAGCCCCATAATATAGACCATGTATAATTTTAACATTCGTATGTCCTCCTGAACCGAAGAAAAAGGATTTTCTTGCTTGTTAGGAACCATGGTGGCCGTGAAAATGAAGAAATGGATGGGTTTTGGGTAAGATTAAGAATGAGAAGATAAGAAATAAGTGGTGAATGGTGGATTGGATAAGGAAAATCTCTTTTTATAGGGTGAAAATCTTAATCGTATATTTACTATTTATCATAGTATATTCGTATACGACGGGTATAATAATCTCTGTGTACACAATAACCTTTTTATTACCATATAACCAAGTTTATAATAATTAGGGGACCCCTCTAATAATGTAGGGAAACATGAGTTTATATATATACGAATTTAAAAGTTGGTCTTTTGGGGTAAGTAATATATGCCCCTAGTTAACCTTGTACTATGACACGGATTAATATACTAAAAAGTTCAAGGAATATGATCCCAGGACGAAAAGTTTGAGTCTACGTACGCACGATTGCCTCAAGATATGACTAATTCGGAGTTTTTAAGTATGCCTTATTTCGTCATATGACTAAGTATAGAAAGCTTAAGGACAAAAAGGTCTGAACAGTGACGTTAAATAATAGACTAGGACAACACGGGTAAACGAACACGAGTAAAACGGCAAGTTTGGCCCATCACCTTCACTATATATAGTAGATGTTAATTATTATATTAATTATATTATATTATATTATATTTTATATATCTTTATATATATGGGGATGCATTGAATCTAGTAATAATGCAATGTCGGTGTGGTAATAATGCAATGTTGGTCTTGAATGATGATAAGTTGTGATGAATACAAGCCCCACTTTTGTATTCTTATACGAAGGGTCAATAGTTATGATGAATTATGCCGCAAACATCGCAACGTAAAATCTGCAATGATAAATTCATACGCATTCCCATCCTTTAAACTGTACGATTTACTCATCTTTTTTATCATCTCACTATTCACACAATATTTTCAATTCAACAAGAACGAAAAATTTGCAACCTCCAATTTATATTATGGGTATGATTAAAAATAGAAATTTATCGGACAAGGATAATAAGTATCCCGATAACATGAGAAAATAATAGAAGTTATAATAAGGGAAAGTAAGTTGAGAGAATGATATGATATTGACCATAAAATAAGGCTTAGTGCGGCTGCTGTAACTTTCACTCTGGGGCACGAAAAGACAAGATTTTTGGTGGAAAAGAAGGGCTATATGTCCCGAACAGGCTGACCAAATTTTAGCAAATACAGACCACGTTTGACCCTTGATCGGAGGTGTTTCGTGGGACTGCCCCTCAAAAAACAGGAATGAAGAACAAGTGTATACTCACTCTTTTCTTCCCTTTAACTAACTAAATTATGTTACCCCTCTAATATCTACACATGGAAAAAAAAAGGTTGGTAAAATAATGCCAAGTAGATCCCTTTGGCTTATACCTAATCAGTTATCTGTACAATCAATAACGTAGACTGTATAAATTTGAGGTTAGATTGTATAAAGTAGAGTTTAAGATTTAATTATATATGTAACAAGATGACGGGTGGTCGTGCCTAACGTCAGGTAACGGGTCATAATTTCTCATGGGAGATACCTACATTGTCCACATCTAATAACCTTTACGCCCCGAGGCCAAAATAGGTAGTAACTCTTACGAAAAATAAGTGTTCTTATATTTTCAAGAGTAAGTCCCAAAACTTCAAGTAGGCTACCACTAAAATACTTAAAGTAATAAGCTTTCCCACATAAAAGGTGATCCAGGGACCGGGCTCATAAATATGTGGACAATTATTTCATAAGAGCAATGAGATATATACGTTATATTAGTGAGTGGGTCATCGGCTATATGAAAAACAAAAAGGTCTCGCTAGAAAACACCACTTATTTCCGTAGCCCCACTGTATGAATAAGGACGTAAGGTTATGTCCCAACAAACTAACACACGACAAGACTCAGTGCGGAGTAGTAGATGTAATCACCCGTCTTTAACGCTCATGTGACGTACTACGTGATTATAAAATCCGTACAGGTAAACAAATACCGCATAATTAACTATCTAAATTTGTATTAACCCGTACTCGTACATGTATGTACAAACGCGAATAATCAAAGGAAAAGTTCCAAAATCTATTGTTATATGCGACATTACGCAACCCTAAAATATTTTTTTATATATTACTAACAATCTTGTTTTTTTTTAACAAAAAATTATCATTTTCATTAAAAATAAATTAACGGTTTCATTAGGGTCTTTTTATTAAGTTTTACTCTTTTAGAAACATTGATAAATATTTATGTCGGAAATTTTATTTCATCAGTTTAACTCTAATTCAGTATAATTTATCAAAACAAACAAATAAAACGAAAATAGTAAAATAAATAGTTACATAATCTTTTTGAAATCTTGTATTAAATTTATGTCATGATTACAAAATATTTATATTTATTGCAAAATATTTTATAATTAATTTTATTTTCAAAAATTATTATAAAATTACATTTTTTTCTATAAATAGCAACAAAAATTTAACTTCAAAACCCAACAGTTTCAAAAAACAAGCAAATTTCTGAAAATTCTTTCTAAGTGAGTTTTTTTTAAAAAAAGTTACTAGAGTTTTCATAAAAAAAATTAAAAAAAAGGTTCTTATAAAAAAAAAAGCTTAATTGTCTTAAGTATTTTATGTAATTTGTGAGAATTTTCCTTTCACCAAAAAACACAAAAAAACAAAAAAATGTAAGTAATTAAGAAATTTTTATCTTACAAAAAAAGATCAGTATTGTTAATTAAAGTATAAAAAAAAAGGGTTATATTAATCATTTCATCAAAGGTTAAAATAGCTACTTCCGGATCAAGGTACATTTTCTCAATCCTTAATCTAATTTATTCTGATTATTATTGTGGACTAACATATTTGTTTCCATGTGACATTACGAAAAGGATTTATCAAGATATTAGGTGCTAATTTGCCCTAAATCTATGATAATATTTTATTAGCAACTGATCCTATTGGTGAAGTTTTTAGAGCCGGTGAGATTTGAGAGTTTTGTGTTTAATATTATCTGCACTTTTATTGTTTGGATGATTAAATTTTAGTTCAAATTATTTTATCAAAAAACATGAATGATATTGTGCATAAAATTGATTAATAAGATAATGACAATAATAATTTCTTCCAAATAATTTTAATTTTTAAACACACTTTAAATAATATCATAAAGATATTAATTTAAGTCGAAGTTTGCAAAAAGAATCAAGTCAAAATCACTTCCCTACCAAAAGTTATGTACTTTTTAGCTAAAAACAATTAAAAGACAAAAACGATATGCACGACTTCATAAAACGTCATTTTCATACCATCTCGGTTAATTTTCAGTCAAAGACTCCTAAATATGAATTAAAGTACATAAGAATATCTTTCCAACCATATATGACTTGAAATTTTCGGAGATTTCTAGAATAAACGACGAATATTTTCGTGTTAACTATCTAAATAAGATTAATTACTTAAACCACAAAAATAAATGAACTTAATCTAAGATTTATAAAAAATTGTTGAAACACCATTGAAAGTAAATAATATTGCCTTCTTAATGGTATAAAATTTACCTCAGTTAAATCTTTTTTATATATAAATTTTCTTAACTAAAAGTTAATTATTAAATACTAATTAAGAAAAATCTAAATTTTCCTTTTTTTAAATCCGAAAATTATAAAATATTAAAATGAAACAGAGGATATAATGTCTTATAAAAGTCTATTGCCCCCTCGTAAAAGTTTTCTATAAAACTTTAAGTTAATAAAAAATAACAGAGATGACTTCAGAAACAAGTGAAAAACGTTAAAACTTTTAAATCTTGTAAGAGTTTATAAATAACAGAGATGACTTCAGAAACAAGTGAAGAAACGTTAAAACTTTTAAATCTTGTAAGAGTTTATAGATAACAGAGATGACTTTAGAAAAAGTAAAGAAAGATTTTTAAATCTTTAAGTTGTGTAACAATTAGCAAAAATGTTATAAAACAACTTTACTCAATCCCATAATAATAAATATGCAATTTAATCAGTTTTGTGCAAAATATCAAGTTTATTTTTGCCGAATTTAATCTTGTCATTGTATGGAGTGTGAAACATCTTGCTTGCTTGATCAATTAAGTCATAATGCATTTTAACGCATGATAATGGCCTTATTTCAAATTTGAGGTGTTAGGTTGACTTATCAATCATATAAGGTATTGAGATAATCCATCTCCATCAAAAACCCTTATTCACTATAAAATTCCGGTGGATTAAATCATAATCATATATGATTGAATAGTTGATTGTCCCTTTTATTTGGCGATGAGGCCTAGACGGATGTCTTACTTTGTTTGGTCAATTCCATTAGCCCAAACACAAAACCAAAAATAATCCCTCAATTACCCTCATGATTATAATTTTCTAAAAATACAATTATCAAAGAGAACCCCTAACAATTTACTACAAAAAACCATTTTGATCCATTCAAGCCGCCAATCAAGGCGCACATTCTCATTAAAATCGTCTTATTTAGAAGACCTTTATGGTAATCACTAATCGGTGTAATTTCCTCAACCCTAAGTGGATCATTTTGATTCTTAAAGTGAATTGGTTAAGGATCACAAAAACCTTATTCTAAGCAAAATAAAACCCAATATCATTATCCCTCAAACCCAAGTGGAATTGGCCATTTAAAGTGAGACATTCGTCCGAACTACGATGGTTTTGATCCGAGAGTGGATTCAAATCCCATGATGATCGGTACGTAGTGCAACTTCAATGCTCAAACCTATTGTAGGACCTGATTCTCGACCGACTATTATTTACCTTGAGAATCCTACATGAGAGTCTGTTCAGACTGTTTATAAAAGGTTTAGAGTCGCCACCCTATTTTTATCCGAACAGGGAACGGATTTTGTAAAACCATTTATGAAAAATTTTAGAGAAAACAATTTCGAAAATGATTAATAACTCCATAAAATAAAGGCATTTTCCTCTTTGAAAACTGATCTTTTGAAATCAAAAATTCGGGTTCGGGGTCTAGGATAAGAGAATCGAACGTCTGGAACTCGGCTTCTCTTCTATTCTAAAGAATAGGCTCTTACTATGACTTATATCTAGTTGATTTGATATATGTCTATTTGAGAATTTAGGTAAAAAAAACACATAGGTTTCACGTTGTCATACACATGCAAGCATACTAAAAAGGGGTTTCATTAAGCCAAGACAAGATTATTAACGCATGATAGGTTTGAGCATTGAAGTTGCACTATGTACCGATCATCCTGGGATTTGAATCCACTCTCGGATCAAAACCATCGTAGTTCGGACGAATGTCTCACTTTAAATGGCCAATTCCACTTGGGTTTGAGGGATAATGATATTGGGTTTTATTTTGCTTAGAATAAGGTTTTTGTGATCCTTAATCAATTCACTTTAAGAATCAAAATGACCCACTTAGGGTTGAGGAAATTACACCGATTAGTGATTACCATAAAGGTCTTCTGAATAAGACGGTTTTAATGAGAATGTGCGCCCTGATTGGCGGCTTGAATGGATCAAAATGGTTTTTTGTAGTAAATTGTTAGGGGTTCTCTTTGATAATTGTATTTTGAGAAAATTATAATCATGAGGGTAATTGAGGGATTATTTTTTTGTTTTGTGTTTGGGCTAATGGAATTGACCAAACAAAGTAAGACATCCGTCTAGGCCTCATCGCCAAATAAAAGGGACAATCGACTATTCAATCATATATGATTATGATTTAATCCACCGGAATTTTATTGTGAATAAGGGTTTTTGATGGAGATGGATTATCTCAATACCTTATATGATTGATAAGTCAACCTAACACCTCAAATTTGAAATAAGGCCATTATCATGCGTTAAAATGCATTATGACTTAATTGATCAAGCAAGCAAGATGTTTCACACTCCATACATTGACAAGATTAAATTCGGCAAAAATAAACTTGATATTGTGCACAAAACTGATTAAATTGCATGTTTATTATTATGGGATTGAGTAAAGTTGTTTTATAACATTTTTGCTAACTATTACACAATTTAAAGATTTGAAAAAACTTTCTTTACTTTTTCTAAAGTCATCTCTGTTATCTATAAACTCTTACAAGATTTAAAAGTTTTAATGTTTCTTCACTTGTTTCTGAAGTCATCTCTGTTATTTTTTATTAACTTAAAGTTTTATAGAAAACTTTTACGAGGGTGCAATAGATTTTTATAAGACATTATATCCTCTGTTTCATTTTAATATTTTATAATTTTCGGATTTAAAAAAATGAAAATTTAGATTTTTCTTAATTAGTATTTAATAATTAACTTTTAGTGAAGAAAATTTATATATAAAAAAAGATTTAACTGAGGTAAATTTTAGACCATTAGGAAGTCAATACTATTTACTTTCAATGGCGTTTCAACAATTTTTTATAAATCTTAGATTAAGTTAATTTATTTTTGTGGTTTAAGTAATTAATCTTATTTAGATAGTTAACACGAAAATATTCGTCGTTTATTCTAGAAATGTCCGAAAATTTCAAGTCATATATGGTTGGAAAGATCTTCTTATGTACCTTAATTCATATTTAGGAGTCTTTGACTGAAAATGAACCGAGATGGTATGAAAATGACGTTTACTGAAGTCGTGCATATCGTTTTTGTCCTTTAATTGTTTTTAGCTAAAAAGTACATAACTTTTGGTAGGGAAGTGATTTTGACTTGATTCTTTTTGCAAACTTCGACTTAAATTAATATCTTTATGATATTATATAAAGTGTGTTTAAAAAAATAAAATTATTTGGACGAAATTATTATTTGCATTATCTTATTAATCAATTTTATGCACAATATCATTCATGTTTTTCTGATAAAATAATTTGAACTAAAATTTAATCATCCAAACAATAAAAGTGCAGATAATATTAAACACATAACTCTCAAATCTCACCGTCCCTAAAAACTTCACCAATAGGATCAGTTGCTAATAAAAGATTATCATAGATTTAGGTCAAATTAGCACCTAATATCTTGATAAATCCTTTTCGCAATGTCACATGAAAACAAATATGTCAGTCCACAATAATAATCAGAATAAATTAGATTAAGGATTAAGAAAATGTACCTTGATCCGGAAGTAACTATTTTAACCTTTGATGAAATGATTAATATAACCCTTTTTTTTTATACTTTAATTAACAATACTGATTTTTTTGTAAGATAAAAATTTCTTAATTACTAATATTTTTTTTGTTTTTTGTGTTTTTGGTGAAAGGAAAATTCTCACAAATTACATAAAATACTTAAGACAATTAAGCTATTTTTTTTTATAAGAACCTTTTTTTTTAATTTTTTTTATGAAAACTCTAGTAACTTTTTTTTTAAAACTCACTTAGAAAGATTTTCAGAAATTTGCTTGTTTTTTTAAAATGTTGTGTTTTGAAGTTAAATTTTTGTTGCTATTTATAGAAAAAAATGTAATTTTATATAATTTTTGAAAATAAAATTAATTATAAAAGATTTTGCAATAAATATAAATATTTTGTAATCATGACATAAATTTAATACAGGATTTCAAAAAGATTATGTTACTATTTATTTTACTATTTTCGTTTTATTTGTTTGTTTTGATAAATTATACTGAATTAGAGTTAAACTGATGAAATAAAATTTCCGACATAAATATTTATCAATGTTTCTAAAAGAGTAAAACTTAATAAAAAGACCATAATGAAACCATTAATTTATTTATAATGAAAATGATAATTTTTGTTAAAAAACGATATTATTAGTAACATAAGAAAAATTTAGCGTTGCGTAATGTCGCATATAACAATAGATTTTGGAACTTTCCTTTGATTATTCGTGTTTGTACATACATGTACAAGTACGGGTTAATACAAATTTAGATAGTTAATTATGCGATTTATTTACCTGTACGGATTTTATAATCACGTAGTCACATGAGCCTTAAAGACGGGTGATTACATCTACTACTCTGCATTGAGTCTTGTCGTGTGTTAGTTTGTTGGGACATAACCTTACGTCCTTATTCATACAGTGGGGCTACGGGAAATAAGTGGTGTTTTCTAGTGAGACCTTTTTGTTTTTCATATAGCCGATGACGAGTAAATAGGTCTGGAGGTCCCTTAACTTTGCCAAAAGGAGTAGTTAAATCCCTCAAGTTTCAAAAGGAGCATTTAGGTCCCTCAAAATGGATGGAATAAGCTATTTTTATTAACACCGTTACATTTTCCGTTAAGTTCAATTAAATAATAATAAAACTGATTTTAAATAAAGGGAAATCAATTTACATGTGTATAAATGATTTAAAATAGCTTCTTTTGATTTTGACTTAGCTTTTTCAAGTTCCTTAGCCTTTTCATTTGCTTTTTCACCCTACACATTTCATCAAAACTGATTACAAATAGTTCTTACACTTAACTTATTAAACACAAAATCACAACATATATTAATAAAGGATAATCTAGTTACATGACAATGGTCCTTCCCCACTGTACAAGGCTAGTAAATACCCGTTGCCAACCCAATCCTCAAAAGGGTAATACACTTGAACCATAACATAAGACCAACCGAGTAACGGATACCATTTATGCACAATTTGATCCGACTCACGTTTGTTCGGCCCGGGATACAGACATGCTGGGATACAGACCAACTGCCTCGCGTACCTTCTGTTCACATGCCATCCATTCGTTTCATGTACTGCTTGAAGCCTTGGTTTGATGGCCATGATCTAGAACTCTCGAGGTGAGGCCCCACGAGGTGGATCCCTTCACAACACGCCTTTGTCGAAGATATATTTCGGGAGGAAAACGTGAATAGTGAGATGATAAAATTATACAGTTAGAAGATAAATGTACGGAGAGGTGAATTATTATCGCATAATTTACGCTGCAATTCAATCAATGGAGTCAAAGACTCAGTCACCAAGTAAATGTATGGCTAAAAAATTATACTGTATACCATTATGACAAACAAACAATGAGATTCCCATCAATTATGCAATTCACTTTGCCGACACACAAAAAATTTTCTTTTTTCTTCTATATATATATATATATATATATATATATATATATATATATATATATATATATATATATATATATATATATATAATAAACGTGACAAATTAAATCCGTCATTTTACCCGTGTTTGTTTACTTGGGTTGTCCTACTCTATTATTTAACATCATTATTCAGACCCTTTTTGTCCTTGACTTTTCTATACTTAGTCATATGACGAAATAAGTCATACTTAGAAACTACGAATTGGTCCTATCTTTAGGCAATCGTGCGCACGTAGACTTCAAAATCTTTTCATCCTGGGGTTACATTCCTTTAACTTTTTAGTATATCATTGTGTGTCATAGTACGAGGTTAACCAGGGGCATATATTATCTATCCCAAAAAAATCCACTTTTGACTTCATAAGTTATATAAACTTACGTGTCCCTACATTATTAGAAGGGTCCCCAAGTATTGTAAACTTGGTTATATGGTAATAAAAAGGTTATTGTATACACAGAGATCATTATACCCGTCGTATACGAATATACTATGATGAATAGTAAATATACGGTTAAGATTTTCACCCTATAAAAAGAGATTTTCCTTATCCAATCCACCATTCACCACTTATTTCTTATCTTCTCATTCTTAATCTTACCCAAAACCCATCCATTTCTTCATTTTCACGGCCACCATGGTTCCTAACAAGCAAGAAAATCATTTTTCTTCGCTTCAGGAGGATTTACGAATGTTAAAATTATACATGGTCTATATTATGGGGCTAATAGCCTTGTTAATGGCCATAGTGGTTTTTATTATTATGAGTAAGTGAAGATTACGAGTTTTCTGGCGAGACAAGACTAAACAAAAAATACACATTCTATCATTGTACTTTGATTTTGTATTAATCTTAAGGTAGAAGTACATTTTGTAAGGATTATGTGTATTTTTGGAAATTATCAATGAAGTATTATTATTTATTTATTATTGTTATTCGCGTTTTGGTTGTTCGTGTTGTTCTTTTAAAGTTGTTAATTATCGGTAATTATTTCCATGATTATAATTATAAAAAAAAAACGGAATTGTACAACATGAAAAAGAAAAAGAAGTAAAAAAATATAACAAAAACGGGGATCAAAATTTGGTGTCTACAGAATGCCCCACATTGATTGAGTTTTGTTAAAACGATAATCAATGTTTGATAAAAAAAAAGACACAAAATTTTGATTAAAATTGATTTAAAAGGGGTTTTGGTATCCAAAAGAAATGTGACAGCTGTGTGAAAACAGGAACCGGCTTGATATTTAGAAGTCCTGAAAGATTTTACTTGATTGATGGCTTGATGATTTGGAATCTGGAAAGATTTTAGTTCGCTTTGACTCGTTGCGGTTTGAGAAAAAACCGGCTTAATATTTTGAAATCCTTAAAGATTTGAGTACACTTTGACTCGTCGCGGTTTGAGAAAAACCGGTTTAATATTTTGAGATCCTTAAAGATTTCATTACACTTTGACTCGTCGCGGTTTGAGAAAAAACCGGCTTAATATTTTAAAATCCTGAAAGATTTGAGTACACTTTGACTCGTTGCGGTTTGAGAAAACCGGCTTGCTGTTTTGAAATCCTGGAAGATTTGAGTACATTTTGACTCGTTGCGGTTTGAGAAAACCGGCTTAGTATTTTGAAATCCTGAAATATTTGAGCGTACTTTGTAGTTTGGAAAAACTAGCTTGATGTTTTTATCTGAAATCCAAGATTTTTTTTTTTGCTAAGCAAGAGAGAAATATATTAATTGGATCAAAAAATTACACCTTAAGCCAATCCCAAGACATACAAACCAACTAGGTTGGTGAAGGAAATAATTCCCTTGGTCCAAGTATGCATTCTATGTTAAGTCTAATAAATGCGGTTCAGTATTAATTAACAAGTTAATAATTCAGTGAGATCAAGTGAGCTGAATGCCTAGCTAGAGGCCGCTTCAGTTCAAGTGGAATTAATGATATTAATCCACAACTTACTCTTGACTGAACCCGTAGGGTCACACAAATAGTACGTAAACGGATCAAGTATTTAATGGCATTAGATACTCCATCTATGGATATTCGGAATCGACGGATCTTGGTTTCAGTGGGAGCTGAGATCGTCACAGGCAAGAAATGAATACTCCGGAAACGATGATATTGCCGGAAACGGAAATATGGATCGTATCGGAAATATAAATATTATCCAAGTCGTAGATGTTGCCGGAAACGGAAACATGGTACGTATCGGAAAATATTATCGGAAATGGAAATATTGCCAGAATCGGAAATATTGCCGGAAACGGAAATATTGTCAGAATCGGAAATATTATCGGAATCGGAAAATAATTCCGGAAACGGAAATATTAAATATTTGTTCGAAACGGAAATTGATTCCGGAATCGGAAATATTAAATATTGTTCGTATCGGAAATGAATTCCGGAATCGGGAATTTAATAGGAAGCGTATCGTACGAATTAGCATCGGACGAGGCCCGCTAGACGAAGGCCCAGCACGAAGCCAGGCCGTCGCCCAGCGAGCCAACGCACACCAGCGCACGCCAAGCCTCGACCAGGCCCAGCGCAAGGCCAGGCCCAGCCAAGGCCTTGGGCGCGCGCGCGGAGCGCAGCAATGGGCCGAGCGCTGTGCGCCTAGCGTGGGCCGCAAGGCTTGCGCGGGTGTACGGTGCTCGTGCATTGCTTGTGCGGGAATCCTGAAGCAATCAGGATTCGAAGTGTGATTAAATCCTAAAACTATTAGATAATGATTATTTAATTAGAGTCCTAGTAGGGTTATAATTAAATAAATTAGTATCCTAATAGGATTCCAAAACCCTTTCCATAACTCTATAAATACGTGCCTAGGGTCACATATTTTAATAGATTATTCAAGTATTCAAAGTGAGTTTTTGAGAGAAAATTCACACACATTTCTTACCTAAGAGTGCCGAAAATCTTTAAGTACCTTAAGGGCGATTCTAGTTGGTCAATCTTAAGGCGGATCCGGACGTGCTGTGGACTATCTACGGAGGGACGACACTTGGAGTCCTAAAGACTTGTTCTTGTTCGGTTCGGGCGCAGCTAGGGAAGGCACGCAACAAAGAGTATGCATCTAAACTATGCTATATGATTATGTGTAAATAATATGTATTCCTGGCTAAATGGTTTTTCCGCATGATTTATGAATTGTCATATGTATCATAACCTAACAGTGGTATCACGAGCCCCTTATTATTTTCATAATCTAAATTGCATGAACATGGT
This sequence comes from Spinacia oleracea, assembly GCF_020520425.1. NCBI lineage: Eukaryota > Viridiplantae > Streptophyta > Magnoliopsida > Caryophyllales > Amaranthaceae > Spinacia > Spinacia oleracea. The sequence goes on along the minus strand of NC_079487.1, from coordinate 101,821,073 downwards.
TAAATATTACAAATTTGCATGAATTAAAAGGGGTGATTAATTTTCGTAATTGTTAATTAATTGCAAATTGCGTTTATTTAATTATACGTACGCAGTTTTTCGGCAGTTTCTTCGTTACTCATCCAAATCGAGTGATTTTTGTGTCAATTCCGCATGTAAAAGGCATTCTAAAATTTTGACAAAAATAGTATTTTTCTGCCGAACCCATAATTCTCAAATTCGAAGCCTAACTATGACGTTTCGAAGGTTTTAGTTTTTCGAATGCAAAATTTCGTAAATTTAAGATGTTAAATTAAATATTTGCGATTCTTGTTGATAAATCTTGAATTTTTGATTGACCTACTGTATATGTTTAACAAGTTTGAATGCCTAGCCTTGTTAATTATGCAATCTAATTTGTAATTATGATTAATTTGTTGAAAATTAGAATAATTTAGAATTAATTTGATTTTCATAATTAATTATAATTTACTTAGAAACCTATGATTAAAAACCACCATAAAAATTGTAAATTTATGATAAATTTTAAATTTTTATGACCTAGGCTTGAATCCATAATAATCGGAAATCAATTGAATAATAAATTTTTGATTTTTCGCCCTAAAATTATGAAATTAATATTATTTATTAATTTGTCATTAATTTTAAATATAAATTTTAAATTTTTTATGCGATTCGTTCATATAACTTGCACGCACAAAGCAATGGACGCTTCGTGTTACCCTTAAGGGGTGTTGTATAGTGCGGGCATGCGACGACTAGCAAGGGAGCTCGTCGCCCGTGCGGCACGAATGCAATGAGCAGGGGCATGGTGCACGAGCACAAGGCAGTAGCCCTGCCTTGTGTCGTGGGCCACGAGCTATGGACGAATGGGCATGGGCGAAGGCAAGGCAAGGCAGTCGCGTGTGGGCAGCAAGCGAGCTGCGCCACAACGCGCACTGCCTCGCGCAAGCGCGCGCAGCCTCGCGCGCAGCGAGCGCAAGCTCGCGTGCCACGAGCGCTGCGCCCAGCGTCGATCGCGCGCAGCGAGCAATTGCTCGCGCACAGCGAGCGATGGCTCGCATGCATCGAGCGCTGGAGCGCGCGCAGCGAGCGCTGGCGAGCGCGCACAGCGAGCGATGGCTCGCGTGCATCGAGCGCTGGCGCGCGCGCAGCGAGCACCTCTTGTGCGATGGCTTGCGATGGAAGATGCAGCAGCTATGCGACGAGCGCATGGGCTGCGCGCACATGGCCAGCGATGGCTGTGTGCGTGTGGCCCATGGGCGTGCGATGCGTAGGGTGTTTGCGTTGCGATTAGATCGTTTTGAATGTTTAATTTGAAATTTTCAGTTCACGTAATTTTAATTAATTTTAAAATTAATAATTTAAATTATTTTCTTGGACTTTAATTTTGAATATTGTAATTATAATAAATTTTATTTATTCTAATTATTTTACTAAAATTAAAATCATGAATTAATTTAAATACGCCTGAAATCAAATTAAAATTTTTGGATTCAATTATAAATTTATATGGGCTTTAAATTTTAATTAAATTTGTATGTTTCCGGTTAGACTTGAAATACATTTTTATGTTTAAAATTAGTAAAGCATATAAATTTATTGGTTTAAGTGGGAGCGCTTTTTAGTCATAAACTCTTGATTAGGTCTACGAATCCTTAAGGTTAAAACAACTTGATTAGAATTAATAAGGACTGAATAATTGGTAGATTATTGGTGCCCTTGATTAATTGCTGCAAATGATTACGTGATGCATAATGTGTTTTACTAACCAGCTATGTGGGCCATTCATGATAATGAATGGGTGAATGATATATATTGTATATGTACTGTTTTGCAGGTTATGAAGTGACTAGTATGGCCCAAATAGGATAGAAAATATGGTCTGCGTACCATTAATTTGAATGTAATTGGTCTAAAGTACCAAAGTTGTTTTTCAATTCAAATATGGTCTGCGTACCATCAAATAGTTGTAATTAGTTTTAATTATAGCTTATCCTATTTGAAGAAAATGGTGCCTCCCACGGAGATTTTCAAGACGGACTTTGAAGTCAAAGCTTCAAGATGAAGTCGGGCCATACTAGATCACCTTTATCTTATGCATGCTTTAAGTTATTTATTGATTTAAATATGTCTTAATTATGCATAAGATTATGGCTTGATTATGTTGCATGATTAAGGATTTTAGTTCACTTAAAATCTAACCAACATAGTAAGAGCCTTAAGTTCCAAACTTAAAAATTGAGTTAAAAGGTGCCATGCCAAAATATACACTTGCTTGGATATCCTTTACATCAATCTAGTAATAGTTTTCGCTCAGCGAGGTGTTACTTATTGGTCCTAAAGGGGCAAGGTACACAAATAATTGTGAGTACATGTTAGTTTTGGTGAAACTCAACGATATAAGTAAGGAGTCCTTTTATGTCGTGGCAAAATCGATAGGTTTACCTAATAAGTTCTTAGACGTACCTATCAACCAAGAATAGTTTCTAGACTATTAGCAAAAGGCTTTTGCTTACCTAAGATGTTCTAGGATTAAGTCGACAAACTGTGCTTAGTTCTTCAATGATTTTAGGATCTTGGAATCATTTTATTCACACCTGCCGGAACAAATAACTTGAATAAAATGCTTAATAAACATTGAATTATGCATGTATGCTAGGATTTAAGTTTATTAAGAGAAACTGTGAATGGTTATTTATTTGTTTATTCTTTTCAATTGTAGTTTTTAATATGGCAAACAACAATTCATTCAACATTCGATCAATTCTCGAAAAGGAGAAGTTGAACGGGAAAAACTTCCTTGACTGGCAAAGGAACTTGCAAATAGTTCTTATGCAGGAAGAAAAGGAGTATGTCCTAGATGAGGCGATGCCCGAAGCCGCAGGCGACGGGGTCACTCAGGCAGCCCTCAATCGTTGGATTGATGCCAACAAGGATGTGAAATGTCTAATGCTCGCCACCATGAGTGCGGATCTGCAGAAAACGTTCATCAACTCAGATGCTTTCACAATCATCAGTGAGTTGAAGAATATGTTCCAAGATCTGGCTCGAGTCGAAAGATTCGAGACTCATAGGCAAATTCTTGAGACCAAGCTTAAGAAAGGCGAGCCCGTAAGTCCACATGTTCTCAAAATGATTGGACTCATTGAGAATATGAGTCGGCTGGATCAGCAATTTTCTCAGGAAATGACTATAGACACCATCCTCCATTCTCTTCATAGCGGGTATGATCAGTTCAAACTGAACTACAGTATGAATAGTCTGGACAAAACGCTCACTGAGCTTCACGGTATGCTGAAAACCGCTGAAAAGACGCTCAAAAGTGATAAGCAGGATGTGCTTATGGTGCGTGGGGGCAAGTTCAAGAAATCTGGAAAGAAGAGGAATGCTAAGAAAGGTGGCAACAAGGCCAGCCCAACTAAGCAAACTGGCGCCAAATCTGTAAAGAGGAAGGTCAGTCAACCCACTTCTGAATCCGAATGCTTCTACTGCAAGAAGAAGGGGCATTGGAAGAGAGATTGCTTGAAGCTAAAGGAAGATCAGAAGAACGGAACAGTCGTTCCATCTTCAGGTATTTTCGTTATAGACTGTATACTTGCTAATTCAACTTCTTGGGTATTAGATACAGGTTGTGGCTCACACTTATGTTCAAATCCACAGGGACTAAGAAGAAGTAGAAAGTTAAGCAAGGGTGAAGTCGACCTACGAGTGGGAAATGGAGCACGGATTGCTGCATTAGCTGTAGGAACTTACTATTTGTCGTTGCCCTCCGGGCTAGTTTTGGAACTGGAAGAATGTTTCCATGTTCCAAGTCTTACTAAAAACATCATTTCAGTTTCTTGCTTAGATGCTAAGGGATTTTCCTTTTTAATAAAAGACAATAGTTGTTCGTTTTATTTTAAAGAGATGTTTTATGGATCTGCTAGATTAGTCAATGGACTTTATTTATTAGACCACGACAAACAAGTATATAACATAAATACCAAAAAGGCCAAAAAGGATGATTCAGATCTCACCTATTTGTGGCATTGTCGATTAGGCCATATAAACTTGAAACGCTTAGAAAGACTTCAAAAGGAAGGAATTCTAGAACCATTTGACTTAGAGGATTATGGTAAATGCGAATCATGTTTACTTGGCAAAATGACAAAGCAACCTTTCTCTAAAGTTGGAGAAAGAGCAAATGAACTATTGGGTTTAATCCATACAGATGTATGTGGACCAATGAGTACAAATGCTAGAGGTGGTTTCAGCTACTTTATCACTTTTACTGATGACTTCAGTAGGTATGGTTATGTCTACCTAATGAAGCATAAGTCTGAATCCTTTGACAAATTCAAGGAATTTCAGAGTGAAGTAGAGAATCAATTAGGCAAGAAGATTAAGGCATTGCGGTCTGATAGAGGCGGTGAATATCTGAGCTATGAATTTGATGACCATCTGAAAGAATGTGGAATTCTATCAGAATTGACTCCTCCTGGAACACCACAATGGAACGGTGTGTCGGAACGGAGGAACAGAACCTTGCTAGACATGGTCAGGTCAATGATGGGTCAGGCCAAACTTCCATTAGAATTTTGGGGACATGCACTAAATACAGCTGCACTCACTATAAATAGAGCTCCGTCTAAAGCTGTCGAAAAGACTCCATACGAATTATGGTTTGGAAAGCCTCCAAATGTGTCTTTTCTTAAGATTTGGGGATGTGAAGTATACGTCAAACGATTAATTTCAGACAAACTTCATCCAAAATCTGACAAATGTATCCTTGTGGGCTATCCAAAGGAAACAAAGGGGTATTACTTCTACAATACATATGAGAACAAGGTTTTTGTTGCTCGAGATGGTGTCTTTTTGGAGAAAGATCACATTTCCAAAATGACAAGTGGGAGAAAAGTAGACCTCGAAGAAATTCGAGTCGAACAACAAACTCTAGAGAATGCTCAAGATGACATTCAGGATGAAACTCAGAGATCTATAGAAGAATCTGGTGAGAATCATGGTCAAACTAGAAATGTTACCCCGCGTAGATCGCAAAGATATAGATCTCAACCGGAAAGGTACTTAGGTATTTTGACGAACGAGAGCTATGACGTTCTATTACTTGAAAGTGATGAACCTGCGACTTACAAACAAGCTATGACGAGCCCTAGCTCCAAGCAATGGCAAGAAGCCATGCAATCTGAATTAGACTCCATGTCTGAAAACCAAGTATGGGATTTGGTCGATTTGCCAGATGGCTACCAAGCCATTGGAAGCAAATGGGTTTTCAAACTGAAAAAGGACAAGGATGGGAAACTTGAAGTTTTCAAAGCTAGATTGGTTGCAAAAGGTTACAGGCAAGTCCACGGTGTGGATTATGATGAAACCTTTTCACCAGTTGCAATGCTAAAGTCTATTCGGATAATGTTAGCAATCACTGCATATTACGATTACGAAATATGGCAGATGGATGTCAAAACTGCTTTCTTAAACGGCGTTTTAACAGAAACTGTGTTTATGACACAGCCTGAAGGTTTTGAGGATCCAAAGAATGCTAAAAAGGTATGCAAGCTAAAGAAGTCAATCTACGGATTGAAGCAGGCATCCAGGAGCTGGAATATACGTTTTGATGAAGCAGTCAGTGACTTTGGTTTCATCAAGAACGCAGACGAATCTTGTGTATACAAGAAAGTCAGTGGGAGCAAAATTGCTTTCCTAGTATTATATGTCGACGACATATTACTTATCGGAAATGACATTCCTATGTTGAACTCTGTCAAGATTTGGCTTGGGAAATGTTTTTCGATGAAAGATCTAGGAGAAGCACAGTACATATTGGGCATCAAGATTTACAGAGGTAGATCTAAAAGGATGATTGGACTTAGTCAAAGCACTTATATCAATAAGGTGCTTGATAGGTTCAAGATGGCAGACTCCAAGCGAGGCTACCTACCCATGTCTCATGGAATGACTCTAAGCAAGACTTAGTGCCCAAAAACACTTGATGAGCGTAGACGAATGAATGGGATTCCATATGCATCATTGATTGGTTCAATAATGTATGCTATGATATTTACACGCCCGGATGTTGCGTACGCACTCAGTGCTACGATCAGATACCAGTCAGACCCAGGAGAGGCGCATTGGACTGCTGCCAAGAATATTCTGAAGTACCTGAAAAGGCACAAAGATGACTTCCTGGTCTATGGTGGAGATGATGAATTAATTGTTAAAGGCTATACGGACGCAAGTTTCCAAACCGACAAAGATGATTTCAGATCACAGTCTGGGTTTGTCTTCTGCCTCAACGGAGGAGCAGTAAGCTGGAAAAGTGCTAAGCAAAGCACCATTGCGGATTCTACAACTGAAGCGGAGTACATTGCTGCACATGAAGCAGCAAAGGAAGCTATATGGCTAAGGAAGTTCATAGGTGAACTTGGTGTAGTCCCCTCCATTAAAGGACCAATAGCCCTGTATTGTGACAATAACGGAGCTATTGCACAGGCAAAGGAGCCTAGACACCACCAGAGAGTCAAGCATGTACTTCATAGATTTCACCTTCTACGAGAGTTCGTTGAAAGAAAAGAAGTCGAGATAAGCAAAATTGGAACTGATGACAACATATCAGATCCATTGACTAAACCTCTGCCGCAGGCGAAGCACAACTCGCACACTGCAGCTATGGGAATCAAGCATATTGGAGAATGGCTTTGATGTCTCTGTTTAATGTTTTAAAGTTTTAGAGTTTAAATCTTTGTAAAACATTATTGGTTAATCATTCACAATAAATGAAAAGAATTCATTTTTCCATTTAATTTGTGGTTTATTAAATGATGAGTCCCTTCAATTTGACGATATATTCAAGATAGACTGTCAGGACCAGTCCTGTGACTAAGAAATGTCTATCAAGTGAACTTGAATGTCAAAGGTTGAAAATGGTCCCTAGTCGGAGTTTTCTATAAAATTGGACGCATAGAAAACGTTAGACGATTAGAATGCAAGATGACCAGTAGTTCTGTTTCTTGAACTATGTGGACATGGCAATGTCATAATCATTTGCATAGATACTTACTTTGGGAAGACTAGTATCGGACAAGACCTATGAAACTTTACTGTAAGAGATGAAAATCTCTCATAAGTAAATTTCATTAAAATTATTAGACACTAAATCCTCAATACCTGAGTGATTTGAGATTACTTGTTTGAGAACTGGTTGCTTTGACGTTGACCAACCGTCGCACCGTAAAAGGAGGCTATAAAGGCAACGCTCAGGTAATCACCTATCAAACGAAGTCTAATCTCAAGATCGCAAGATTGGGATTGTCCTCCCATTAATCGGGATGAGATGCTTAAAAGTTGTACAAGGCCACTCGGAGAGCTAGAAACTGTGAAATGCATGGCCGTGCTCGGATGAATCATAGGCTATGATTATCTGTTTATTTGATCAGTTGAACTCTGAAACCGAGGAACACCTCTGGACATAATGAGGATGACAACTCTTACCTTATGTTCAAGAGCAAGCATCGAGCGACAAAGGAATTAGGAAATGCACACTTGTCCCTAAAGACAAGTGGGAGACTGAAGGAAATAATGCCCTTGGTCCAAGTATGCATTCTATGTTAAGTCTAATAAATGCGGTTCAGTATTAATTAACAAGTTAATAATTCAGTGAGATCAAGTGAGCTGAATGCCTAGCTAGAGGCCGCTTCAGTTCAAGTGGAATTAATGATATTAATCCACAACTTACTCTTGACTGAACCCGCAGGGTCACACAAATAGTACGTAAACGGATCAAGTATTTAATGGCATTAGATACTCCATCTATGGATATTCGGAATCGACGGATCTTGGTTTCAGTGGGAGCTGAGATCGTCACAGGCAAGAAATGAATACTCCGGAAACGATGATATTGCCGGAAACGGAAATATGGATCGTATCGGAAATATAAATATTATCCAAGTCGTAGATGTTGCCGGAAACGGAAACATGGTACGTATCGGAAAATATTATCGGAAATGGAAATATTGCCAGAATCGGAAATATTGCCGGAAACGGAAATATTGTCAGAATCGGAAATATTATCGGAATCGGAAAATAATTCCGGAAACGGAAATATTAAATATTTGTTCGAAACGGAAATTGATTCCGGAATCGGAAATATTAAATATTGTTCGTATCGGAAATGAATTCCGGAATCGGGAATTTAATAGGAAGCGTATCGTACGAATTAGCATCGGACGAGGCCCGCTAGACGAAGGCCCAGCACGAAGCCAGGCCGTCGCCCAGCGAGCCAACGCACACCAGCGCACGCCAAGCCTCGACCAGGCCCAGCGCAAGGCCAGGCCCAGCCAAGGCCTTGGGCGCGCGCGCGGAGCGCAGCAATGGGCCGAGCGCTGTGCGCCTAGCGTGGGCCGCAAGGCTTGCGCGGGTGTACGGTGCTCGTGCATTGCTTGTGCGGGAATCCTGAAGCAATCAGGATTCGAAGTGTGATTAAATCCTAAAACTATTAGATAATGATTATTTAATTAGAGTCCTAGTAGGGTTATAATTAAATAAATTAGTATCCTAATAGGATTCCAAAACCCTTTCCATAACTCTATAAATACGTGCCTAGGGTCACATATTTTAATAGATTATTCAAGTATTCAAAGTGAGTTTTTGAGAGAAAATTCACACACATTTCTTACCTAAGAGTGCCGAAAATCTTTAAGTACCTTAAGGGCGATTCTAGTTGGTCAATCTTAAGGCGGATCCGGACGTGCTGTGGACTATCTACGGAGGGACGACACTTGGAGTCCTAAAGACTTGTTCTTGTTCGGTTCGGGCGCAGCTAGGGAAGGCACGCAACAAAGAGTATGCATCTAAACTATGCTATATGATTATGTGTAAATAATATGTATTCCTGGCTAAATGGTTTTTCCGCATGATTTATGAATTGTCATATGTATCATAACCTAACAGTTGGACTCTATGCCCTTGAAATCAGCAAACACAAAGCTATACAAGCTCTAAAACACAACCAGAATGCCTAAAGGATATTACAAATTTGTGAACCATTCACTATCTCTCTTGCTTACATGCTTTGGCAGAACAACCTGAATTCTGCTCTTGAACATTTGCTTCAAATCCTTCATACTCTGACTGACAGTGGGAATGGAGTTATCCCAAAAACTTGTGTTTCTACACCTCCAGATCAGATAGACAGCAGCACCAACAGCTGCAAAATACACTTGCTTCCTGAACTTTGAAGCTTTACTTTGTCCAGCTTTCCTGACTAACTGAACCAAATTTCCATGAATAGAGAAACCTATCCACTGATGTACTGCTATAATAATTTGCTTACTATACTGGCACTGAAAAAAGAGATGCTGATGAGTCTCATCATCCAAGCCACAAATCAAGCAACTAGCAGATTGACTAATGCCTATCTTTGCTAGTTTGTCTGTAGTCTGGAGCTTTGATTGAACAGCCAACCAGCAAATGAATCTATGTTTTGGAATATTCAGCCTATTCCAAACCATTTTGTCCCAATGCACCCTTGGCTTGTCCCCTAGGAGTTTCTCATTCACTTGTTTCACTGAATAATGAGGCATGTTCTCAAAATCTGCACAAGTAAAGAACTGTTTGAGCTGCTCCTTTGTATTTCACACTTGCTTCCAGTACCAGCTAGCAGTAGAACCAGGCTGATACTCCCACCAATCCCCATCCTTTAAGTAGACTGAATTAATCCACCTAATCCACACATTATCCTGCTTCTTGACTAAAGCCCAAACATATTTCCCCATAAAGGAAATATTCCACTTCTGAACATCTCTAAACCCCAACCCCCCAGTGTGCTTGTCACTACAGACTTTATCCCAAGCTATGTTGCTTGGTTTATGACTGAAAGCATGACCACTCCATAGGAAGACTCTGCAGATCTTCACTATATCTTGGAGAACACCTTTTGGAAGCACATAAATTTGTGCCCAATACATGTGCAAACTCAGTAAAACTGAATTAACAAGCTGCATTCTTGCTGTATAGGATAAATTCCTAGAACTCCAAATTTTTATCCTAGTGATCATCTTATCCACCAAATAAGCACACTGAGCCACAGAGATCTTCTTAGAACATATAGGGACCCCCAAATATTTGAATGGCAACATACTTCTAGAAAAACCAGAAACATCTACTACCCTCTGAATTTCAGATTCATGCATGCCATGACAGTAGATAGAAGACTTTTGTTGATTTGCCTTTAAGCCAGAAGTATCAGAAAACAACTTGAAAGCTTGAAGCAACAAGTAAATAGACTGATAATCTCCCTTGCTACAGATAATCAGATCATCAGCAAAACATAAGTGAGTAAGACCAATCCCCTTACACCTTGGATGAAACTGGAACTGATGCATAAAGCTCACTCTATTCAGAATTCTAGACAAATATTCCATGCAAATGACAAATAACAGAGGAGAGATAGGGTCTCCTTGCCTCAAACCTCTCTTGGATTTAAAAAACCCATGCATAGAACCATTCAGCATCAAAGAAAACATGGGAGTAGTAACATATTGCATAACCATATCAACAAACTGCTTTGGGAAGTCCAAAAGAACCAGCATCTCCTGTAAGAACTGCCAATCAACAGTATCATAGGCTTTTTGAAGATCAATCTTCATAAGGCAGCTAGGCTTAACCCCTTTCCTCCCATAATGCCTGACTAAATCTTGCACAACCATAATATTATGAACTATGTATCTCCCATGAACAAAACCTCCTTGATTTTCCATGATGAGATCAGGAAGAACTTGTCTTAATCTCCCACACAAAACTTTTGTTATGCACTTATAAATGGTGTTGTAGCAAGAAATTGGCCTGAACTCACTCACATCCTTTAGACATTTAGTCTTGGGGATAAGAGTAATCACAGTGTGGTTCACCTCCTTCAAGATTCTTCCTTGCTATAACATATCAAGAATGGCTGCAATGACTTCATCCCCAACAATATGCCAAACATCTTTGTAAAAATAAGAGCCAAAACCATCTGGACCAGGAGCTTTAATACCTGGAATAGAGAAAAGAGCCTTCTTAACTTCATCTGCTGTATAAGGAGCATTGAGTATAACTTTATGATGAGCCAAACAGACTGGCCCCTGCTGCACCACCTCCTTGTTAACTGGTGTTCTGTTATCAGAAGTACTACCTAGGAGCATTTTATAATAATCCAAAAAAGCTTTGGACACCCCATCAGCTGTATCTTTCCATTCTCCTTGCATATCATAAATGCTATACACTTGGTTCTCAACTTTTCTAGTCTTGATACTCTGATTAAAAAGAGAAGTATTCTCATCTCCATCTTTAAGCCAAGACAATTTTGCTTTCTGACTGAGGAAAGCCAAATAAGCATTATGTTTCTCCTTATACTCCTGAATTGCAATCAACTCTGCATCTGCAAAACTTTGATCAGAAGGATTATTATGCATTGCAGTTTGTGCACTCACCATAGTCTGATAAGCTCTCAAATCTGCTGCTTGAATATCTGTAAAACCTACTTTATTCAACTCTTTAAGAGCCAGTTTAACTCTTTTCAGTTTATTAATCAAAATGAACATTTTAGTGCCAATAAACTAAGTATTCCAAGCCTGCTGGACAATGTCAGAAAACACATTTGAGGACTTCCACATAGTAAAATACTTAAATGGTTTCTTCCCTCCATCATCTCTGGGAAACACAGAAAGAAGACCAGGAGAGTGATCAAAAAGTCCTTCTGGCATAAAACATACCTCAGCAACATGAAAGCAAGTTTGCCAAGCTTTATTAGCCATAAATCTATCAATTTTTGAAAAAACTCTGTTGTTACCTTGTTGCTTGTTGTTCCAGGTGAAAAGATTACCCACACACTTGATGTCCTCCATACCACAAGCATGCATACAGTTGCTCACATCCACAATATCTCTATGTCTGACAGGAGCTCCGATTCTCTCATCTAATGCCATAACACAGTTGAAATCCCCACACACAATCCAGGGTTCTTGAGTGTTAAGCAACAACAAATCCCTCCATAGATCTTGTCTCATACCAGCATCATTAAAAGCATAAACAAAGGTGCAATAAAAGGGTTTCCTACCACTTACAGGAGTAACATGGCAATGAACAAACTGACTGGATGCAGCAACAATGTTAACTGTGAAGCAACCAGCCTTCCAGGCTACAACTATCCTACCACCAGAGTGATAGCTAGAGTTGCTAGTAAAGCACCAATTTACAAAAACTTTCTGATAAAGCTTCCCTAGATTAGAGAGCTTTACCTTATGTTCCAGGAGCCCCACCAAACCCACTGCATACTTCTGAATAAAGTGATTCACCTCATTCTGTTTCTGAATGGAGTTTAGGCCCCTGACATTCCAAGCTAAAACTCTATCCATTAGAGTTGGAAGAGTTCCCTCCTCCAGGCATCACTATCCTTTGTTCATCCCCTTTATACTGTTCTCCTACCAGTTCCTCCTTATCAAGTAAAGAGGCCTCCAATATCTGAAAAGTATTAGAAGTTCTAACTGGAGTTTCCAGACCAACTCTCACTCTAATTGATCTCAAAGATCTTTGAAAACCTTCTTGATCCACAATAGGACTAACCACATGATCACCCTGCTCAGTTGATTGATCTGGGATTGAAACAGATGGTTGAGCTTTCCTAATCCAGATCTTTTTCTGACCTTGTCTGCATTCAGTCTGTAGGTGACCAAACATCTTGCATTTAGTGCAAATTGTTGGCCTCCATTCATAAAAAATGGCAACTCTCACCATAATGCCATTCTCATCTCTGAAAGAAATAAAATCAGGCAACTCTTGAGACAATGGTACATCCACCATGACTCTAGCAAACTGAAGTTTATCTCTACTGATTGTGGCCTGATCCCTCCTTAGTGGCTTGCCTAACTGTGCTACAATCTTAAACAAAGCCTTTTCCCCCCAATACTTGAAGTTTAGCTTCAATTGCACCCAAATTGGCACAGATTGAAGTTCTGGTGTATCCATATTCATATCAGAGTTCCAAGGTTTCAGAATAAGGGGCTTACTATCAAAGAAATAGTGTCCTCTCAACACCTTATCTCTCGAGTCCATAGTAAGAAATCTCACCAGAAAAACCCCCTTTCTCAGCATGACAACCTTATCAACATTCAACTGTTTCCAAATCCTTCGAATGAATCCCTCCATGACATTGATAGGAGGATTAGCCCCCACAATGTAACACACCACAACAGAACTCCAAAATTCAATCTCCTCTTGAATATCATCAAAACCAATTTCAACAGGGTTACTCTCATCACTATGAATTTCACTAACATCAACATTATCAGAAACAATCTGTTCTGTATTCAATTTCATAGGTATTTCAACATTATTATCAAAAATAGGTGCATTATCAGTAGCAGCAACTTCATCAAATTGCTGCAATATAGGAATTGAAATCGTACCCACTTCCATATTAGATCGAGCAGTACCTTGTTTCATCTGATTTGCTGAGCCATGAATCACCTCCATAAACTCATTAAAAGAATGCCTCACTTCTGATCGAGTTTGAAGATGCAGCAAACCTGATTTTGGCGTGAAAATTTCATTTTCGAGCCCAAAATCCAGTGCCTCTACCCCCATAACCTCCTCAATACTGCGTGTTTTCAAAGCTTGTGGATCTGATGATGGACCTCGAGGTTTGCCTTTGCCATTTCCATGCTTGCTGCTTTGAGATTTCGAGCCAGATTTCCTTGCCATGGCTACGGTGCACGTTAAGCTAACATGCACCGAGAGAAAACTTGGGGAGAAAGTCTCTCAGCCTTTTTTTTGCGAAATCCAAGAAATTGAAAACGAGTTATTGTTCGGTTTGATTTATTATTGCCCAGGAATTGATGAATTCCGAAATTCGGGATAAGTTTGGTGTTTGCATGATCGGAATAACTCAATGAATCCAAAATCATTTCCAAAAAAAGCATTTCCATAAGAGTGGAAAGTGAAATCTATTTGAATCATCTGGATCATATACTCGGTATTAAAAAAACGAGTATTTTAAGCAAAAAAGGAGTTGAAAAAAAACGACGTTGTTTATGGAGTACTTTAGTTTAGAAACATGAAGAGGATTCATCAAACAATTTGTTTTCATACATAGTTGTTGAAGATTTAGCAGAACAAAAATAGTTGTGCGCCCCTTTTAGAATGTGCTGATTTGACCTTAATCGACTCGGTTCCGGATGGATGAGTATCTAAATGCTTGAGATATGAATTCAAGTATTTGATATAATGCTATTGGGATACTTCAAATAAGTGCATAATAGTTTGTTGCAAAAGAACAGAATGCAGTTATCAGAAACAGAGAAACTGACGTATTTCAGCGGACCGGTGTTTGAAAGTTGAAAAATGATTGTAATGGTGGGGCATGGATAAATTTGGTTGTATTATAAGGCTTCCCCTATATATTTCGTGGTTCCATGATTCATAACCACACCAACCTTCATTTTATCAAAATCCTTCAAAAATTTGGTGTAATTCTTCTTTCTCTTCATTTTTAGTTCAAAACACTTTTCTTCTTTTTCAAAATGAATCAAACTTTCCGAGAGCTCAATGAGATTGATGTTTCATACAAAAGAAACATTAGGGAAGCTTTGGAAGGAAACCCATTATCTCGTTCTAATGACCTTATGAATCTTTTCACCAGAAATATCCTTCCACTTCTTTTCCTTAATATTCGTTATGACATGATTAACAATGTGGTGAAATTCTGGGATGAGGAACGTCATATTTTCCGTTTCGGGGAGACAGAGATGGTTCCTTTGGTGGAAGAGATTGAGGGTTTACTAGGTCTCAATGTCGGAGGGCCGGTCATTGTTATGAGAGAACCTGGGGAAAAAGAGTCAATCATGAGGTAGTATTTGGGTATCCCCTGGGATAAGATGAATGCTTATTATTTACAAGATGAGATGCTTCTAGATAATCTTCTTATTTCTTTCTCTGGGGAAACTTGGCGTTTTGAAAATAATGAGGATTATAGAGTGTGTCAGAAAAGAGCAATGGTCCTCATGCTATTGGGTCTTGTATTACTTAAGGGTTCACTATTTTCATGTGATACCAGGTGCCTTACCCATCTTTCTCAACTAGAGACCGGGGGTCGCTTAGGACCAATTGTCTTAGGTGAGCTTGTCATGAGTCTGGATAACGTTAAACAAAATCCCGGGGGTTTTATAGAAGGGTGTCCCGTCGTGCTTCATCTTTGGTTATGTGAAAAATTTAAGTTGTGCAAGCCTTTAAATCGTTTTCCTTATCGAACTTCACAGATCCGTGGGAGAGGATTATCTCCAGTATTTTGCCAACTTTGCGATAGCGGTGCGTGGGGAGAATTTTTTCTAGCACTGGATGTGGAATGGGTCACTTCTCATCTCAACATAACGGAGGTAATTATCAGGACCCAACATCGCAAAGGAGTCCAACTTCCCGGGCTGGGTCGGATCACCTTTTACCTTCCATGGAGGTGTTTGAGGCAAGTAGGTCAGATTCAACGTCTTCTACCAGTCGATGTGCTGCCAAACGTGCGTTGTGCTGCTTATCTCATTAGTAGTCGTCAAATTCTCTCATCTGCTCGACGTGTATGGCAATTCGCAAGGTCGGTGCCAACTTTCTTGGCTTTGGAGGATAGCGTTCCTACTTCCTCGTACTCCGCCTGGTTGTCGGAGGATCTCTATGAAGACGAGTGAAGATTTGATAGGGCCGATGAGCAGGAAAGTTCAATTCAGTTGTGTGCTTCCTTTTTGTATTTTTCAATTTTATTGTCACGTCCTTTTTTCAACAGATGTTTTCTCATGAGAAACTGGCTTCTATTTTTGGATAAAAAGATAGGAAACAAGTTCTAGGGAAAAGGTAGAAATAGGGATAAGGCATTATTGTTATTGCTTTTGTTGTTGCTTTTGTAGTTTCTGTATAACCGTTAATGGTTTGTAATGCAAGTATGAAATAAAGGTATTTAAATGTCCATTGTTGTAATCATGCTTTCATGTTTGACATTAATTTAAATTACGAAATTTCCTTAACAATGAAATTCCTATGATGAGATAAAATAATGCTTTCTATCCATGGATGAGACACACAATAAATAAATTTGATAACTATTTATTCTCTTTTTTTTTTGATGATTTTTTTTTTGGATCTTTTTTTGATTTTTTTTTAGAAGACAAAAAAGGATTCAAGCGTAGTATTTCTTAAGTTGATCAAGGTTGGTGTAGTGAACAAATTCATTCCCGTCAAGGTCCATCAATTTAACCGCTCCTGCTAAAGTGATGTGTTTCACGAGGAATGGGCCAGACCAATTGGGCTTGAACTTTCCCCGAGGATCGTGAAGTGGCGCTCGATTTTCTTTTAGAACTAAATCGCCTTCTTGAACATTTCTTTCTCGAACCTTTTTGTTAAAGGCTCGACTAATGCGCCGTTGGTACAGTTGAATGTTATGAAGAGCTTGTAACCTTCGTTCATCCGCTAAAGAGAGTTCGTCGTATCGATCTCTAAACCATTGTTCTTCCGAAATTTCACTTTCATTTATAACCCGAAGTGATTGAATTTCAATCTCTATGGGAAGAAGTGGCTCCATACCGTATACTAAAGAATACGGAGTTGTACCAGTCGGTGTTCTAATGGAAATTCGATATCCCCAAAGTGCATACGGAAGCTTTTCGTGCCATTCTCTGGTCTTATCAGTCATTTTCGCAATTATCGTTCGGATGGTTTTGTTAGCCGCCTCGACCGCGCCATTAGTTTGGGGACGGTAAGGTGAAGACTGGTGATGTCTAACTTTATATTTCTGAAGTGTTTCTTTGAGATGTCCTTCGAATTGTGATCCATTATCGGAAATGATCCCAAAAGGTACTCCATACCGGCAGATGATGTTGTTTATAACAAACTTCGACACTTGCTTTGCCCCTAATTTTGAGAATGATGCTGCTTCTACCCATTTTGAGAAATAGTCGATAGCAACCAAAATATATTGATGTCCGTTTGAGGCTTTTAGGTGGATTTGCCCGATGATATCTATCCCCCAGCTTGAAAACGGCCATGGTGAAGTAAGGTTATTCAATGATACAGGTGGCATATGGTTGAGATTTGCAAAGATTTGACACTTCTTGCAGGCTCTTACAAAATGTACACAATCACTTTCGAGAGTAGTCCAATAGTATCCAGCCCGAAGAATTTTTCGAGCAAGCATCCTTCCATTCATGTGCGGTCCACATTCTCCTCCGTGAACTTCCTTCATGATCCTTTCTGTCTGTTCTCCATAAATACATAGTTGTGGAATTCCATCAAAACCTTTATGATACAATTGCTCTTTTAGCATTATGAAATGAGCTGCTAGTCTTCGAATGGCTAATCGATCTTTCTTGTGACTTCCTTCAGGGTATTGTCCGCCGATTAAAAATTTCTTTATATCTATATACCAAGGATCTTCTTCATCTTCTTGTATTAACGAGGCGATCATGTTTTCAAATTCAATCACGGGAAATTCATTCTCCACGATCGTCACTGATTGGATTTTCACGTTCTCTTCCCAAGTTAAATTTACTGCTAAGTTAGCTAAAGCATCTGTAAAGTTATTTTTCTCACGAGGAAGATGCTTGAAATCAATATCATCAAAATATGGGATGAATTGTTGTACATAATCACTATACATTTGCAATCTTTCATCCCGAACTCTCCATGCCCCAATCGTCTAGGATATGATAAGATTTGAATCACCATACACGGTGAGATGTTTTTCCCCCGCTGCTAGGGCAGCTTTGATTCCATAGATACAAGCTTCATATTCGGCTGTATTGTTTGTGGTTGGGAAACTGAGTTTCACAGCAAAAGGTATGTGTATCCCATGGGGATCTATTAACAATACTCCAGCGTCGTTTCCTTTTCTATTGGATGCCCCATCAAAGTAAATTTTCCATTTCGACACATTAATGGTGAATATGTTCTCGTCAGGAAAATCATCATCAAATTCGTCGCCTGATATGGGCCCATCAGCCAATGCCTCGGATATGGCTCTTCCCTTCACAGACTTTTGGTTTACACATTGAATATCAAATTCAGA
This sequence comes from Spinacia oleracea, assembly GCF_020520425.1. Lineage (NCBI taxonomy): Eukaryota > Viridiplantae > Streptophyta > Magnoliopsida > Caryophyllales > Amaranthaceae > Spinacia > Spinacia oleracea. Next base: position 101,803,000 of record NC_079487.1, on the reverse strand, counting down.
TAAAACCGCGTGCCATCTTGCTAGCCTCTTGCTTAAAATAGGCTTCTCAAAAATATACTTGATGGGATCGAGTCTGGAGATAAGGTACGTGGTGTGGGCTTGTAGATGATGTCGTAGCTTTTTTGTGGCATATATGAGGGCGATGCAAGCCCGTTCCAGCGGTGTGTATCTAGTTTCATATTCCAGAAACTTTTTGCTGAGGTAGTAAATAGCTACTTCCTTTTTTGTTCCTTCTTGATATTGAGCTAAAAGTGCTCCCATGGCCGTTTCCGTGATTGTGAGGTATAATATTAGAGGTTGACCGGGTTTGTGTGGCATCAAAACCGGCGGGTTTGAAAGATATTCCTTCATTGAATCAAATGAAGCCTGACATTCGTCATTCCACTTTTTGGGAACGTTCTTTTTCAGCAACTTAAATATAGGCTCACACCTTGTTGTTAGTTGAGATATAAATCTGCTGATATATTGAATTCTGCCTAGAAAACCTCGGATTTCTTTTTCCGTTTTAGGAGGAGGTAGTTCTTGTATGGCTTTTACCTTGTTGGAGTCTACTTTGATGCCGTCTTGGCTTACTACAAATCCCAAAAGTTTTCCCGACGTTACACCAAACATACATTTATGCGGGTTCAATCTCAGGTTGTACTTCCTTATTCGGTCAAAGAAAGACTTCAATGCTTCTACGTGATTTCCTCGATCGTGGCTTTTGACGATCATGTCATCGACATAGACTTCAACAGTGTTATGGATAAGATCGTGCAGTATTGTTGTCGCAGCTCGCTGATAAGTGGCTCCTGCGTTTTTCAAACCAAACGACATCGCTCTATAACAGAAGGTTCCCCAAGGAGTGATAAACGATGTCTTGGGCATGTCATTTGCTGACATGAGTATTTGATTGTATCCTGAGAATCCATCCATGAATGAGAACATTGCGTGTCCTGCAGTACTATCCACTAAAACATCAATGTGAGGAAGGGAAAAATAATCTTTTGGTGATGCAGCATTTAGATCTCTAAAGTCGATGCAAACTCGGACTCTTCCATCTTTTTTAGGTACAACCACCACGTTAGCCTACCACTCCGGATGCTTAATTGGTTTTATGAAGTTGGCGTCGAGTTGTTTCTGGATTTCTTCCTTGACTTTAAGACTCATTTCGGGCTTCATCCTCCGTAGTTTCTGTTGCTTCGGCTTTCTTTCTGGGTAAAGAGGGATATGATGTTCGGCAATTTCACGATCGACACCTGGCATATCGGCGTATGACCATGCAAAGACATCTACATATTCCCTAAGTGATGCAATGAATGCTATTTTTTCTTCAGGGGAAAGGGAGAACCCTATTTTGACTTCTTTTATATCACTTTCGCTACCTATATTTATGACTATGGACTCTTCCATGGGTGTCATGCATGTTTTAGGTTCATTGAAAAATTCATTATCAGACAATGCATCGTGATCAAAATTAATTTCTTGCATGCAAACATGTTTATTATCAAGGACATTTTCAATATCTTCAGGGTCAAGGATGTCGGATTGAGTTTTTAAGGATGAATGGCTTGATGATGAGCTATCAGTTTCATAACCGTCTGTATTGGATGAATGAGTGGTGGATGATGAATCCGAAGAGGGTTGGGTTAAAGGATTATCTATGAATAGTTGGACATAGGTTTCTGATATTGGTTGGATGTTTTGTTCTTGTTGAATTTCTCTTTTTGATGGTGTGACAAGAGTGGTCGGATCAAAAGGTCTTTCGTCTTCAAAGCGGGGAGAGAACAAGTTTCTCAGGACACCTAGCTTCAAGTATTCAACCCAATCTGTTTCTTCTTTCGGTTCGTGGCTTTTGTCGGGCCAACCCTTCATAAAATCTTCGTTTCTGGCTTCTGCGAAAAAGATTTCGAGCCCAGGAAGTATTTCTTTCTTAATGGGATCATACCAGGGTTCGGGAAACTCATAGTATGGTTCATCGTCGTTTTGCAGTATGAATTGTCCATTTAAGGTGAGTGATGGCTTTTTAGTAGGTTTTGAATCATTTTTCGGGTCATATCCAAGACCATATCGTTTTTGTTTATCACATATGGGAATTGGATATTTCATGCCCTCGCCACTACGGCCTAAGCCCGTTCCTGGTGTATAACCCATTTTCATCATTAATTGAAAACCTTTTGTGAGTGTTTGGAGAACAAGGTCTTTTGTTTCTTGGTTCATAATTGGAGATGGAATAGACGCTTGAGGCTGGTTAGTCATGAGGTAGGTTTGGAATTGAGAATGGTTTCATCAGGGTCGACACCTAGACATAGGGTATTAAGGTCAAATTCAAGAAACGAGGAAAGAAAAGAAAAAGAATAAAGATGAATAATGTTGAAGCAAGTTAGGTAAAACATGTGTATTTTTTTTTGAGAAAAAAAAACTTCAAAAACTTTTATTTCAAAAATCAGTCAAACACGAAAGTTTTTTCTTTGATAAAATTCTTTTGTAAGTAAACATCTTTTGTTGCCCGTTTTTGTTTTAGGAGTTATTTTGTTAGTAAATCGTTCTTGTTTTATCCTTTTGGAATATTCAGTTGGGGTGTCCATTTCTCTTTTCTGAAAATAAACAACAAAAGTAATAAATAGGGCCTGTATCCCTTTGATAAATGACGTTCTTGTGCCGAGGTCCCTTGAGGTTATGTATATTATTAGTGGTCGCACCCGGAGGTTGCCTACGTATCTCCATTGCCCTTTTTCTTTTGATTTTTTTTTGACATATTTTTTTTTTTGGAGAATCAGACCCAACGTAGTTCTTGTAGTTGTAAGTTTTTTTTTTTTTAGCAGCTGGACTCATTCAGAGTTGCCTACGTACCCCAGTGATACAAGTGTTTACATAAGAAATCCTCAGGTGTGTGCCATGATGTGGTGTTTTTAGGGATCAAGCTGCACGTAGTTCTTTGTATCTGATCTACATATTTTTTTTTTAATTTTTTTTTTAAAAAAAATTTATATGGTACATGAAAGTTGGGCTATCCCCTTAAATGAAAGTAATGATGACGTTTTCCATTGTACTGAAGTTGCATGCTGCCGACTAGTTGTTGCATTCTGAGTCAAAGATCCATTTAGCCCATGCCTTGCAGACCTGAGTGCATATCTTCTTAGTATCATTGTCCATTTGATGTGAGAAAACATAAGGTTCCATGATGGACTGAATTGATGCTACGATGCTTGCTGGTGTTTCTTCCTCCTGGTTGGTGACAGATATATTTTTGTTATCCATCCAAGTCATAGCTTTTGGGAATTTCCATTGGTCAACTCCCTTGTTTTCATCGTCCTTTGGGGATGATTTATGCGTCATTAACAAGGTGATATCCTCTTTTCTTGCCGGGATGGAAATAGCGTTTATGGAGACAGACTTCTTTTGGTTGAGACCCAAATATCCTGTTATGAGTTTGATTCGCATACGAAGTGCATAACATCCATCAGTGTCATGACCATGTAGCTGATGGTAACGACAAAACCTTTGTAGATCAGGTCCTATGGGATCAGCTCCTGGTCGACGAGGGAGTGGTTTGATACGACCTTGTTCAAGCAATTGTTGGAAAATGATGGCCTGAGAGTTTTGTTGCGGAAGTGGACGAATTTTCTGTGTAAAAGACTTGGTATGAAATGAATCGACAACTCCACGGTCAATAAGATCTTGAATTGCACATTTGAGATCATAACATGAATCAGTTACATGACCATATTGATGACAGTAACCACAATATCGGGTCCTGTTAGTTCCAGGTGGAGGTAGAGAGTACACATAGCTTTTAGCTCGAAGCACTCCCTTTTTGTTTAATCGGTAGTATACCATGCTTAAAGGTTCATTCAATTGTGTGAATACCCTAGCTGTATGAGCTTGTGTGCTGATCTTGGGTCTTCTTTCTTGTAATCGACTAACATCAATCTCATAACCGTATCTCTCCATGTGAGTGAGATCAATGTACTTGATGGATACCATGTTCCGGTAATAGAAAGCGTTCAATTTTTTAAGCAATATCAACATGAATTCTCTATCTGTAATGGGAGTTCGGAGTTGAGTTCGAAGATGTGAGCATCTTGAAAATAAATGTGAGAACGACTCATTTTCGGACTGAGAAGTTTGCACTAGCATTTTCTTTCCTTTATCGAATTGTTGAAATTTATGTGCCCAATCACTGAACGATTGTACTACCTCCTTCCATGAATTTCTATTGGTATGATCAGTAGTATAATACCAAGTTAGTGCTGATCCTTCTAGACTTTTATCGAATAACATCGGAAAATGTTCTTCCGGCACGTTGAGCGAATGTAAGGTGTTCACAAACCTTTGGAGGTGAATGATCGGATTCTCCAAGCCATTAAATTTCCGGAAGGGGGGTAGATCACGATAACGATCTTCATGTTTATATTCTGGGAAGATGACAAGGCTATCCGGGTGTATTATCTTTCTAAGGAAATATCCGTCAAAGTCGATGTCATAATCATCATCACGAACTCCATCACCCATTTTGTTTATCTCATTGCTAGTCCAAGACTCGTTTCTGCTGAAAAGGTTGTTTTCTTTACTACTATTTGAACTGCTCGATTCTCCTTCTTGTCTGGCTGTATCATCTCCTTCCCGAGTATCATTTTCGGGATTTCCTGGCTCTTCTTCCATATTTTCTGCCAAATCTTCCTCAAGATCTTCTTCAGAGTCTTCTTCAGGATCTTCCAATTGGATATTATAGATACAAAAACCGTCTACCCGAGTATCTTCTTCTTCGTCCAAATGGAGTATTGATTTGCCGATATGAGAGATACTCGCATCGCTTGGATCGCCTTTAATAGTTACCACGCCGTGATCAGTGAGAAACTTTACCTTTTGATGGAGTGTAGAAGCGATAGCATTATTTTCATGCAGCCATGGTCTTCCCAACAACAGATTGAAGCACGCTTCAATGTCAATTACTACAAACTCCACGTTTCTAACAACAAAACCATATTCAAGAAGCAACTCAATCGATCCCAGTACATTTCTCCGGGTATTATCATATGCTTTAACTACCTGGTTAGAGGGTGTCAAATCTTCTTTTGAATGGCCGAGTTTCTTCAAGAATCGATAGGGGCACACATTGATCGCCGACCCATTATCGATGAGAACCTTAGGTACAGACCATCCATTTCACTCTACTGTAATATGCAAGGAATAGTTGTGGTTGGCATTTTCTGGAAGATCATCATTTGTAAACATTAATGTACGATCTACTCCATGGATAAGACCTACTACTTGATCGGGAGTGATAGAGGCATCGATTGATGCTTCGTGGAGATGTCGGATAACCGCAGTTCGATGAGGTTGTGAATGCATCAAAAGTTTCCAGATACAAATGTTAGAATTAACCTCCTTCATGCGCTTAATGGCATCATCTTCTTCATTAGTTTCTTCTACCATTGGCCCTTTTCCTTTTTCTTTTCTTATCAAAGCATCTAAAGGATTATCATCTTCAAGGTATGATGGTTTGAAGTAACGACCGGCTCTAGTTAAGTGAGCTACGCTTACCTCTTCACCATCACTAAGATCGTCGAGGCAGATTGGGCGTCGAAAATTTTGTGGTGTAGTGAGGTGACCCAAGTATTCTTTTCAACTATGGACATCACCGAAGAAGCATCTTCATCCAAATCACAATCTAGCACAAAAAATGCCCCGTTATAATCCAGAGTGGCGCATATATCTGAAAATGGGTCCTTGCTTGAAACGATGTCAAGACCTTTGTAAGGCATAATTTTGACCTTCTCTTGAGTGGAGAGATCGTACACAAAACATTTGTTGTTTTCATCGAAGAACATCTCATATGCGTTAGGAGTGATTTGATCCATCAATCGTGTCGGGTCAATTTCATTATGGGAGAGGGAAATGGTGTTTATAGAAACTGCAGGTTTATGATTTGGAAGAGGGTTATTTGTGATGCTTGGTTGAGTGTCTTTGGGTTTATTGGACGAATTTCCGATGGAGAGTGTTCCAGCATCTATCATATCTTGGATACGGTGTTTGAAGGCAGTGCAGTTTTCAATATCATGTCCTGGTCCTTGATGGAAATCACAACGTTGGTTTGGATTGTAGTTTGGGCCAGGGTTCCTTGGGGGTTGTCTTGGAATTAATGGTTGAAAAAGATTGGCTTTTCTTAATTGGAAAAGGCTTGAGCATAAGTCATGTTTATAGGAGTAAAATTCCTTAGTTGCCTGAGTTGAAACGCGGAAGATGGGCCAAAGTTATAAGGAGTTGTACCAATATTATGAATCATGTTGGATGATTTCACAGGAACTGGATCGTTGTTCGAAAATTTTCTATTTCCACCAAACTTCGGGTTATATGAAGTACCATTGTGGTTAGATTCATCTTTTTTAATATTCCCTTTCTTTATACCATCCTCGATCAAGGACCCTGTGGAGATTAGAGCTTTGAAAGATGGAAAATACTGGTATTCCATGTGTTTATTATAGACTGGGAGAAGATTCTTAACAATCACTTGCAATTGATCTTCCTCGTTTGGCCTATTTCTCATTTTTGCAGCCTTGTTTCTCCACCTTATGATAAAGGCTGAGAAAGTTTCGTTGGCATTTTGTGAAGTAGTTTCCAAATCTCTTCGAGTTATATCAATTTCTTCATTATACTTGTATTGACCGGAAATTCTCGTACGATGTCAGACCATGAAGATTTCTTTGAATTCTCTAGATTGAGGAACCAATGGGCCGCAACACCATCCAGATATTGCTGGAATAATTTTGCCATTAATGCTTCATCAACACCCCAAGGGCTCATAGCTCCGACATAAAGCTTCAAAAAGTTCGTGGGACTTCCAGTTCCATCAAACCTCGTAAGGGAAGGCATTTTAAATCCATTAGGAAGACGAGCCTCTGGAAAGAGGGTTAATCCGTGAATATCCATCCAGGGTTCAGCTTGAGTCATTCCTTTCAGAACCTCTTTTAACTTCATAATCTCTTCTTCAACCTTAGTGGGGGCTTCTTTGTCATTATTCCCAAAATCCAAATGAAAAGGGGAGGCCACCTCAGATTCCGGAGCGGGTGGAGGAACTGCCGCACTTTGTCTCATCATGTTGAGTACTGTCTGTTCTATGGTGTCTTGTCGATCAAGAATGGCTTGCATCATTCCTCTAGTTCAAATGAAGAATCTGGTCGGGGGATAGAACTCGGCCTTTGCTCTTGACCAGGAGATTCAGACATGTTGTTGTCCGATGAGAATATTGCTGATGTTGAACAAGGAGAGAATGCTGCAGAAAGGGATCGTTTAGTGCGAAAAGAGGTTTGCCGAACAAGTCTGGATCCTGCACGTGTCCACGTGGAGTTCCTGAAAGAATGAAATTATGAGGACATAGTTGGTTATATAATAATTTTTTTTTTAAATACACGAGGGTTTATTTAATAAGAGAAGTGAACACCCCTTAAATATTATATTCATTAGTGATTTCTGATGGATTAGTGTTTTGTTTTTCTTAGTTTGAATAAATATTTGTTAATTATGAAATTGATTTGTTTGTTTGTTTTTGTTTTGTTGAGCATAATGAATTCTCCTATTTTTCACTGTTGTATATTTAATATACATGTAATAACAATAAAAGGAATATGTAACATAGTTCTTGATTCCATTTGATCCACCTGTTTAAAAAAAAAACGTTAGAGTAAATGAACCGCACCCGTAGGCTGCCTACGTATCCCCGTTAGTTAGAGATGTTTAAGTTGTATTAGATGGTTCATTATCAGGGAATCAGGTTCAAACGTAGTTCTTATGAGAATTATAACTTCCCCCTTTTCTTTTTCTTTTTTTTTAAAAAAAGAAACGACCGTACTCATTAGAGTGCTTACGTACCCCGTTACATTTGCTAAAGGTGAAATGACATGTAAGGAAACATAATACAGATGATATTTTTCGGGGATCAGGTCATACGTAGTTCTAAAAAAAGAAAACAATTAACAACTACATAATTATGACATCTTAAGTCCCCCTCAAATCTTGCATTGCCTTCAATTTATCGGGCTATCAATGAGAAAGATTTCCGTCAATGATGAAAACCCCCCAAGGTGTAGACATCTTGACTTTTTGATGCAGGGTAGATACAACCGCTTTGAATTGATGGAGCCAGGAACGTCCTAAAAGGAGATTGAAGGAGAGATCTTCTCTTATAATCACAAAATCTACCCTTTTTGCAACTGGTCCACAAGTTAAAATAGTACTGGTTGTCCCTACTACCGGAGAGAGTGTCCCATCAAATGCTACTATATTCCCAAAATTCGACTTGAGGTGTTCGAGTGCTATCCCTAGATAATCCAACATCTTCAAGGGCATGACATTATATGGAGATCCAGTGTCTATTAGGACATGGGGAGTATGCCTTCCATTGCATTGGACCGTGATCACCAGAGGACATTCAAGGTCTTTATTTTCTGGAAGGTCGGTGTTGGTGAAGACTATAGTTCCTGGTGGGCTAACAGATACCCCACTTGGAAGGCTTGGTTGGTCGGCTTCCCTTAAATGATGGACTGGTATTCCTAATAGTGGCGGATCCATGCTAGTCGAACATGTACCTTCGTGGTGATGCCTATCTTCCCCGGTTCTTCCCACTCGATCTATCAGGTTCATGGTAATTCTACCATGGTTGGTTTTTTCTTTCTTTATTCGTTCAATCACAAAGCATTCCTCGTTTATATCCTTGAAACGAGAACTTGCAGTTCTCAGGGTTCTTGCTCCTTTCTTTACCTTTTTACATTCTTTTTCTTGATCACATGAAGATGTATTGACTCCGGACCCATCTCCATGAATTGTCAGGACACCAAAGCAGGAGGCATACTTTACTTTTTGATGGAGCGATGAGGCAATGGCCCCTAGTCCATGCAACCATGGTCTTCCTAGAATTAAGGTAAAAGTTTCAGGGACATCCACCACCAAGAAATCGTGGGCGATGACGAGACCATGGTGTTCGAGAAACAAATGAACAAGGCCTAAAGCTTTTCTTGGGGTGTTGTCGAAAGATGTGATGGTTTGATCTGTGGGGAGTAGCGTCTCACCTTTCATTCCCTCATACAGTTCTTTTGAACAAAGGTTGAAGGCAGATCCCGTGTCGACTAAAATTCCAGGCGTAATTCGACCATTGCATTCTAATATGATCTTCAAAGATTTAGTGGGATTAGGATTTGATGGAAGATCATTATCGGTGAAAGTCAAAGGAGTTGTCACCCAAGACTTGGGGGGTGGAATTTCTCCTTCATCGATTAAGTCTTGGATGGCATATCGAAGATCAATACATTCGTCCACATCGTGCCCGTAGATGTGACAGAAATAGCAGTATTTTCCCATGTTTGTACCAGGAGAAGGTAGGTAATGATCGTGTTGCTTAGATTTCAAAAACCCGTGTGATTTCAATTGACAATAGATCTTGCTGATAGATACCTCCGTCTGTGAGCATATTTCTGTGATAGATCTCCAACGTCCTCTCTTTCCCTTTTCTATCTTGGGTGGGGCACTCCTACTTAGAATTTCAGCGCCGAAAATTGTCATCATTTTGACTTACCTGCTGAAGCATGATATCTTGTTAGTGAAAATAAGTAACATGGGACAATGATTTTATAGGAGAATTCATTATTTTCTCAATTTACAATTACTCTTTGGTTCGAGATTTTTCTTGTTGGTGACGATATTAATTTATGGTTGAGTTTTGAAGCTTGCTTCGGAATTTTTACTAGTTTGCTGTTTTGGGATCTTTTGAATAGTTTATGAAACCAATCTTGAATAGTGGTAACATGCCTTGGGTTCAGCGACACGCTATTGGTTTATATAAACATAAAAAAAATAGATGTTTTGTGCATCGTTTTTTCTATTTGTAAACAAAATTCTCCACTTATCCTTGTAATGGATCTCAACTTAACTCCACCACCTTCTTCTGCACAACTTCTCTCCTCCTTAGACCAAGCTCTTCCCTCAAACATTTTTTCATATCCACTGGCAAAACCAGTGTTGGTAGGGAGTTTATCTAAACTTTTTCAAATGCGTGCTCCTTCAGAGTCCCTGTTTTTGTTTGTGGCGGATGTTATGGTGTCAGCCATGTCTCTTTGCCTATCTTTTCCTCATAGTTTGTTTTATCCTATTTCAGCTATTATAAATCCGTTCACACCTCCCTTTTTTGAAGAGGTTGTAGAAAGTCCTAATTCTTCTACATGTTTCCCTTTTAACCTGTTGCAGCATAGCTCACTCAGGTTTTTGTTTTGGGATGTTAGGGGCCAGTCTTCGAGCCAAATTATCGGTCATTTTATAACACTATTAAAATTCTACATTCCATCTTGTTTTGTGCTAGTTCTTTCTGACCCGTCAATTGGAGAGGAGGTGGCTAAAGGCTTAAGTATCAAGACATCTTGTACTCTTCCAATGTTAGGTTCTATCCCGCCTATGCTCTTCTTATGGAGTGACAGATGTTTTTTCGCTGTATCCCAAATAGCTGGAGAGTCTGTTACCATATCGGCTTATAGCTCCCCACCAAGAGTCAGAATAACACCAACGAAGAAAGGGGAAGGTCCTTTTAATAGCTCAATAAATTACCCCTGGTTGAGTTTAAAATATTTTATTTCACTCGACCAATTGACGATGGTCATGGGTAGCCCTTTGGCTTATAATACTTCTAAGGTAATATTCCTGGAAAAAATGTGTTCCTTAAACAGAAGATTTTCTCTCGTTCAAATTCCAGAGACATTATGGACCATAGGTAAAAAATGTCTCTTTATATTAGTAGATAGGCTTATTAATGTGTCGTCAACCACGCTTTGGTTGAAATCAACACCTCACTTGCTTCCGCTTTCCATTACTCCTGATGGTTTACATGGATATAGGGGAGGGTTTGTGCTGCGCTATCCAGAGCAAACATGGAGGGTAGGTTACGCTACAAAGGTTTCAGGGGTGTGTCCTACCTCCTTTTACCTATCTTTATTGAATAAGGGGATCCAAAAGGCTCGAGAACTCGAGGTGACACAATTAGAAATTTTTCTAGACATCCAATGCTTTATTTCCTATATGGATGGGCTTGAGTTTTTTACAATGGAGGTGGAAAGAAACATGTGTGACATACTTCAATTGATGCATTCTCGTAAATGGGAGGTTAACATTCGCCATTTTTCGGTTGATCAACTACGAGGGATTCAGTTATTTACTGACGTTTGTGAAGGGTTCTCGTGGGGACAATCTCAAGAGTTCGACAGCCCTCCCATAATTATTGAATAAACTTGCGTTTATTGTTAGTTTGTATTAGTAATAAGAATTTGTTTTAGGTTATTATTAACTACCTGCCAAAGTAGTTCTGAAATGAGTTTTTCATGACTTAATATCCTTTTTATTTCCTGCCTAAGATAAAAAGAACATGAGTACTAAAACAAATAAGGAGAAGAAAGAGGAGTCTGAGTCTCCATCTTTTAAAAAAATATTGATGGGTTATCGCAACCAGCCATCGTGATCAGTTCTTTGTTCTGAAAGGATAAAAACAAACAATTAAATTCAAAGGGTCGTGCCTTGATGGCTGCCTATGTATCCCCGTGAATAAAAGTGCAAGTGTATTGTGTTTGTGTTTTAGGGAATCAGGCCCAACGTAGTTCCATCAAACAAAACATTTATGTACATATATTCATAATTTTTTTTTTGCGACTGCACTCATTATGAGCTTCCTACGTACCCCTTTTTAATTTAAAATTTTACACAAATCTTTAAAGAAAATTAAACTCTTTTTTTTTTAGAGGAAACTTAAAGAACAACATAACATTTTTTTTAGGGGATCAAGTCGCACGTAGCTCTTTAAACAAGTAAAAGAAAACAATTAAAATATACTACTAGTGGTGATGATGTTCCTTTGTCTGCATAACAGCAACTCGTCATTTTTCAACTTGCCAGACCGTGACTTCACCGGTTAGAAGTCGTTTTTCCCATGCTTCTTTTCTATTTTGCACATACAATGGATTATCTTCTTTATCCAAGATCCAGGATGCCCATTCCTTGCATACCCGTGCACAAGAAGCTTCAGTTACCCAGTCAATTCTGTGAAGGAAAATATAAGGTTTCATAATCTCTTGTAAGGAAGCGACTATATTGGCCGAGGTTTCAGGCCCCTCACAAGCAACAGGTGGTATATTATCATAAATCCAACCGAATCTCTTCCTAATGTCATCCGCCTTTTCTTTATTTGGCATCCAGTCTGGTCAGTCACGCTGGTATTCAGGGATTGAAAAATGGATTGTCTTTTCAATAAATCTTAAACGTCGTGGTCTCATGATACCCTCTTCCACTGTTATGGAGTTTATCCAATGATCATTTCAAGGTGAGATGTCACCATAAACTTCTTTTTTATAATCCCCAAAAATTGTAACTATGCCCCAAGGTGCCCTCATCTTGACCTTTTGGTGTAGAGTGGATGCAACCGCTTTGTTCTCATGTAGCCACGGTCTTCCCAAGATTAAGTTATGTGAGAGATGGCAGTCTATTACCATGAATTCAATTTTCAATGGAACATTCTCATACATCAAAGGGAGTGTGATTGATCCTACGATTTTTCTCAAAGTTTGATCAAAACCCCTACAAACAATAGAGCAGTGGGACAAGTGTAGATTATTGTATCCCAATTTATACAAATATTCTTGTGAACAAAGATTTACAGCAGATCCGTTGTCCACCAGTATGCGATCAATATACTTTTTTCCATGTCTGAATGTGATGTGCAATTCTTCATTATGGTGAGGATTTGGAGGTAAATCTATATTTGAAAATGTAAGGCTTGATGTATATTCAAGTGGCTTAACATGTCTACGTCTTCGAGTTCTGAGATCAAATGGTATCAGATTGGGGTATAACATGTCAACAATGTGCATCGACTGGTCATGATCCAATGACATATTACATGATTTTCTCGGTTGGTTTTGTGACGGAAAAGGTTGAAAATTCATGCGATAGAGAGTTCTACGCCGTTCAATAGTTGATACATCGGGATATATTTCCGTATTTTCAAGTGCTTTGGATCTTGAGGTTGATTCTTTGGGTTCAACAGGTTTTTGAGAGGTTGAGGTTTCTTTTGGTGGTTGTGCCCTTAAGATAGCATGAACAATACAAATCCATGGTTGCCCCAAGATAATATCATAATAATGAACAGGTGTATTTGCCACTATGAAATCCATGGTTACATACATTCCTTCATAACTGACAGAAATACATATTAATCCCAAAGGGCAATACTTGGGCATATCATATCCTTTGAGATCATCAGGTGTGAGACGTTCCCAATCTCTGTCGGAATACCCAAGTTTAATGAAGGCTTGATATGGACAGATGTTAACCTTGGTGTCTTCATCAATCAGAACATTATTCATCTTCTTGTTGTTGCAGACCATAGTGTGAAACATTGTGTCTTTTATGAAGCCCTCTTCAATGAGTTCCCTCTTCATTATCTTGGTGTCAATCTTAAATAAGGTTGTTAATTCTTTCAGGGAAATATAAGGGTCAACAATTGTTCGGCTTAGGTATGAAGTGAGAGCCTGTCGATAAGTCTGTGAATTCACAACTAGTTCCCACAATGAAACTTCAACGTGCTTCCCCTTGGGGCTTGGTAGGTTACCAACACACGATAGAAATCCGCTCATGTTGCAGTACCTTATAAAAAGAAAGAAAATGAGATAATTAAGTGAGATACCAATTAAAAGAAGGATGGCAGGAGGCAAAGGACACTAATCCATTTTTTTTTTTAGAAAAGACTCATGTCATTTTGGCAGGTAGTTAATGAACTTCTCTAAGAAGAGTTATGTATAAGATTTTATACACTTTTGGGTTAGCGTTAATTTATTGGTAATTCGTTCTTCTATTGGGAATTTGGATTGTTTGAAATTTCGGTTTTTGTAGAATTTTGATCTTATTAAAACATTAATTTGCCATTTGTTATTGGATTTGTGGAATTTATCAAATTATTTATTTTATATGTGTAGAAACTTGGATTTTTTAAGTATTTTATAGGATTTTTTGTTAAAAAAAATTAATTTTTGTTAAATCCAAGGGAAATTATTTTATCATAAAAATTCCTTGGTAAAACAATTGGAAAGGGTAATATTTGAGACAAAAATTTTGAAATTGTTTTTTTTTTAAAAAAAAAAACAAAAATATGCAAGAGTTGTACTTATCATGAATGACAAATATGAAATATTGTTAGGATCAAGCATGCGTTCGGTCCATGTGTCCTAGATGATAATGACGGGGTAATTTCAATTTAAGGGAAATATCAGTCAAGTGGCCCCGTATCACTTCCATTGTGAACACCGGGGGTGGACGCTCCTACTCAACCGTTTGCAGTAGCGCACGGAGGAAGGTTTACGTCCTTAATTCATTAATTTGTTATCTAAATCCGACCATGCCAATAGGCAGAGGTATTGGCATAATATAGAAAATGGATAATAAAAAGTGTGCGTGTGTGCGGACCGTTTTCACATAAGCATTCCCATACACACATACATTCACATAAACATGCTATACAGAAAAATAAATAACAGGAGTAGCCATAATGATTTCTAGATATAAGTCATTTTAGGTGTAGACCACTCATAATAATAAAAAATCTCCCCAGTGGAGTCGCGAGACTGTAGGACCTGATTCTCGACCGACTATTATTTACCTTGAGAATCCTACATGAGAGTCTGTCCAGACTGTTTATAAAAGGTTTAGAGTCGCCACCCTATTTTTATCCAAACAGGGAAAGGATTTTGTAAAACCATTTATGAAAAAGTTTAGAGAAAACAATTTCGAAAATGATTAATAACTCCATAAAATAAAGGCATTTTCCTCTTTGAAAACTGATCTTTTGAAATCAAAAATTCGGGTTAGGGGTCTAGGTTAAGAGAATCGAACGTCTGGAACTCGGCTTCTCTTCTATTCTAAAGAATAGGCTCTTTCTCTGACTTATATCTAGTTGATTTGATATATGGCTATTTGAGAATTTAGATTAAAAAAAACACATAGGTTTCACGTTGTCATACACATGCAAGCATACTAAAAAGGGGGTTTCATTAAGCCAAGACAAGATTATTAACGCATGATAGGTTTGAGCATTGAAGTTGCACTACGTACCGATCATCAAGGGATTTGAATCCACTCTCGGATCAAAACCATCGTAGTTCGGACGAATATCTCACTTTAAATGGCCAATTCCACTTGGGTTTGAGGGATAATGATATTGGGTTTTATTTCGCTTAGAATAAGGTTTTTGTGATCCTTAATCAATTCACTTTAAGAATCAAAATGATCCACTTAGGGTTGGGAAAATTACACCGATTAGTGATTACCATAAAGGTCTTCTGAATAAGACGGTTTTAATGAGAATGTGCGCCCTGATTGGCGGCTTGAATGGATCAAAATGGTTTTTTGTAGTAAATTGTTAGGGGTTCTCTTTGATAATTGTATTTTGAGAAAATTATAATCATGAGGGTAATTGAGGGATTATTTTTTTGTTTTGTGTTTGGGCTAATGGAATTGACCAAACAAAGTAAGACATCCGTCTAGGCCTCATCGCCAAATAAAAGGGACAATCGACTATTCAATCATATATGATTATGATTTAATCCACCGGAATTTTATAGTGAATAAGGGTTTTTGATGGAGATGGATTATCTCAATACCTTATATGATTGATAAGTCAACCTAACACCTCAAATTTGAAATAAGGCCATTATCATGCGTTAAAATGCATTATGACTTAATTGATCAAGCAAGCAAGATGTTTCACACTCCATACATTGACAAGATTAAATTCGGCAAAAATAAACTTGATATTGTGCACAAAACTGATTAAATTGCATGTTTATTATTATGGGATTGAGTAAAGTTGTTTTATAAAATTTTTGCTAACTGTTACACAATTTAAAGATTTGAAAAAACTTTCTTTACTTTTTCTAAAGTCATCTCTGTTATCTATAAACTCTTACAAGATTTAAAAGTTTTAATGTTTCTTCACTTGTTTCTGAAGTCATCTCTGTTATTTTTTATTAACTTAAAGTTTTATAGAAAACTTTTACGAGGGTGCAATAGACTTTTATAAGATATTATATCCTCTGTTTCATTTTAATATTTTATAATTTTCGGATTTAAAAAAAAGAAAATTTAGATTTTTCTTAATTAGTATTTAATAATTAACTTTTAGTTAAGAAAATTTATATATAAAAAAAGGTTTAACTGAGGTAAACTTTAGACCATTAGGAAGGCAATACTATTTACTTTCAATGGTGTTTCAACAATTTTTTATAAATCTTAGATTAAGTTAATTTATTTTTGTGGTTTAAGTAATTAATCTTATTTAGATAGTTAACACGAAAATATTCGTCGTTTATTCTAGAAATCTCCGAAAATTTCAAGTCATATATGGTTGGAAAGATCTTCTTATGTACTTTAATTCATATTTAGGAGTATTTGACTGAAAATGAACCGAGATGGTATGAAAATGACGTTTTCTGAAGTCGTGCATATCATTTTTGTCTTTTAATTGTTTTTAGCTAAAAAGTACATAACTTTTGGTAGGGAAGTGATTTTGACTTGATTCTTTTTGCAAACTTCGACTTAAATTAATATCTTTATGATATTATATAAAGTGTGTTTAAAAAAATAAAATTATTTGGACGAAATTATTATTTGCATTATCTTATTAATCAATTTTATGCACAATATCATTCATGTTTTTCTGATAAAATAATTTGAACTAAAAGTTAATCATCCAAACAATAAAAGTGCAGATAATATTAAACACATAACTCTCAAATCTCACCGGCCCTAAAAACTTCACCAATAGGATCAGTTGCTAATAAAAGATTATCATAGATTTAGGGCAAATTGGCACCTAATATCTTAATAAATCCTTTTCGCAATGTCACATGGAAACAAATATGTTAGTCCACAATAATAATCAGAATAAATTAGATTAAGGATTGAGAAAATGTACCTTGATCCGGAAGTAGCTATTTTAACCTTTGATGAAATGATTAATATAACCCTTTTTTTTTATTACTTTAATTAACAATACTGATCTTTTTTGTAAGATAAAAATTTCTTAATTACTAATATTTTTTTGTTTTTTGTGTTTTTGGTGAAAGGAAAATTCTCACAAATTACATAAAATACTTAAGACAATTAAGCTATTTTTTTTTATAAGAACCTTTTTTTTATTTTTTTTTATGAAAACTCTAGTAACTTTTTTTTTAAAACTCACTTAGAAAGATTTTCAGAAATTTGCTTATTTTTTGAAAATATTGTGTTTTGAAGTTAAATTTTTGTTGCTATTTATAGAAAAAAAATGTAATTTTATAATAATTTTTGAAAATAAAATTAATTATAAAAGATTTTGCAATAAATATAAATATTTTGTAATCATGACATAAATTTAATACAGGATTTCAAAAAGATTATGTTACTATTTATTTTACTATTTTCGTTTTATTTGTTTATTTTGATAAATTATACTGAATTAGAGTTAAACTGATGAAATAAAATTTCCGACATAAATATTTATCAATGTTTCTAAAAGAGTAAAACTTAATAAAAAGACCCTAATGAAACCGTTAATTTATTTATAATGAAAATGATAATTTTTGTTAAAAAACGATATTATTAGTAACATAAAAAAAAATTTAGCGTTGCGTAATGTCGCATATAACAAAAGATTTTGGAACTTTTCCTTTGATTATTCGTGTTTGTACATACATGTACAAGTACGGGTTAATACAAATTTAGATAGTTAATTATGCGATTTATTTACCTGTACGGATTTTATAATCACGTAGTCACATGAGCCTTAAAGACGGGTGATTACATCTACTACTCTGCATTGAGTCTTGTCGTGTGTTAGTTTGTTGGGACATAACCTTACTTCCTTATTCATACAGTGGGGCTACGGAAAATAAGTGGTGTTTTCTAGTGAGACCTTTTTGTTTTTCATATAGCCGATGACCCACTCACTAATCTAACGTATATATCTCATTGTCCTTATGAGATAATTGTCCACATATTTATGAGCCCGGTCCATGGATCACTTTTTATGTGGGATAGCTTATTACTTTAAGTACTTTAGTGGTAGCCTACTTGAAAGTTTTGGGACTTATTCTTGAAAATATAAGAATACTTATTTTTTCGTAAGGAGTACTAGTTATTTTGGCCTCGGTGCGTAAGAAAATATTAGATGTTGACAATTTAGTTACCTCCTAGGGAAATTATAGCCCGTTACCCAACGTTAGGCATGACCACCTTTCATCTTGTTACATACTTCGTATATCTTAGACTTGTACAATCTAATTTCAAATTTATACAGTCTACGTTATTGAGTGTACAGAAAACTGATTAGGTATAAGCCAAAGTGATCTTTACTTGACATTATTTTACCCACCTTTTTTTCTCCCATGTGTAGATATTAGAGGGGTAACATAATTTAGGTAGTAAAAAGGGAAGAAAAGAGTGAGTATACACTTGTTCTTCATTCCCGTTTTTTGAGGGACAGTCCCACGAAACACCTCCGATCAAGGGTCAAACGTGGTCCGTTTTTGCTAAAATTTGGTCAGCCTGTTCGGGACATATAGCCTTTATTTTCCACCAAAAATCTTGTCTTTTCGTGCCCCATAGTGAAAGTTACAGCAGCCGCACTAATCCTTATTTTATGGTCAAAATCATATCATTCTCTCAACTTACTTTCCCTTATTATAACTTCTATTATTTTCTCATGTTATCGGACTACTCATTATCTCAATACCGATAAATTTCTATTTTTAATCATACCCGTGATATATTTCGGAAGGAAAACGTGAATAGTGAGATGATAAAATTATACAGTTAGAAGATAAATGTACGGAGAGGTGAATTATTATCGTGTAATTTACGCTGCAATTCACTCAATGGAGTCAAAGACTCAGTCACCAAGTAAATGTATGGCTAAAAAATTATACTATATACCATTATGACAAACAAACAACGAGATTCCCATCAATTATGCAATTCACTTTGCCGACACACAAAAATTTCTCTTTTTCCTTTTATATATATATATATATATATATATATATATATATATATATATATATATATATATATATATATATATATATATATATATATATATATATATATATATATAATAAACGTGACAAATTAAACCCGTCATTTTACCCGTGTTTGTTTACTTGGGTTGTCCTACTCTATTATTTAACATCATTATTTAGACCCTTTTTGTCCTTGACTTTTCTATACTTAGTCATATGACGAAATAAGTCATACTTAGAAACTACGAATTGGTCCTATCTTTAGGCAATCGTGCGCACGTAGACTTCAAAATCTTTTCGTCCTGGGGTTACATTCCTTTAACTTTTTAGTATATCATCGTGTGTCATAGTACGAGGTTAACCAGGGGCATATATTATCTATCCCAAAAAAACCCACTTTTGACTTCGTATGTTATATAAACTTACGTGTCCCTACATTATTAGAAGGGTCCCCAAGTATTGTAAACTTGGTTATATGGTAATAAAAAGGTTATTGTATACACAGAGATCATTATACCCGTCGTATACGAATATACTATGATGAATAGTAAATATACGGTTAAGATTTTCATCGTATAAAAAGAGATTTTCCTTATCCAATCCACCATTCACCACTTATTTCTTATCTTCTCATTCTTAATCTTACCCAAAACCATCCATTTCTTCATTTTCACGGCCACCATGGTTCCTAACAAGCAAGAAAATCATTTTTCTTCGGTTCAGGAGGATTTACGAATGTTAAAATTATACATGGTCTATATTATGGGGCTAATAGCCTTGTTAATGGCCATAGTGGTTTTTATTATTATGAGTAAGTGAAGATTACGAGTTTTCTGGCGAGACAAGACTAGACAAAAAATACACATTCTATCATTGTACTTTGATTTTGTATTAATCTTAAGGTAGAAGTACATTTTGTAAGGATTATGTGTATTTTTGGAAATTATCAATGAAGTATTATTATTTATTTATTATTGTTATTCGCGTTTTGGTTGTTCGTGTTGTTCTTTTAAAGTTGTTAATTATTGGTAATTATTTCCATGATTATAATTATAAAAAAAACGGAATTGTACAACATGAAAAAGAAAAAGAAGTAAAAAAATATAACAAAAACGGGGATCAAAATTTGGTGTCTACACCTATCACACGTTAATAATCTTGTCTTGGCTTAATGAAACCCTTTTTTTATGTTTGCTTGCATGTGTATGACAATGTGAATCTCATTTTTTTTTATCTAACTTCCCAAGTAGCCACATACCAAATCAACTAGATTTAAGTCAGAGTAAGAGCCTATTCTTTAGAATAGAAGAGAAGCCGAGTTCCAGACGTTCGATTCTCTTAACCTAGACCCCAAACCCGAATTTTTGATTTCAAAAGATCAGTTTTCAAAGAGGAAAATGCCTTTATTTTATGGAGTTATTAATCATTTTCGAAATTGTTTTCTCTAAACTGTTTCATAAATGGTTTTACAAAATCCATTCCCTGTTCGGATAAAAATAGGGTGACGACTCTAAACCTTTTATAAACAGTCTGAACAGACTCTCATGTAGGATTCTCAAGGTAAATAATAGTCGGTCGAGAATCAGGTCCTACAGTAACATGTCTAAGACACGTGTTAATCCCTGTCATTAATAAGGGCAAGAGAGGAGAGGAGTAGATGAATCTTTGAAAGAGCTAGCAGAGAGGAAGCTACTCTCCTTGATCTCAACATAGACCTGATCAACTGGCGGGCCGGCTTGGGCATAAAAAATCAGCCCGCTTTGTCGGGTCGGGCCGGGCCAAGATTCGGGCTAAAATTTTGTGCCCAAACCCGCTATTTTGTGGGCCTAAAATACCGGGCTTTTCAGGCCATTTTCGGGCCGGGCCAAATTTATAACTAAAAAGTGTATTTTTGTGTTTCCCAAACCCGCCCAAAAAAATAAAATTTCCGGGCCAGGAAATTCTGCCCAAACCCGCAAAAATTCCGGGCGGGCCGGGCCGCCGGGCCGGGCTCATCTTGATCAGGTCTATCTCAACAAGGTATTCTCATTAATTCATCTTATTCTAATTCTCTTATTTCATTTATGTAAAATTTAATTCCTTGATATAGACTTTATATATCACATTCTGAATTTCAGTTATCTTCACCACCATTATAAGAGCAACAAACAAATGGATTTCATTCCTTGTGAAGGTTTACTTGGTTTTTATGTGACAGTTAATAAATTCTTTTGAGTCCTTAATTCATAATTATTCTTTTCATCTTCAAATTGACTTTAGGGTTTGTTTATTAGTTGCATGTCGATTATTTATGAAATTAAATTATCAGCTTTAATTGAAATATGTAGTTATGTTTTTGTTTGATTTTATCTAATTTGAGGTTGTCTTTAACAATTAGTCTATACAGTAACAATGTATAATTAATCAAAAGGTATATTGAATTCTTTTTTCTTTTTCTTTTCACATGTACTTTTTGAATATTTTCATGGTAGTTGATTTTCCAATATTGTTTGGGGTTTAGTCACAATTAAATGTCGTTAATTATTTTTTTTCGTTTTCAATATTTGTTCTTCGTCAATTGGGCAAGCACAAGATATGGAAAATATTACTTCAACTTATTTGGGTGTTGATTAATATATGCAGTACTTCGTATTATATTGGGTTTGTAAAATTCTGTTGTACGAAGTTGTTTTTTGATGGGTTAAATTTGGGTTTTAAAAATTGTGCTTGATTTAAGTTGTGTTTAACCTCTATTGCAAAATTTACATTGACGACTCTTATGGTCACGAGACACAAAATAAGACTACGTGTATTTATATTTGAATAACTTACTACTTGATCTCATTGACTTGTCATTAACCCAAGACCTCAACATAATTAGCTACCTTAATTATTATTTTGTGACTTGCTTGTTTGTCAAACCTTTAACCAAGATTGGACAATGCAAGCAAATATGGGTTCTTCTGCTTTTTTCTCAGTCAAACTTAATTAAATTCAGATTCATTAACGTAGAGATTGGACAATACATGCAAATATGGGTTGTTGTGCTTTTTTCCTCAACCAAACTTAGCATTCAGATTCATTTACATAGAGTTACTAATTTTCTTGTAGGACAACATACAAATTAAACTGAATGTCATACATCTATTTACTTTTGTTGAGTAGTGAAAAGTGTAAGAATGAGAATATAACATCATATAAGTTTAGTAAGACAATCAAAAATAATGTTGATTTGAAGGAGGTAGATAAGATATGATCTACTGCTTATTTGAAATTAAATAAATTTTCTCTCTATTGGGAAAAAAAAATCAAAGAAAGAAAGTTGAAAAAAAAGGGGCATATGTGATAAAATTTGATATAAGACTCTTATGGCATTCTTTCCTTTGATAAGCCAATAATTATGATGTATGTGTGAGCAATGTATTAAGCTAACAAAATAGAGACAACACGAGTGACTATCATACTTGATATAAACTAATTTACGAGGTAACTTTTTGCTTTAGAACTTTAAGAGGTGATGAAAAACTTGTAAATTAAACCTATAATTTTTTTAGATTATATGGTTCATGATTAATTTAGAACATTCATATTGATATGGAGGAGGTGCAATTGGGGGCCGGGAAAAATAATAGAAGACCAATTTTATTTTTTTTATACAAATTTGAGTATCCAAAGGTTTATAAAATTATGTTTTATCTACGACTACATGTACGTATAACTATTGAATTAATATTAGTCTTATGAATATCACTCATTATTAGTTGGAAAAAGGAACTGGTAGTTTAAAGGACTTTTATAAATCGTAAAATATTTGAAATATTGTTTCAAACTTTCATCATTTATATAAAGAGAAAGAGTTGTGGCACTTTATTTTTTGGAATTGTACTTTAAATTCATTCATCAAGAGTCAAGTCTTATGAGTCCTCAGATGAATTTGTTAATTTCTTTTCCTTTTAATTTTTAGTCAAAATGGCAAAATTGTGTAACAAGCGCAACAATGTTGCAAGATGGGACATACAAGAATCGTGGGTAACAATATATAAAGTGTTAAACCACTCGTGTGTACCGACAAAGTGTTAAACCACCCATGTAACTTGGTCAGGCACTCGTAGACATGGAAAGCTAAATAAATACTTGTATATACGCAGTACTAATTAAAGGTACAAATAAGAATAGTGTATCGTTATTCAACGTCCATATTTGCTAAAAACGCCCGCATTTAAAGAAGGAAAATACAATTTTATCCTTTTAATATTCACCACCCTCCAATAATAATGATAATAATCTTAATATATATATATATATATATATATATATATATATATATATATATATAATTAAAGGAGGCATATTTGTGGATATATTAGGGCACCACCTAGGTTTACTATTGGTTTCGGCCAATAAAAAATAAGATTTCTAAAATAAAATTCATCCCAAATCAAATACTATTATAAAATAAAAGTTTTCAAAAATCAAACACTAATCTAAAATAAAATTCAATCTAAAATCAAACACCAATCCAATAATAGAGCGCCACGTAGGAAATCTAATACTTTCGGCTAATGAAAAATAATATTTTGAAATTATTTTTGAATTAAAAAAAGTCAAGTACCACATAGATAAATAATCAGGCGCCATGTAGATATTTTTATTAATTAATTATTAATATTATGCATATACAATTTCATCCAAAATCAAACACTCTAATAATTAAAAAATAAATCTAAAATGAAAATCCAAAATCCAAAATAATCTATTCTAATGTATAAATATAGCAGTTGGTATACATAATTTTTTTATTTTAACTTAATAATGAATTAGAATTCGTGCATCGCATGAGCTAAAATCTAGTAATAATAATACTCCCTCCGTCCCGGAATACTCGACCCGGTTTGACCGGCACAGAGTTTAAGAGACTTGAATTGACTTATTTAATTTAATAGGTAGTAGTTGATAGTGGGGTATTATTTTAATGTAGTTAGTGGGAAATGTGTAAAGGGGTGGGGTTGGGGGAGAGTAGGGGTTGAATTTTTAATTAGTTTTTGTATGGAGTAGGGGGTGGGTGGGTTAATAGGGGTGGAGTGAGAAATAATATAATATTGTTAGAATATTTCCATTTTTAGAAACAGGTCAAATATTAAGGGACGGCCCGATAAGGAAAACAGGTCAAGTATTCCGGGACGGAGGGAGTAATAACAATAATACTAACAAAAATAAAAATAACATCAACAATAGCAATAAAATGACGATAATAATAATAATAATAACAATAATATCAAAAATAACAATAAAAATTTTCCCTCAAAAAATATAATAACAATAATAACAAAATTCTTTAAAAAAACAAAAAAGAAACTATCGCGCACAGAAATAGCGTTGGCATCACGGCTACCGCACACAGCTATTGCGCCGGCGACACGAAGGCCACGCACAAGAGTTGCGCGACGTCCCTGTCGCCGGCACAATGACTGTGCGCGGCAGCCATGCCACCGGGGCAATTGTTGTGCGCGGTGGGTTTTATTTTAAAAAAAATTAAGCATCATCAACACCGTCGACGATGGCTGCCTGTGGAGGTTATTTCTAGATGGTTTGACCAAAAACTGAGATTTATGGTGATGATATTGCTTGAGGATGGTGAGGATGAATTGATGATGTTGTTGGTCTGCTGCTTGACGATGGGTCGACAGTGACAATGATGATGATGCTTGACGATGGGTCGATGGTGATGATGATGCAGCTGCTTGACGATGGTGATAATGATGATGCAGCTCGATGATGATGATGTTGAGTTGTTGCTGCTTAATTTGTTTAACATTTTTGTTTCAATATATTGATTATGAGTGGCTATAGATTATTGTTATTATTATTATTAAATAATTTGTTATTATTTATTATTATTATTAGGCAAATTTGTTGGAAACTACCTTATAAAATTCATTTTTTGTGAAAAACTACCTTATAAAAAATATGTTGTAAGAAACTACCTTATAAAACATAAAATGTTGTAATATAGTACCTTATGCCGGATTGTAACCGTTGACCCGTATCTCCGGCGTTGACTTTTCCACGTGAAAGTCACGTGGCCTTCCATGACTAATTTCCCTCCTTTTTTTGCGCCAGGTGTACTCAATCTCCCCTACTTTTAATGATGTTTTTGCGCCAGGTGTACTCAATCTCCCCTACTTTTAATGATGTGTTGGGCTTTCATTATAATCATCTTTCTCCCTCCTTCTTCGTACTCATCTTCACCCCTCCCCTGCTTCCTTATAATCTTTTCTTCTTCTTTTTCTTTTTAATTCTTCAATTTCTCTGTTCATCCACACTAAACTAAATTAATTTATACCTTTGGGTCTGTAGTGAGTTAAATCTTCTAATTTTTTATGTCCTTTGTTTTTTTACTTCACCATCAATTAGAGTGCAGGTTGTTGAGTCAGTAAATCAATTGAAGAGAAGATGAAGGATAATTGGAAGAGGTTGGAAAATTAGAATTTGGGAATTAGGTGAAAATCACCGTGGTAGGAAATGAAGGGAAATTGGGTACAACAGGCACAAAAAGGAGGGAAATTAGTCATGGAAGGTCACGTGACTTTCACGTGGAAAAGTCAACGCCGGAGATACGGGTCAACGGTTACAATCCGGCATACGGTACTATATTACAACATTTTATGTTTTATAAGGTAGTTTCTTACAACATATTTTTTATAAGGTAGTTTTTCACAAAAAATGAATTTTATAAGGTAGTTTCCAACAAATTTGCCTTATTATTAATAATTTTTATTATTATTATCATTATTGGAGGGGGTAAATATTAAAAGGGCAAAATTGTATTTTCATGTACTAAATGAAGGCGTTTTTAGTAAAACATGGGCGTCATTAAAAAACCACCTAAGAATACATTTGTACTCCATAATTGCTTAGTGGACACGTGTCGTGCCTTAGACTAGTAACAACAAAGTTTTTTACGGAGTATGTATTTTCTTTTTCTTTTTTTTGATAGCACAATAACAAAGATCAAACAGTCATTCCCTTCCTTGCGTTGGTCGCAAGGATATGGGCCGGAGAAATAGTGAGCCTATCAACCTTAACACATGACACATAATCAAGAGTAGAAGCCAATGCGATGATGTCCGCTAACACATGCCGAATATGGTTATCAGTAAACTTCGGGTTTGAGAGAGCCTTAATGGCAACTTGGCAATTTGTTTTGATCAAAATGTTCTTGGACATGCCTGCTACACTCTTCATCCCTTCCCAGATTTCTATACATTCGGCCTGTAAAGCCGAGGTGGCGCAAATTCTCATAGAGTCTCGAATGTGTCTCTCTGTCGTCCTCTCCCCTTGCCACCCCACCCCCGCTCCCCATTCCGAATTCTTCCTTTTCTGGATTCCCTTCCACGCTGCATCAACAAGTAGAGTAACGTGTCCTGTCGTAAGTGGTTTCCCTATTGCCCAAGCCATTTTGGGATTCTGCAGAAGTCCCCTCTCGGCCGGGTTACTCTCAGAATCGGCGAGTATTAGATTCGCCCGTTTAGTCCAACTATCCATCCCTTCCTTCACTAGCATCAGAATCCTTGCAGGCGAACACTGCATATACCGAAACACAACTTTATTCCTATGAAGCCAAAAAGCCCATAGGGTGGAAATGAATTCCACCACTCTCGAATCTTCCTTTTTATCCTCTTTGAAAAAGAAGGACAAGAACTTTATCAACCAATCTCCAATAGTCGTTGAGGTTGAAATATTTGAAATATTGTTTCAAACTTTCATCATTTATATAAAGAGAAAGAGTTGTGGCACTTTATTTTTTGGAATTGTACTTTAAATTCATTCATCAAGAGTTAAGTCTTATGAGTCCACAGATGAATTTGTTAAATTTTTTTTCCTTTTAATTTTTAGTCAAAATGGCGAAATTGTGTAACAAGCGCAACAATGTTCCAAGATGGGACATACAAGAATCGTGGGTAACAATATATAAAGTGTTAAACCACTTGTGTGTACCGACAAAGTGTTAAACCACCCATGTAACTTGGTCAGGCACTCGTAGACATGGAAAGCTAAATAAATACTTGTATATACGCAGTACTAATTAAAGGTACAAATACGAATAGTGTATCGTTATTCAACGCCCCGTTTTCTAAAAACGCCCGCATTTAAAAAAGAAAAATACAATTTTATCCTTTTAATATTCACCACCCTCCAATAATAATGATAATAATAATCTTATATATATATATATATATATATATATATATATATATATATATAGGGGAGGGATCATGTGAAAATACCTCCTTATGTGAGTATACTAATATATATGAGAATGAATCTAATCCGTAGGATTAGATCCAATCTAATGGCTAGGATTAAATAAGAAAACCCATCAAACTTCCAATTAAAACCAATCACTTTTTCATTAAACCCACGTAACTTTCTCTCTCCAGACCCTCCTCTTCACTCTTTCCCTCTCACGCGATTTTGAACTCCCTGTTATCCCCTCAATTTTCTCTCTCCTTTGAAGAAAACCGCCATCGCAGCCTCCAAAACGGCAAATCGCTCCGTCGTAGCAACTCCAATTATTGATTTAAGGTAAATTCGAGTTCAATTGTTCTACATTTCTTCTCGCCTTCTACAATTTTTCCTAATTTTAACCTAACATTTTCAATTGAAGATGATTGGAGTAGAAAAACAATACGAACGACGAAGGTAAGCGAATTTGTAACCTAATTTCGAATTCGTTGTTTTTATACATTAATTGAAGATAATTTTTGTTAAATTTTGATTTTCAGCAAAAACAAACACGACAAACTAGCAAAAAATCCAGACGATAATGAAGAGTAAGAATTCGGTGGTTTAATTGTAGCGAAATTTATTTATTAATTTCGAAATTTTGTAATTATTTTCGGAATTTCTCATAATTTATTTTTGTAATTATTTGGTTTGCAAATATTTGGATGTTTCTAGCGATTTTGAAATTTTTATATTCCTTATATTTGATGTTTGATGCAATTATAAATGTTCTGAATTTTATGAATTTTTAGTATTTTTAATTAGAATTTAATTTGTGATTTTTTGAATTGTTTTGAGAATTGAGAATTTTAAGATATTTTCGTCATTTTAAGATATTATTTTGATATTTTTTGAATGTTCTGAACGACATCATGAATAATTTAGAGTAATATTTTATACTCTCAATACTTTAGAACATGAAGCTTAAGAATGTAGAACATCATAAATCACTGTGTAGAACATCACAGATCACTTTGTAGAACATCATAAATCACTGTGTAGAACATCATAATTGCATATGTTCTAATTGAAGGAAATAATGCCCTTGGTCCAAGTATGCATTCTATGTTAAGTCTAATAAATGCGGTTCAGTATTAATTAACAAGTTAATAATTCAGTGAGATCAAGTGAGCTGAATGCCTAGCTAGAGGCCGCTTCAGTTCAAGTGGAATTAATGATATTAATCCACAGCTTACTCTTGACTGAACCCGTAGGGTCACACAAATAGTACGTAAACGGATCAAGTATTTAATGGCATTAAATACTCCATCTATGAATATTCGGAACCGACGGATCTTGGTTTCAGTGGGAGCTAAGATCGTCACAGGCAAGAAATGAATACTCCGGAAACGATGATATTGCCGGAAACGGAAATATGGATCGTATCGGAAATATGAATATTATCCAAGTCGTAGATGTTGCCGGAAACGGAAACATGGTACGTATCGGAAAATATTATTGGAAATGGAAATATTACCAGAATCGGAAATATTGCCGGAAACGGAAATATTGTCAGAATCGGAAATATTACCGGAATCGGAAAATAATTCCGGAAACGGAAATATTAAATATTTGTTCGAAACGGAAATTAATTCCGGAATCGGAAATATTAAATATTGTTCGTATCGGAAATAAATTCCGGAACTGGAAATTTAATCGGAAGCGTATCGTACGAATTAGCATCGGACGAGGCCTGCCGGACGAAGGCCCAGCACGAAGCCGGGCCATCGCCCAGCAAGCACGCACGCCACAAGCCCAGCCAAGGCAGCGCCCAGGCCTACCGCAAGGCAGGCCCAGCGCGCGCCAAGGCCACGGATGCGTGGGCCGCGCTGCGTGGGCTGCTGCTCGCACGCGCATGGGCAGCCCTTGTGGCTGCCGTGTGTGTGTGAGTTTGTGCTCATGCGTGATTCCTAAATCTACAAGAGTCAGTGTATGATTAAATTTCTATTCCTAATTGGATAAATTAATTAAATAGAATTCATGTAGGATTCTAATTTCAATTAATTCGTATCCTACTAGGATTACGATTCCTTTTCCATAACTCTATAAATATAGGCCTAGGGGTCATTATTTATACAACAAGTTTCAAAGTATTCAAAAGTGAGTTTTTTGAGAGAAAATTAAAACACATCTTGCTCATAAAAGTGCCGAATTTTCTAGTACCTTAAGGGCGGTTCTAGTTGGTCAATCTTAAGGCGGATCCGGACGTGCTGTGGACTATCTACGGAGGGACGACACTTGGAGTCCTAAAAGACTTGTTCTTGTTCGGTTCGGGCGCAGCTAGGGAAGGCACGCAACAAAGAGTATGCATCTAATTATGCTATATGATTATGTGTAAATAATATGTTTCCTGGGTTAATGGTTGTTTCCGCATGATCTATGTAAATGTCATATGTATCATAACCTAACAGTGGTATCACGAGCCCCTTATTATTTTCATAATCTAAATTGCATGAACATGGTTAAATATTACAAATTTGCAAGAATTAAAAGGGGTGATTAATTTTCGTAATTGTTAATTAATTGCAAATTGCGTTTATTTAATTATACGTACGCAGTTTTTCGGCAGTTTCTTCGTTACTCATCCGAATTGAGTGATTTTTGTGTCAATTCCGCATGTAAAAGGCATTCTAAAATTTTGACAAAAATAGTATTTTTCTGCCGAACCCAGAATTCTCAAATTCGAAGCCTAACTATGACTTTTCGAAGGTTTTAGTTTTTCGAATGCAAAATTTCGTAAATTTAAGATGTTAAATTAAATATTTGCGATTCTTGTTGATAAATCTTGAATTTTTGATTGACCTACTGCATATGTTTAACAAGTTTGAATGCCTAGTCTTGTTAATTATGCAATCTAATTTGTAATTATGATTAATTTGTTGAAAATTAGAATAATTTAGAATTAATTTGATTTTCATAATTAATTGTAATTTAATTAGAAACCTATGATTAAAAACCACCATAAAAATTGTAAATTTATGATAAATTTTAAATTTTTATGACCTAGACTTGAATCCATAACAATCGGAAATCAATTGGATAATAAATTTTCGATTTTTCGCCCTAAAATTATGAAATTAATAATATTTATTAATTTGTCATTAATTTTAAATATAAATTTTAAATTTTTTATGCGATTCGTTCATATAACTTGCACGCACGAAGCAATGGACGCTTCGTGTTACCCTTAAGGGGTGTTGTATAATGCGGGCATGCGACGACGAGCAAGGGAGCTCGTCGCCCGTGCGGCACGAATGCAATGAGCAAGGGCGTAGTGCACGAGCACAAGGCAGCAGCCCTGCCTTGTGTCGTGTGCCACGAGCAATGAACGAATGGGCATGGGCGAAGGGCGAGCCAAGGCAGTCGCGTGTGGGCAGCAAGCGAGCTGCGCCACAGCGCGCGCTGCCTCGCACAAGAGCGCGCAGCCTCGCGCGCAGCGAGCGCAAGCTCGCGTGCCACGAGCGCTGCGCCCAGCATTACTCGCGCGCACAGCGCGCGATGTCGCCCGCCCAGCGAGCGATGTCGCGCCCCAGCGAGCGATGGCTCGCGCCAGCGAGCGATGGCTCGCGCCAGCGAGCGATGGCTCGCGCGCGCAGCGAGCGATGTCGCGCGCCCAAAGAAAGCGATGTCGCGCGCCCAGCGAGCGATGTCGCGCGCCCAGCGGGCGATGGCTCGCGCGCACAGCGCGCGATGTCGCGCGCCCAGCGAGCGATGTTGCGCGCGCGCACTGCGAGCGATAGCTCGCGTGCGATGAGCGCTGGCGCGCGCAGCGAGCACAATGTGTGCGGAGGCTTGCGATAGGGAAGCAGCAGCTATGCGACGAGCGCATGGGCTGCGCGCACATGGCCAGCAATGGCTGTGTGCGTACGGTCCATGGGCGTGCAACGCGTAGGGTGTTTGCGTTACGATTAGATCGTTTTGAATGTTTAATTTGAAAATTTCAGTTCACGTAATTTTAATTAATTTTAAAATTAATAATTTGAATTATTTTCTTGGATTTTAATTTTGAATATTATAATTATAATAAATGTTATTTATTCTAATTATTTTACTAAAATTAAAATCATGAATTAATTTAAATACGACTGAAATTAAATTAAATTTTTGGATTCAATTATAAATTGATATGAGCTTTAAATTTTAATTAAATTTGTATGTTTCCGGTTGGACTAGAAATACATTTTTATGTTTAAAATTGGTAAAGCATATGAATTTATTGGTTTAAGTGGGAGCGCTTTTTAGTCATAAACTCTTGATTAGGTCTACAAATCCTTAAGGTTAAAACAACTTGATTAGAATTAATAAGGACTGAATAATTGGTAGATTATTGGTGCCCTTGATTAATTGCTGCAAATGTTTACGTGATGCATAATGTGTTTTACTAACCAGCTATGTGGGCCATTCATGATAATGAATGGGTGAATGGTATATATTGTATATGTACTGTTTTGCAGGTTATGAAGTGACTAGTATGGCCCAAATAGGATAGAAAATATGGTCTGCGTACCATTAATTTGAATGTAATTGGTCTAAAGTACCAAAGTTATTTTTCAATTCAAATATGGTCTGCGAACCATCAAATAGTTGTAATTAGTTATAGCTTATCCTATTTGAAGAAAATGGTGCCTCCCACGGAGATTTTCAAGACGGACTTTGAAGTCAAAGCTTCAAGATGAAGTCGGGCCATACTAGATCACAAATATCTTATGCATGTTTTAAGTTATTTATTGCTTTAAATATGTCTTAAAATGCATGAGATTACGGCTTGATTATGTTGCATGATTAAGGATTTTAGTTCACTTAAAATCTAACCAACATAGTAAGAGCCTTAAGTTCCAAACTTAAAAAAAAATTGAGTTATAAGGTGCCATGCCAAAATATACACTTGCTTGGATATCCTTTACATCAATCTAGTAATAGTTTTCGCTCAGCGAGGTGTTACTTATTGGTCCTAAAGGGGCAAGGTACACAAATAATTGTGAGTACATGTTAGTTTTGGTGAAACTCAACGATATAAGTAAGGAGTCCTTTTATGTCGTGGCAAAATCGATAGGTTTACCTAATAAGTTCTTAGACGTACCTATCAACCAAGAGTAGTTTTTAGACTATTAGCAAAAGGCTTTTGCTTACCTAAAATGTTTTAGAATTGAGTCGACAAACTGTGCTTAATTCTTCAATGGTTTTAGGGTCTTGGAATCATTTTATTCACACCTGCCGGAACAATAAATTCGAATAAAATGCTAATAACTTGTTTGAATTGCATGGTTGCTTTAATTTCAAGTTATTATTCATGATAAATGTTTAGACTTTGCATGCTTCAATGTATGTTTTAATTATTGTTTATAATTAAATATCTTGCACTGCAATAAATCCTTTTAGAAAGGTAACAGTAAATTTCCTCGATTGGTAGTGAATCCAAGAACGATTCACGGAAATGAGAGAAAGTGAGCAATTTAAAATGTACGTTTCTTATAGCGACTTTTATGGTTGTTTTCGAATATCAAAATCGAATGGCAAACCAATTGGTGCTTGTGAATTCAAAATACAATGTAGTTTTGAGATCATAAAGCATTGAGTTTAATACGCTCAGCTTTACCAATGGTTAACAACCTAATATCTTTGTCCATTTAATTCTCGAATGAGTCTAGTCCCTAGACATTCGAATAGATCGATGCTTAGAGAACTTTAGAATCTTCTGGTAAGATCATCTAGTTGAAACAAAATATTCAACATAAATTAAAATGGTAAAGAACCTTGTTGGTGACATTGGACATGTCCAACAAAGTATAAAAGTCAACACTAAAGAATTCAATTCTTAAGACTATAAGAAAGGGTACAAGAAATAGGAAAACAAGGAACAATGAAAGGAATTTACGATTCCGTTTCTACCTATAAGTTTATGTTTAAAGAGAAGTGACCTAGCAATCAAACTTCCTTGGTATCATATACCGCTTGAGGTTCTTACTTTGTAATAACTCAAACAATGGAAGCTAGGATACACTAATGACCTACAAGTGGGAAATGAAGCATGGCAATGCTACATTAATTGTAGGGTCATCTAAGTTTGTTTTAAGTCCTTTCAAAGGCTGGAACTTAATGGCTATTTTGTTCCATAATCAGCATACCTAAATTTCTGCTTCAAACACAGAAAGACTCACTTTCAGAAGAACAAAAACAATGTTTGTTTGTTTATTTGAATGAAATGGTCAATATGCTTGATTAAAACAAACAACTCTTTAAAGAACTTTACTAAGGTTCAAATCAACCCCTTGATTTGAGTTCCACTAATCTTTGGCATTGTTGCTTAGACCATATCAACAAGTTAACATTCAAAAACTCTATTTTAATGGACTTTTGAAAGTTGGTTGATTTCTAGATCAACTTAAGACAAGCTAGTCTTACTTGTTGAAAGTAACAAAAAAATGTGAACTATTGTTAGAACGCCTAGACAATAGAGTTCAAAGCTAAAGAAAGATTTTATGACTTTATTATTTCACATGGATTTGAGTGAATATAGGTTTATTTACTCAATGTGATATAAGTTTGAATCTGTTTGGCTAGTTCAAAGATTCAGAAGTATAAAATCCACTTGGCAAGAAATCATAAAGATCTAGGTTAGATCATGTTCATGATTACTTGAGACCAAATATGATCATCAATGATTGTGTGTTCACAATCTAGGTCCATAAGATATGGCATATCTACGTTGGAATGATCGAAGTCAATTAGTACTTGATTCGATCAATGATGAATCATAAAGACTTTTCCTATAATTTCTAAAACAAAATGCTCAACTACCACCAAACTAAACCAAATTCGTCAAAGCTATTGAAAAGTAATTTCAGAATATCTTTTCATAATATATCTAAAGAGTTCCTAAACTCAGTGGGAGCTTAGTGTTTGTTATTCAACAAACTAAGGCCCAAGCATAGATATATGTTTCATTGTGATTTATTCAAATGAGACACAAGGGTATTGTTTCTACCACGAATTTTTGAGAACATAATGTTTGTTTGCTCGAAATAATGTCCTTTTGGAGATTCGTTTCCAAAATGACAAGTGGGAGAAAATAGACCTCGAAAGTTTTCGAGGAGCGAACAACAAACATAAACGGACATTCCGGAGGCTTTTCGAAGTACTTCAGAAAATCCGAACTTATTCTTTAAGGACTTTAGAAGTGGCTTTAAAGAATAGATATCTCTTAGAAGACTTTACAAGTGCTTCAAGGAGAACAGAATATTCAAAGGACTTTCAAGTGGCTATTGATATTCTATTGTTTGATGCTCTATACCCAAGTAGGCATAGAATTCAAGTCACTGAAACTATGAGATTCTTCTATTAGATAGTGAAGAAACATAGAGATCAGGTCAATGAAACTATGAGATTCTTCTATTAAATAGTGAAGAAACCTACAACTTGCAGTCAAACTATTATCATATAGATTAATGAGTTTGTGACTTGTAAGAAAGCTATGACGAAACCCAGATTCCCTAAAATGGTTAGAGGCCATATATAGACTCAAATGTTTTAAATGGTTAGAGGCCATAAAACATACTCAATGTTTTGATGACAAAATTGAAATTTTGTTGATTTGCAAGAATAGTTTCACACCTATTGGTTGCAAGTTTGTTTTAAGGATAAAAACCATCAAACATGGAATTGTGTTCACACACAAAGCTAGATTAGTTGCTAAAGGTTACAAGCAAATTCATGGCATGGATTGTGTTGAAACCTCATGCAAAATCGTAATGCTTAAGTCTATAATTCAAGCAATGATTGCATATTGGTACATATGGAAATTGGATGACAAAACGTATTCCTCAATCAAATGATGGAATACAATATGTACATGGTATGTCATAGAATTTGTGGATCCAAATAAATGCTTGAAAAGAAAGCTAGCTTACGAAATCTAAGTACAGATTTAAGCAAGCAATTGGGAGTTGGAACTGTATTTTAGTGAAGCTAATAAGTATTTTAGTTTCATAAAATGTACATGATTCTTATAGATGTATAAGAAGTTTAGTGGGAGTACATAAAACTTAATTGGTCCTATGTGTATCACACACATATCTCTCTATTGTGAAATAACATTCAAATGCTAATGACTTAGATTTGAGATTATTCATCAATGATGGACCATGGCGAAACTTAGTACATACTGGGTATTAAGATCTATTTACAAAGATCTTATGATATTGTTTTGGATTAAGTAATGGCATTTACTAAATCAAACACGAAAGTCTCCATTGGAGATATTCGACCCATGTGAATAAATCTAAGTAAAGAATGTTTGAACTATGTATAAGCATTTACTAAGTTAAAACATCAAAGAATCTAATGAGATTCTTCACCTATATTATATGTCAAAGAATTTAGCTGGATTCAGTATCTACTGAAATTGAATGAGCTAAAGTTACATGAAAAGAATTCAATTGGGAATTATTCTGCAAAAGAATTTATCATGTATGATATAATATGAGGATCGCCAAAAACGTATCGTATGACTTTAGCCATGACGAACATATACCAATCTCTATTGATCTAAGTGAAGATCAACTAGATTGAGATCAAGAATACTTATGGTACTTGAAAAAGGTACATAGGAATAGTTCTTGATTCAAGGAAATAAAGATATGCTAAATATTGATGCTACACGCATAAACACTGGCAAAGGATCAAGCAAGACCCTTTGGAGTTAACCATTGATAAAGACGAGCTGTAGAGCATCGTGTTTTGAAAATGGCAACATGGGTTGGAGACCATGAGTTGTTGCGTGGGAAATTAAAATAATGATTTCTATGTTCTAAGATATAGTTGAGAGTATTCCACATATCTGTGAACTGCTTGGATAAGTAATTCCAAACAAAGCATCACTAGCAACCTATAAAGTTGAAGTAAAAGAAATTATTGCCTAAGAAGCAATAAAACAGGGTTGTTTAAAGTTCTTCACTGAACTTGGGTAGATCACCTATCTGCTGGCTTGATGATTCTTCATTGAAAAATGCGTAGAACCACTCTTGAAGCAAGAAAAACGTCTGCTAACTTGATGGTTCTTCATTGCAAAATGAGTAAAACCACCATCGAAGTAAGAAAGACTAGATCACATAATAAACAAACTCGAAAAGATCTTATCATCATATCTCGAAGAACATTCGATGAAAAGGATATTAAGATTGGCAAAGCATGATAACTAAACCTATGCAACAAGTGAGAAGCAACACTCACGTTGTAGCACTGGAAATCAAGCATAGCTTTGAATTCCATGAATTGTTTTAGAAGATGGGTTTGAGGCCCATGGTTATAAAACATTGGGGTTGAACATTTATCATATATGAAATGTATTTTCATATTCCATTTAATCTTGGTTTAGTATTAAATGATGAGTCCCTTCAAATTTGACGATATATTCAAGATAGACTGTCAGGACCAGTCCTGTGACTAAGAAATGTCTATCAAGTGAACTTGAATGTCAAAGGTTGAAAATGGTCCCTAGTCGGAGTTTTCTATAAAATTGGACGCATAGAAAACGTTAGACGATTAGAATGCAAGATGACTAGTAGTTCTGTTTCTTGAACTATGTGGACATGGCAATGTCATAATCATTTGCATAGATACTTACTTTGGGAAGACTAGTATCGGACAAGACCTATGAAACTTTACTGTAAGAGATGAAAATCTGTCATAAGTAAATTTCATTAAAATTATTAGACACTAAATCCTCAATACCTGAGTGATTTGAGATTACTTGTTTGAGAACTGGTTGCTTTGACGTTGACCAACCGTCGCACCGTAAAAGGAGGCTATAAAGGCAACGCTCAGGTAATCACCTATCAAACGAAGTCTAATCTCAAGATCGCAAGACTGGGATTGTCCTCCCATAAATCGGGATGAGATGCTTAAAAGTTGTACAAGGCCACTCGGAGAGCTAGAAACTGTGAAATGCATGGCCGTGCTCGGATGAATCATAGGCTATGATTATCTGTTTATTTGATCAGTTGAACTCTGAAACCGAGGAACACCTCTGGACATAATAAGGATGACAACTCTTACCTTATGTTCAAGAGCAAGCATCGAGCGACAAAGGAATTAGGAAATGCACACTTGTCCCTAAGGACAAGTGGGAGACTGAAGGAAATAATGCCCTTGGTCCAAGTATGCATTCTATGTTAAGTCTAATAAATGCGGTTCAGTATTAATTAACAAGTTAATAATTCAGTGAGATCAAGTGAGCTGAATGCCTAGCTAGAGGCCGCTTCAGTTCAAGTGGAATTAATGATATTAATCCACAGCTTACTCTTGACTGAACCCGTAGGGTCACACAAATAGTACGTAAACGGATCAAGTATTTAATGGCATTAAATACTCCATCTATGAATATTCGGAACCGACGGATCTTGGTTTCAGTGGGAGCTAAGATCGTCACAGGCAAGAAATGAATACTCCGGAAACGATGATATTGCCGGAAACGGAAATATGGATCGTATCGGAAATATGAATATTATCCAAGTCGTAGATGTTGCCGGAAACGGAAACATGGTACGTATCGGAAAATATTATTGGAAATGGAAATATTACCAGAATCGGAAATATTGCCGGAAACGGAAATATTGTCAGAATCGGAAATATTACCGGAATCGGAAAATAATTCCGGAAACGGAAATATTAAATATTTGTTCGAAACGGAAATTAATTCCGGAATCGGAAATATTAAATATTGTTCGTATCGGAAATAAATTCCGGAACTGGAAATTTAATCGGAAGCGTATCGTACGAATTAGCATCGGACGAGGCCTGCCGGACGAAGGCCCAGCACGAAGCCGGGCCATCGCCCAGCAAGCACGCACGCCACAAGCCCAGCCAAGGCAGCGCCCAGGCCTACCGCAAGGCAGGCCCAGCGCGCGCCAAGGCCACGGATGCGTGGGCCGCGCTGCGTGGGCTGCTGCTCGCACGCGCATGGGCAGCCCTTGTGGCTGCCGTGTGTGTGTGAGTTTGTGCTCATGCGTGATTCCTAAATCTACAAGAGTCAGTGTATGATTAAATTTCTATTCCTAATTGGATAAATTAATTAAATAGAATTCATGTAGGATTCTAATTTCAATTAATTCGTATCCTACTAGGATTACGATTCCTTTTCCATAACTCTATAAATATAGGCCTAGGGGTCATTATTTATACAACAAGTTTCAAAGTATTCAAAAGTGAGTTTTTTGAGAGAAAATTAAAACACATCTTGCTCATAAAAGTGCCGAATTTTCTAGTACCTTAAGGGCGGTTCTAGTTGGTCAATCTTAAGGCGGATCCGGACGTGCTGTGGACTATCTACGGAGGGACGACACTTGGAGTCCTAAAAGACTTGTTCTTGTTCGGTTCGGGCGCAGCTAGGGAAGGCACGCAACAAAGAGTATGCATCTAATTATGCTATATGATTATGTGTAAATAATATGTTTCCTGGGTTAATGGTTGTTTCCGCATGATCTATGTAAATGTCATATGTATCATAACCTAACACTAATTACAAGTGCACATGTTCTGAATTTGAAAGCTAGCTAGTGAAATTAATTATATGTTGTCTTATCTGACGTTTGACAGTTTTACTAGTTGATATTATCTGTTTCCATCTATTAGTTTAGGTGTTTGAGTTTCCCTGATGGTCTGTTCCTATGTTGCTATTACATTGTTCACGTGTTGTTGGTTTGGTTTGTAGTTCCATGCCTTACGTTGTTTTGACAGGTTTAAGAATCAATGTGAATATGTGATATGTTCATCTTCACTTACTTATTGTTCACTTCCCGAGATTCCTATCAAACTTTTATTATTACTGATTCCTATTGACTAAATTTGTATTAGAGCTCGAGTCGTTTTTCCTGGTGTATCAAAGTGTGTTTAGGTGTGAATTTGATCACTGTGTTTTGAATTTGACAGTTGCTCCAGAGATAAAGATAACTGTATCATATAATTTGTGAACCTTTGTCGGGATAATATGTGCGATGGCCGTTTGATTATTTTGGTGGAAAATGTAGAACCTAGAGGGCAAGTTGCCTAATTTTCTGGTTGATGATTAATGATTCATGAGTGCAGTCCCATAATAGATGCTTGAAGTGTCTCCAACTTTGAGTAGTTTCTCCTTGGTTTTCAACCTTCCCAAGCTTGCTAACCATGATATGAAACCAACTTTCTAAGTGAAATTGAGCCGACCAACTCTCATCTATGTGCTTATATTATATTTCAACATTAAGAATTCAGAAACAAGTCATAATCCATATAACTGGTGCCTTTGAGCTCCTTCCTTGATATCTTTTTCTGAATTCAGAATTCTCTATTTGAGCGAGCTACATTACCCCTGATGTGCTTTTTGTTCAAAATTCGCTGTCTTTCATATTCCTCTTCCCATCTCTGCAGTAGACAGACAATTCCAACAAATTATAAGTAATTGACATCTACTGATCTACGCATAAAAATTCAGAATAGGAAGTGTCAAACACAGTCCGTTAGTTGCCCACCTGCCTCAATGTGTTCAATCTGTAGAGGTTTTTGCCCTTAATTAGAAGGAGATTGTCATTTTCAATGTTTCATGTGTTGTTGTTAAGTTGTTCCTATATTGTTGTTTTGGTTTGTAGTTCCATGCCTTAAGTTGTTTTGCCAAGTTTAATCCAAAATAAAATCTCTCAAATATAAAACAATATCTCTCTAATATCTCTAAACATCATATCTTAGACATGGAAAGCTAAATAAATACTTGTATATACGCAGTACTAATTAAAGGTACAAATACGAATAGTGTATCGTTATTCAACGCCCCGTTTTCTAAAAACGCCCGCATTTAAAAAAGGAAAATACAATTTTATCCTTTTAATATTCACCACCCTCCAATAATAATGATAATAATAATCTTATATATATATATATATATATATATATATATATATATGCCTATTAGTTCAAAACAAGTAGTTCTTCATATATACAACACTCTATTTTCCTAGCACATAATTATAACACATAAACATATCCAAAATACTTTTCCTAACAGGACCAAAAGATAATGGACATCGAAAATTACCTTGTACACGCACGTAATTAGAACTAGTCACGTGTTGTAGGTTCACCCTAATAGCCTCCTTCTACAGTAAAATAATAAAAGGTCCTTTATTAGTAAGTCTACTAACTCCACCTTTAGTATACACTAACTTTCTAAGGGGGCGTTTGGTTCACACTGAGTAAAGGGAATGGGATACAGGGAAAGAAAGAGAATGGGAATGAATCCCTTTGATTAAAAATATTGTTTGGTTATCATTTTCAATATTTAATATCTTTCTTTCTCACACCCTTGTTCCATAGAGTTGTTGTCACCTTCTATTCCCCCGCTGACGCCGGCTCCGCCACCGCCCACCTTCCCCCTCCATTTTCTATCCCTCGTCGCCGCCCACCTTCCTCCTCCATTTTCTCTCCCTCGCCGCCGCCCACCTTCCTCTCATTTTCTCTCCTTCGCGGCCTCTTCTCCTCTATCCCTCGCCGCCGCCCACCTCCCCCCTCCATTTTCTCTCCCTTGCCGCCGCACACCTTCCTCTTCATTTTCTCTCCTTCGCGGCCTCTTCTCCGCTATTTCTTTTTCGCCGCCGCCCTCCCTGTTCAGGTACACCGAGTGTCGTTTGTGGTGGTGGTCTGATTACGGACGAAAGATATGGTGGTGGTCTGATGGTGAATGGGAGATATGGTGGTGTTCTGGCGGTGGATGGAAGATATGGTAGTGGTCTGGCGGTGGACGAGAGAGATGGTGGGGTCTGGTGGTGGTCTGAAGATCGGTTACAGGAGAGAGATGGGTTGGGGAAGTGAAGGGGGATGGGAATGGGAAAGTCTTGGGGGGGGGGGGGGAATCAGGTCAAAGGGTTTTGGGGTTAACTTAAAACTAAAAAAGGGTAAAGGGAATGGTAAATTAGACCTAACAAACAACAACAAAGGGAATAATATCAGCTCATTCCCTTTCCCTTAGATTACTACCCCAACCAAACGCCCCCTAAGATTGTTATAAATTGAGCAGAATTTCTCTCGTATGAATGTAGGTACGCGTGTGAGAAAAACTTCTGTTAATATAACGGAACAAACAACTCACGTTTCAAACTGATTTGACATAATTGTTTTCTGAAATCAAGAGTCCTCTCTTTGATAATTAAATTAAAGCAAATACCCAATGGAAAATTAAAGTAAGTACTACACGTTTGTAATATAGAAAATCATAGGGAAGGGAAAATAGTTCTACTAGAAATGAATTAATTTAAGGGGTGTATGAAATCAACTCAACCTTTTGAATATTGAAATATTCACTTGTTAAATGAAAGTTTTACCCAACTGAAGCATAACTTGGTTGTCTTGGTATGATGCTTCCACCGCTCAACCAAAAGAAAATGATAGATAGTCCCACAACTCGAACGGAAACAAAGTAATTGTGATGACGAAAAACAATTTGTGGTCGCTAGCGCCGACTAAACGGTAGCAGGTTAAACAAATGAGACAATGGATAATTTCATGCGATGGTGATGATGATGTATGATTGACGGGAAGGGAAGCAAATAGAAGAGTTAGGTTCTTTGAGAATCAAATTAGTATATGGCAAAGTTGGAGTTTGAGGGTTCTATTTATACTTGACAATCCAAGTCTAGGTTTAGGGTTTTAATTAGTTAGAGAAATTTCCAGAAATAAATAAGTCTAATTTTTTATTTATAATTTCTTTTAATTAGAAATAATTAAAAACCTTTATTTTACAATGCAAAAATTAATTTAAATTACTAAAATAATTTATTAGAAATACCCGAAAATTCGGGGTATTACAAAAGTACCCTTCCCAATTTTACAATTTAATTGCATGAATTAATTAAAAATAATAAATCAACTCGAATGAAATGACGTTTAAAAAACAGATTACTCCCTATTTAATGAAAAATCTGAAAGAGTTGGTAAGTATTTTCCTTGATTAATGTGATTGACCTCTATCAATTATATACACACTAAATTGGGTTCGGATCCTCTGGAGTTGGAGAAAAACTCTACAAAATAGAGTTGAGAAGATCTTGGCCTTCTATTATATTTAATGGCTAAGATTTGCTCTACTAACTCAACTAATTAAAAAAAAAGCAAAAAAAAAAAAAGGAAAAGAAACAAGTCAGGATTAGGGGCGTGCGTATACTCT
Organism: Spinacia oleracea; assembly: GCF_020520425.1. Taxonomy (NCBI): domain Eukaryota; kingdom Viridiplantae; phylum Streptophyta; class Magnoliopsida; order Caryophyllales; family Amaranthaceae; genus Spinacia; species Spinacia oleracea. The sequence continues at coordinate 101,760,490 of NC_079487.1, read as the reverse complement.
GCTCCTAAATTATAGGGGAAGTTAGTCTTTTATGGTATCTCCCACCAAAATCTTCATCATTATCAATTTTGGTGGGAAATTCTCTTTGTTTTTCACGGGAAGATAAATAAATTACGGATACTTGCACATAACATTATACATACTCAGTATTATGATTGAAGGCTTGTGGCTATAAGTTTTTATTTTTCAAAAAAAAAATTGAAGCAACAATCTGTATCCCTCTATATACACAATCGACACAATTGCCTGCAAATACCGACGAACATTGAAGTCGTAACTTCGAGCAGCCATTGTAAGTAAGAGAAGCTAATATGTTCAGAATTGAAACAGTTTATATGTTGTATTCGTTTAGAGAATAATGTTCAATGATTTTTTTATGAATATTATGCTGATTACACTTATAACGTTATTATCTTGCGTAATTAACTGATTATTCGGTTTACATAGTAGCAATTTAACACATATTATCATTTGATGATTGATACCAATATTTTTTTGTCTCATAGTAATGGATATACAGGAACTCGAAAAATATAGTCCACAAATCGGCATGGAATTCGATTCAGTGGAGGATGCTTGGAATTTTTGGTTGCAGTATGGCGGGAAGTTGGGTTTTAATGTTCGCAAGCATTATGAAAACAAGACTAAGGATGGACAAGTAACTTCTAGACGATATGTCTGTTCAAAAGAGGGTTTCCGTCCACTTGATAAGAGAGATCATTTGACTATCAATTCTCGAGCTGAAAAAAGAGTAGGTTGCAAGGTTCGTATGGGGATTTGTTTAATTAAGGCCACAGGGAAGTACCGAGTACATGATTTTGTATCCGAACACAATCATATACTTCATTCACCAGATACTAGCTACCTATTGTCTTCACAAAGAAAAATATCTGAAGTGCAAGCCATTGAAATTGAACTTGCTGATGATTCTGGAATCCGACCTAGAGCAGCACATGAGTTTATTGGTGCACATGTGGGTGGATCTAGCAATCTTGGCTACACTCATCGGGACCATAAAAACTATTTACGAAGTAAGCGCCAAAGAGATTTGATGTATGGGGAAGCAGGTAGTTTGTTAAAGTACTTCCACTTACAAACAATAGAGAACCCTTCATTCCAATATTCTATTCAATTGGATTGTGAAGAGCAAATAACTAACATATTCTGGGCCGATGCTAAGATGCTTATTGATTACGCTTTATTTGGTGATGTTGTTGCATTTGACACTAAATTTGGTACTAATAAAGAACATAGACCACTTGGCGTATTTGTTGGGTTTAACCATTTTAGGGAGACAACGGTTTTTGGTGCGGCTCTTTTATATGATGAAACAATAGAATCTTTTAAATGGTTGTTTGAAACGTTTCTAGCAACACACTGTAACAAGGAGACAAAGACTATTTTCACTGACCAAGATATTGCTATGGGTAAGGCTATTGCAGAGGTGATGCCAAATGTGTGGCATGGACTATGTACTTGGCACATAACTGAAAATGCAACCAAACACTTGCTATGTGATGGGCTGGAAGTTTTTCGAGCATTCAAAGCTTGTATGTATGAGTATAAAGAAGAGGCGGAGTTTGAAGAGGCATTCAGTGCATTGCGTGGAAAAGTCTCAAAAGGTACATGGTTAGATAGTATTATATTTATGCAGTAAAAGAAAAATGGGCAGAGTGTTACATGACAAATGTGTTTTCGTTGGGGATGCGTAGCACTCAATTAAGTGAAAGTTTCAATAAAGATTTAAAAGATTATCTAAAATGCACTATGGATATAATGCGGTTTTTTAAACAATTTGAGAGAGTCTTGGGGCTAAAGCGTCAAAATGAGACAAACAATGAGTTTGATTCTAAGGAGAAACTGCTAAGAATTAAGATGAGAAGAACACCTTTACTTAGGCAAGTTGGCCAAATATATACTTCTAATATATTCGAAGCATTTCAAGACGAGTATGAATGGTCAACAGCTGCTATTATTAAGCCTCCTGTTGAAGGTCAACTTACAAATGAGTATAGAGTTGTAATTTCAGACCCTGAGAATGATAGCTCTATTAATAAAGAGTACCAAGTGTTCGGTGATCCTTTGATCGAAACAGTTTCATGTAGTTGTAAGATGTTTGAAAGATTGGGGTTATTATGTGCTCATGCTTTGAAGGTTCTTGATACCATGAACATTAAATTGATTCCTAGGAAATATATTTTGAAGCGTTGGACTAGAGAAGCAAAGGCTGAAACTGTGCAAGATACCTCAGGGAGAACTATTCTTGAGGACCCTCGGTTGGATGTTACTCGTAGATACAAAGCTTTATGTCAAAAATTTGTGAAAGTAGCTTCTGGTGCATCTAATTTTGTAGAATCGTCGTCGCTGCTAGAGAAAGGGTTGAATAATTTGAGTGTTGAGGTTGACAAGTTGTTGTTGAGCCTTAAAAGAGAAAGGGGTCACTAGTGGAAAAAACGCCTATTGTGGCGGGCTTTTTGGCCTTGTTGAGGCGGGCATTGTTCGCTTCAATAGTGGGGGCTGCAACAGGTCTAATAGTTGTTGAGGCGGGCTTTGTTCGCCTCAAAAACAGACTTGTTGAGGGGGGCTTTACTTTTGTTCGCCTCAACAAATGGGTCCAATATTAGCGTGATTTTTAGGCCCTGTTATGGCGTATCTCATTGCCCGCCTCAACTAGTTACTGGGTCAAAGTAAAATTGTATTTTGTAATATTTATATTTTTTCTTTAAAGTCTTGGTAAGCGTGCATGTTATTAAATTTCTGTGACAAAACATTGAAATCGTAAACCTTTCTCATTATTATTAATAAAATATAGAGTACAAGAACAAAAAATATCACTGGTTTTTCCAAGGGGATACATCTGAATTTCTTTAGTATTACATTATCTTACAAGGTTTAATAAATCAAAGTACAAAATTAACGAACTAAGATAGTTCTAAACTGCACAAATTGACACCTCTCCCACCCAGGACCAACCTGCAAAAAAAGAAAATATCAACAAGTCAAAAATTACCTAATAATAAAAAGTATAGCCAAAATGAAGATAAAGAAAACTTGTAATAGGAAACCAATGGCCATGAATTTGTACCAGAGATGAAAATATGAACATGATGTTCATTTAAAGATTATACTTAAAAAAATAAATCCTAAAAAACAAACAAAAAAAGATAAGAAAATATTTAATATGAACTCCAGATCTGAAAGATTTTTTTTTAAAAAAATCAGATACTTTAAAGGTATTGTTGATTAACCTTAAAATGAATATTTATTTTAAAAGATAAGAAAAAGGAACTTACTCTTCTAAAGAATTACAGATGATGAGGTCTTCCACCACCGAGATCCTAACGCCGCCATGAGTTTGTGCCGCTAAATCCACCGCTCGCGTCAAAGACGGATCTAAATTATTAAATTAATAATCAGTACAACGAATTCTCCCAAAAAAATAAAAATTAATTGAATATGCAACAAACCGTCAACATTAACAAAGAAATCTAAACATCCCTTAAATCATAAATAAATAATAAAATACAGCAAAAATCAAAATTCAATCAAAAATAAAAGTGGAAAGACGAGGAAATGGTTTGGTACCTAGCTTGTTTGTATCAAGATCTTGAAATACTTACGGAAGACGGTTTGCTTATGCTCTCCATCTTTGTGAACCATAAACACGGAAGAAGTTCGATCAAAGCCCGAATTTCTTCAACAAAGAATGGAGATAAGGATGCGAAAAGATCAAAGAAACAAGGGATTCAGTGAAAAAATGGCAACCTGAAATGAAGAAAACAACAAAGGAGATCGAAGGATAGAAAAAACGGCTAAGGAAAATGAAGTGTAAAAAAGGAAATGAAATGTAAAACCCTAACTGCAGTGATTGTTTTGTGTTGAGGCAGATGGGTCACTTTATTTGGGTCGTCGAAATCGTTGAGGCGGGTAAGTCAAAGTTCGCCTCGACTGGATAGCTCTAATAAGGCGGGCTGGGCCTATGTTCGCTTCTACAAAGCTATTGGGGCGAACATGGGGTCAGCCCGCCTCGACAGCTCAGGCAAATGGGGCGTATAATATTTTGCCCCCCTCAACAGGGGGGCTTCAATAAGTGTTTTTTCTACTAGTGGGTGAAACTCCCTTATTGTCTGAGGGGACTGCAAGTGAACAAGGATCAACACAAACATATGTTCCTAACAATGTTACTTTGAAGCCAAAAGAGGGGAAAAAAGGAGGAAAGCGAAGGAAAAGTTGGACGGAAAAATTTCATGATAAAGATAGTCAAGGATCAACGGATCAGAGAAAAAGTAGAAAGAAGAAGATGTCAAATCACTCCAATACAGAAAATACACCGCCAGAGGTATATAAAAAGTGCTATAATCACACCATGATATTTTTATTTTAAATTCTAACTATAACTTCGTGCTTTTTTTCCTTAAATGATGCTACTTAGCAAGGAGAAGATCGAAGAATTGTACCACAACATATTGTAGCACTTGGGAATAACTATCAAAATCTGCAAGTCCCTAACAATAGTTTTACACAACTACTCTTGCTAAGAATTAATAACCTAAATAGAACAATGTATCACAAAATATTTTAATTGTTTACTTTAATTATTGAACTTTGTTTCAGGGGGAGCATAATAGAAGTCAAGATCCGTCTTATTTTGATTCGTGGACAGGAATTTCATTTCCAAGCCAGGTATAATTTTCGGCATGGTAGTTGTTGTACATTCGTGGACAGGATATTCTTCTGTTTTTGTTGTTCTGGTGCTATTTTCTGCTGCTATCCTAGCTGTTTCTATGTCTGTTGTCCTTTTTTCGGATAAGTTAGGAAAATAGCTAACAAGTTTATTGTGTAAGTGGTGATTTTTACTCTGTTCTTAACTTAAGCCTTATCAGCCTTGTTGATCTCATCACTATAGTTTTCAGTAGTTATTGAATTTCTTTTAGATGGCTCAATTTATAATCCCACAGTATCAGGTACTACATGGAACATTGATTCCTGTTTTTACTACTGTCTACATTGTTTTTGCCAAATGTGAGGCTAGCTCTTATTCGTTCCATGTTTTCAGAGTTCAGAGTTCAAGCCTAGCTGAACATTCAATGTTCAATAAATCGATACTTATCAATGTTAGTTACTGGTAAGAAAACAAAGAAAACACACCTCCAAAGTTTATTAGCCTTGCTGATCTCATCTTGTGTCCAGGTCATTTTTGCCCACCCTTCAAGTCTTCAAACATTGATAGGCTAATTGCCCCCACCTAGCCAGTGTGTATCACTTTCAGAAGCTAGGAATACTTGAAACTGGTATAGCTGATACTGATTTTGACTCTACACCAGTCAAGTAATGAAAATATGAGTTTATGAATGTTGTAATTTTATGTTGACAGTACATAAAATCTTCTGGTATTTCATAATTTGTGTAGAAAAGAGTAAATGTGTAGCATAGCTTGATCAGGCTCCATATTTAAATTATCTGCAAATTTCAATTGCTTCTTGTAGGTTATGAACGTGCAACATTTTACTCAAGAGCTTCACTCCCGAACAAATTTCAGCGATATGTCAAATGTAAATTGGCAAGGTATGATGTTTATTAACTCAGTCATTTGGGTGTGTGGGTGTGACCTTGGTACGACTTGAAGATATGTTTTTTTTTTCCATGTGTATGCAGGTATGTGATGCTATACATCTCATTAGATGGGATTGAGTTAGCTGTGGCAAGGAGTTTTTGTTGGCAGATGCTCATGTTGGCAGATGCTCAAGAAACAATTGTATAAGTTAATTTAGTCTCTAGAGGATTAAGAATTATGTTTGGGAGTTTTATAAATATTGACATACATACATACATGTCCAAAAGTTTCAGTTTCTTTTATGATTAAACAGATGTTCATGGTATACCAAGTCTTAGCAAGTTAGCAGTCATAGCAGCAGCAGAAACAAAACCAAACCCAGAAAAAATAAAGGCCTCACCGAAGCTTAATCAGGTGATTAGCAGTCATAGCAGCAGCAGATTCAGCTGCTAATTCATCAAGCTGACTAGTAGCAACACCCTCATAAACACAAGCACAAACCTTCTGGGAGACAAGAACAGGATCACAGTGATCGGTACTCAGACCATAACTCAATTTCTTCAACCTTGCAGTAATCTTATCGACATGAACGTTCCCCTGTCGCCCATCTCTCTTCCCTACATACATACTTTTTTTCTGTAGCCTATGCAGGATTTGAACCTACTTCTTTGTGTGTTGTCACACAATGCTCTCCCATATTGAGCTAATAGGCTAGATTAAGAAAACGGTGGTTGCAACTCTTGCAAACCAAAGAGTTTGAAGCATACTCAGGCAAGTAATTTAGCCAGAAAGAACATATCAGTAGCTAATAAGGCAATTTGAGTGGCATATGAGGTATCATAAAACATCACATATACATTTAAATACTACAGTATCTCATTCAACCAACCAATTGCAAATGGGTCACCTTTGTATTACTCAATCTAGCCCACTTAAATCTACAAAAAAAAACAAATATTGGGTTGGAACTTGGAAGTAGTCAAAGGAGTAACTGATGTAATAGCTTCAAATAGATCATTCAAAACACCAACAAAAACAAAAACCCTCAATCAATTGCATAAATAATCAAGGTAATACACCAGAAATTTTCGAAAAAATAGAACTAACTTAATTGGGGAAAAAATTGATGAAATATGAATATTCGTAACCTGGGATTTAGGTAGACACCGCTTTACCGGAATATGCCTGAACGAAATGCAGTTCCGACGAGGTGACCCGACAGGCATGAAACACCATGGCGGATGATTGTAGTTTTCTGGGATTAATATGGATACTGGTACGGAGTATTTGAGAATTAGGCGTGAATCTTGAGAGATAGAGGGGTACTGATTTCATCTTCTTTTGTGAAGATTTTGAGTTGTGAGAGATTAGATGATGGCGACGGTGCCCACATCGAATCGGTATTGTATTGTCGATCTCTATCATCTTCAAATCCCTCAACAATTAAACAAGAACATTAGGGAAATTCCTTCCCAGATGTTTTTATCTTTTCTTCGTATAATGATTTTATCTTTTTTTTTTTCCTTTTTTTAATTAGTTGAGTTAGTAGAGCAAATCTCAGCCATTAAATATAATTGAAGGCCAAGATCTTCTCAACTCTATTTTGTAGAGTTTTCCTCCAACTCCAGAGGATCCAGACGCCACTAAATTACATAAACGTACGCGTGATTCTAGCTAATGGCTAATCTACAGCCTAATTCTACGTTGTAGTTAAAGATTACAAATCTTTGATTGATTTACAACTAGAATAATATTTGATTCATTTACAAAATAATATAATATGCTTTGACTTATTTACACAATCATATAATATAAAAGTCATATATTCTATCAAAATCCTCAAATTGTTTTTCTAGAGAGAGCCCAATAAAACCCCAAGGAAATCTCTACGTACTAGTCTTCGCCCTCCACTTTTAGCCATTCCTTCATATCATTGTAAGACATACCACTATCACTAGCCAAATCTCATCTCTTCTTTCTTCAGTCCTTCACTAGATCTTCACTGTGGCCCTATTTGGTTGATGGCTTTTTGGTTGGCATTTGGTTGTTGGCTTTTTAATCTGGTCAAACAATCAAAAAATATGTTTGGTAACTGGCTTTTTTTCTGCCAAAAATAAAAAAACTAATGTTACTAGCTTTTTGGAGTTGCCTTTTGGCTTCTCACTACCTAAATTACTTTGTTATCCTTTTTGTAACTAATTAATTAATAATCAATCATTTAATACTCCATTAATAATTAATAGTTAATAATAGTTAATAATTAATAATTAATAACTAATAACTAATCCATATAGTAATTTATTTTTAATTTATATTTATTTGTTATTACGTTTTACTTCGTACATATTACAGAGTATTTATTAAAAAATGAATAAAAATCATTAAATTTTCTTAAATTTCATTTTACATAGCTACAGTCAAAGCCAACAACTGATTTTACCAAACATATTTATAAACAATCATTAGTCAAACAGCCAACAAATGTAACCAACTTAAACAACCGGTCAAACCAACCAAGTAAAAGAACCAACACAATCGACAAACATGGCATGTATGATCTCTGTTCTAACAACACCCACCATCAATCAAGCCATCACCCATCACCAAATCGCATACATCACCAAATCGCATCCATTTGCAGATGTTTGTGAAATTGAAGAACATAGACCCAAATCTATTAACAGAAACCCAAAAATTATGAACTCAAACCTAGATTTTACAAACACAAAAAACACGAACCCATAAATTATTATTTTAACACAAACACGCAAACTATGATTTTTTGAACACAAACCCACATGTTTTTTAACACGGAGAACAGAGGAAAAACGACGAACAACTCAAGATTTTTGGAGCGATTTTCTTCAAATTAATTTGGGATCTGAGTATTTGCTAGATGAATGATGATTTCTCAAAAAAATTGAGAAAAAAATGAGAGGCAATAAGAGAGAGAATAAATTTGGGTTCATGTAGAGGAAGAGAGTGAAACATCCGATTAATAGAATGGTCTTTATAATAGAAAAACATGGAGCATGGAGTAATTTTGGTTTTTAATCTTTTTTCAGTAGTCTATATAGTCTTTATGGGGAAAGGTTTATGCACACGACCACTATAAAGACTATAACGTATATATAAAGATTTATGATGATGATGATGATATACTATAGTCCATTATAGTCTTTTTAAGAACAACATGGAGGAAGAGGGCGAATAATACATTTCATACAAATTTCAATTTACAATCGAAAGGGATGATATTATCAAAATAATAAATGGGCCTAAAAAGTCAGAATTTTACTCCATTTAGTCAGATTTCGTACAAATTTCAATTTACAATCGAAAGGGATGTATGTTTAGTATTCCGATTTGGGCATTTTGTAAACTTCTTTGGTTGGGCCCAATATTTTTGCCCAACGTTGTCCTTTAACGAGCTTTCAAAAACTAAAATTAAAGGAATCACATGTCGCATGCAAATTGTTATCTTAGAATCATTAATTTTCTATCAATGTATAATTATATTTATTCATCTACTCACATAACATAATTTTGTTTTTTATATATCTTCACACGCATCGCGTGCGTATGAGATTAGTATTTAATAGGATGAGGAGATAATTTAATGTTTATTAAAAAAAAAAAGGGCAAAAGAATTAATGGGAATTATAATGGAAGATGGGAGTTTCCATTTGATTGAGTTTCTAAATGATGGAAGACCTGTGGAGAAAGTCCACAAAATCTAGAATAAGGAGGAGAAATCAATTATCACAGAGAAGAGTTCTTTTTTTTTTATGTATACGGAGTAATCAAAGTGGGTTTGTCGATTTTGGTGCCCAAAAAACTAGAGATCCTGTGCAGTAGGGTTGTTTACACCTCAAATACTGATTTGGGTCCAAAGGAATATCTATTAAAGAGAGAGAAGAAACGAAGTAGTTAAAGGCACAGTCCATGAATACTTCGTAACAAACAAAGACCTGACACGTGACACTATTAATCGGCTCAGTAAGTTAGTTTTCGATTGCAAACTGTTTAAAGTGGAGACCCTCGAAATTGAGACCTTTTAGGGATGAGATTAGGAGTGCCGATTCTTTTCCAAAATACTAGTTTTCTATATGCGACGCGTGCTTGTAATTTAAAAAGCATATAAAAATAATACTTATTTGGTTAATTAATTAAGTTTTGCCATTTTTTTTATTAATAATTTTTTTTCTTATTTTTAATATTTGTTGATTTTAATAAATATCTTTTAAATCATTTCCCTTAAGAAAAGATTCCAAATTGGACTAATAAAAAAGAACAACTCAATTAAGAAAGATGGCAAATTTCAAAAACGGAGGGAATATGTTACTTCGTATAATATAAAATGATTTTATGTTTAATTTCTTTTTATTTTTCTAATTTCAAAAAAATGTAAAATAGATGCTCACTATATACGCCGGCTCATGCTTTCCGTTATACGATTACTAGGCAGTGAGTGTTATCAATGTACCCAACAAGAGCTCAGGGTAAGCTTATTAGACTTACCCCGCGCGTGGTAAATGTGGGTTTTGCGCATTTTGCATATCATTTTTCTACTCATTTATACGGCAGCATCTGGATCCGCCGGCATCATTATCTATGTTGGCAAAGACTTCCACAACTTTTTAGGGAACCCCTCTGTAACGTTTGCCATTTCTACAGGCATGGCTTTCTTTTGTTTGCTTTTCTATTTGCCCTTCTTACTTACTTGCAGTTGTATGTCACCGCAGGCGAGTAACCGCCAATCCCGTCATATAATATTTCAAGTATCCACACCGTTTAATGTTTAAGGCCCTGTTCTTTAAAGCTGAATTGAACTGAACTGAATGCTCCTGAACTGAACTAAACTGAACTAAAGTGAACTAAACTTAACTGAACTTAAATAACTAAAATGAATATTACTGAAATAAATAGTAAATATTAAATAGTAAATAATAAATAATAAATAATAAATAATTATTAATCTCTATTTAATTACAAAATAATAATAAAAAATGTTAATTAATAACTAATAACTAAATAATAAATAATAATAATCTGTAATTAATTACTAAATAATTATAATAAAATGATAAATATTATAATAATTCATAATTAATGATTAATAATCCGTAATTAGTTACTAAAAATAATAATAAATTAAAAATGAAACATTATAGTAATTAATAATAAATATTTAGTTATATATATATATAATAATAATAATAATAATAATAAGAAGAAGAAGAAGAAGAAGAATAAAAATAGTAAGAATAATATAAATATAAACAATAAGTAATATAATAATAATAATATTAGTATTAGTATTAAGTTAAATTGTATTGAATTGCATTAAACTGAACTTAACTGAACTGAACTAAATGCTCCTGAACTGAACTGAAAAATAAGTCCTGAAACTGCAATTAAGCAAAAAGAACAGGGCTTAAGGAAGACAAGGATATTTATCATCTTGTACTATGTATTTAACGGTTGTAATTAGAGCTGTCAAAAATCGACCCGACCCGAAAACCGACCCGAACCCGACCCGAAATTACTAGGTCCTGAACAAGATTTTGTGACCCGTAACCCGATTTTATCCGAACCCGAACAACCCGAAAAGGAATGGGTCAAAACCCGACCGAACCCGTTTTAGACCCGACCGATTGAAAATCATTGTATTTATAGTAATAAATGAGATTATGAGAAAATTTAAGCATAAAAGACACGTTGTTTTTACTATTGTTCTGTGTAATATGATTTTAATTTGAATTATACGCCATTTTATGATTGAATTTGACAAAATATAAACTTTCGTAGGAAAATTTGTTAACTTGTGCCAATATTTTGTATATTTTTCACCTAAATTAATGAAAATATAATGCGCGTTTTAAATTTCTCAACCCGTTGGGTCGACCCGAACCCGAAAGTTCTGGGTCTTGAACAAGCATTTGTAAACCCGAACCCGAAATTGACCGACCCGATTCAACCCGAACCCGAAAGTAAATTTTTACAACCCGACCCGACTGACCCGTTTGACAGGTCTAGTTGTAATTTATGTCATAGCTTGTGGCATAATTTCCTCCGAGTATGATTCCGCTACTATAACAATTGTACTATCTTACAAGAGTACTCCATATATTCCTTTGCATTATACAATACTAGTTTTATACGCACTCTATGCGTGCAGCATTATATAAAAAAAATTAAAAAATGCATTATGACAACTAATCACAATAAATAACATGCTAGAAAAATTGTTCAAAAAGTTCATATGAAGAAAAGTTAGATATAATATCTAGTTAAAAGCATTTACATAGTTAAACAATGTAATACACATAATATATGATGAAAAATCTAAATCGTAGTACTAAAAAATTAACATAGAAATAGTGTGTTTCTTAGAGAAAATGGAAAAAATGATTTCCGAATTTGATTGACTTTTTTAGAGAAATCAGAAAAAAAAAAAAAAAAAAAAAAAAAAAAGGATTTCAAAAATTAGGTTTTGATAGCGAGTAGAGAAAGAATGATGTTGAGTCGATTATTTGGACTGCAACATTGAGCGTCGTTCCAACCATTTGGACTGCAACATTTTTATTATTTTTTATTTTTTTATGAATTAAAATGGAGAGAATTAAAGGGTTATGGATTAAAAATTGAGAGAATTAAGGGGTTGTGAATTAAAATGGAGAGATATAAGGGATTTTGTCATCTTTTCCCAAGTTATTAACAATTTCGAAAATGATAAAGGTCGCATAAGCCGAGTCACAATTATGACATATATAGCATGCTTATGTGTCATGATTTAAATTGGAAAATAAAATATTTAACTTATAACCTATTATACATGTTACAAAAAAAGGTAGGAAAATCTTAATATTCTAATTTATTTCCTTCTTTATATCTATTACCTTATTTACATATTTTCAAAGCAAAAATATTAAATTGATAGTAAAAATATTCTGATGACGTATAGCCTACGTGGCGCTTATATGTACCAATTAAACTCCGTCACGTAAGATTGCGACAACTAAATGTTGTCGCAACTTGCTACCTTTATCATCACTCTAGCAATTTTACATTAACAAGCGTACATTATGGAGGAGGAAATTAAGGGGTAATTGATTGACTTTTTGACTTTTTGACTTTTTGTTATTTTTTTAATTAGTTTTGTCATTACGGTAGGTAAGTTTGTTGTAATTAAGTATTTGGTAAAAATAATTCATTTTTTAATCCGTATCCCTGATTTTTGTGGGTTAAGTTAATTTTGACTTTGCCGGTTATTACTTGTTGTTTCATTGTTGGCTTTATATTGTGGATGGGCCTACGTAATCTTTACTGTCATTAAGTTATTTTTTAGTAGTTTTCCTTATTTATTTGGAAAAATTACTTCAAATAATCCAATCTTTTGACGATTTTCTATTAATAATCTCACCTTTGGATTATTATCTAATAATCCAACATTTGCACCCCTTCAACTTTAATTGCACTCAACCGGTCACCAACCTCCTACAACAGGTACTCTGTGCACGTGACCTACTACCATTCGCTATAAGTTTTTTTTAAAAAAAAATTATTCTTTAATCTTTTCAATATTTCTTCTCCTTCCTCCTTTCTGGTTTATTGTCTTCTTCTTTCTTCTTCCTCCCTCCTTGCTCCGGCAGACATCCCACATTTTCCTCCTTCCTCCTTCGCCCCATGTCCTTTCTCTATCTACTCCCTCCTCCACGGCTCTCACTGTCACCCTCACCATCATTCTCTCTGCTCTAGCCCAACACCTTCATCAATTCATTCGTGGAAGAAGCTACAACGGAACGTCGCCGCTGCAAGCGAAGCCTTCGCGTTGAGCCTCCTCTCCACGCCCTTCATTGTGAGCTCGCGACCCCATCAGCCATTGTTTGTGTAAGCGATCTTGAGGACTTACAAAACCATCATTTCAATCATCTTAGATATTAACAAGGGATGATATTATTGGTTCATTTGAGGATCTGATATTTGGAATTTATGGGTTGTACGAACTATGACTAATAAGAACAATAATTAGAACAAGCTTATCTGTAACAATGTCGTGGCGTGACACCAATCACTGCCCTAAAGTCGAATTTGCCCCGCTAAGTACACGCGGACTCGTAGCAACCGACCCCCAGGGATACACGACTCCAATCCTTCGGTGTACGACGAAGAACTAGATTGAGAACACCCTTAAGCAATGCCCAGAACAATGGAGGTTTTGTGTTTTTATTTCGGAGAAGAGGAGAAGAACCAATTTTTTGTGTGTTTTCTGTGGAAAAAGATGATGAATTTATAGAGAGTTTTTGGGAAACTGTAACAGCCATAAACGGCTAGTGGAGCAGTTACCGGAGTAATGGGGAACTCCAACAGTCGTGGGGTTAATGGGTAAAACGGCTAGTGGAGTAAAACGGCTAGTGGAGTTAATGGAGCAGTTTCCAGAGTTAGTGGGTTGATTAAGTCAGGAGACTTAATCAAACTGCCCTTGACCAAAAAGAATAACCCGGTCCACAAAACCCACCCCACGCCCGCGAACCGCATTCGCCAAGGCCCAAGGCCCAAGGCCCAAGTACCAAGTACCAAGTACCAAGGCCCGAGCCCGGCCCGGCGCGCGCGCGTGTGTGTGTTGTGACCACCCATGCCACTCTCAAGCACTCTTAAACAAATGATTAAAGGGTAGTGCAATATATAAAGAAGGTAGTATGTGGGTTTTTTATCAATGTGGGACAATTGGTTTTTCATTCTTTTGAAGCATTCCTTTTTTGGAGGAACAAACTCCAACATGGGTAACAAAAATAAAGTGTTTATTTGGGGTTTTAATTTTTTGGATGAAGAACACTCATTTTTGAGTCATTTTTAATGGGTATCAATCATTATATTTTTCATTTTCCTTTACAATTCAAAGTTCGGTGATAAATTGAATTTTCAAAGTGGGTTTTATAGTGGAACTCATCAAATTTGTGGAAACCACGGGAAAATTACTGCAGAAATTCATGAACTGTAGCTGAAGGAAGAAGGTTATGGAGGCAGAAACAAGGTTAAAATATAATTTAAAAAATTAAAAAACACAGTCGACCCTCTTAACCGGTTTCCGATCATTTGAGCTCAATAATAGTTAATGGGGGCATAAATGTTGAATTATTAAATAATAATCCAAATGTTGGATTAATAAAAGGAAATCGTCAAAAAGTTGGATTATTTAAAATAAATTTTCCTATTTATCTTTTGGCTATTTTCCTTAATTATGTTATTTATTGTGGCTATTGACTGATTTTGTTTTTCCTTTTTTGTTGTATTTAATATTTATTATTAATACAATTTATGGTGAGTAGGGGCATGTTATTCTTTTTATAAGATAAACCAAAGTATATTCACTAAAATAACCTTAGGTATTCCCTTATTGAATAGAGATATATATCGTAATGGAAAGGCAAATTTGCCAAAAAAGACCCTTTATAACTCAAATTTTTACAAGAAAGGACCTTATATAATTTTTTTGTGAAATCACGCCTTAATATAATTTTTTTTGAGAGAAAGGACATAAGGGGAGTTTCCGGCATTGACTGAGCTTTTTCGGCCATTGACTTTCACGTGAGCAGCATGTGTGGCTTAAGTTGGCTAAAGACACTGATTTTCACGATTCTCGAATTTTCAAACTTGATTTTATTTCGATTTTATTTTCAGCTTTAGGTTTTATAATTAAAGCTTAAGATTTTGGAGGAAAATTGGGTGTGGTTAGCAAAATAAAGCCTCACGTGCAAGTCAATGGCCGGATAAACTCAGTCAATGCCGGAAACTCACTTTTGGTTGTCTTTCGCAAAAAAAAAATTACATTAAGGTGTGATTTCACAAAAAAAATTATATAAGGTCATTTCTCGCAAAAAAAATTACATTAAGGAGTGATTTCAAAAAAAAAAGTTATATAACGTCATTTCTCGCAATTTGAATTATAAAAAATCATTTTTAGCACATTTGCCTAATAAAAAACAAATTTTCCCAAGAAAAATCTGATATGGAAAAAAACACGTGCACTTTAATTTAATTTTTCATTTCCCTGACGTTGCACCCGCCCACCCACGCACTCTGTTTCCAAGAAATAAAAATAAACAAAGGTGGCTTCTCGCTTCTCTCTCAGAGCATCTCTCCTCTTTTTAAGCTTAAAACAACCAACTCCGCCATTTTATTCATTTTCCCATTTTTCAATTCACAAGCGTCCCAAAATTCCCGAAAACCCAGTCAAAACTTAGACATTTTCCCCCTTTGCGGTTTTCGGGAGCTAGGGTTTTCCTCTCACCTCCCATCTTCTTTTTCTTTTACTACTGTTGTTGTTGTTGGTGATTCAAAGTGTAACACTTAAGCTACAACAATGGCGGCTCACTCTTCTCTCCTTCGATCTGCTCCTTCTTCTTCTCTCTTCGGTTCCTCTTCCTTTTCTCGCTCTTCCGATCTTTCTAAGGTTTTCTCTACTTTTTTTTTTTTGTTTAATTTTTTGTTTGTTATAATGTTTGTTTGATTTTCATTGATCCAGTTCTTCGATTATTGATTGTTCATGTTTTTTGAATTTCAGGCGATTTCCAGTCATAACATTAGCTCATTGAAGATTCAGACTAATGTTTTCGGCGCTGCTGTTCATTGCGGATCTTCTTCTATTCGGTTCGAAATCTACTGCCTCGTTATTTTCTCCGTCATTTTTGAATTTTGATGAGATTTACTTCAATGAAATAATTAATACAATAGGATATTTGATATTTCATGCGTTCATTTTTCATAGAAAAATATTTTTTACGTGCGATTTTAGTGTTCATTACAATTGCATTCGTTGTGTAATAAAACGCAAATGTTGAAATCCTCTGCCGAAAGTTTATACTTCCTTATTAACCTATGAAACTTGTCAAAGCATAGAAAAAACAGGCATATTATGTTAACATCTTTTTTATATTTTGGTTATGCACAAGAATTTAATATGTTCAAGTTTGAGATGTAGAGGAAATGTATCGTATTTGTTGGAGGAAAAATGATGTCATATTTGGTTTTCAGTCCGGTGATATAATTGTCAGTGGTGTGTACTTTGGCATGTTTATGAGCTAAGTAGTGAATTTTCCGTGCCTTAAGCAGGAAATGTAGATCGACAAACGTGCAGCCAATCAAAGCAACAGCTACTGTAATCCCACCAGCAGTTCAAGGTTTGTGGCTTCTTTTTTATTGTTATTGTGTATTTATCAATATCATTGTAGCTAATAAGGTTTATTGTTTTGTTTTTCTTAGAGTCAAGGAGTGGTGGCAAGACAAAGGTTGGAATTAATGGTATGTTCTGTTTCATTTGTTTGGGACCTTGGTGTAAAGAATGATTGTTTACAAACTGTTGATGAATTAGGCTTCTTTTTACCTGTGTGCATCGGTTAACCCCTTAGCCATCATCAAAGGGTGAAAATCACAAAAAGAACTTATAAAATATCAACAATGTGTAAGCCCATTTGGATTTAGAAATTAGTAGTAAGAAATTCGGATTAAACTAACCATTTGGATTTAGATTGCAAAAATGCTTGGTAAGCCCACACCCACACCCCTCTTCTCTCGGAAGCCTAACTTATGAAGCTTCTTCTTCAGATGTCTTCTGTTGGACATTGCTTCGAATGCTGAAAAAATATCAAAGTCTCAGAAATTAGTTGATGTACTTGGCCGTCAACATCAAATTGTTGTATGCTTATTCAGAGGGTGAATAGAAAATTTGTGAGCATGTTTGGTTAATAGCGGATTGAAGAGCTTTTAGCGGATTTGGGCACTATTAGAGGTTTGACCACTCCAATCCGTTAATTCACGTGTTTGGTTGTAAGCGGATTTGAATAGCGGATTGGTCCCAAAACTCTAATTTCAAAATGCTGGATAAAGGAGCTTTTTCACTTAGCGGATTGTAAAATAAATACTAAAAGACAATTTTACCCCAATCTGTATCTTGTTCGGCTGTTCTTCATTCCTTATCTCCGCTTTTATCTTCTATAAGAAGGATTATAGAATGCAACTTTTTTTGGTACAAATTACAAGTATATACCGTAAAATGGTCTGACACAAGGTTGTACAAAGCAAAATAAAATTAAAAAATCCCCACTTAGAAAAATAAAAAATGCTAAATTGATCTTATATGAATTAAGTAATAGGAAGTACTTCGTATAAAATTAATCCAGGTTGTTTGACTACTTATTTATTCGATGGTTGTTAAAGGTTTAATGGGTGAGTAGGGTATGTTTAGTTATCAAACTAGGTGAATTTTACAAATTTTTGCTTTTTTAATTAATTGCTTATAATTAAATTATAAAGTGTTCAAAATAAGTAGTACTTGGTACTACGTATATGTTTATAATTTCATTACATAAAACTAATTTACTTTTAATAAAATTCAACAATAAATTAGGACAAGGTCCTATTTGGTCATTTACACAATCAAACCGCTAACTTAAATCAGCTACTTACCAAACACTTTTATACAACCAACTAATACAATCAGCTAGTCAAATCAGTTAATAGAAAACAGCTAGTCAAAGCTGCTAATACAATCCGCTACAGCTAACAACTAACCGCTGATTGCCAAACAGGGCCTGTGTCTAGATTGAATTTATGGAGATAAGGGGATTTCAAATTGGGTAACCAGAAAAGTTGTGTTTATGCCCCCTCTCCCTCCTGTTCATTGGCTTAAGCCAAAAGTGATGGAGAAGGGCTGGAGCGCTGGAAGATTGTTTTGATTTATATGGTTGATTGATTTGACTTTCTTTGAAAATACACATATGTTCCGTCATTTACAATAATATAATTGTTCTAAAATAGTATTAGCATTGACAAATGCCCCTTTAATTGTTTGCTTGATTTGCTCCTTGTCCTAGATTTTCAATGTTAAAATTCAAATACATGCTATATCGTTGATGTGCCTACTGCTTAGTATTGAACTAAAGTTGTCTTTCAATGAAGTAATTACTGCCGTGAAGGTGGTTGGTTGATGAGAAAACAATTTTTGATGTGTATAATGAATCAAAGTGCTCAGCTCAGTTCTATATATTTTAAAATGGAGGATCATTTGACATATTGCTGTCCTGTTATTAAGCATTTTTCGACTTCGTATTATATGGTAACAAATTGATGTATGGTTGTGATGTTTTTAATTTATAATCTGATACGAAGTAACAGCTGCGCATTGTTGTTTGAAACAAGAATCTGGACTCGTACTGAATTACTGATATTGGATTTCTATGGGTTGTTACAATATATTACAAAATAAATAATGTAGCCTTGTAATATTGTAGGTTTCGGTCGAATTGGAAGGCTGGTTCTACGGGTAGCAATTTCTAGGGATGATTTGGAAGTGGTGGCAGTGAATGATCCTTTTGTTGATGCCAAATACATGGTAGGAAAGTTTGTTTCTGTTTTTTTTGCTCACTATTAATTACAGTTGCGTTTCTTGTCATCACAAGAAGTATAATTGGATGTCGCCCTTTTTGTTTTTCATCCCTATTATTCAGGCCTATATGTTCAAGTATGACTCAACACATGGACCTTTCAAAGGAACCATTAATGTTGTGGATGATTCAACTATTGAAATCAATGGAAAGCAGGTTAAAGTTACAAACAAAAGGTATTAGCCTGACATGCACCCTAATGTCGTATATTTGATTGGGATGACTGCTGTTATATGAACTTAGAAAAACATGATCACCGCCCTTGTACTTCTTTCCCAATATCTAATGCATTTGCCATGCAGAAATCCAGAGGAAATCCCTTGGGGTGATTTTGGTGTTGAGTATGTTGTTGAATCTTCAGGCGTTTTCACAACATTGGAAAAAGCAGCTGCACACAAGAAGGTTGGTGCATTGTTATTTAACCTTTGTCATATTCCGATTTCTGATCTCACTTGATCTCATATCTGGTACTGGAGTGCACTTCAACTTATCTGTGAAGCATTGTTCTGCAGGGAGGTGCTAGAAAGGTGGTTATATCAGCTCCATCAGCTGATGCACCAATGTTTGTTATAGGTGTAAATGAGAAAACATACAAGCCAAACATGGATGTTGTCTCTAATGCAAGCTGTACTACCAATTGTCTAGCACCATTGGCAAAGGTGTGTTTTAATTTCTATTGTTCATTTGCTTCTTCACTGACAAATCTTGTTATCTTTCTGGAAAAATATGTAAGGCTTTGGCTTGTTTTAGTGATCTTATTGTAGTGGAATCATGTTTTTTGTGACTCTTCATTTATAGACATCCATGTTTTTTCATGTTCACTTTTAGTTGATTCTCTTTGAATACACATCATCCACGTTTTTTGTGAGCATGTTTTGGATTCTATGTAAGCATCATCCAAGGCTAAATTTACATTCACCTTTACCTTTAAACAGACCTAAAGGCATCATGCCCTTAGGTGTGACTATAAATGATGTAGATCCAGTAAAGTCAGGCATATCCATAGAATCATAACATAAAATCTAATCACAAATAAGTAGTTTGGCAAGCACAATGCTAAGTTCATATTGAATCGGAATGGAAATTAGTAAAGATAAGAAAAGACTAAAAGGATATGGTTATGTCAAGTCACCTTACACAAAATAAGGTTATGTCAAGTCACTTTGAATAAGGTGTCTATTGTCTAATCAAAATTTCAATAACATGATTGTTTTTCTCATATATATTCTGATATGATTTGAAATTTTTCGCAATCTATAAATTATCTAGACGAGCTAGCAGCCTAGCAGTTTTTCTATCTAAATAATTGTTGCGATGACCTGGCTGTTTTTTCTTTTGAGAACTGGGTTTTCATTTTCTCAATATGTTGTTCTGGTGCAGGTTGTACACGAGGAGTTTGGCATCCTCGAGGGTTTGATGACAACAGTCCATGCAACTACAGGTTTCTTTACTAATCTTGTTTACCTTCCTATATCTTTTGACAGCTTTGCTGATACTAGTTTTTGGATTTCAGCGACTCAGAAAACTGTTGATGGACCATCGATGAAGGATTGGAGAGGAGGCCGTGGAGCTAGTCAAAACATTATCCCTAGTTCTACTGGTGCTGCAAAGGTATAGACATAGATAATTTAGATTTAGGTGTAAATTGCTGATATGATCTGAGTCTAAAACACTTTATTTTACCATAATATTAATATTACTTTATTGCCTACAGTTGTATACAATCACAATATAAAGTTAACAATAGTCCTATTCGATGAGCTTTTTTCTGGAGTGTACAACTGCATAATTCCATTTAAAGAAGGATACAAAGTGTAATGTAACTAATGAAAAATTAAGTTACAAATGGTTTGCTTGTTTGTCTACCATCTTGAATATCTGGCAATATTTTCTCTGTGAAATGCTAATATTATTATAACAGATGGAGTCCACTCAATTGTTAGCTACTCCGTAAGTGAAATATACCACAATAATTAAATATGCTAAAAACAAGCTGTATAGGGTCATTGGTACACTATTACTAGCTCGTCATCTTTACTGAAGTGGTTCAAATGTGCACAGGCTGTTGGAAAAGTCCTTCCTGAACTCAATGGAAAACTTACTGGAATGGCATTCCGCGTACCAACAGCGAATGTTTCTGTTGTGGATTTGACTTGTCGACTTCAAAAGGAGGCTAGCTACGAAGATGTTAAAGCTGCCATCAAGTATGTTATCTGATTATTCAATAGAATTTCTGCCTGCTCCACATTCTGGTGACTGACGAAGTGACAATGCCTTTAATGATTCTACTTTCTCAAATAATTGCTCCATATAAGATTTTACACTTCCCAATGCACAACTTTTACTATTAATATCTTTAGTCCTCAATATGTAAAAATTAAAATAAATAAATAAGTTATGTCTTAAAAGTATATATTGAGAAGAATCTAATAAAATCCAACTATTTTTCCTTACAAAAAACTATTTAAAGGAGATTGAGTGAATATTATAAAACTAGAAATGAAGAAAGTATTTGAGAATGGAGGATGTATTAATTTTTGGATGGTTAGGTTTTTATTTTTGTGTTATTACCTGACAATGTTTTTGTTACAGGTTTGCTTCAGAGGGCCCATTGAAGGGTATTCTTGGATATACAGAGGATGATGTTGTTTCAAACGACTTCACTGGTGATACAAGGTGGGTCTTGATTTTATTCTTAATCTCGTGCAATGCACAGAGTCTTAAAATTCCTTTCCAGTTTGAATCAAATCTTTTATGTGTGCATACATACCACTATATTCTCATACTTGGTGAGGTATAATGTTTTCAAGTTACCATCCTGTGTTGTAGTTCTTGTTAACCTCGAAGTGAAAAGATTCTGAAGTTTTACTTTTTAGTATCACCGTGCCTAACTTCAAAACTTGTGTTACTATTCCAGATCAAGCATATTTGATGCCAAGGCTGGGATTGCTCTGAGTTCCTCATTTGTGAAACTAGTTTCGTGGTATGACAACGAATGGGGCTACAGGTATAGTTTTATGCTTTCTTTTCTTCTCACCAAGTAACTTGAGCAAGAGTTGTGCCTTGTTTTTGTAGTGTTCAAGTTTTTCAAGTGATAACATGTTTTTTTCCCTTCTGCCTGTTGTAGTAACCGAGTTTTGGACTTGATTGAACACATGGCATTGGTCGCTGCCATATAGATTCATTTAAAGCAAGGACAACAGTATTACTACTCGCAATGTTTTCATTGGAAGGGCCTTGGTTTTGAAGTAGGTAGAGATTGATGCTATAGTTCACATAAATTTTGTTCCTTAAGACCTTTGAGATGCCAGATATTGAAATAAGGATTGGTCGTAGCTGCAGCCAGAATCACTGGCACTATATGTAGATTCGCAATTATGAATTTTGTATTATTGGGTTCGTTTTATCCGAATATTGTATTTTGCCTGGTGTTCTCTAAATATAGAGAACATTTTAGGTTTCCGGGCAACATATGTGGCTGCCTAGTTCCTGCTGGAAAATAAATAACATTCAAAATTGTTTCGATAAAATTGATTTACAAGCAATTTGATTGAAGATGAGATGTTTCTCTTTCCTGCTGGAAAATAAATAACATTCAAAATTGTTTCGATAAAATTGATTTACAAGCATTTTGATTGAAGATGAGATGTTTCTCTTGCGGCTTATTTGACGGCCAGACAAATGCATTATGCATGAAAGTTGAACACATGCAAATGCATGAATCAGTGCGCCTTTGCAAATGCATGAACCAGTGCACCATCATAAATGTATGACCAGTTTAGCCACACTCATTTCATTTTGACCCTTATGTTAATTGTGTTAGCTATATGGACCATCCAGACTTCAAGTTTGGATTCGAACCAATATGTGAATCGTGTACTTTCTCCGGTTTTTTACTTGCACTATTTGTTGTTTCACGCTTACTGATGTAAACATTTAGCCATTAATATTTTTAATTATACATCAGTTGAAATTATAAAAAGTTGATTTTTTGAAAATATATATCAAGACAAATTTAACAAAATTTCACGTGACTATAATTCATTATGTATAAATCACAAAGTTGATAAGTAGAATGTTTGAATAAATGATGCAAAAAAAGTAGGAGAAAGTATGTTGTACCCAAATTAGTAGAGCTGCTCAACTTGACCCCTGACAACACTCGTTAAGTATCCAAGTTTACAAAATCTTGTTTATAAGAGGTGTACAATAATTTATTATACACCAAGCCTAACTAACAGGCCTTTATTGTTTTGGGCTGAACCTCTCACGCGTGAGTAGGAATACGGAGTACTCTGCAACGTTCTTCTTCTTCCTTTCTTTTCTTTTTTGGTCTCCCTCCTTATCAATATCAAATCGAGCCATCATGTTATTTTGTGGATTATAAAATTTTATTAATTAATTTGGGAAAATATGCTGGTTGGAGAATCCGACCTCATTGAGTTTATAGATGGGAAAAATATGCTGGTTGGAGAACATAGCAGCTTCTTGCCTTCTTCAGACTACTACATTAGGTTCACCTTCACCCCAGATTGCAGCTAGTTACAAAGAAGAAAATGCCATCAAGTTTAAATTGTCGTGAAGTACGTAGTTGTTGATTTTTTTATTTTTTTTTTTTTTTTGACGGGGAAGAACAATTTCATTAATAATCAGTCATACGGCATCTACAATGATAAAATAGATCTGTATACCACAGATTCAAAGAAAATACATAACTGTTACAATCAAAACAATTACTATTCTGCATCCTAAAGCACATTTCGTACTCCACCGCTTCTACCTTAACGCGAGCAGTGGTTTTCGATGTTTTCGCATCTTTCCAAGTAGAGCCCTTCGCATTTTGCGCACGAATTGTTTTGATCGACGAGTTGATGATAAACCCTAAACCTGTATGAATCCAAATCTCCTTCCCAATTATTGAAACCCTAAAAAATTCCCATACATGTATGAGAATCAAGAACCTAGAAAACTCTAGGAAAAACCCAAATAAGTTGGGAACAACCCAAGAATAAATTGGGAACAAAACTAAAACAAGACAAACCATAAAGAAAAACAATGAAACACAAGAAGAAGTGTCGGAAATAGTCTAATTTCCGAAGAAATTAGACTATTTCCGAAGAAATTAGACTATTTTCGAAGAAATTAGACTATTTCCGAAGAAATTAGACTATTTCCGACCTAAGCGGCAAAAAAAACTGAAACCCTAAAAGATGAGAGAGAAGAGAGAAAAAGAAGAGAGAGAGAGAGAGAGAGGGGGGGGGTTAGTTGTTGAATCAATTACTAACAATGTTTAAGAATCAACATATATGTGTTATACTAATTTAAGAAATTTAAGATAAAAGTTAAGATAAAAGTTTGATAACTTTTACTATATCAAGGCTAACTTTTAATTAAAAAAAGCATAACTTTAACTTTTTTTACTAAAAAATGCTAAAATTAAATACTCCTTAAAAATTAAGAATATCAATATAAAAGTTAGCCCTAGTATAGTAAAAAGTTAACCAAAGTTTTATATCAGTTTACCTCATTTTTACTACAAGAACACTAACTTTTAATATAAAAAGGCTATTTTTTAATGCAAAAGGTTAACTTTTACCTTTTGTTTACTTCTAGGGTTTCACTTAAGTGAAAAATTAGGAATATCAATACACTCCATAAAAGTTAAGAATATCAATGTAAAAGTTAGCTCTGATGTACTAAAAGTTAAGAAAAATCTTGTATCAGTTTACCTAATTTTTACTGTATCAAGGCTAACAATTTCATTAAAAAAAATAACAATTAGTTTATTTAATACTATATTAATATGAGTGGCAATGGGTAATTTTCAAACTGCACATTAGTTAATAATTTTGATTTTTAATGCCAAAAACTAAAAAAAGAGTTGTACTTAGATGCAATAAATAAAAGGGAGTCACTTTGTAATATACGTCGCATTAAATATTTTGCAATCATTTTTGTTTCCAAGAAATATAAATGAGTGGTTACACTTAATTTCTAAAAGAGCATTAAATTAAAATAATTCAAAAAAAAAAACATCTAAAGTTTTGAAGTGAAAGAAAAATTGTGCTTTAGTATAATACTAGATTAGGTCCCGTGCATGCACGGATATTCGAAAAATATTATTTAACCATCTTTTTTATAAAATATTGTCCCTTAAAGCTTAATGCGTAATTATAAATCTTCAACGTACTAATTTAATCATCTAATGTATTTTATATGTTTAATATGATAATTTAACCAAAATATTCGATATGCTTAATAGGTTAATTTGACCAAAATGTTGATTAAATATATTTTCTATTATTGATATGAATATTTGACTAAAATATTACCAAAATCGTCTAATATTGATATAATCTATAACCCTATAATTTTTTTCATACATAAAAATTTATACAAATTAGAGAAAATAAAATAAAATAAAGAGATATGTTATTTTAGTAAAGAGGTTTTTGGTGGACAAATTTTGCACCAGAAAGTGACATGTATCATTTCTGGTGTCTGTTTTAGTATAATGTAATAAAATAAATATAGAAGTTTTGAAAAAGTGGTGGAGCTTATCGTTGAAAATTATACGGGACACAACTTATGATGCTAACATAACTTAAATCCCGACTTTCAAGTTAATTAAAAACGAACTCGCTTGGGCTTAAATTCAAAAGGCCTATATCCACTTCATAATTTGACTATTAATTAGTTTAACACACATTTTTAATACTCCCTCCGTTCCTTAATGTTATTTCCGGATGGATTCGGAGAGGGGATTAAGAAAAATAGAATCTTGACATAATTAGGTGTAAGATATTTTATTTTTTGGAATAAATGAAAGAGAGAGAAAATAAAGAAAGAAAGGAAAGGGAGATATTTTATTAAAAAATCTCTATTATATAAGTGAAGAGGTGAGGGTGTTTGAGTAATTCCACTTTGGTGTCCCACAAGGATTTTACTAAACTACCCTCTATGTTATTTAAGCAGAATTATTAATTTTCAATTAACTTGATTGCCTAAATCAATTAACTTGATTGTCTAATTAATATTTAGTAACCATAAATATAAGATATATATGGCTAAATATGATATAGAGAATAATATACAAAGTATACATATAATCTATTAGTCAAATTGAAATTGAAAAGGGTCCAAAGACAAATATACTCGATTATATCAAAGCTTCATGCATGATTTTACACAATTTTATTTTACAATCCCCATTTGATGTATATTGTGAGAGTTTCTAATATTGTACTTCGTATTTAGTTGTCAAACAAAAGAACGTAAAAAAATTTGTATATGGTTCATTTTTTTTTATATATGGCCTGATCACAATTAATCTCGTGTTAATTTTTCTTTCTTTTCGATGTCAGTCGTCCCTCAAGTCGTTCATAATCAAGAAGAAGCTCGCGAAGAAGATGAGGCACAATCGCCCATCCCGTTCCAGAGTATGCTCACCGATGGGGTGTTCAAAAATACCCGACCCGCATTACCCGACCCGTTGACCCGGCACAAATTATGCGGGTAATTTGCTGATTTTTCTGAAATAAACGGGCCGGGTACCTGACCCGGTAAATATTCCAAGTACCGGGTCGGGGCATGGGCCGCTCTTTTGTTTAAATAGGTACCCGGATACCCGTTAAAAACAAAAAAAAATATTTAAAAACATATTTTTATGCGTTAAAATTACTGATGTTAGACATTAAAATTGTAGATTAGTCGCTGGAAGCTGGGAAGTAGATGAATAATTTTCATTGTAGATTAGTCACTGAGAGCAACTCCAATGGTTATAAAATGGACCTGCTCACAAAAAAAAAAGAATATGTGAGCAGGTAGCCTACCATTGGTACAACAATGACATAAGCAGCTGTTAAAACCTTGTAGCTATTTTGGGCTACGTAGCTCAAAAAAAATATAGCTCAAATAAATAAATTATTTAAATTAAATATTATAGGGAGCTACAAAGTGTTGTAGCCTACCAATGTGATAACTTGTAGTTTTAATCAATTGTAGCTAGAAATTTGACGTGGCAAAGTTAGCCACAACATCTCGTAGCTCACCATTGGAGTTGCTCTGATTTCAAACATTAAAACTACTTTTCTTATGTGATGATTAACCTTTTTTTAAGCATATTTGATATTTGAAAGATGAAGTGATCTTTAAAACATCTAAACGACAAAGATCTCTAACGACCAATTTGAATGTGATAATGTATTTATCGAATATGTATGAGATTTTTTAATAATAAAAGAAAACGGGTACCCGTTGATCCGACCCGGGTTAACCGGGTATCTGATTATTCCGGGTCGGGTCATGGGCCGGCAAAACAACTACCCGCAATTCCGGGTACCCGTATTTTTGGGCACCCGTTTAGCCGGATACCCGGTAATGAACACCCCTACTCACCGACAACACTATCAGGTATAATTTCTCCGTTAATTAGTCCTTTTTTTCTTCTGATTCTGATTAGTTTGGTTCGTGTGAATATTCACTCATTTGTTGATTTTATTTTGAAATTTGAAGGTACAATACGAAACGCATGCATTGGCGCTGTACCAAGCTCGGGTTCTGAGATGTTTTCCAATTTCTAGAGTATTTTGTTTTTCAATTTCAGTAATAGTATTTTGTTTTTCTGATTCAAACTTTTTTTTGCTAATTTGTTAAATATATTCTTTAGTTTTCAA
Source organism: Spinacia oleracea (assembly GCF_020520425.1). Lineage (NCBI taxonomy): Eukaryota > Viridiplantae > Streptophyta > Magnoliopsida > Caryophyllales > Amaranthaceae > Spinacia > Spinacia oleracea. The sequence goes on along the minus strand of NC_079487.1, from coordinate 101,732,816 downwards.
TTTTTTTTGGTAATTTGCTAAACCCCAAAAGAATCTTTATAATTCAAATGGTTAATGTAAATGTTGAATATTTTCTTGATTTTCATTTAAGTAATGTGTATTTTAAGAAGGAAGAAGATGGTGGCGGGAAGAACTCATTAATGGAGGTAGTACAATTAGAGATATATAGATGTAGAGAAGAAGAAGATTAGGGAAGAGATCATTGCTTCGCAGATCATGCGACGTTGATAACTCGAAGCCAATGTTAGAATAGAGATTATGATGGAGGAACAAATCATGGGTATGAGGCATTTTTATAGGAATTCTAATTATGTTGATCCTTGGAAGTACATTATTCAATATTTTTGCATTTTCATAAAATCGAGCAGGTAAGATTTGGGCTTAACACTTGAACAATATAACAAAATTCAAACACCTTAACCCAGTTGGCAGTACCTTTATGTAAATGTATGTATAACATTACTCCGTATAAGTTATCTATTATTCAGCTGTCACTCGCTTATTAAGATAAGTTTGGTCTGATGGTAAAGATTTTACAAGTTTATTTTCTAATAAGGGCGCATTAGAGGTGATACAAAGTAAGATATATACGGAATACTATTGTATAATGGAATAGAGATGATATGTACTCTCGCACGCATCGTGTATTCGTGTGCATATAACACTAGTCATAAAATAAGATGGGTGAAAGAATTGGGGAGTGTGAATGAATTAACGGATTTTTCATGAAATACCCCCGAGGTTTAAGTTTATTCACCAAATACCCTCATAGTTTCAGGTATTCACCAAATACCACTGAGGTTTCATTTTCTTGCATGAAATACCCATAATGACAGTTAATGACTTACGCCGTTAAGTCTCCGTTTGTGTGCTTTTACTATTTTACCCCTACTTCTGACGCACTTTGGAAAAGTGACCCCGGCCTTTCTTCTTCCTTCTCCCTATGTTATTCCCTCAAAAAACCCCAACCTTTCTTCTTCCTTCTTCCTATGTTCTTCCCAACAAAAAAACCCCCCAAAATGAAAATAAAAAAAATAAGTCAAAGGAACAACACACTGAAATGCGCAACTCTAATTAGCTTTGTCACACACTTGTCGCCTCTCTCTCTTTCTCTAACTTCGTGGCCGCAAGTCTAAAATCTCATAGACCCCTTAACAATGGCGGACAACAAGAGGAAATCAAGCGGCAACGCAAAGCAGTTGTAAAGGAGAGAGAAAACACCGAAGAAATTTAGCAGTAAAAAATCAAACCCTAAATCCTAAGGGAAGCGCCGCCGTGGTGGTAATGGAGGAGGAGGAGAGAGAATAATTGCGTAGGTGGATGAAATAAGGGTAGGATATAGGAGGAAATTAAATTGTAGAATGAGGGTATTTTGGGGAAAAAAATTGCCAAAAAAGGAAAAGATTCACAATGGGAAGAACAAAAAGGAACGCCAATTCGGAAAACGGAAAAAAAACATTTAGGAACGGAGGGAGTATTTAGTATAATTTTGCGATTTCGTGAATATTTTATATGTGAGGGAAAGTGTTTGTCCCATATGGGGAGAATGAGAGATGATTTAAGCACTAAACCACTTTATATACAAGCTAACATGATGCTTATCTTAATTGCATATGAATTTAAGATGAAATTTTCTCTGCGAGCCATCAACCTATTATTCCCTTGCACCTTTGATCTGTTGAGTTAGAGCCCTTCCAATCTTCACATCAATGGCATGAACAATATTTTATGTACTAAATCCGCAGACTTAATTTATAGAGGTATGTGCAGGTTTGCGGACAATTACTAAGATTTTTAAATGTCAAATTGGTTAGGGCTTTAGGAAAAAAATTAAATCAAGCAGATTAAGTTGCGATTTGACAATGAACATATGTGATTAATTAGTAACTTTCTGTAAAAATAAGTTTCACTCAATAACTACATACTAGAGAGCATAAAATATACGACAATGAATCTGTATAATTTTTTTCGGCAAGTACAATCAATCAATTATAATCGAAAAATCATAGTGTTTGTTTGGTTCATATGGGAAGTTTCATTTATTGTGACTGGGCTGAACTCATGAGGCTCAAGAGTCATGCATGACTAATAATAGTAGGCTTGGATCTGCCTTATTTGGGCCTTTTACCCGAAACATGAAAATTTGACCCGAAAAAAAATATACAATTACCCATTTACCCTCCAAAACGCAAACGCCTGTTGTAGTCATCTTCCCCAGTTGTTCAGTTTCATCGTCTACTTCTCAGCTTCGCAGTTTCTCTCTCCAATTATCAAAAATGACGAAATTAAGGAAGCTCAATCGGCCTACCGGCCACCGTATTTCTATGCTCAGGTTTTTTTCTCCTTTTATTTTCATTCAAATTAAATTAAAATTTGACAAAAATGTGGATAAATTTGAGCTCTTTTGTTCTTTTGAGTGTAGAACAATGGTTTCTCAGTTGGTGAAACACGAGCGAATCGAGACTACTGTTGCAAAGGTTAGTTTTCTCTTTCCTCACTTTTCACATTTTATTTGCAAAAATAAATATGTTTTTTTAGGGTTTATGATCCAGGGTTTAGCTGATTTTGAGTAATTCAATTTCAAACACGACCGAATTCTATATTAATAATATGAATTTCAATTTTTTTCCCTGTTTTGCAGGCGAAAGAAGTTCGAAGATTAGCTGATAATATGGTTCAATTGGGAAAAGATGTAAGTTTATGAAAAACAATTCAACTTATTTATTGTTGGTCATTTTTGAATCCTCAAATGTATTTCGTATTAATTAATGGTTTAGGTTGCATCTTAGTTGGTGGATTAGATTCTTTTAGTTTTTATTTTGTTACTTTGGTGGATTGATTAATGGAGATGTTTATGATCTGGCCTTATTCTGTTTCTTATTCGTAGGATGTAAATGTTTGAACCATTGGCCTTGTTTACCATAAACATCTCTCTGTAGTGATGATAGATCAATAAACACCCAATTGGAATAATTCATATGGCAGGGGTCGGGAATCTGGGGATGTCAGAGGCAATGGCGGATACATGATAACATAGTAGGGGTTGTAAATTTTTCCAAAAATCTACATTCTAGTGGAGTCAAATGACCACACATCTTGAACATTAGCTCCGCCACTGTGTTGAGGTGTATGCAATTATTGGGATATGAACTTGTGGAGTACAAGTCTTGAAACATTAATTTCTTTGAAGAATATGGTGGACAATGGTTCTTTAAAAGAATTTGTCAACCACAGGGTTTGACTATATAAACTATTCTACTAATTCTAGAGACTTATGGTTTGAGCCTTAAGGATGAAGATACAGTTTCTGTATATTGATGTTGGATGGACTTAATTGTTATCTGATTTTTGGTGTGGATAGAGAGTGTTTACTGTTTAAAGAGATGTTTCAAGGAGGATAAGATTAGTGTATGCTTATCTTAGTATGTATGTTGACAATTACCGTTGCCGTGATGGTTTTACTTCTCACTTTTATTAGGAGTGTTGGAAGTTTGTATTATGAGCTTGCTTCAGAAGTTCTTTGAGAATGGGAAAATTGATTAGAGTCTGATATCTACTGTCATTATTCTGGCCCCTAAGAACGGGTTTTCCGAGAAGGTGCAAATTTTGAGACCAATTCAAGTGCTTGTAAGATTTTATCAAAGTTCCTAGCTAATAGGTTACGTGCTATTTTTTATCTCCATTTCATTAGGCGAGAGAGCTTCTATTCTGGGGAAAGGCATATTAGATGCTACTTTTGTAGACATATAAGGCGGTTGATAAAGTGTGTCGGTATTATCTTTAAGCTTTATTCTCTGAAGGCTTATGATAGGGTGTGCTCGAGTTTCTTGGGTTAAGTCACAGGACATATCGACTTTAAGTGCTAGTTTCAAAGGAAATGCAGATTAAGATCTGAACTACAAATCTAACCAACAATTATATCAAAGTTAACACAACAGTAGGTCTCATTGATCTAAGGTTGAGTTTAGTTCTAACATAAGAATTTCATCTCATATAATACTAAATTTGTGACAGACCAGTTTCTTAGAATTCCAGGTAATGCTTTTAAATAGAATTTCCTTGGAAAGCGTAGCTTAAGAATCTGAAAGGCATGAAAAGTGAAAACCACTTTGCTTTGGTTATAATTAACTGGAAGCTTTAATATTCAAGGTAAAGAATGATCTCTAACCATATACTCACAATGTATAGAAATTTTAAAATTTCTTCTTTCCCTCTAAATTTATAAATTCCAAAGCAAAATCAAAATTTCTAACACCAAATAAAAAAGCATGGTCCAGAACAATTTAATTAAGAATAAGTTTGCAGAATCATGCATTGCGAAATATCCAGAGGTAGTGGTTTCTACAAAATTAGAATCCTCAAGAGCATGAACTATGTGTTGAAGAAAAGTGATTAAGGTTTAAGAAGTAATGGTAAGTCTCATGGTCTGTGAAACTGAATTGCATAACAAACAAAATGAAAGTAAGGGAGAAATAACACTTTTTCTGGGGTAAAGCAATTGTATCACTTCTTTACAAGGGAAACAAGCTAGTATATATTGTATTACTATATCACTGTACCTTCTGGACACGCCCAGTAAGTGCCATAACTCGACTCATTTGCCGAACACGTTCCAAACAGTGTGCTATTTTTTGAAGTTAGCTTATCCAAGGCTGGATAAGCTTCTTGCTCCAAAGTCCTCGCCTAATTGGAGGGGGAAAAAACAAAATCAAATTGAGGTAAAAGAATGTAGAGAAACTCAATGAAGACATGGTATCGACAAAGTTTCCACCCTTTAAAATAGGATAATTGGGAATACCTCATTGTCTAAGGAACTACAAGCTGCATCAAGGCAAGCCTCCAGTGCTATTAACTCAAATCGATGGACCTTCACCCCATCTCTACTCTTCAAATCTTCTTTTTCCTCCAAGGTATCTTTCTCATCATTCACCCTTTGGCTTGGAGGGAAACCACAAGGATCATCTGGCGGGCTGGCATATAGATTTTGCCACTCAGAACTATCTGCCCTACGTCCAACATCCTTCATAACCAAAAAATGAAGATGAATAAGAATGTGTAAGAAAGTCAACTTGCATAGGGAAACAACCAAAAGTGTATAGCATCTTATTTTTAATTTCAAAGAAACCAACCAAAACTCACATGTGAACTGAGATATACAGACAATTAGTTAATAAGCAACCACAATAGAATGATAGAGTTGACAATTCAGTGATGGAACAATATAAAAGCTAAAAGACGTAGAATCCAAGGGAAATTGAAAGAAGCTTGAAGGAGGTATTAGGCAATCTCTACTCAGGAATGACCCTTCTATGATTACAACAATTTCCACTCTTAGCTCTTGATGTTTTAGGCAAAGTGCTGTAACAATGAGTGATGGAATCAAGGACGGCAAGCCAGGGCTAGCAACGGAGGTTTAGCTGATGTATTACTTTGTATGCACAATGCCCCACGTTCAAACCTCAGATCATGAGCATTGGTTAGTTTTTTACCTTTATGGTTCAGATGGTTGTTTCCATGGTTGTGGGCTATCTTTTGCTGAATTTTACAAGTCAGTTGTCTTGGTAAGTTTTCTTAATATGCACACTGTCGTTCCCTTTCTTCCCCTTTCAGCTCCTTTTCTATTTGGTACGAATTTCTTTTAAATATTTCTTCTATTGGAGGGTTTGGTTTAAGGAAAGAAAAATTAAGAACTTAAGAAAGGTACATGTAAAGAAAAGAACCAAAACCTCCCATTTCTCCATTTTATTTGACTAGCTCACTAGACCAGGGAAGCATCCCATTCTAACTTTTCTCTTGAATCTCCACCCCTACGAGGCCACAACCACCTTCAATTTTCACAACTCAAATCACTAAGGATGATTGCTACTGAAGTAACAAATTTGAAATAAAATTCCCATGTCTGACCTCGACCAAACCCAATGGCTAGCATTCAGCGTCAACATTCTGGATTGTAGCAAGAACAAATTAAACTAGGACAGTTGGGCTTGGTGGCACATAGCTAAATTTTGATATACTCCATATTCCTTAACTGCTACAATCACACCATTATCACTACCACGTCTCCAAATATCAGTGTTCTTTAATTGTGCACCATAGCCTAAAATCGCACTTATCTACCAACACATATGGGTAAGGGGGTGACTATTCGCACTCCACCATAGCTAGAAGGGGAACAGGAATGGGATCAGATATACTCCATGTGTAAAGCGAGCATCAAGTTGCCTCCTCGTTGCCATAACGGATACATCAAGCCACTGAGATGTCAAGAATTAATAAATCTCACTCTTTCTCTCACTTTCAACCTCAATCTATATCTACCAAACACTGGCCAAACTAAAATCAAACTCAGGAACAATTACACCCCCCCCCCCCCCATTATTTATAGTTGTATAATATCCTGAATGAATGTAAAGGGTTTGGAGTGGGGAAAGTGATTTCGGGGGTTTGTTATGTCTGCTCACTCCTTGCCAATAGGCCAGTGGCTTGGTTGTTGTTTAGGCCCTTGTGGCCAGGTGTGTCTCTCTTGCCTTTCTTCTTTACTTTGGTGGTTAATCTGCTTGGTCATTATTAGAAGCAGCCTAGGTATGGATTTCAGAGGAAAGGGTTGGAAATGAGTATGACATGTTTGCTTATTGGTACATTTGAGACTTTTGTTCTTGTTGTCGTTAGAGTTTGTTTGTGTTATTCTATCATCAAAATTCAAGTTTTCGTCTTCTTCACTCAGATTTCAAAACTAAATCAAGACAGAACATTGGTAAGTGGTGAGCATGACTGCATGAGTAATACAATCTTATGGTTCTCTGACTGGTTGAGGAGGACTGATTTCTACCCATCTAAACATGACTTAGACTCATCTTCGATAGAGATATATTGATAGACATTATTGTATCCATTATACTCGTGTAAGACATTAATCATGAGTTTCTTAAGGTATTCAAGAATAAGGAACCATTTTCCCATTTAATTTTACCAACTTGTGTGTTTAGAATTTTGGATTCATGTTGATTATCACATCATTGTACTTCCTCTTGATAATCCCTAATGGACCTCTTTCTGTTAAGGTGTATAGCAAGACATGAGCTTGTCTCGTAGGGGTATCGAAATTGAATGTCCTGGAAAGTTTGTTAAGGCGATAACTTTCATCAGCCTCTTTGAAAACATTAGATTTTTTCCTGAAGAGTGCTATATAGCATAGAAAATGTTTTCTTAGAAGAGCACTACTCCAGGCTCTCTCTTTCCCTGTAGAAGGAGAATGATGTTAAAGCCCATATAGAGCTTGAATTGCTACGTTGTTGCATCATAATAGATTTGTTAGTGTGGTTGTCAATCTTGCCATAATATTTTGCAAAGCTGCTTTATTTAGACTTTGGGATAGAAAATGTGAGCTCAATTGGAACCTAAACCTGATATTGGAGGTTACATGCAACGTTTCCCTCCAGCTTGAGGATATATTCACTTTTATCTACCTTAGAATTTCAGTAACCTCAAGTTTGTCACGCAAATTGGAATTCAAATTCTCTGGTTTCTCTTGCTATTCTTTAAAGAGGTTGTGAAAGTTACGCTGGGGTGAAAATTCCTTGCCTTTTTTTGGTTTTACATATTCTGTGGCATTTAGTTCTGTACAGTATTTAAATTAATTGATTAATTAAAAGTCAGATGTATTCCTGGTTCCTGGTTCCTTTTCTATTCTGTTTCCGTGCTACATAGTTTAAAAATTACAAAGAAAACCTACCTAGCTGCTTCTTACCTGCTTCCCATTCGCCTGCACCGTCATCAGTTAGCCACAAAGGTGGTCAACAAGAAGACAGGAAGGGTAGGAGTAGGTCACTACAGCAGATAAATGTGATCAAGCTGCAGGGGAGTTGGACGGAGGCTCCAGATGTGATAAATCTAGCTTTTAATCATGGGAAAATAGATTTTCATGTTCCTTCATCTCTTGATTTCCATTGCACTTACAAAGTTACAAGAACCTCCATAGACCTGCATGTCCTGGCTATTCATGGAGCAAGGGTGACATCAAGGCTTCGTTTGGTTTGGTGTAAAACGTTATTGTAAAAATGATTTTCCATGGAAAACATTGTCCAAGGCTGTGTTACTCAGACACGAGTGTCGGTGTCGTGTCGGACAAGGTGTCGGAGTATATGACACTCCGATACAAATATTTGCAGACAACGGTCAAAGGAGTGTCTTGACTTGTGTTTTAGACACGGCTCCCATACAAAGTGTCGATAAAAAATTAGACACTTTTTAAAAATAAAATTGAAGTAAATCATTTTTTCAAAGTAAACATAAAAATAAAGAAAAAGATAAAATAATGCACGTGATAATAAAAATAAAGGAGTAGAGTTTTTTTTAAAAAAAACAAAAAAAAAAGAAAGAAATTGTGGGACAAACCCACGTGATTTGACAAAAAGTAGAGTCACATGGCTTTGTCTCCACTTTCCCCATTAGTTATTTTAAAAAAATAAAAGGCCCACCACTCCGCCAGCAAAAGCAGCAACACATAATCGCGTTAATGGAAGGAGAAGCAGTAGGTCAACCGCCGATGCAACAACCATGGCTGAATCTGAAGCATTCATCGATGAAAACAAGAATTGATAAGTGCTTTCATCTCGTTTTTTCTTCTACAACAAAAGCCCCAACATAGTTTTTCTTCTCTCGCTTTCCCGCACCTTCAATTGCTAGGGTTAGGGTTTCGAATTTGTGATTTCGACACCTGATTCCGAACACTTTCCCGACATCGGTGTCGACACCTCCTGGACACGTGTCGGCACCGACACCAGCCGTCCGATGAAGTGTCGGAGTAACATAGGTCCAAGGGAAAACACAATTCCAAACTAGTTTTCCTTTGTTTGGTTCCTTAAGGAAAATGGGAGAAGATGGTGAAGGTGGAGGGGAAGAAGGAGAGGGAGGTTAGGAGGAAAGGAGGAAAAGTGGTTTCCCTCCCTTTCAAATAGAAAAGTTATTTTCCACCTTTGAGGAGTTATGGAAAATTGTTTTCCATCTCTTGCCCAACCAAACGACGTAAAATGATTGAAAAAGGGAAAATCGTTTTCCATGAAAACATTTTACACCCTTAGAAGTGTTTGGCCATTTAGTCTTAGACCAAGGTTCAGATTAATTACGAATAATCAGTAAGATCAAGCGATCGGAACAGTTACCTGGAGCAATGTTTCCGATCAGTAAGTTCTAATCCTTATTAGGCTCACAGCTTACTCTTGACTGAACCTACAAGGTCACACCAATGATAGAAACAGATCGCCGAATTAAATGAAAAGGGAAAACGGAGCACAAGTGTTTACTGGAGTTCATCCTCTAGTGAAAAAGCTAATTTTAAATGCTTTGCTTTAGTTATTTTAGAGCTGGCTTCAATAAATTGTCTGAACTCTTAATCTTCAAAGTTCAAACCATTGTGCTATGAATTGCTAATAGGACAGAGGAACATAACCGTTACTTTTTTAGAATCTAGATATGGAAAAATGTTACATCTTGTTTAGATTCATATATTTTAACCCTCGATAACTTAAAATTGATCTTGATAATGCAATTTCAGGGCTCTCTTTGTGCTGCAAGACGTGCTGCTGCTTTTGTCAGGGGCGATGATGTTATTCACAAGTTATTTACCGAGTTGGCATATCGATACAAGTAAATCTCAAACCTGGCCTGTTGAGTCTGTTGACCTTTGGGTTGGTGGTCAGAACTTAAAAAGACTTAACTTATTATATTGCTGGGTGATATTTGAATTGTCTTGCAGAAACCGAGCTGGTGGTTACACAAGGCTGCTCAGGACACGTATTCGAGTTGGTGATGCTGCCCCAATGGCTTATATCGAGTAGGATTTATACCCTTTTCTTTCTTTTAATATTTTTTTAAACTGTTGGTGGCAGTAATGGATAATTTTTGTTTTACATTTGGTTCTAAACTTTTGTGTTTTAAATTTCGCTTGAATATCAGAATTTTGGCTGTAAATAAAACTTAAGGCAGCACTATAGCTTCTTTCTTGAGTGACTCTGGATTGTGGAATATGATAGTCTCCCCTTATGGTAGAATAAGAGCAGATAAGGGATTGTGTCTAGTTATAATTCAATTTTTTTAAAAATTCATATCTCTCCAATCTTTCCCATGTGATCCGTTGCCTGATTTCATCTGTTGTATAGATATGTGCTGCAGTCTACTCCCCTGTATGATATGGTACTTCATCCCGTTTAATCTGTCTCTCTCTGTATGTGTCTAATCTGACATTATTTTTCTTATGTTATTTTGAATAGGTTTATTGACAGAGAAAATGAGCTTAGGCAATCAAAACCTCCAAATCCGCAACCACCACAGAGAGCGCCCTTGGATCCCTGGACAAAGTCGAAACTTTGCAGACAATATGCCCCTCCTAAAGAGGAGAAGATATCTGATTCTGATATTTAGTATAATCTGCGATTTGGTGATGGCGCAATATATGAGTTTTGGCGATTTCATATGCTCAACACTAAATGTTAATTCCAGAGATTTTGTAGCAAATGAGTGATCGGTTGATCTGTGCTAGTGGGATTGTGCGTAGTTAATAGTTGGGGGGATTTCTCCAAACATTACGCTTAATTTATCTTGTTTTAATTTTAGGTTAGGAGATGGTGCTGAATCTGCTTTCAGTTGGGTGAATTCCGTTGAGAGAAAACCACTCTCAACTTTCTTCTTGTAGTTGCAAATTACTTGTTGTATGACTTATAGAGAAAACCACTCTCAACTTTCTTCTTGTAGAGAAAACCATTAAAAAATGCAAAAGTAGTTGCAAATTACTTCTTGTATGACTTATAATAAAACTTGCAAATTCGGCAGTTGCTTTTTGAATTTATAAAAAGATATAGTCGGTGTATTTAATTACTGAACTTAGGCTCTGTTGGCAACATTAGCTGAAAATGGACTGAAACTGATAAGGTAGCTGAAATAGGTAAGATAACACATGAAATTATTAAGGTGTTGAAACTGATAAGATATTTGTTTGCATTACCTGTTTGGTAAAACTAATTTCTAAGTAACTGAAATTTTTAAACATTACTTATTAATATTTACGCACCTAAATATTTAATTATAAGTATAGTTGCAAATAACTCCTAAACTTTTTATACGTAGTATTTTATTGAAAATTTATAATGTGAATATTTATACAACTTTAAATATAACCTTATTTAAGTGAAATAATTAAATAATCCCAACCCTTCATCAAAACCAAAGAATTTTTCTACCCTAAAAAATTAAACTAAGCCACGTACCACTCAAGTCCCAAGGCGGCAAGGCCCAACCTAGAAGCCAACACGTGATATTTCTTTCCTCTTCGTCTAGATTTCCTTCTTCTGGTTCAGTTCTTTCATGTTATCCGAATCTCCTTCCATTCCTTCCTGGGAAAAAAAATTAAAGATTTGAAGTTTGCCATCTCTGCTATTGTTTCTGGGGTTTTGGCGTATCAAATTTCTAATATTTGTACGTAGGTTTTCTGGGTTTTAATTTTTGTTTTGGGGAGTTTATAATCTTTTTTTTTTTGACAGGAAAAAACGAACGAATTTCAGCTGACTGATTTTCAAACGTTATTTTAGATAACGTATCAATTTCAGTCCATTAACCCACCTTAAATTTTATTTCAGCTCTTTCCCAAACACTGCTAATTGTTTAAGGTAACTTAAAATATTAGCACCTACTCACTTAAGTAGATTAAAAATGATTGCCAAACAGAGCCTTAGTATCACCTTGTAGTTTAGTAGTCCCTGTGACCCAGGGCCGGCCCTAGGGGCTAGGCGAGGGGTGCGACCGCCTAGGGTCCAAGGCGAAAAGGGGCCCAAAATAATAACATGTCCAGTAAATTAGTACTAGGAATAAACAACACATTAAATACATATGTTATTCCCTTGGTTCATTGGTAGAAACTAAGTGTTAAAGTTTTAATATCTACCATATAGGTCTAGAGTTTGACTCCCCTCGCTGTCATTATTATTTTATTTTCGTTCCCTCATTGTTTTTCTTGTTGACTTCCATCTTCCTTTATTCGTTCAACTATTTTCTTTTCTTTTTTTAACTTTGTCAATATTTTTATTTTTGTGTTTGTTAGCTTGTATTGTAATTTTTTTATTTAAATTTATTTTTTAGTAATTAATTTTCTCATTTATAATATTTCATACATATAGTGTCTCAATTATTTGTATTAGATATGTCCTTTAATCCTTTACAAGATAATTAAGTTTTACGTTAAGTTTATGTACATAGCATTTGACTTTTAGTACTCAGTTCTAATTGATGTAACTATACGTGGGCGAAAACAATGCTTATTTGATGGACTATGGGTCTATAACTTTTAACATAGATATCAAATTTTAATGAAGACAAAATTAATTGATACTTTTATATGCTCAAAATTAACCTTCATTTAAAATTTGAAAAAAAAAAAATTTTTGTGCACATTAATTATCTTGTAATTAAGTAAGTATTTATTTTATTGAAATATTTTAATTGATCGACTAGAGAAGGATTTTGAAATTCTAGGATCATGCAAAGGGGATATAGTAATTTTTTATTGATATGAATTCAACAATATAATGGATTTAACAAAAAAAATTATGATTTGAATTCAGTTAAAGACGTATCATTTCGGAAGGGGTTCTGATCCCTTATTTCGCCTAGGGCCCTCAAAATGTCAGGACCAGGGCTGCTGTGACCCTATCTACCATACCGCGGTGTACGTACACAGTTGGAGCTAATTAGTCTCACATCAAAATGTCAACTTATCCTTAAAAACAAATCCTAGACAACTTCTTTTTATTTTTTTCGTGTGGGTAGGGAAAAAAATTTGACAGAATAACTTGCTTATTTTTTTGAATAAAATATAGTTACTACGAGATAAAGAAATGAAATGGAACATAGAAAGTACATTTTTTTTGTAGGGACATAAAAAGTGCATTATAATCTCAAATTAACCGGCCTAGTTTCAAGAAACCTGGTGAATAAACTACAATGATAAATGAGTTTCCCGTATAACTTCTTCAATGTGTGTAGTTTGCATTGCTTTTTTCACGGAAGAAAAAGCTTGGCATAAGCAACACACTGGTTTCAGCCAAATAAGCTAAAAAAAGTTAAAATAAGGCTAGGTTGACAAAGGGTGGTTCAAACCTAGAAGGGCAGCTCAAGTTCAACAAATTTAAAAGTAAATTGAGTCTCTTTTATAAATAAGTTCTTGCATTTTTTAGATAAGTGAAAACTAGGCAAATAGTTCTCATCATATTCTGATAATTTTTAAGGGGTTCATGTCAAATAGTCAATATAATTTTCAAATTTGAATGTTCGTTTATGTTTGATGGGCTTTCATCTCAATAATAAGCCTTTTAAATTTAGATTGGTAATGCATGCACGTAAACGTAACATTAAAATAGTAGTCAATCATGTTGACATACTCACCTAAATTAAGCCTAGCTACCAAGTACTCCACAATCTTACTCTAACAAAGTAACAATTCACATATACTTCCATGAAAATAACATACTTCCTCCATTTCGGAAATATCACATCATGGTTGACTTTTACTCCTCTAACCATTACTCCGTACTTTGACTCTTAATATCTCAAATTGTGTACAAATAAAAATTATAAAAAAATAGTATTTATAAAATATATATTCGATACGAATCTAACATGACCCCACATGACTAAAATGTCCTTACGATGAATCACAAAAAATAGCCAAAATCGTAGTATAAATAGCGTAAAAAACAAATAGTGCCATATTTCCGGAACGGAGGAAGTATTATGGTCTACACGGTCCGCCCGTCTATAAAGAAATGCGAAATTATACTCTCTTTTGTTGGGTAAAAAACAAAGAAATACCGACTTTACGTAGTAGTCTACTACGTAAAAGCAATGATGTTTCTTGTGAAAAATTCAACTTAACATGATTTAAAAATAAAAACTTGAAAGTGTCAATGTAATGAAGTTCTTTTTTTTAACGCATAGCACACCCGGTTCACCAGAGCTTAGCTCCGACTACATCCGGATCCGACCAATGTCGCACACCTTGCTTATGGTGGGTGAGCCTCCCAACAAGAGTTTCTGCATACGGCGAGGCTCGAACTCGAGACCTCCCTTAAGTGGCATCAAGCTGCTTACCACTTGAGCCAACTCTATGTTGGTGTAATGAAGTTTTTATTTTCTTTTCAATTAAGAAGGTGGTAGCCATCTTACAAAAGGAAAGTTGGTCAATACCAGATTTTTAGATTCATTCAGATTTTCTACAATAAGTTGCTCTTACCTCACCACCACAAACAACATGGGAGTTCGTAGTTCCCGTTATATTGGTTTCATATACAGAAAATATAACTGCAAAATTTCAACCCAACGCGTCAATAGATTCAAAGAGAACAAATCTGATGGCAAATTCAATAATTTTTGGGTAGATAATCATGATACAACATATGAACAATACAAGACGACACACTTTCAAACAAGCCAATGCTATTTCCCCCCACTTTCTATTTTCTCCCAAAGTTGAAATATTGCCAGCGATTTAAGGAGCAACAGAGTTCAATTGTTTCAATAAATTTGAAGAAAGGATGATACTACCCCAATGGAATCTGTCCAACTAACCCAATCAATGCCATCATTGACCTCTTTGGATGACGCCATTCTCATACAAATATTCAACAAATTCATCGATCAGATATGGCCAAGCACCCTCCGCGTCATAATTTGACAGTTGTGGATCTACAGTCTGCAACAAAATGGAGAATATTAGCTGGTAGTCTTCCACAAAGAAAACTGCATTGCAGATTGCAAAGCTCTGACCCGATAAAAGGCTATACTCCTCTATGAACAATGACCAGGTCATATGTAATATGTAATGTACAGATACAACAACAACAACAACAACAACAACAATAAAGCCTTAGTCCCAAAATGATTTGGGGTCGGCTAACATGAATCGTCGTAGGAGATCGTCATTGTCACCAAATCAAACCAGAAAGGAGTAGGAAGTAAAAAGAAAAAAGCAAGCCATTGTTTTCTTCGGTTGACCATATATTTTATTAAAAAAAAAACCATTGGACTGCATTTGCCAACAAAATCTAAAGAGATCAATGATCAGTTCGGAAAAAAACAGCAATCAGTGATAACTGTAAATTACATCAACCATGTCCCCTACAAACCATTGTTTTCTGTATTGACCATCTGTTCGAGAAAGCCAGATTCTATAAACCACCTCAGTTTGACAGATGTTTGGAACTACAGGAAATGCAGATGGCACAACTTCCAAAATGTTAACATCGTACAATAACTTCCCGAAAAAGCAACTCCCAAGACATTGCAGCAATACATCAACGTAAATCTTATCGTAAAAAGAGACAAAGACAGCAAATAAAAGAAGTTATTTCTTACTCTTACAAACTCCAGTAGTTGAGCCCAGGTATCTCTCGAAATTGCCTTATTATGCCGCGCCTTGGATAAGAGACAGAGTCAGACATGTTATAAACTTATAAAAGGTTTGAGAATTTTCTTCAATCAATGACTAACTAGCAAAGCAAAAGAAAAAACATTTAAGTAAATAATATCACTACGAGTCTATGACTAAGAGATACCTATTCATGGTCAATTAAGTCTGACCACTACAAATTCAAACTCAGAGCCATCTATCTTCTATACAAATATCAAAGTTACTCAAAAACGCAAACAAGATTGTTCAGATCCTGGATAGCTTTCCTACTTGTTCACAACCTCAGATTCAAGACAATCACAGACACTGGAGTGCAAAACTTTCCCACTAGGCTATGAAGAATATTACACTCAGTCCACAAGGTTGACTAGATAGATGAACTTACTGACACTTACACTACAAACCATATTGTTAAATCAACAATCACACAGAAAAGATAGCTGCAGTGCACTAAAGGGATTAATTTGGTGTCTAAAGAAAACAACACTTCACTAAGTAGAACTATTATATGCCACATATATTTGAACACCGTATCAGTAACATCAACATTACTCCAATGCGTTAAAACTCCTTCCCCTAGGTGGGGGCATTATTGTTAAAACACCGTATCAGTTTCCAACTGATCACTGATCACTGATCCCAATTTGATGTACCATTTTCGCTAGTTTACAATTAACCAAAAACATAGGCACTTTAACTAGCCAATTTAATTTAGTAAATTATAATCCAAAAACCAAAGACAGAGAACGGAATATAAAAGTACTCCCTCCGTTCCATAATGATGTTCCAATGAGTTTTGACACTATTCACAATTGAAGAGAATCTTATAAATTCTTTCTAGTATATAAGAAGGAAAAATATTCAAGCGGGGTCTTGGTTTATTCATCTCAATAAGTACTTATGAGATTATCAAAATTTTATAATTTTTACTGATGTATAATTAGATATAAAAATGATATAAAATGTGCATTGATAAAGGTGAAAAATAAAAACTGAAACACCATTGTGGAACAGAGGAAGTATAAATTGGTGATCATATAACATACTTCACTCTAAATGATCAAGATTCTAGAACAGATATTTCAAAAGCACAAACTTTTACAGGACCAAACTACAATTGCATGATAAAATGATCAAAGGCATTTGCATGCTTCCATCTTTTCTTTTCACATATATTACCTGCAAAAACTCACACCAGTGGTCAATTAAAGGCCAATGCTTCTCAGCGAACAGTAGCTTCCACATCCCAATTGCTGTATCCAGTGCCAGAGACTTCTGACCCTGAATTGCAAAATGAAATGATGCCTCAATTGATAAGAAATCCAGAACTTGGCTTATCAATACGACAAGCTTCTGCATACTTAAGTCCAGCATGAAAAGAATGCTCGAGAAATAAATCCTCATTCAGAATCAGCCAATAGAAATTGAAATCATAGAGAAACTAAGACATTTGAACAACAATTCGCTTGACGAATTAGACATTTAGACCCCATAAAAGGACAAGTAACTGTATAAAAAATATAGCAAACTGATCCACCTTTTCCTTTGCCCACCCAAACGCAAAGATGTATATTTCACGAAACTTTTCTGCGCAGTTGAAAAAAAGCATAAGTTATCTATACAGCAAAAAAATAAATGACTGTATATCTGAAAATTGCTAATAAGCAAACAAAATAGAGGGACGCGGAAACAAGAGTGAAATTGGTCGCATACGATCATCTTTCAGCTCCGAACGAATGTACGGTATCCTTTCCCTAAACTTCTCCAAGGAGTCAATCCTGCTGCAACAAAATGGAACTTTGTTGAGGTATGGGAAACATATGACGGCCAAACTAAAAGAATAACCAGCACTTGCCCTAGTGATTGCAATCCACCAACAAACTCCTGCTTCGAATATTCACACATGGTTGCAGCCTTCATATGCCAGGAGATGACCAACTGAAGCAGCCATTCATCAGAAGATAATCGTCAAAAGTTAATTGCAGAAATGATAACTGTAGAAAATATACAAACTATACAGTAACGAAATTAACCAAATGCCACCCAAGTAAAGGTAAATCGCCACTAACAAATAATACATAAACTAAAGCCACCGATAACTAAGTTATACTGTTACGCTCTGTTCAATTCCACTTATTTTCCACTTATTTTACTTGTCAAAAAAAAAAAAAATCCACTTATTTTCCTGAACTAGTATTATCTGGACTTATCAGAATTTATTTGCACTAATTTTGTTTGAAATTTCCATTACTTGAAATTGTCACAACTTTTTTCTGAACTTATATTATTTGAACATACCTTCAACTATTTTGTCTGAAACAAGTCAAAGTACTTCGAACAGGACAGCCAATCTTTACTCAAGCCACCTTAAGTAGAGTTTTATACAAATTCCCATCTTTTAAAGAGAATTTTTAAATTTAAGAAAAACCTACGTGAAACTAATTAGAAAAGGTAAATATGGGTGGTTAAATGGCTGCAAAAAGAGACTTATGTGAGGTTTTAATTAAATTACTTAGTTAGATGTGGCTTTAGAGAAAAGCTCTCATTTAAGCGGTTTTTTGTGTTTAATTAAAGAGTATAATTGCCAAATATAAAATAGAATTTACAGGCCAAATAGTCACCTACTAAAAACCCCTTGGACATTTTGCACATACAACTTATAGAGTATTCCTATAGCAACTACCACTCTCCAACTTCAAGGTCACCAGTCAAAAGGTTCACTAAAAATACCCTAGAGCACAATTGCATAAAGTGCTAAAGGGTCAAGTTTTAAAAGTGGCAAAATTTATGCACTACAAAGCAACACAAAGCATTAAAAACACTTGAAATAGAGTTTAAGTCCCGCCTAACAGTAGAATTCGAAATTCAAAGTTCGTTGGTAGTATATAGTTGGCCATCCTACATATTCCTCTTAATATAAGTTACTCGGACTCTTCATTTTGTCGGATTCTTGACATCCCAACATGGTTAGCACACTTTGATACTTCATTTAGGGCCAAAAACATGGAACATTTTCACAAAATAGCCAAGGGCACTTGAACATGTATGCGTGTCGAACACGAGTACCCGAATCAAAGTAACATAGCTCTTAAGAGTCTTAACTGATTCTTCAATTAGTTGCAATAGGCATCATAAGAGTATATGCTAATATTAATGACAATTTTTTTCTAGACGTTCCTTAATTTCCAAGTAAATCACTCAAGTAATATATAGGAATTTATTATATTTGCTCAGCATTACAAAGGTAAAGGGAATTAGTAGAGTTCGTCAGATATACCACAAACAGTACAAAAGATGATGCCATCAGCGGTCAGCCTGAGCCATAACAAGATTCTCCGGTTAACCATTCCTAATCCACAAAACCGATGACTTCTCAGTTTGTTATCCCCAAAATTAACACTTAAAATTTACCTTTAAACTGACTTTTTCATCAAATTCACTCGTAACTAGTATCCAAAACACAAACTGTCCTGCACTCACTTCCTATAAATTGCACCAGATTGAAGCCCAATAGAACAATAACACAACCTTGGGAATGCGTTTCAAAACCACAACCCCTTACTGCTCCTCCATTCATAACCATTGTCCAAATTGACTAGTACTTGGTAATCTGTAAGATCAAAGCATCTTCAATGGTCAGCTACGCAGAGTCGTTTGTTTAGGCTAAAGAGTTGAGTAAAACTTCAAACTCCTACGATCAAGCGAGATAATTTCAAGCTTCACCATTGAACTAGTTTACAATCATTATCATCAAAAAAACACTTCAACAACTCAAGGAGTTAAATCCGATTCGAGCCCCATAGATGCAACTTTCCATGGTTGCAAAACGTAGACTGAATATTGAAGGTCAAGGTATTCATTGGTGACCCAAATAGCCACATAGCCCTCTTGGCGGTTGTATTGAGCTTTGAAAACAATTGACAAGTTTCGTTTCAATTTTAGATCCATGGTTACTAATGCACAATTAGACAAAAGTGTGAATCAACTGAAAAAGTGTGAACGGAATAAACAAGTTGTGTTGATGCACTCGAAGAGTTTGTTAAAGGGGAGTAGGTTGAGTTTGTGAGGAATTTCGCAATCTACATCAACTAGCTCTATAGACTAACTATTCTTGAAAAATTTACCACTCAGTTAATGTCTGGAAAAATACTTCGTATACCTTAACCAAGCTCAAGTACCGAAAACATTCCACAAAAAATTCGAAACCCTCCCAGAAAAATGCTAGCTCACCCAAATCCTTAATTCAGAACCTAGCTTTTCTGAAACATGCCAGACACTGCATATTTAAAACTTTAGGCCTCTCCCAGACCAACGGGGCTGTCGCCTATGGGCCTATGGCAGGGTAGAGGAAATAAGTGAAGATCTATGCAGTCAGTTGTCATGCAAAGCCAATAAAATTGCCTACCAACTCCACCAGCTTAGAATCAGAAAATGTGTGGACCCAAAATATATGACAAGAGAACCAATCTGTTGCAAACTAACTTTATGCTACCACACTTTATTCCCAGAATAAAGAAATGGTAAAGCATAATAGTAAAATGCTGTTTACAAGTACTGTCCTGTCTTATGCATAAAGTAGTTATGGCCTTATGGGTTCGAACTTAATATCAATTTGTTCTTGTTTCAAGTTTCAACTAGTTCACTTGATACGTGGTTTTTAGATTCAAAATTAGACAATATACTTCCATACAGAATGACAACTCAGCAACATAGAATAAATCACCAATTTAAATAAGTCAGGCATTTTCAAATGCATAGCATTGACGAAAAATGAACACACTGAGACCAGATTTTTGTGGTTACCGTGACAATATCTTGAGGATCAACCTGCAACAAAAAAGTTCAGTGCATCAGTTAAGTTTGAGAAGACAACATATACATAATACTTCCTTCATTCTTTTTTAAACACTACATTTCCCTTCTATGGAAGTTCACTATTAATTGATATATACCATATTTAGTATATTTTGGGATATGAATTGACATGTTGCCTTCCTGAATTTTCCCTTCCCATGTGATTTGCTCTTTCTCTCTCCTCCCTTACTTTTGACCTTTCTTAATATGTGTGCACGATGGGTATGTAGAGAACTAGAGATTTATAAAGAACAAAGGAGCATAAATGAATTACTTTTAGGAGAAGTTAGAAAATACTAAGTATAACTTTTGAAGGTAGAGGTGCCTTATAAAGGTATAGGTGTTGAAGTTGAAGTATGGAACACAGTTCATTTTTTTCTATTTTCACAAATTACCAACTAATTTACCGAGCACTAGTCTTAAACAGCTGTTTTGACTGCTAACCTCTAGCAGTTGTAGTCTTACCACCACCAGCTAGTATATAGAATAACAAATACTTCTGCCGAACAAAGCCTGAGACAATCCACTGAATCAATAGACACAATAACCCGTTATTTATAGACTGACCTGGAGATCAGTGCAGAGGTTATCGACACCATCAGCCATTATCATGTCATAATTCGGATCTGCAATGCATATAAGAAAAGTTACAGGAGGAAATGAAACAGATGCAGTGTATACAAAACAGAAACACCATGGCAGTTAAAAGCCACTCATTGATGAATTTTCCGTGTCATTGAGAGAGAAAAAGGTTGTTGAAGCATGAAAATAAAAATTATTCGATAATAGTTACATGGGACAGATGACAAATAAAGAATATCATAAGAAACATAATAACATCCAAAATGTAAAATATAGTATGTCACGTAAAGGCAGAACTAAAAATATGGCATGCCTCTGTATCGGTTAAATAGCTCCTCCAAATTCCTAGAATCAGTTAATGACTTAATCTGGGGTTGACTGTAGTATACATCAAGTGCTCCTTCTAGATGCCAGTCACCAGCCTTCAGTGCCTGATGAGCAACTTTATCACTACATAACAAAGAATCATAAATTATGTCAGTGTAGCAATTACAGTTTGGTCATTCCCACCAACCCTATTGAAGAGAACAAGGCAAGAAACATGCCTAAGCATAAGACTATAATCTCCAAAAAAAGTCCCTGTACACAGACAACTGACAACTAGCTGGAAGAAAACACACCATGCTAAGCAAATAAGTTTTGTAAGTTCAGATAAGTTCGGGAAAATTTAGTGAAAATCAGGTGAATAGAACGCACCCTGAGTGTTTTAAGGGAGGTGGAAGTGCAAAAGAAGCCTATTACTAGCTGGTATCCTTTATCCCCTCCATTTAATAATTTTAATCAGTATTAATGAGATTGTATTGTTTGATTTGCGTAGGATATATTATTCACTACTAATAACCAACAATCACTATGGTAGGCTACACCAACTAATGTACACACATGAATATGTTCATCTATTCTAAGATCATGTTAGTATTTCCATAGTCCATTTGAAGTTCAATTTGTCCAAAATCCAAATCATCATTCACTTCTAACTCCCTGTCCATTAGATGATAGTGGCCTCCAGGTCCACCACAAGGGTGTTAGATCAGTTTTGGTGTATCCAATAAATGTGAGCTAAGAACATAGGGGCACTATGTATGAAGGTATGGGAGATATGGGTTAGAAGGTGGGATAGGGAGTGAGAATTAGAGAGCGGAAAAATAGTGCCAATCTTGTTTTGTGGTATTGGGAATGGATTAGAAATAATGCAAAACTACCCTAGCTAACATATATTTTCCCTACTCTTTCAGTAAGGAGAAGAGAAAAAGAATTACTTCGACCCTTCTATGCTCAGCCCCCAAAGGACTTTGTTGGGAATGGAAGCAAATTGATTAAATCCCAAGCCCATACCTTGTCACCACAAATAAACATGTGAGTTTCCCCATCCCATAAATGCCCCCCCCCCCCCCCAACACACACACACACAAAATTCATTACAGAAGAAGCTGACATTCCTGCCACTTCTCCAGTACTTCAAATGTTCAACCACTTAGATGGTGTCTGTATCAAAGCCGAAACAAGACTGCTAGATTATTTTGAAAATTCTCTGATATCCCTAAGAACATGTACTGGACTGAATACTCAGTTTCCTGTGGATGAAAAAGAGAGCCAAAGTTGAAACACTACAATGAATCAACCCACAATCCTTCCAATTCGAGTGACAAGAGTTCTATTTTATTTTATTTATTAGTATTATTTAATTAATTTCTTAAAAGAATGTACTTCTAAAGTTCTTTTCTCTCACGAAGTGCAATATTAAGAAAGAACGGATGCAACTAGCACTAACATAGAAAACCGCTGTCAGCCAAATCTATGCTCTAGTAAGGTAAAGTAAAGTCACTTTCCTCAAATAGAAGGATATTGTATACCTGCCTCCTATAAAATGATTAGATATTCACCATGCTTCTACACAATGACGCATTCAACTAGTCCTTATTATAGAAGGATATACAAACTGTCAAATAGGCAATAAAAAGGATTCTGAAACTAAGTTAAGTTCTGGACATGGATTCCTGTTAGATATAGGTAAGCAATAAGCATCATAAACTATTTGTCCTCCGGACCTCCCAAGTAAAAACATTGATTGCTTCTCAATCTAATATTACAACCTTTGAGATGAGAATGATCTAAGCACACTGGTTTCCACGAGTGATTAAAAACAATAAGATAAACTCAACATTCAGTACATCTAGATAGAAGCTCAGTTGCCTAGATGCAGGTTTAGCATATTTCCAACTATTATCTCCAGGTCGCATGTAAGCTCATCGCTGTATTCCATATTGACATACAAATTTACATTTTATACTACCCATTATCAGCAAATACTAACGGAAGATTTTGGAACTTTTATTTAGAATACACAATACTCAGCTCAGTACCATGGACATCCTCTGTGAGCAATTTTGGAATTTACATCTTATTTGTAGCAAACTATGCCGGGAACGAAGTTTTCATAAAAATGTGAGCACCCAAGAATTAATATTGGACTTACAAATTTACAACAGCTCAGTACAAGGCATTTAAATTTATTACTAAAATAAAATCACCGCCTAAAATAGAAATGACACCCAGATTTTTATTTCTAGTACGCCTATCATTTGAGTTCCAATTTTAAAACTAGGAACAGGGAGATAGCCGCAAACACCTTTGTTTCATCACCTTTGACTGTATGAGGCGTACTTATAATTATCACTCACCCTAATCTTGCAATTAATTATTGCAAGAACGACTCATACATGATTTTATAACTACCCTAAACCCTACACAACTATTCAGTTGCTTAAGAAGCATCCACAAAAGCACAAAAAACCAAGCATTCTAACGTTAACACTTAAACAATAAACATTACCTGACACCAGTTATCGCCATAAACTGCTGGAGTTTGTCACGATGCCCTCTTCCTAGTTTGTTCTGCCAATCAAACAACCACTAAATTCGATGTAATTTGCATCAAATAAAGCACCAATTTTTAAATTAAAATAAAAACAAATAAAACATACCCATTAAAACATTTGCATAATCTAACAACACCCAACTAAATAAATAAAAAATGGGAATCCCCTAAAATTGAAGCATACCATTTGAATTGGGAATTCCCTAAAACAGAAGCATACCTATCTAGTACAACACAATCCCAACTCATAATATTTAAGTTTAGAAGAATTAAGAAGAAATACTAAAAATAGAAATGAACTAGAGAAAGGATCTGTCTTAGAGAAGAAGTACTGACCATGTTTGAGATGAATGAAAAAGCCCTAATTCTGGGAGACAATTGTTCGAACTGGTAGAGTGAGAGAGGAGTCGAGAGTTGAAACTGAACTGGTAGAGTTATTTCACTTCTCTCTCGCTCTTCTCTCTCTCGCTCTCTACTTTGCTTGCTTGATTTTATTTTGGAACATTAAAACGAACAACTCATGCGTCAAGCGGCTTGTAAATCGATTGGTGTTCATTAATTTGGTATTTACTTTGTATAATGACTAAATTAGGTTTCGTATCTGCACGGATATTATTAGATTATTTAAGCATTTTAATAGTATTTGACTGAAATATTTCTCTATCTAAAAATATTATATTATTAATAAATTTTGAATATGCTGATTTAATCATCTAATATAATTAACATCCTATTAAGTATGACAGATTTTAAATATTTGATAAGCTGATTTGATCAAAAAATTCGATATACTAATATATTTGATCAAACTATTAAGTAAATATATGTTCCATTATTAGTATACCGATTTGACTAAAATATTACCAAAAATCATTTTTAGCAAATTATTATGTGGCATATAGTTATTTTAATAATCTATATTCAAATATTGATTTTTCCATAGGTAAACCGTTAATAAAATATAGAAAAAAAGAAAATAAAATAAAGAAAAGATCTTTGTAGGAAACAATTTTTTTGCGGAAAAATTTTACACCAGAAAAGTGACACGTATGTGTCATTCCTAATGTCTGTTTTAATATAATGTAATACATATTAGAGTGATACGGAATATTAATATATTTCGTAACAATATATTGCAAAAAATGATACAGGTCATTTGCATTTTTGGTACAATATTCTGTGTCGGTACTAGAAATTGTTGTATTTGGGTTACTTATCACTTGATGTTTAGCATTATTCTAGGAAAAAATATTAGTTTTTATTTTTTCCTAAGATTTTAATTTTTATCAATTTATTAAAATGATTAAATTATAATTAAATATTAATTATGTTGTTATTAGCAGACTAATTGAACGAAATATGGACTAAGTTAGCAATTTACATCAATTGAGAGAAAAATAGGTAAAAACTGACAATTTTTAACAACCTAGATGGTAATTGATAAACTCCCTAACAACCTAATGCTCCGTTCTATTCAACTATTATCTTAACTTTTCTGAACTTGTATTAACTTATCTGAACTTATTTTATCTAGTTTTTTTTTATTTTGTCTGAAATAAACTTATTTGTGTGTGAAAATGCCTGGAAATAATTTATTTTTTCTGAACTTATGTCATTTAAACTTATCTGAACTTATGTTGTCTGAAATAAGTCAAAATAAGATAAACAAAACAGAGTCTAAGTAGTAATTGAAAAAAATCAAAAAATTTAAAATATAACTCATTAGTACACTTGAATATTGGTTTCTGTCAATCGTACATTTAATATGGAGTATTACTTGACTTGTCAATAATACACTTAAACTAATGACCTCCTAACTAACATAACATAATTCAATTAAACAATATGTGGTTAACCATTGGGATTAAAAAAAAACACCCTAAAAGAAGGTTTAAAAATTAAAAGCCAAGGGCTCGTTTGGTATCGTTTTTTGTCACATTTTTTTTATTTAGGGAAATTAAAAACAAAAATATGGAAACCACAAAAAATTAGGTATTTGTTTTTTAGTTGTCAGTTTTATAAATCAACGTGATCACTACTCTATATATATGATTGTTTTTTAGTTCATGATTCAATTTGAATAATATGACTTTCAAAATTAAAAAACCAAAAATCGGAAATTGACAGCGATATCAATTAGGTAATGTCAATTTAAGGAAAACTCCACATTTCTTTTAAACCACTGTTAACCATGGACGAACTAAATATTCACCCTCTGTTTGCCCATTTTCTCACTCATCATTTTTCATTTTTTCTAGTAGCAAAAAGAACATTCACCCCTCTCTTATACATGAGGGGAAAAAAGTTCATCACCTCTCTCCCTTCCCTGCTACTTCTCTCGATAACTTTAACCAAACTCTACCACACTCTTCATCGGGGAGTTCTGTTTATCAAAGGGAAAGTGAATGACATAAAAAAAAAGGGAAAGGAGGAGAAATGAAAACGAGAGTCTTTGATTTTATATGTACGTTGCTTGTTTTATAAATATCACAAATATTAACTACCACTATCATTCCTCTACACAATCTACAACAACAACCACAAAGTTTCCATCCACCACCACCCTACGACTTCCCCCTTCCTTTAGTTGCCCCCCTTCCCCGACGCCTCCCTTTCCCTTCTTCGGCGCCTTCCTTCCCCTCAACGTAACTCAAGACAAATCTTTCTCTCTCTCTTCTCCTATCTTATTTTCTCCTAGATTGGTATTGCGATGGTTGGGTTTTGTTTTTCGGATTGGGTAGTTTTTTGTGATGGTTGGGCTAGTTTTCTCGGTGGCGAGGTTGATTTTTTGGGTGGGTAGAGTGATTTTTTGATGTTGAGGTTGATTTTTCAGGCGGTTAGGGTAGTTTTCGGGTGGTGAGGTTGATATTTCGGATGGTTGTGTTACTTTTTGGAATGGTGGGGTTAGTTTTTTGGGTGGCTATGTGAGGTTTTATGGTGGTTTAATTTCGTAATGGGTGGTAAGAGGGTAGTGATAGAGCAGTGATATCGGCGCCAGTGAGAACGGGATGGTGGAGCGACAATGATAATGGTGGTGTTGCATGCTGGTGGGATGGTGTTGATGGAGCCTCGTTGGTGAGCGTGGTGGTGTGTTGGTGACTTAAGGAGATGGAATAGAAATACCATGTGGGTGCGAGGAGGAGAGGGTAAAGACTAAGGAGAATGATTGAAATGATATTACAAACAACAACAAACGAGAAATTGTCATGCTCATTCCCTTTTCCTTTACTGGATATTTTATACCAAATACTTCCTTAATTATATATGTTCAATAATAATTGGAGTATGTTTTTGTTCAATAATAATTCTCCATCACTTTCTATTAGATTATGACAAACTCCTTGATTTCGAGTATATTCCATTAATAAAATATAAGGATTTCAATATTAGAAGTCTAATATAAATCAAACTAGTTTTGGGCCCGGGTGATGCCGCGGGTTAGTACATTAATGACATTCACATATACTTATGTGTAATTTTTTTTGCAATTGTAACATCAAACATCTAATAGCTTAGTGGTAAAAGCTTTAATGTTTAAACTCAAGGTCAAGGGTTCAAACCTTATGCAAAACATGTTTGACATTTTTATGTACATGGAGCGAACGATGACTCATAAGCAGAGTGCCACGTGTCACGTAAACTATCTTATAAACGCCTTTTAATATATAGTATAGATTTCCTAAGATATTACATCCTAGTAGATTTCTATCTCTATCACTTTCTTATCAAATAAATGTCTAAAAAGTGAATTTTAATTATGTTCAAAATATAGGAAAATGAGTACTCCCTCTGATCTAGAATATTAGTCCCTTTTGGAATCTTGACACTATTCACAATTGAAGAGAATCTTCAAATTTCTTTCCAATACGTACTTCAAAATATAATCCTGCGAGATCTTATTTTGTTCGTCTTAATGTGTAGTTTAACAATATCAATTTTTTTTTCTAACATGCGTATTTGGAGATATTTACGTTTAAATATTGAGTTGAAAAGTCGAAGAAGGACTAATAATTAAGAACAGATGGAGTATTATATTATTTTATGGAAGATGAAAAAAATATGAATTTAGTATTTTTATTTATTTTTAGTGGACAATGTAATCCCCCGTAAATTTATAAATTTTATTAATACATTTTAACGTATAGTTATTTATATTTAAATATAATTTACTTTGTATGAATTTTAGCAATAAATATATAATTAACGTATATTTATTTTATTTAATTACATTCTAAATATTTTAACAACTTATGCAATCAAAAATAATTTTAGAATCTTATTTTGAAAAGAGTTTGAATTACGAAAACACGTTCGAATTTGGAAAACAATCCTAATCGGTTTTGGATTCGAACACTAAAACTCAATCCTAATCCTAGCCTAATTTGGTGAAGCCCAAATAGATAAACCCATAACTCTCCTCTCCTCTCCTTCAACTTCACGTAAAAAGGAAAAAAAAATCAAAACCTTCTACCCTGCTGCAATTCACGTGAACAACCCTCAACCTCCCCTTGCTTGCTACTGCTCACGCCGCCGCCACCACCAACCTGCGACCACCGTCGTCCCTCGCCGGTCTACACGGTAGTCTCTCCTCCCTTCTTCTCTCCTTCGTTTTTTGTTTTTCTCTTTCGTTTTCTCTCCCCCTTTCGTTCTCCTTTCTCGGTTGTTTTCTTTCTCTTCTCCTCACTCGTTTTTGTTTGTTGCGGCAGCCACGCACAACCACCAAGTGTCGCCTAGCCAACCACCAGTCACGTCGCCCAACCCTCGCGACCATCTGCACGCTGTCGCTCCTCCCTTGCCGCCGGCCAGCATCTCCTTCCCTCTTTTTGGTTAATCTCTTAAAAACCCTAAGCTAATTAAATGTTTTAATTATGTTTTATTTATGTAATTTACGTTTTATTGAATTAAATGTATAGTTTTCATTATTCAATTATGAATTTTTGATTTATATGTTTTATGTAATTTAATTATTAAATTTCAGATTACATAATTTGATTAAAATAAGAGTTTGAATTATTTAAAGCATGAATTCTAAGTTTTTAATGGTTTTAAATCATGGTAGAATGATTACGAATTATTAAAACTATTAATTTATGTTCTAAGCATGATAATTTGGTTTTGGGGAAAACTTTAAATGATTTCATATTGCTAGAAATTTAAAGAACGGTGTTTTATAGAGTTTTCAATGAATTTCAATCATTAATTCAATAAATATTATGCTAGGAGATTAAATATCCCATTTTTGATATTGGGGAAGGTTCTAAATATGTTTAGGATGTATTTAGAGTACTTTATTATTGTTGTGAATTATTGGAAGTTGATTGAGAATCTTTATTTGTTATTTTAGCCGGAGAATTCTCTATAGGCGACTTTTTAAATAGTTAAAGTGGCCTATCAATTTGTTTACACAAGGTATATACATACATACTTGTGTGTTTGTGGATGTGTGCTATTATTGAAACCATGTTGAATATGTCGATGGACTTGGTTGTGTTGAAATTTACATGTTTAATGTCGTTGGATGAACATGTTGAACATAGAGTTTATTATGAGAATTGTAATCCCCCGTAAATTTATAAATTTTATTAATACGGAGTATATTTTAACGTATAGTTATTTATATTTAAATAGAATTTGCGAATTTTAGTAATAAATATATAATTAACGCATATTTATTTTATTTAATTACGTCCTAAATATTTAACGATTTATGAAATCAAAAATAATTTTAGAATTTTAATTACGAAAAAACGTGTGAATTTGGAAGACAATCCTAATCGGTTTTTGATTCAAATACTAAAACTAAATCATAATCCTAGCCCAAATTGGCCCAAATTGGTGAAACCCAAAACAAATAAACCCATAATGCCCATTACTTGTTTCAACGTAAAACCCAAGCATCAAATTCACGTGAATTGCAAAAACCTCAAACACCTCTATCTTCTTGTTGTTTCTCACGCTGCCACCAGCCACCGACAACCACCACCGGTAACTCCTCCATCTTCCCCCTCTCCTTCGTTCTTTCTTTCTCTTTTTCGTTCCTCTCTCCTTAATCAATGGCTCTGTTCTGCTTGCCTCTGTTGCTCGACAGCTACACCTAACGCACGCAACCACCACCACCACCTGGTCGTTGCGGGTGTGCCCCCTTGCCGCGCCGCCTTGCTGCACCGCATGACAGCCATCGCTGCCGCCCTACCGGCCAGCTTCCTCCTTCCTCTTTTCTTGCTTCTTTATTCGCACACCACCACTACCAACTCACGCAGCCAACGTTGTTGCCACCGCCGGCCACCTTGCGCCAGTCAACAACTTGCCTTGTTGCCGCCGTCCCTGAGCGCCGGCCAGTCTCTTTAACCCTAAAACTATTCAATGTTTTAATTTTGTTTTAGTAATTTAATTAATTAATGTTTTCATGCTTTAAATTTATGGTTTTAATTATGTTAATTTAGAAATCAGATTATATGCTTTGCATAATGAAATTATTAATTTTCAGATTGTATAATTTGATTAAAATAGGGGTTTTAATTATTAAAGCATGAATTTTTAAGGTTTTAATAGTTTTGAAATCATGGTAGGATGATTATAAGTTATTAAAGTTATTTTTTTTTATGATTTCAAATATGTTAATTATGTTTTGGAGTAGTTTGAAATTAGTTTATGTTGCTGGAAATTGCAAAGGGCCTGTTATATTGGAGTTTATGATAAATTGTGATTATTAGTGTAATCCCCCATAAATTTATAAATTTTATTAATATATTTTAACGTATATTATTTATATTTAAATAGAATTTATGAATTTTAAGTAATGAATATATAATTAACGTATATTTATTTTATTTTAAGTGCGTTCTAAATATTTAACGATTTTTGAACTTTATTATATTTATATATTTAATGTATATTTAATTTCATTTAAATATATTCTAAATATTTTAACGGTTTGCGCAATCAAGAATAATTTTAGAACTTTATGTTGAAAAGAATTTGAATTAGGAAAACTCGTTGAATTCGGAAAAACAATCCTATTCAATTTGACTGAAACACTAAAACCCAAATCCTAATTCTAGGCCCAATTGGGTAAAGTCCAAATCAATAAACCCAAAATGATCCTCCTTCCTCTTTTCTAATTCACGTGAAAACCAAAACAGGAAAACTATTTCCAAACCCTCCATTCACGTAACTGCTCCTCAACCTCTCTGCCTTTCTCTCCACGATGTTGTCCCAGCCGCCGTCGTGACTCAGCCACCTGCGACCACCAGTGTTCGTCGCCGCCGGTAAGTTTCCTCCTCATCTCCTCCGTCGTCTCTTCCTCCCTCTCTGTTTTCGTCTTTCCTCTCAGCCCTTTGTTTTTGCGCAGCAACATCGCGAGTTCTTCCTCGCCGCCAGCACAACCGCCGCGAAAGCTTCCGTCGCCTGTCCTCCGACCACACGGTAGTCTTCTTGTTCTCGTTCTTCTCTTTCGTCCGTCCCCTTTCTTCTCCCCTTCGTTCCTTCTCTTTCGTTTCTTTTCATTGGTTGCTTATACTGTACCTCTGCTTGTTCGCCCAGCCGCCACCACCTCGCTGCCGCCGGTGCGCCGCCGCGTGCCGCCCAGCCGCACCCTTGTCGCCAGCAACTCTCTCCTCTCCTTTTGGTTATTTCTTAAACCCTAAGTTATTTAAATCTTTTAATTAAGTTTATTAATTTGAATTTATGCTCTTGAATTTAAATTAAGTTCTTGAATTTAAATTATATGTTTTTATGATGTAACTAGAATTTTCAGATTTACATATTATGTTTAAATAATGAATTTAATAAAGTTTTAATAATTTAAATTGCGTTTCTTGAATTTAAATTATAAGCTTTATGATTTAATTGTGGATTTCAAAATTTTAGGTTTGCATAATTAAATTATTAATTTTCAAATTAGGTAATTGAAATGAAATAATGATTTTAATTATTAAAGTGTGAATTTTTAAGGTTTTTAATGATTTAAATCATAATAGAACGATTGTATATTATTAAAACTATTATTTTTATGATTTTAAGAACGTTGATTATGTTTTGGTGGACGTTTGAAATCATTTTATATTGCTGGAAATTTTAAAAGGGATGTTCTATTGGAGTTTAGAACGATTTAGGATCATTAGTTTAATAGTTACTATGCTTGGAGGTTATTTAGTTAAGTTTCGATATTGGGGATGGTTCAAATTATGTTTAGGGTGTATTTAGAGTACTATAGTATTGCTGTAAACTGTTGGATATTGATTGAGGAATTTTATTGGTTGTTTTTAGGCGGAGAATTCTTTGTGGGAGACTTTTGAATTCGTTAAAGTGGCCTAGCAGTTTGTCTACACAAGGTACGTACATACCTGTGTGCTTGAATGTGTGTTGTATTGAGAATATGATGAATACATTTATGAACTTATTTATGTTGGAATTTCATGTTCAATGTCGTTGAATTAATGCGTTGAGCATAGAACTTTATTTATAAGAATTGAATCATGTTAGCATGGAATATTGATGCAAGCATGTTGGTTTTGGGGAACTTTATACTATTTAATATTGGTTTAGATCTTTATTGATCGTTGTTCCTCTTTAGATTTTCACTACCTTATAAGGGCCGAGGACCTTGTTTGGTAGTTGAACCTTATACCTAATAAAGGTTTTTAAATATGGATAAAGGAAGGATTAAAATAGTTGGAATTGGCTCTTGGTTGAATGTTGTGATCACTGGTTTAATTCAAAGATAAAAGAAGTTGTGTTTACTTGTTGAATATAATGTTTATGTTTGATGAGTCATAACCAAGTATTAAAAGTTAAGTCATGTAAAGTGAAAATGAGTAGCAATAGCTTTAGACTGTGCACGTCTAAAGTGACGGACAATCAGGAGTTGGGGTCATGGGTAGCCTATGGCTTTTTCTGGGGCCGGATTGATCACCGGTTCTATTTTTATTTAAAAGTCCCTCGATATCGCAGGTCATTGGGGTTTACGGAGTCGCGCCCGTACCTCGTCTTCCTTAGTGAAGAAGAAGAAGTTTCTAGTAGACAACTCAGTCCATTGACTATTTCAATTAAAATAATGTTAATGATACAAAGGTCTAGTTCAGTCAAATATAGTCTTCAAGTCAATATATCTTGATTATCCTTGCTTATGTTTTATTTAGTACCATGTTAGGATTGTTCGTTTAATAGAATCATGTTAGGATTATTATTGATTTAGTATGTAGTACTCAGCTTTGCTGATTACGTGCTTTTGCTTGTGCATGTTGATCATGGCTATGCCTTATTGATCCTGTGATGACCCAATCTTTGGTGAGCAGTCTCTAAGGATCAATAAGCATTGTCCATCTGCAGGTTTGAAGATGATGCATCATTGGGATCGGGATTAGAGAGCTTGTATTTAGTTTTGTTTTGCTAAGTGACTTGGTTTGTTAATTTGGATTTTAAACTTGTCGTACTATTTATATTTCCTTATTTTCGTTGGTTGGTTTTTGGGATTAAATCTGTAATCGATTATTTATAAACCTAAAGTTAGTTTTATGTTTTCCGCTGCAAAATTCTGAATAAGCCGTTACGTTTTCACACGGGCGATAATGCCTTGATAATTCTCTACGTTTTATATTAAAAGGTTATTTAGAAAAGAGAGAATTGTCGGGGTGTTACAATTAGTGAAGAAATCACTATGTTAGGAGGTTTAGTAGTTGAGTTTTGATGTTGGAAAATGTTCTAAATATGTTTAGGATGTCTTTAGAATGCTTGATTATGGCTGTGAATTATTAGAAGTTGATTGGGAATCTTTATTGGTTGTTTTAGGCGGAGAATTCTCTGTAAACGACTTTTTAAATCGTTAAAGAGGCCTATCAATTTGTTTACACAAAGTACGTACATACATGTGTGTTTGTGGATGTGTGCTATTGTGGATACTATGTTGAATGCATTTATGAATTGGTTTATGTTGAAATTTCATGTCCAATGTCGTTGAATGAATACGTTGAGCATAAAACCTTATTATGAGAATTATAACATGTTAGCATGGATGATTGGTGCAAACATGCCAGTTGGAAACTTTATATTATTTTATATATTGGTTTAGATCAATTAATCGTTGTTCCCTTTTAGCATTTCACTACTTTATGAGGGCCGAGGACCTTGTTTAGTAAGTTGATACTTTACACCTACATAAAGGTGGTTAACCATTATTAAAGGATAGATTGAATTAATTGGAACGAATTATTGATTCACAGCTTTGTGATCACTTATTTAATTACAAGATAAAAAACAGTTGTATGATTTATGTGATTGACGAGTCATAACAAAATATTAATTGGTAAATCATGTAAAGTGAAACTGAGTAGCATTAGCTTTAGAATGTGCACGTCTGAAAGTGACGGACAATCAGGAGTTGGGGTCATGGGTCGTCTATGGCTTTTTCTGGGGCCGGATTGATCACTGGTTCTATTTTATTCAAAAGTTCCTCGATATCGCAGGTCCTTGGGGTTACGGAGTCGCGCCCGTACCTCGTCTTCCTTAGTGAAGGCTTCTAGTAGGCAACTCGGTCCATTGACTATTTCAATTAAAATAATATTAATGTTATGAAAGTCTAGTCCCAGTCTAGTCTAGTATAGTCTAGTCAAGTGTGGTCTTCAAGTTAATATGTTTTGGTTGACCTTACTTATTTTTATTAGTATCATGTTAGGATTGTTCGCTTATTAGTATCATGCTAAGAATATTTATTCGTTGATTTAGTATATAGTACTCATCTTTGCTGATTACGTGCTTTATTTGTGTGTGTTGATCATGGCTATGCCTTATTGATCCTGTGATGACCCATTTTAGTGAGCAGTCTCTAAGGATCAATAAGCCTTGCCCATCTACAGGTTTGAAGATGATGCATATTGAGATCGGGATTAGAGAGCTTGTATTTAGTTTTGATTTTCTAAGTTGACTTTGGTTTGTTTGATTGGACTTTTAAACTTTTTGAACTAGTTACATTGACTTTATTTTCGTTGATTGGTTTTGGAATTAAATCTATAGTTGATTATTTATAAACTTAAAGTTAGTTTTATGTTTTCCGCTGCAAAATTCTGAATAAGTCATTACGTTTTCAAACGGGCGATAATACTTTGATAATTCTCTATAGTTATATTTATAAAAAGGGTTATTCTAGAAAAGGGAGAATTGTCGGCGTGTTACATGAATTATAAAATGTTAGCATGGATGATTGGTGCAAGCATGTCAGTTGAGAACTTTATATTATTTTATATATATTGGTTTAGATAGATTGATCGTTGTTCCCTTTTAGCATTTCACTACTTTATGAGGGACGAGGACCTTGTTTAGTAAGTTGATACTTTACACCTATATAAAGATAGTTAACCATTGTTAAAGGAAAGGTTGAATTAATTGGAATTAGTTCTTGATTGATAACTTTGTGATCGCTTACTTAATTTCAAGATAAAAACAGTTGTGAATACTTGTTGATTATGTGATTTATGTGATTGATGAGTCATAACAAAGTATTAATTGGTAAATCATGTAAAGTGAAACTGAATAGCAATAACTTTAGACTGTGCACGTCTAAAGTGACGGACAAACAGGAGTTGGGGTTCATGGTGGTAGCCCATGGCCTTTTCTGGGACCGAATTGATCACCGTGTTCTATTTTTCTTCAAAAGTTCCTCGATATCGCAGGTCACTGAGGTTACAGAGTCGCGCCCGTACCTCGTCTTCCTTAGTGAAGGCTTCTGGTTTGACAACTCGGTCCATTGACTATTTCAATTAAAATAATATTAATGATATAAAGGTCGAGTCTATTCCAGTCAAATGTGGTATCCAAGTCAATATGTTTGGCTTTCCTTACTTATGCTTTATTAGTATCATGTTAGGAATGTTTATTTACCGATTTAGTATGTATTACTCGGCTTTGCTAATCACGTGCCTTGTTTGTGTGTGTTGATCATGGCTATGCCTTATTGATCCTGTGATGACCAATTTTGGTGAGCAGTCTCTAGTGAACAATAAGCATTGCCCATCTGCAGTTTTGAAGATGATGCATCATTGGGTTTGGGACTGGAGAGCTTGTATTTAGTTTTGATTTGCTAAGTTGACTCTGGTTTGTTTAATTGGACTTTAAACTTGTTGAACTAGCTACATCGACTTTATTTTCGTAATTGGTTTTGGAGTTAACTCCGTAGTTGATTATTTATAAACTTAAAGTTAGTTTTATGTTTTTCGCTGCAAAATTCTGAATAAGCAGTTACGTTTTCACACTGGAGATAATACTTTGATAATTCTCTATATTTATAATTTATAAAAAGGGTTATTCTAGAAAAGGGAGAATTGTCGGGGTGTTACAAACAATTTTGGCATGCACTTTGGTCGTGGACAAACAAATTTATCATTGAAGGAGCAAGAAGGTGTACGTGTGAATTACTTATTTTAATTCAACAAATTTGGATTATGTATGTAATTTTATATCGTATATGTGATCAATTTAAATTTTGGAGGTGAAGTTTACATCATCACATGTTTTTTTTTTTTTTTTTATTAAGGATGAAGCATATGTTGTTAGTTTACAATTGTTTTCATTTACCGAGTTATGAAACTTTTGTTGTGTATGCAACAAATATTTACAGAGGAGGGACATAACTTGTTTTTAAAGATCAAATTCATATATTTTAAAAAAAATTAGGGCATTGTAGCCCCCTACTGTGCGTTTACTAATTTTTTTTACAGCTGCAATTTAACTATTTAATGGGAAATTTCGCTAAAAATAATGTTAGCTTTATGTTTTAAAAACTTATAAAAGAACGTTTTATAAGTATAAGACCACATTAGTGGTGGGTTGGGGGTTGAGAAGAGAAAAACTATGGGTCAACCTTTCTTTTCCCTTTTGAATCATTTTCCTCAACTCCCTTCATCCTTATGCCACAACAAGATATCCGACCACCACTACCACCTTACGCCAATGATATTCTCTCCTCGTTGGAGCCATTTCGACCACCATGTGCACCACTAGCAAAATACTCAGGGTTAGAGACGAATTTAAGTTTTGCATTGATATAAAGCTCTTCGAACTCGTCTTCATCCTAGTACTCGATCTGCGAGAAGGTTTGAGATTGCATATCTAAATCTCTCTTAAATGACATTTTTGAGGACTCAGTGTTGCACTTTAAGGTGAAATGAAGCTCGCATAATTTGAATGATTCTGATTTATTATATTCTCTTGAAGATCTGGAACTAGTGGTTAAGGGTGATTTAGTGAAGCTTAGTCATGGACCTCCTGGTCAGCGTGTTTAGTTGATTTTGGATGGAATATGCTCTCTTTTTTTGTTACAAATTAAGCTATGGTTACCATCGTTTAGTAGAGAGAATTGTTATGATAAAATGGTTAACAATTAAATAATTTGTTAATTTTACATTTTAAGTCATGCATGACCTGGGGATATTTGCTTTTGATGCACACTTGCACTCAATTATGACTTAGGGTGATTTAGTCATATATTCTTCATTTGAGTCAATTATTATTTTAGTCTTAAGGCAAGACAAACCAAATTTTCAATATTTAAGTGAGTGGATATTGATTTTTGACAAAGTCTTAAATAGAGTCTTGAAAACCCAAAACAACTTAAGACTTAATGCGCGTGAGGTGAATAAAATAATAAAATAACATGATGTTTAAATTGAGGGCTAAAAAGTTAAATTTGGTTGAATCTAAAGTAGTCTTAACAATAATTTAGGGCTTATTCGGTACCATTTCGTTATCGTTTTTAGTTTCTAAAAAAAATTTGAAACTAGTTTTAGTTTTATTATACAACTAGATTAGATCCCGTGCACACACGGATTTTGATAATTTTATTCACAAAATATTTAACTGATTATCTTCCAAACTATTGCATAGTTATAACATTTTTAACATATACTCGTTTAAATTTATTCATTTAATGTGCATATTTAAAATGCTAATATGGTAATTTTATCAAAATATTGAGTGATATATTTTCCATTATTAATATAACGATTTGACTAAAATGTTACAAATGTAGAATAATTATTATTACGTCGTATCTATTATTGCCATAATTTATAAACTAAATTTTATTTCCATACATAAATAGTATATAAATAAAGGTACAGAATAAAATAAAATAGATACACTTTTTTTGGGAAAGTGGTTTTTGGCTGGAAAAAATCGCACCAGGAATTGACACGTGTCATTCCTGGTGTCTCTTTTAGTATATAGTAATAGATTTTTAAAAACTAAAACCAAATTATTGTACGTACTTTTACTCTAAAATATTCCGTATAGGAGTATCAATTTTATATTGTGACCTTCCCCACCATCATCTCCACCTTCACTCCCTACAACCACCACCATCCCCACTCTCTAATCCGAACACCTTGTGTTAATAATATTATCAAGTTCATCAATTAACCATACATACCAAGTTAAAGAGAAGAAGGATCTGAGAGAATGACAAGAAACATAAAAGGGAGATATGATAAATTGGGAATTAAGATTTAACTTGAATCTATGTTTCTCATATTTGCCTAATAATCGTCGAATCGATAATTTTGGTCGTATTTAACTGATAGGTATTTTGAGTCTTATCTGAAATTTGGAGAGAGAAGACTTGGTGTTGGAAATGGAGGTTTGAGACCGTGTGTGATCTTCTTCCTCCTCTACCCGTTCGAGTTTATTGAAGATGGAGAAAAGTGAAGAGCGATTGAAAGAAAGAAAATGAATAAACAAACATAAAATCAAGAGTAGAAGGACAAAAGTAGGCATAAGAAGGTTCAAATGACGTTTTAGAGATGGAGATAAGATACTAGGATAATCCACCATTGATGGAATACAAATGAGTGTTTTGCATTTTAGAGAGAGAAAATAGAGTTTAGTCCAAACTTTTACGGGAAAGAGAGTGTGTGTAAGAGGAATGTTCTTTTCCGTTTTAAATTTGACAAATTGGGGCAAAAGTTTTTTTTTTACGACGCTTTAAACGAAGATATTTTGATTATTATTTTTTGTTTAGGAAAACAAAAAAGGTGAAAATTGCATCCATCCCAAACTATCTCTTATTTATTAAATATTAGTTGAAATATAACATGGAGAATAATTTTTTAAAAGCAAGACTCCCCGTCTCCGCCCGTTAACAACTTTCTCAAGACTCATATACGAGAGTATTAATAACACGTACCGTGAATCGTAAAACTAAAAAAATTTGAATTAGCAAAATGATTGGAATGAGAACAAATTCATCTCTATTATTCAAGGGACCCCACGAGGTGGAGTCAGAATTTGGGAGTTCGGTTTTTACCTTTCATTACATAAATTTAAAATACTTTGTACAAGTTTTAGAAAAAAATGTAATTACTTATATGAAATGTAATTATTACTAGCTTAAGGGAGGTCTCGGGTTCGAGCCTCGCCGTATGCAAAAACTCTTGTTGGGAGACTCACCCATCATAAGCAAGGTGTGCGACACGGGTCGATCCGGATGTAGTTGGAGCTAAGCTCCGGTGAACCGGGTGTGCTATGCGTAAAAAAAATGTAATTATTACTATAGTATAGAGTAGTAAATGTATCGACAAGTAGAAAGAACATTTACCCTTTTTACTACTCCATATTTATATGGATATTTTTCTTTTATAAAAGGAGGATATCAAATGTATACATTTATATATTATGCAATTATTTTTAAATAAAGGGAACACTTTTTTCCAATAATGTTATGCAAATTTTTTTTATGCAATACGTTTTTTTGTCTCAGGTAACACGCGTATATGGGACTAGTATGTACAAATTACAAAGAGAAACGAAAAAGAAAACGATTATTTAATGAAATGACCTTGAGGTTTCATAAAATGCATGAAATATCTAAATGTTTTCAGAAATGCTCTAAATACCCCTAAGATTTGGGAAAATGTTTCAGATACCTTTATTGACTAACGGTTTAGCATCGTACCTCCAATAATCATCATTAATCCTAATAAACTAATAACCCACTAATACACTAAAATAAACCACTAGCGCACTAAATTAAGTTATAAAGCAAGTAATAACCCGGACCTCTTAATTTTCTGCTCCTTTCTCCAACCACCTTCCCTTCTCCCTCCTCCCCCCATCGCCAATGCTTGACGGTTTGACATCACCTCCACAAACAGTCAACTACCCTATCAAAATCCCCCCCAAAACTACATCAGTTAGTCAATAAAGACTTTTGATACATTTTGCAAATTTCAAGGGTATTGGCGCATTTTTGAAAACATAATTTGTATTTCGTTATTATATAAAAAGTTAATAAAAACATATACTCCGTATTTTTTTTACAGGAATAAAAACATGCTAAAAGTTAAAAGTTAGGATAAAGTTACCCTAATTGATAATAAATTTATTCTATACGAGTGTGCTAAATACCTTTTATTTCTCATCAATTTTGTGAAAACTAAAATGTCATTTCACGAAATAACTGAAAAAAGTTAATCTCATCAATTTTGATTATTGTTTACATAACCTCAGTCAGAGATATATGGTAAATAACTGAAAGTACGAGAGTATTTGGTGAATAAACTTAAACCTCGTGGTATTTCATGAAAAATCCGAAAAAGAAAAACTAAGAGGGCAATTGTGGAAAGTAGGAAATCAATTCAAAAACTAAAGTTAGGCGGGCATTTTCTGGTTTAAGATTAGTATTTTTTTTTTTTTGTTCGTTCAAAATTTTGGTTTAAACGAACAACCATTCTTTGGAGTTCACTTCTTCTGAAATTCAACTCAAGAAATCCGCCAAATTGCAAGCCACAATTTCAGAAAAATAGCTAGATTCGGGCAACAAGAAATGATCTAACTCTAATCTTAAAGGTACTGTTCTTCAAACCCTAATTTTTGTTTCAATTTTTACAAATCGAACTTAAATTAATGTAAAATTTTCTCTCTTTTTTATCTGCATTGTAGTTCAATTTGAAAGGAGGAAAAACAGGAAGAAGAAGTAAAAATGGTGCTTTTCAAGGTGCTGAGAAACCCTAACTTTTAGTACTGATTTGATGGTTAAGCGGTGCTTTAATGGCTGATCCTAATTTCGCTGCTGTATCTTTTTGAAGGGGAAAACTGTTTCTGGGCAAACCAAGTTTACAGAAGGTTCTGGACTTAGTAAGAATGGTAATGTATTTGTGCCTTAAGTTCGGTGTTGTGTTTTTAGTGTTTGAGTAGATCCTAAGAGTTAACTGGTTGTGCATTTTGTTGATGTTCTTGGGGCAGTTGCTACAAGCAAATTTAAGGTTTATTCGGATAGGCCGAAAGTTAATGGCAGAAGTAGCAATGAAGCTGATGCTAAATTTTCGTAAGATCCGTCTTTTATTCTCACTTCTTGTTTATCTTTCATCAAGTATTCAAATGTACCCCATATGTATTAGATATCTACATGTGATTTTGTTGAACATTTATATGGTCTAGTTTAGGGTTTTAGACCAAATCTTCGAGAACTACGTTATATTTGCGCCTTTGCGGTCTCGTTTCATAATAGATAATTATACAAGTATACCCTTTTGTGTTACAGAAGGACATCCCTTGCATCAAAGAAGGGGTTTACACTGTCAAGTAACACTGTTACTAAGGTAATATGATTGTCCCTTTGTGCACGTTTCATTGCTGAAAATTACTTTGATAAACAGTAATTCTTATGCATTATGTACTTACTTTACAAGACAAAGATCAGTCTAAGTGGTGCTGAGGTGACTAAAGGCAGCCATGACACTCTTGGTATGACTTTTGATTATATGTGCGATATCACTTGTCTCTTCTGTAAGTAGTATTTGACACGTCTTCCTTTTAGTATAGACAAGGCAAAGGTTGGAAGAAAAGCATTATCTGATGTCAGCAATACACGGGGGCAATCATCTAGGTTTGATAAACCTAGTGGTTTGAGGTGAGCATGAATCTTTTCTATTGTTCTTAATGCTTCTAGCAGAACCTGTTAGAGATAAGTTGGATTTTTTGTATGAGGACTGTTCTTTATTTCCGTCGTTAATAAAATAGTACTTCACTAAATTTTAAAAAAATATGATATGGATAAAGTCAATTATTTCTCTGCTCACTACTTCAGCAAGGTGTTGCGGAAAATGTGCAATTCTGTTAGAGATTTGGACATTTTGGTGAGTCTTAGACTCTTAGCCATGCCAAAAATTCAAAGAGTACATCATATTGTGTGGTATTGACATCCTGGCTTTCTTTTCCTTGAGGGTTTGCTTGTATTTTGACTTTTGTGAGATTGAACTGCCT
The DNA here is from genome assembly GCF_020520425.1 of Spinacia oleracea. Classification (NCBI taxonomy): domain Eukaryota; kingdom Viridiplantae; phylum Streptophyta; class Magnoliopsida; order Caryophyllales; family Amaranthaceae; genus Spinacia; species Spinacia oleracea. The sequence goes on along the minus strand of NC_079487.1, from coordinate 101,690,799 downwards.
TAAATTATAAGTACATTACAGTGGCCAAATTTCTTTACACCAGTGCTTTGGGGTAGTTGTCAATTTATGTTCTTAGGTGGTTTACAAACATTTTATGGAGTCCAATATTCTTAAAATTTTATTACTTGTGGACTAAATGTACCATGCTTTTGTATAAGTTCTCTTTTGTAATGTCATTTGTTATTCGAAGGCTTGGCAAAAGACATTATGCAACTTGTGTAACAACAACCCGTTATGATTATCTGAAGTGGGTTTTGCTTTGTCTTGAATGCATACTAAGAGAAAATCCCAATTTACATGCATTAATAGTTGAATACTTGTATGCAATACATCCAGTGTGTAATTTGTTTCCTGCCCTTTTCTTTTCAGGAGTTCAGTTGCTTTTGGCACTCTTACAAATACTGCTTCGTCTTGTCGATATGTAGTGGTACGCCAATTGTTTGCTTTTTTTACTTTGAAATATCTTATAGCTTTAGGTGGCATATTTATTATTTAAGGTATTTAAATAGTTGCTTTGTTGGCCCGAAATTCAATCTTTATGAACATTTATATATTAATCTAGTGAGTATCAACATTGCTATTATCCCAATGCCTCTAAGGAGGCTCCCTCTTTTAGCCTGGATATGGGGGTACTGATGTATGCAATCTCACCATTTCATTGTCGAGAGGCTATTTCCAATTGACCCTTAATCCAGTAGGAAACTGTAGTCTACTACCTGAACTAAGAAGCATATAATCCATAGGAACTATATTATTTTTTTAATCAAATACAAGGGATGGTGTGTCACAAAGATCAATTAAGATTCTGTGCGAAAATGTGAACACTACCAGAGCTTGGTATAGCCATAAACTGCCATACAGTCTTCTGTGCCAAGGAGAAAAAGCTTCTTTTTGTGTATCGCATTGCAAACTAGCTATTGCTTATTAGGACAGATCGAACAAATGTTAAAATGAACCATCATGCTAGATAAAAAATGAACATTATCGAGGAAATGCTTATATGCAATTATTTTCACATTTCCATTGTATTACATATTTTTGTACTTCTGTTAGCCTTTAGCTTTCGTACGAAATTATCTTTCATACTATGTGAACAATCGCTATTATTAAAAAATTTGCTCTTTTTGTTAATAATATTTTCTGTAACAACTACTACAAACGTTCTTTAATGATGGTTACACTTTGGAGAATGTGTCTAAAACTTGAAAAACTAGATCGTTAATTCTCACTATCACATACATCAAAATATTATCATGTGGGATTTTGATAGATTCGTCTCGATATGTATTTTTCAAATATCAACTTTTTACGATTTTTTCTTATACGGAATTGAATACATTAACTGTTAAAGATTGCATTGGAGTCCATGCAAATAGGTGTGACCAACACTAAGGGATAGTCTCATTGAGTTTATTTTAATCTTGTTGAAATATTAATACCATAATAAAACAGAAATGGGATATGGCCAAAGTTCAATTGACTGTTGTTCAGGGAAGCGTGAGTAATTTCCGGGATAGTAAATCTCGGTGGCATTACTGCATTGTTAAGGTTTTTACTGCGGTGATGATATTCTGCTACAAACCATCTGCATTGCCTGATAAAGGGATTCTATCGTGATATGATCACAAGATTCAAAGATTTTTAATTTCTGATAATCCTACAGTACTACAGTTTCAGAGTATTGGTCATCTTAGCTCTGAGGAAGGAGCTTTCATTTGAACCTGCTATGAAAGGGGGGGGGGGGGGGAGACAATCTTTTGTGACATTACTTATTGGGAAACATTATTGAAATATGCTGTTTCTATGAATATCATAAAGGGAAAAACGATTTTAATTGTACAAGTGAGATTGAGTTTCCCCCTCAAGTCCATGCTAGAGACATTAATTATATCCAACATTCCAACGTCCTGTTCCTTATCCCACCCAATTTTTACGGAACTCGTTGCTGCATCTCCAGTATTTTCTACTCTTTGCTATAAATTTCTGCACCTCTCACTTTATCTTGGATCAGGAAAATTTGAAGGGAAACTTAACTCGTGGTGTTGCAGTCTCAGATACCTCCGTAAGAGGTAGGTATTATAGTGGTTTTATGTGGTATTATCAGCATGGCTTCGGTTCTAGTAACCATTATCCCGTGTTTGCTTGGCTACAGCTAGCACCAAACCTCTGAGAACATCTTCAAATTTTCAAAGGGTCCAACTGAATGAACCTATGGAAAACAGAACAAGGTTTTGGCTCTCTTGTGCCTTCTACTTATTTTTCTCTATTTGATGAACAACGAACTAGTTTATGCACACCATTGTTTCTGTTTTCATAAGCATTAGCATAATGTATATCTTTTAAACCATATTTTTCTGCAGGCAGATTTGTAAGAGTAGTAATACAATTATAAGGTTGGTTGCCTTCATAAAACTTGTGAGTTGATTCCTTGCAAATATTCTATGAGGTATTGATGCAACTGTTCTTGTCATCTGTTTTTATTCATGTTCCGATTTAAAGGAAGTCCTTTCCAGTAATGAAGAAAGCTAATCAATTGGATTCCAGTGACATACAGGTAGATTTCACTAAAATTTTCATGTCAGTTTGTTTTCCATGGAGATAGAAGTCAGAGTTTCCATTTATTTACTCAATTTATTTGTTGGAGGGCATTCTTATTAGTTGTTACTGTATAAGGCCTCATATTTAGGTTTTGAGCAAATTTTGTGCTATTGGTTGACTGGTATATTTCATATTGCCAGGAAGGTAAAAGGAGTGAGGAGAAGTCTACAAGAAAAATTGGCTTCCCATGTGAGTTCGATACCTTATAAATTTAGCTTGGTTGAAAATTAAGGAAAAGTGTACACAAAAGGTTCTAATTTTCCCCTCATTATTTCTTCAGTAAAAGCAAGAGTAGGTGGAAAATTAGTTCCCCAAATGAGCTATCTCAATGGCAAAGTTTCAAAGGAAAAAGTGAATGACAGCATCAAACTAAGGTGAGTATTTGTATGATGCTTAATTGGAATTGTTATTGGAAAGTGAGGTATCACCTTTTCTTAATTGTCTTTGTGTGTTAATGATAAAAATTACGTGGTTGCATGGCTCTTACATCATTTCATGTATAAATTTTTTTGTCGATGGAGGAGGACAGCTGTTGTGTTTATGATGCCACATCATGTTGCATCATCAAATTGCAGGAAAATTTGTTAATGGTTTTTATTTATATTAGAACTTTTAAGCGTCTAAAGTTCCTTTCTATATTTCTCTCTGAATTGGCTTATGCTGAAGTTTGAAGGAATCTGTTGCCTTTTTTTGTGATGTCATAGCAGAGTTTCACACCAGTGTTGTCTATTTTATCTTGGTTAGAAGTCTTGGAACTTTAGAAGTTGTATCTGTAAGGTAGATTCTTAGAAGCCATCAATCTATTGATTGAGGATTTGTTTTTGATGTTCTCCGCATTATCATTGAAAGTTAGCTGAAGAAATTCCTTTAGTTATGACTCTGTATTGGCATCTGCCTAAATCTCAGCTGCTCAACATTGTTGGAACTAGTATAAATACACTCTAGTTAATGTAGTTTAATCTTCACACTGTGATGTTATATTTTCTCCATTTCAGTGTGAAAATTTCAAAGTCAGGAGAATTTAATGGTTCGTTTAGCTGAGAGCAATGAAGTGAGATCCAACATTTTGCAGATCTTTGGTTGGTAACAGTTTTAAATCACAAGAATCAACCAAATTCTAGCTAAAAGTAAACACAGTGTTTGTTTCTGTTGGGTTGTAATCAATATTTTTAACACAGGAACTTTGTTGATGAGATTTCTTAGAATACATTGGAGCAGACCTTAGTTGCCTATTTAATTTATTAGGATATGATGGCATACAGGTCATCATTAAATTTCTTTCTAGTGAAGACGTAAGTGCGTTAAGTCTAACATAGGTAGTGCATCTTTGTTGAAAATGAAGAACCTTTGTGCATTTTACATGATTTGCTGAACTATGTGCAACTTACTTTTACACCCTGGGACTGGTAGCTTTTGATATTGATTAGTTCTGTCCTGGTTGATATATGTACATGCTTGACTGTTCTTTCACCCCCTCTCTCCCTATGTGTACTCTTTCTAACTTCTAACCTCATTGCTGGAATATCGTTGAACGTTATGAGGGCAAGTAAGACCTTAAAAGAATGTTCCCCACATGCTTTTAAATTCTGTACTTGTGAAAGTGATTCCTTCTCTTTTTAATGTTTGATTTTGGAAATGATGATTGTGCTGAGGGGTATCTTCATCTTTGTGTAGAGTTTGGTTTTTGTAAATTGTTTCATAGGTAAATTATCTGTGTGTTATTCCGTCTGGTGTAGGGCCCAGAGAGTTCAGACAAACAAGGATGCTCCTGGAGGGTTAAGGAAATCACTCAAGGTACTTGTTGATAATTGTACTTTATAATTTTATATTCTTCTCTCTCCTGTCAACGGTGTACTTGAAAGAACTTTAGTCAAAACCTTACATAATTGCATGATATTGTTAACAGCTTTTAGTGCACTAAGTCTAGCCGCAGCAACACTACCATACTGCAACATCACCGTTTCTGTGATTCACAATGTTTCATAGTTAGGTGATAAGTCACTTTATGTTTTCTTGAACTAAAGAGTCAAACCAACTTTCTGTTTCTGGATTTCCTATAAAATAGTTATCATTATCATAGCTACCACTACAAAAAGATGACAAAAGTGTGTTTCTGCAATCTGGCTAAGGGCGCTTTAGATTATCTAGTATATATGGCCCATGTATTGGTGAAGATCCTTCCTATCTCAAACTATCTGTGTTGTTGGGGTAAAAACATGAACTTTGTGAATTTTGACAATCCAGGATTACTAAAATATTGGTCTAATTGTATAGACGTAAGGCTGTTGAAAAATACACTCTCAATACTAAATAAAACAATTTGTGTCCGTGGTTCCATCTCGGCTCTTGATGCAGACAAGCAATCTACAGGGCCTAATTATTCTTTTTCCTCTTTCCTCTTTCAACATATAATATCTTAGATCCTGTCACCTGAGGCTTTAAGATTTGTGCATGCAATTGAGGCTTGGTGCTTGGTGTTTGATTCTTCTGAGAGTAATTTGATTTTGCTTTGTGGTCTTTACAATCTAAGTTGACGCATTTATCTTGGAATTCAGCCAATTTCAAGAACCAGTTTACAAATTTCCATTGACCAAAAGAAGTTAAAATCCAAGAGCATCTGTAATTTGGACAAATCTCTTGGTGTGGCATCTACCAGAAGGGTGAAAGTAGCCACTTTTTCTGTTGCAAAAACCTTGAAGCCTGCAGGTTCCTGTGAAGAAGTTGCTGCCAGAGGAGCTCCAGAAAAAGGCAGTGACAATACGGAACCACAGTCATCGGAGACTACTGCCAACACAAAATTTGGTCGCAGGAAATCATACACATCTTCGCTAATATCAAGATCAAAGGTTAAATCCTTTCATCACTATTGTTATCTTAAACTAGAATTCTGCAGAATCTAATAAAAAAATGGATGTGCAGCTACTAAAATTGAGCAATGAAGTCAGAGAACATGAATTGTTGCCGAGTATTGATGATGAGGGTAATCCTCTAGAAGTTGCAGAATATGTTGATGACATATATGAGTATTATTGGATAATGGAGGTGATTATCGTCATTCTATCCTTACTTCAGTTTCTTATCCCTTTTCTCATTCTTTCATATGCTTGAAGTCTAGGATGTTTGGGTAACTACATTTTTTTCTTTTCTAGAATATGCAATAGTGTTTGAGCAGAATGCATAAGTATAAATGAGTGCCTTACATAGATTTTGGACTAGCTTGAAGTTCCTATCTTGCTACAGGCCTACAGCTACAGATATATTGATGACAGATTAAGTTGATATTGAAAGCGTGCCTTTCTAAACAGATTTTTTCTTCATTGCTAAAACACTTGGGATTTAATTAGAATATTTAACTGATCTCTCTTTTAGTTAAGGACAAAAGTCTTGAAACTCTTCTGCATTCCTGTGAAATAATTGCTGAAAATTAGCTGGTGTGAAGTTGTAATTATATTCTGTTGTTTTTCAAGAGCAGGGAGATTCTGATTGTTTTGACTCTGGTCTATTTTAGAATGATTCAAAAGCTTTGGAACACATAGGATAGCTTTGGACAAGAAAGGACCATCTTAGCATATTAAATATGTTGCATGTCTTTAACAGTAGCATAAGGATTCTCTTACAATTAGAAAATACCATTGGCCTTCTTAGGTATAGGCAGGTCTTGATTAGTTATTTCCCTCAAGTTGATATGCTTACAAGTAAATTTTTGTTTACAAGAAATTACAGTCAATTGCCTTTTGCAGGCGCAGAGTACGCTGCCGGAAAATTATATGATGATTCAAACAGATGTCACTCCACAGATGCGGGGTTTATTGGTTAATTGGCTTATAGAGGTAGGTGGCTAATAGTTGATTAACATTTGTATGCAATCCTTTTGAGTTTCATCTAACTCTGTATTTCTATATATATGTTTAAAACAGGTACACTTGAAATTTGATCTGATGCCAGAAACGCTTTACCTCACAGTAACCCTGCTGGATAGATATCTCTCTGTAGTTACAATAAAGAAAAAAGAATTGCAGTTGGTTGGTCTTGCATCGCTCTTGCTTGCATCAAAGTATGAGGATTTCTGGCATCCAAGGGTGGGTAGACCTGTTCAATATATATGCTTCTTGTGTTTTTAATGTGATATTATTGTCTTATATTGTTTATCTGACTCAGGTCAAAGACTTGATCAGCATCTCAGCAGAGTCATACACCCGAAAGCAAATGCTTGAAATGGTAAGCTTTTGAAGTGGTTAAACTTTGTTGCTTGTATAATATTAGGCAAATGATGTATCACATTGATTGGAAACTCAAACAGCGATGGATGTCCGTTGTTTAATTACATTTTTAATGCAAGGGGCTGCTGGGAAACTCTCTGATCGGGTTGCTTTGTTAATCATAGTAAGGTCTTTAGATCACCCTGAGCATAGTGTAGTTAGTTTCTAGGAGATTCTCAATAGTCAATACCTTTACGAGCTCTAGCTTGGTTCAGTGTTTCCAGATAATGTATTTATTCTTGCAAAAGAGTTGTATTGATGATGAACATGTTCACAGGAAAAGAGCATTCTCAAGAAGCTGAAATTTCGGTTGAATTTGCCAACAGCATATGTCTTCATGCTAAGGTTCCTCAAGGCTTCTCAGTCAGACAAAAGGGTCTGTTGATTAGTATTGTTTTTCTGGTTTTGTTCTTGCTTCTTTCCAATTTTTCTTCAGTTTCTAACTCACAACTTTTTATCTTGGCTTCTAGCATGAACATCTCTCATTTTACCTCATCGAGTTGTGCTTGGTAAAATATGAAACCTTGAGGTTTAGACCATCATTGTTATGTGCTTCAGCTGTGTATGTTGCCCGTTGTACCCTAAATGAAGTTCCAGCATGGACCTCATTGCTTGAAAAGCATACACGCCATGGGAAGTCTCAGATTAGGCAAGTTTTTTTTCACCATTGAGCTTTGCTGTTAAAACATGTATGAGTTCTGCAGTAATACTGATGTTCTATTTCCTAACAGGGATTGTGCAGAGATGATCCTGCAAATCCACAAAGCTGCAAGTACAGGTCTTCTGAAGGTGACTTATGACAAGTACATGCAGCCTGAGTTTGGCGGTGTTGCAGATGTCAGGCCTTTGGACAATCTTCCTCTTTGAAGCCTCTTTGCACCTCCTGTAGTTTTAATTGGGCGGTGTAGTTTGTTCGTCTCATTTTTGTTTGTGCTGCATTAAGGTTTCTGATTCCATATCAGAATTTTGTGTATAAAATATCATGTGCTCCTTTACATACGCAGTACATCAATTATTGAGGCGTTGTGCAGTAGGCTGGTCAGCTGGTGTTTGTAAAATGGTGTAAACTTGCTTCCTTAGTTCTTTATCTACGTATATCTTCAGCTCTGACGAGTGATACAGCCAATTATACAAGTTTTCCACACAACTGAATCTGTGTTTTCTTTGAGTTGTTGATCTTTGTTGTGTCATTATTCTTCTTGGCTAGATAGATTTGGCACCCAGAGCCATTTGTTCGCACTTGCCATTTTCAAATGAGATTTGCTGCATGTTACCATATTACCAATACTAAGACATTTTGTAGGTACAAACTTTTATATAAGGCGGTCTTACACAAAAGACCGCATTGGTATCATATAAGTTAAGCAATGGAACCAATAAGTTAAACAATGGAACCAATTAGTCAAGCATGGAACCAACTAGTTTGCGTGGAACCAATTAGTTAGGCAATCAAAGCGGTATTTTTGGTAAAGCGGTCTTATATAAAAGTTGCCGTTCTGTAGGCTCGTACTGAAAGAAAAATGATACAAGTAGGCCCTGAGTTTGTTTACTCCATCCCAATTTACTCGCACCATTTTGATTGACACAAGATTTTAGGCAAATACCTCAAGTTAGCTATTGTAATATGATAATTCAGATTCCCAACCATGCACTTGTGAGAAAGAGGATATGAGTAAGGTATCCCTCGGTCTGTTAGTTAAGGCTCCGTTCTATTAAATTTATTTTGTCTGAACTTATATTATTTGAATTTATCTGAACTTATTTTATTTTAAAAAAATTTATTTTGTCTGAAATAAACTTATTCGTGTGTGAAAATGTCTAAAAGACATTTTTGTTCTGAAACTTATATTATCTGAACTTAATTAAACTTATCTGAACTTATTAACTTAACTTTTCTGAACTTAACTAAATTTATTTTGTCTGAAATAAGTCAAAGTAGAACAGAATAGAGCCTTAACCACATCTCCTGGGATTGTCATAAACACCACATTTGGTCTATGATCAATGCTTCTGATTTGTAAATCTTGTAAAAAAAGTATGAGGAAGAGAGAGAGATAGAGTGTACTAGTAGCACTGCTCTGAGCCTCTGACATTTGAGGCTGACTACATCGCTGGTGGACAGCGAAATAACGACCCTATACCCACCCTAAAAAAAAAAATGAAAAGATGGTTCACCCTTAAATAAATGTGTAAAAGTGTTGCTAACTTGTTATATACTCTCAACAGTAATAAAAGTATTGTCATTGTTGAATATATATTATATATATTGTCATTGTTGTATTAAAATACTGTCACAATCACCCAAAAAAGGAAATTATGTAAATAACTGTAATGAAATAGAAAAAGCAAAGGGACCACTTAAATGAATGGGTAAAAATGTTGCATATTAAATGAATGAGTAAAAGTATGTACACAAGTGTTATATAAGTATTGTCATCGTTTGCATAAATACTGTCATTGTTGTATTAAAATATTGCCATTGTTGTATTAAGAATTGTCATTGTTGCCGATACTTAGTACTTTGTTTGACTTTTCAACTCATGAAGTGTACCATTTTACTCCAGCATTATGCCACTGTCCACCAACGATGTAGTCAACCTCCTGACATTTAGGCAAGTAGGTCTTACCCATAATAAATCGCTAATACGGAGTAACGTGGTAGACATTTAGGCAAGTTTGATTACCACAATAAACCGCTAATAAAGTGCTACGCATTTAGGCAAGTTTGGTCTTACCCCATAGGCCATAACCCACAATAAACCGCTAATAACGTACTCCCCCAATCCGTGGACTATGGACCGTGGTGTACATAGAGCATGGTGCACCAAAAGCACATATGTGCATAAGAGAAAGAACATGACACTATGGCAAAAGAACATGCGATATAATATTTTACTTTTTTATTATAAAAATAATATATTATTTTACTATTTATTAAAAACCTAAATAAAAAAATAGTCATGTTCTTTTCTCGTAACCAGATGTTCTTTCAATTATATACTAGTGTTCTTAAGGTGCACCATGCTCTATGTGCACCATGGTCCACCTTCTAAATTGCCACTCCCCCATCTCTTTTTGTTCTTTACGTTTTCCTTTTTAGATATTTCAAAATGTTCTTTACATTTCCTTTTATATTATCACATAAATGACTTAGTATTCTATCAAACTTTGTGTCCAATTATTATTTTAACCAATTAAATTCATTGTGCATTTAATCTCTCACACTTTTCCATTGGGACATTAAATTTTTCTCATTTTCCAATATCAGAATTTTGATAAAAGTGAAAACATTATAAATAAACGTAATTTACCTTGTTTAAACAAAAAAATTGAGGAATCTCGATGCAATTAATTAATCGTTAAAACGCGTGAAAAATACAAAACGTAAAAACCAAAAAGAGACGGAGGGAGTACTAGACATTTAGAAAGATTTGGTCTTACTTATAACTCATTTATTGATGATTTGTTAGAGCGAAAAAACCTACTACCTCCGTTTCATAAAGTTTTTACGCTTTGAAAAATGTGCCCAAAAATTAAAACTTTGACCGTAAATTTTCACTATTATATCTATAAAAAATTATCATGAGATATCTGTTAGATTCATCTCAAAATGCATTTTATAAATATCAAAATTTTATAATTTTTTGCCATACAGAATTGGATATATTAACGGTCAAACATTGCACCGGAGTCCGTGCAAATAGTAAGTGTAAAGATCTTTTTAAAACGGAGGTAGTAGTAATTTAGCCACTAATTAAGTCAGTGGCGGTCCTGGGTGGCACTAGGTAAGCGACGAAATATGTCCCTTAAATTTCAGATATATGGTTTAATTACTATGTTAACTTTAAACAAAAACAAAGTAATTAAAGTGTTATTGTGTAGTCCAACTCCTAAGTCCTAACAAGGGTCTTATTTTAGTTCCACTGCGGCTGATCTTATAATTTTGTGAGTTGAGTTGTATTAATATATTATTTATAAATGCTGGTTCATCAACACGTCTCTCAACTCTCCTACTTGTCAGAATAAAAAGATGGCGAGGATACTCCGATACTGGACTATCACTCTTCTATTACATTACGAAAAAGTTCATTCTCGTCATGATCGATCACGTCTTACAGTAATTCCCGGAAAACCAGACAGAAAAAAACACGCCTTTAACCTAACAGGTCCGTACTTTAAATTAGTCTAATGAGTAATGAAGTTGGGCATACGAAAAAGGTTTAATTAATAATTAGCCAAATTAAATGAAATTTTAATAGTCCTAAAACTGCGTGTAAGTAGTTCAATTCAACATACATTTTGGCAAATGGCAAATGGCAAATGACGACATTCTATGCACATCTTTGCCTTTTGTGGTCACTTCTTTTGAATAGTTTTCGGTTACCACTTTCGCATCATTTCATGATTTCATCTCCTATACGAAGTATTAATTTTATGCCATTTTTCTCTCCTTTTCTGTTTATCCCTTTCCTTTTTCGGCAGAAGCTAAATTAGCAACATAATAATATTACTAGCATTTCGATGGATTTGTAACTAGTTAGGTTATTGTCAAAGCCTTAACGATAATATCTAACTTTATAATTGAATCTCGAAAATGATTTTAGTACACCAAAATTGATTTTGACGCATATACATCTATTTGAGAAAGAAGATTTTGGTCTGTGGATTGACTGGATTCTATCATATGTTTCCTCAAAACTCAATAAGCGGCGATTATGTTATAGGGTTCTACATACAAAACTATGAGCACATATTTTTATAAACTAACTTTTTTTTAGGGATATTTTTAATCAATTACTCAATATATTGATCATTGACTATATACGTTTGAGTGTACGAGACAAAACTAAATAAAACATATTATGTATATATATTGTAAACATAGTACATCATTTCTTCGTCGAATATTTTTTTTATTTTTTATTTTTAAATAGGTATAAAGAAAGACGCTACTGAACCAACACATATCACATGTTAATCAGTCCAGCTATATATACAGGTTATTGCTTGAGTCACTCTCAAATATTTCGCAATTGATGGGCCTCGACCCTTTGACCTCCAAATCACAAGGTGAGTTCTTCACCAACTTATATTTAGTGTAATTTATGTTAATAACGTGACAAATAAATTCGGACGATAAAGAAAAAAAGCGCCAATACAGCTAGAATGGAGTAGCAAAAAAAAAAGGCCAAGTATCAAAAGTAACAACATTTTACTCCCCATAGTAATCACCAAAAAAATGTCGACATTTTTGAAGATACTCACTCTTTCACCTTTCTAATTTCCCCTTTTTTTCCATCAAACATAAAGAAATCCTTTTTAATTTCCCTTCTTTTTCCTTTTCTTAGTTCTCTCATCAACCATCCATTGTTGTTACATGAATGTCATTCTTTCCTTCAACCCCACCATTCCAACTCCTATAAAACCCCAATCCTTATATATTTCCTCCCAAAATCTATCCTAACCCAAACATATATTTTTATTAAACCCTTATTTATTTTCTCACCATCTTCCTTAAAAAAAAAAAACATGTCAAAAACACCATTATTATTATACTCCTATGTTGTGCTATGTGTGTTGCTACTCTTACCCGCCACCGTAAAATCGGAGTGTACTTGTGAACCCGACGACATGACCCGGGATAGCAAGTCCATAACCCTAAAGTATAAGGTTGGTGCCATTGGAGCTATACTTGGAGCGGGTGCATTCGGGGTCGGGCTTCCCCTTTTAGGCAAACGGGTATCCGTTTTACGACCCGAAAATGATATCTTCTTCATGATAAAGGCTTTTGCAGCAGGAGTAATCCTCGCAACTGGGTTTATTCACATACTTCCAGAAGCTTTCGAGGGGTTGACGTCACCTTGTATAGGGGAAACACCATGGCAGAAGTTTCCATTTGCGGCGTTTGTCGCGATGGTGGCGTCGATTGGGAGTCTTATGGTGGATTCATTGGCTACCGGGCATTATAGAAGGGTTCATTTTGGTGATGAAAATGATAATGTTAATGGTAAAGTGGTGGATGAAGAGAGAAACAATGATGAAAATGTTGGTCACGTGCATGTTCATACTCATGCTACTCATGGTCATTCTCATGGTCATGGTGGTGGTGGTTCTTTGGTGGGTGAAGGTGAACAATTAGGGGAACAATTGACTAAACTTCAACTTATTAGGCATCGTGTTACTGCTCAGGTAAATTTATTTGCTTTAATAAAGTCCTGTAATCTTCATCTGATATGGTTTGATTTTTCTAATTTTTAGTCTGATTTGATTTTGGATGATCTGAATGTTTTATTTGAGTGTTTTTTTTGCCTTTTCTGGTATAATCTAACGGTAAGCGATAGGAGGAAGTGAAGAGAACAAAGCCTAAATTATAATTTTAGGGGTAAATCAGTAATTGTACATACTTTTTGCTTCATTTTGTTTCTTTCTAAATTAGATGGAACCATATTTCTATAGCTAGCATTTTGTAGGAAACGACTACAATGATAAATGAGAAAATAGGGTAATCTAAAGAACGATAAATTCTTACCAAAAAAAATAGAAATAAAGAACGACAAATTTAAGTATCTCATGCCAAACTTTAAAGTGTCACTAAAAAGTTAGAAAATTAATGGTGAACTTTGACATTTAGGTCAATTTTTTTAGAGGTATTCAACTTTAGATTGTTTATTTTTAGAATTTAACTTTAGATTGTTTATTCTATTGATTTTTTTTTTCAATTAATGTAGTTTGGTTTAGAATCTAAATATCACGTTTCAACTCCATTATACACATGGTATCTTTAAAAGAGAATAAAGTTTAACATTTCGTACCAATTTTAAATCACGGAATTTTAATAACTTTTGTATTCAGTGGACTACAAATCTTAGTATCTCACACCTTCTTTAAAAGAGTTCAAAAGGTTAACCCGAAACGGATGCTATATTCTCCGAAACTCCTTTTTCGTTTTCTTACTTGCCAACTTAAAAAGCACTAGCAATGTCATACCAAAACTAGTTATGTTGCAACTTTCATGTTTCTAAATTTTAACAACTTTGAATCACATGCTTAAGAAAAACAATCATGTAAACTCTAAAATTGTGTTATCTAATATTGGAATGATATTATTCAGGTATTGGAGTTGGGAATTGTGGTCCATTCAGTGATCATAGGAATAACATTGGGCACATCTCAAAGGCTAGACACCATAAAACCTCTCATGGTTGCATTAAGCTTCCATCAATTCTTCGAAGGCATGGGTCTTGGTGGCTGCATCACTCAGGTAAACACTCTTTTTCTCAACGATAAACTGATACGAGCTTGTTCTGTATCACAATCGGTTTTCATTTTTTGGTTTTATAATTATAAAAAAGTCACATGATTTTGATTAAATCATGAACCAACAAACATGTGATTTTGAAAACTCGCAACAAAAACAACTGAAAACCGAAACCTTTGTTTCTATAGGCGAAATTCAAGTCAAGAGCAATGGCAACAATGGCACTATTTTTCTCACTTACAACACCAATTGGGATATCCATTGGCATCGCAATCGCCGGTGTTTACGACGAAAATAGTCCTCGGTCGCTGATAATACAAGGGATATTTGAGGCGGCCGCGGCAGGGATACTGATATATATGGCACTTGTTGATCTATTAGCAGCAGATTTCATGAATCCAAGGATGCAAGCTAACACTAGGATTCAACTTGGTTCACATCTTTCTTTACTTTTAGGGGCTGGTTGTATGTCTGTTTTGGCTAAATGGGCGTGACATTTATTTCCACTTTTTTAATTAACTTTGTTAGTAAATAATTAGTTTAAATTTATCAAATTCTTAATGTAACATAAATGAGAATGGACAACATCATCGCTCCTAAGGGGCTGAGGCACCTTTTGTGAAGACCACAATCACTAATTTTAATCATTTGAAATTAATTTCAAAGCATAGATTATATTTTTTTTTCGTTGTTGTTTTTGTTTTTTGTTTTTGTGATAGACATAGAATATTAAAGTTACATATAGAAATTGAAATAACTACACTATACTTAGTGCATTGATAAGCTTGTGGGGTGTTTGCTTATGAGAGGTTTGGAGAAAAAAGAGTTTTTTGAGGTAAATTAGAGATCTGGCCATTAAGAAAAAACACTAATGAGAGTGTGGTTAAGAGAGGTTTGAAGAGAGCTTTACGATGAAAAAACTAATTTTTAAAAAGTTAAACATATGACTTTTTTGCACTAGAGGTTTGAACTTTGAAGTAATGGGTGTAAAATGACAAAATTGTCTTAATATTGTCTAAAATTACAACCCTACCAACCTACCACTTTATGTCAATATCCTTCATGATCATTTTATACATTAAACTGCTAACAACTAACATCGAATTCACCAAACACTTTACACAAAGAACTAGCTAATACAAATAGTTAACAACTACTCCCTCCGTCTCTTTTTGTTTTTTACGTTTGGTATTTTTCACGCGTTTTAACGATTAATTAATTTGCATCGAGATTCCTTATTTTTTTTTTATTCAAACAAGATAAATTATGTTTATTTATAATGTTTTCACTTTTATTAAAATTCTGATATTGGAAAATGAGAAAATTTCAATGTCCCAATGAAAAAGTGTGAGAGATGAAATGACCCAATGAATTTAATTGGTTAAAATAATAATTGGACACAAATTTTGATAGAATACTAAGTCATTTATGTGATAATATAAAAGGGAATGTAAAGAACATTTTGAAATACCCAAAAAGGAAAACGTAAAGAACAAAAAGAGACGGAGGGAGTAGTTAAACCAACGAACAACCAATAACTAACTTTAAATGCCAAACAGAACCTATATCTTAACCAAGGTCTTGGATTTAAGACTTGAGAATCTACCAAATTAGTCGGAAACCAATAGGCTTTGATTCACCAAGTGCTGATTCGGCCTGATTCTGGCTCAAATCGAAATTAGTCGGAAACCAATAGGCTTTGATTCACCAAGTGCATTTGCGTAAAGAAAATAAATTTATTGAAAATAGAATTTGGTTATTTCACATATTTCATACCAGAAATGAATTTTCCCGTGATCTCACTTCAGCCATTCACAATTTCTCATTCATCTGCTTGACATCGATTCAAGGAGATTCAATCTTTCTTGGTTACTAGAATTGACAAAAGAAATCGGATTGTTGTATTCCCTGTAAAAGGGGAAAAAAACATTAGATTGTCGTTATATATATCTATTGAAGTATATTACTTCTTTTTTTTCACTTATTTCAGATAAAAAAAGTTCAAACAAGTTAAGATAGGTTCAATCATTAAATTAAATTCTAACATCTAACAATTTCTTTAAAATTGTTGTAAATCGTAACAACAAATTCTAAACAGAAAATAAGTTGGAAAAGGTTGTGAAAAATAAACATAAAAAATAAACTAAAATATAGTAATTCGTCGTAGTTTGAAAAAAAAAAGTTTGAAGGTTCAGGTTAATGTTTGAAATGATACAAAAAATAGAAATGTAGTCTATTATGGAGAGATTGGTAATTACTCCCATGATAATTTCGTATGTAGAGAGCCTGATTAGTTTTGTTTCTTTTTGGGTTTTTTTTTTCTGTACTTTTCCTGAATGTCAAAAATAAAAAAGATGATAATTTCGTATGAATATCTCTCTAGTGATCACTCGTTCGACTTGACATAAAGGAATAATAGAAATGTGGCGTATTATTAGGAAAGATTGACTTGTAATAATTTCGTACGAATATATATCTAGTGATTACTTGTTCGAATTGGCATAAAGGAATAATATATTAGTTTTAGTTCATGAACATATCAAAATATAGTGGATTTAGCCCTTTAGAATATATTTTTGGTTATAGCTTTGAGTAGAAGGTAAATGGACAAAAATGGGGAATATTCATAGGCCATGGTTTAATGTTTCTGCCAAACTTTCCTAACCTTCCAATCTTATTGTTTTAGTATTATGTTCAAAACTGCAAATGATTATTATTCCCCTCTATTTTTATCTCTTTTTTGACTTCAAAAAATATTAAATTACAACGTTTAGTCAGCATCTCTATAAAAGCTAGGGTTCAACAAGTCTTAAACGCTAGAACCACTAAAAACTAATTGTCCCTTTGATATATTCCTTCCGTCCCATATTAAAGCTCTATTCTGTTCACCTTATTTCCACTTATTTTAGAAAAGATTAGTTCAAATAATTTTAGGAAAAAAGGGGTTGGACAAAAACAATTTATAATTAAAATAAGCCTTGACAAGTTCTAATAAGTTTAGATAAGCTCCTAAAAGTTAAGATAAGTTCAACAAAATAAGTTTTTTTTTTTTATCGCAAAAAAAAAAAAAATTATATTCAGCAAACATAAATTCAGATAAGTTAGTTTCAATCACATTCAGTTGAACCAAATGCCACATCTCAAACGGCTAAACCATATCAAAAACCGATCTCTGTCGCCATATAGGCAACTAATGTTAAAGATTTGAGATTTTTTTTTGCCAGAATTGCCACTACCATCCCATCGCTACTGAGTTGTGATATGTTTCCCAAAATAGTGGTAGCGAGTTTACGGCACATGCATTGCACATTCACCTTTCATCAATTGATCATTGATCATTGATCATTGATGTGAGTGAGCGACTGTTCTAAACCTCAAACTAACTCTACTACCTATGCCAATAACAGCCTTGACCATTGCTGTCTGGTCTAATCTTAAAGGTTTATTGGTGCAAGCTAGCTAGGACACTTACTGCCATATGTTTTGATTTGGAAGTCTAAGTCTAAAAGCCTGTGTTTTTTATCAAGATTTGATGTATGTGACTGTGTTTGACTGATTTAGACATCATAATCCTAATTTATATTTGATTAGTTGGGCATTAAACTAGCCCGGGCTGAGGCAAGACAAGGCACGGCACAACACAAAACAGGTTTGCCCCAGATGGCATTCTGCATGACGGGTTGTTGCTGATGCCTGGAATGGAACTTTCGGCCTGTTCGGTAGCCGGTAATAAATGATAGGAATGGAAATAAATCTAAGTGTTATTGACAAGAAAATAACATCATGATGTCCACGGTAATGAAATGTTGTCTCAAACTTGGTGTTTTTCTTCATAAATTTGCATTCCCGCCTAATACCACTTCCGAAATAGTAATGGAATTTTATAAAGAAAAAGAGATACTTTTGAGTGAACTAGAATTACCATGGGAATGGATATTGATTTTCCTTACAAATTTACATACAAATTCGTTCCCATTGACATCATTTATGGTCGGCTACCAAACGGGTCTTTTAAGCAACAGCCAAAGCACAGTCAGTGTATGAAAAACACAATCTAGCATGAATGGGTTATGCTGCCTGGTCCGGTCCATGAACTTGGCATCATGGCACAAGACAAGCGCGCCAAACGTGGCTAAGTCGCTCTTATGTAGGCAGATCCCACTAAGTAATCTGCTATTATCTACCATGAATGGCCAGCATGTATCCTAGTAGCTGACACAAATACTAGCACAGTGCAACAACTACTCCAAGCCTCCAAAAGATAGAAAGATTATGAAATTAAGTAATCCAAATTGATGCAACTATTCCCTAACCCTTAAAGGGATGGGAAGGTTGTTGCACCCCCAAAAAAAAAAGGTTATTCTTGGAAGGATTTACACCCCCAAAAGACTAATCCTCCACCATTATTGTTACCCTTTCTAGTTCTGTAGGCACTTTAGTTGATTATTAAATATTGGTATTATTTATAGAACCAAACAGCTCATAGCTTTTCAAAACCCTTCAATAAATAAATGAAAACTTAAGAGATGAGATTCTCACCTTTCAAATATCGGTTCTTTTGGCTTCAGTCTGAAGAATCCACTCAAAGTGTTTTGTTCAGCATCTGATCTTTCGCGGTTTCGGCATTCCATTAGCATGTTTTGACCATAACCTTTCTATTTCTGACAAAGGTAGCATTTTGTACATAATTCCTGAATCTTTTCCAAATCAAATCTACAGCGTGAGGAAACCCCGATTTTACCTTCAACTCTTCCACTTCTACATAGCGCTTCTGAATAGGTTCTGGGATGACAGAAAATATTGCACAAAAAATCAATAATATATCATAAGATAAACATTAATAGCTTTTAGAAAAATTCACTGAAGAAAGAAACCATGGATCACACATTCACACTGTTCTCAAAAACACATTGCTGATTCAATAACATATGTGAGGTAGAAAGGATATCGTAAGCTACTGCTATGTTCATAGTTCATGGTGAAAGACGCGTAA
Organism: Spinacia oleracea; assembly: GCF_020520425.1. NCBI lineage: Eukaryota > Viridiplantae > Streptophyta > Magnoliopsida > Caryophyllales > Amaranthaceae > Spinacia > Spinacia oleracea. Next base: position 101,671,691 of record NC_079487.1, on the reverse strand, counting down.
ATGAGCTGAAGAACTAACAATTTAGGAAAACTGAGAAAGCATTCTGAAGAAATTAGTTTCTGATAGAACCAAATCGTAGCAAGGAAAAAACAACTAACAAGTAAATCAAGTGTATTTGCAGCTCATATTAAAAAGAAACCATAAAATGATTATGACAGCAAGTTTGCAGTTTTAAATACTGTGAAACCACGCACCTTGAGTGTATTTGCAAAATGAAAGAATGTGACAGTACATGTTTTGGTGCTGCCTATTTCTATTCATGAAAGGGGTGATTTAGACTTGAAAATTATCCTTAGAAAGTCTCTTTTTCATTCATAATACAATTAATTTCAGCCTTTGGGGAAACATTCAGAAAATACAGAACTCTTGAAAGAAAGATGAGTTCTTGATACATTTTTGAAGTCAACAAGCTTAATAGAAAATAACAGAGGAAAACACTCAGTCATACTCTTGCAAATCACTACTCTCTCAAAATCAGATTTTGGGGCTGGGTATCACACAAAAAGCAAAGATCCAAATCAGACTGATTATTGCTAAAAGTAGTACAGACAGTTAATCGGAAATGATCAGAGGTTATAGGCTAATAACGCCAAAACCCACCTTATTTCCACAAGAAGCTACTCCTAATCGTGTATAACAATCCTATCTTGAAGCAATTATTCATCTGAGAGTCACTCGTTTCCATTTTATTTCAAGTTCACTGCATGAGATCAGCTCACACGAGCAGAGACCTCCTCTTTCTATTCCTTTCTCTTCTATTACTGCTAGCAATCAATCATAATAGAGTAATGAATTGTAACTCAAAGAAGACTGAGGCAATGCTTCATGATCTTATTCCTACAGCGCAAACAAAAGAAAGCTTTGGAGCTCAAGCACAAAGAAAGAAAAGCACACCGCCCTTCAGCTGATTACAACAGAAGTCTAGAGATAAGCTCAAAACAAAGACAAACTTATTTAAACTGACTACTAGAGGTGGTAAACCAGCATATTAACTAACAACATTAACCAACCATCCCATTAACCAATGATGCTAGGCATAACCTTGTTCAATAATCCCACAAAATCAAATCAAACATTTAATCCGCCACCCAAGTGGAAGCATACCCAAAGTAAAGTGTATACCAAAGTGGAAGCATACCCAAGCAAAAGAGGTTCTGGAACTGTTCTGTAACTATACCCCCTAAATGTGTATTGAATCGACAAAGGCCTTTGTGTGACATTCTTGAGGACAAAATTCACCACAATCTTCCACTTTCTTACATGGACTCGCTCAGTGTGATTGAGCAGTTGTTGAGTGCCATTTTTTCCTGTTCCAGATTCTCCAGCTGATCTTACCACAAAGTTCAGGTTGAAACACAGGAGTGGCATGAGTCATGCTTCCACTGGTTGAATAACTGCATCTCCAATTACCGACCATACACAATCATAGGAAACACCGAAACAGTGCCTAGATATTACACTGAGAAATTGATCAAGCTTCTGATTAGTGAGATCATGATCTACAGACGAAAGGAACAGGAAACAAGTTGATCGTAATCTTGGCATCAAGCCCCCATCTTCCAACGGGACAACCATCTTCTACTTCATGGAAAGGAGGCGGAAGAGGTATTAAGAGCCATTTTACTGATAATTGCTGAAAATAGTACAGACAGTTAATAGGAAATGATCAGAGGTTATAGGCTAATAACGCCAAAACCAACCTTATTTCCACAAAGAAGCTACCTCCTAATCATGTATGAAAATCCTATCTTACTCGGTTACTCCTACAGCGCAATGAAAAGAAAGCCTTGGAGCTCAAGCACAAGAAAAGAGAAGCACGCACGCCCTTCAGCTGATTATAACAAAAGTCCAGAGATAAGCTCAAAACAAAGACAGACTTATTTAAACTAACTACTTGAAGTAGTAAATCAGCATATTAAGTAACAACACAAACCAACCAGCCATTAACTAATGATGCTTTCAATAATCCCACAAAATCAAATCAAACATTTAATCTGCCACCCAAGTGGAAGCATACCCAAGAGAAAAGAGGTTCACCACAATCTTCACTTTCTTACATGGACTTGCTCAGTGGCATTGAGCAGTTGTTGAGTGCCATTTTTTCCTGTTCCAGATTCTCCATCTGATCTTACCACAAAGTTCAGGTTGAAACACAGAAGTGGCATGAGTCATGCTTCCACTAGTTGAATAACTGAAGCTCCAATTACCGACCATACACAATCAAAGGAAACACCAAAACAGTGTCTAGCTATTACACTGAGAAACTGATCAAGCTTCTGATTAGTGAGATCATCAACTACGGACGAAAGGAACAGGAAATAAGTTGATCGTAATCTTGGCATCAAGCCTCCATCTTCCAAGGTGCCACATTGCCCACATTTCCCTTTAATTTCTTTTCTCTCATAAGTTTTCTAGTAAGGAAACAAAGGAAAACTAATTTACAATGGTGTTTTCCATTGAAAATGTTTTCCAAACAAATGGAGCCTTACTTTTTCAGTGTGCAGCCCAAATTCTTCTGTGTGTAGCCTTAGCCTAGTTTATTAACATTTGCTCCAGTAAAGAAATCAGTATTTCGCACTTCCACTAACAACGAAGCATTAAGCTGGAGCTCCTGCTTCCACATCATGTTCCCTCATTTTTCCACTTTCAAATAACGCAACTATATTTTTTGGTAAGCAAGTAATCCATTTCATTAAAACAAAGTCAACAATTACACCATTGACTCATACGACATCAACTCAAAGACACTTGAAAGAGAGAAAACCTTCTAGGAAGGCTCCTCGATCTCCACCTAGGCCTTCAACTGTCACTTACATTATCCTCCTACATACTAAGCCATAACTAACTCTGTTGGAGTAGGAATTGAAGCATTCCAGAATGAGTTATCGTAGCTCTCCTATTGTGATAAACTGCAGCAGTGAAAGTGACCAAGCAAACCATCATTTTATTCCTGGTAATTTTTCTGCTCCATTTCTTCCAAGCTGTGTGCACAGAATCAATCTCTGTGCGCCAGATTTCAACATAGTTGCTGATAGCAAAGGCACATCTAAAGAAGAGGTGATGTGTATTTTATAGACTGATGTGACACAGAAGACAATAAGAGCTGTCTGCAGAAAATACCAGCCTCTTTGAAGTCTCACTCTTGTTTTCAACCTATCCAGAGCCACCAGCCAAGCAATAAAAGAGTGCTTTGTTACATTCATTGATTCTGAACCCACCTGTGCCACTGCACCTTTTTGAGACTCGCCTTTCAACCATTTATACCCTGCAGCAATTTTGTAAGGTTTGTGGTTTAGGCCCCCATTGATTTGCAGTGAAACCTTCCTTCAAACTATCTTTAACCTTGCACCCACTTCACCCACAGCATATCTGCCTTTGTGCTACTTGCCAACATATTTCCCTACTGCGGCCATATTCCAAGCACCAGAATCCCTAATTCAAAGACCACCACAATGTACTGCCCTTCCCACAAAATCAGTATCCTTTTTCACCTGCCTGCTCACCAATTTAGAACTCTCTGATCTATGCCTCGATTTTGATTCTTTCCTAAAAATAACGGTCTCCCCAAAACCAATGAATAACTGCAGCCTACTCTTCTCGTCCATTTAAAGAAGAGTCAACCTCTGATCAAACTGGGCATCACTGTCACTATGTTAGCAAGACCTTCCCCTTAAGAATTTTGGATTATCCCCTGGTTAAGAGTAATGAACTAATGATAGCAGAGAGAATTTACGTGAACAAGATCCTCTCATTTAACATATGTCAGTACACCAGTACAGGAGAGTTTGAACCAACAAAAATCTATCTTCATGCTCATAAACTGACTAATTTATATGCTCATAAACATATATGTTACACCAGTACAAGGGACCTGAACCAACAAAATTCTATCTCTAATCTCTATGCTCATAAACAAACTAATTTTTTAATAACTGGAAGAAGAAAAAAGAACAAAATTAATAAGCGTAAGATTTTAATGAGAAATAGGTACATACAGGTCAAGATGACTTCCCTCCAAGAAGAGGCCTAGGTGGGGATAAAGATCGCATTTCAGGTGCAGAACTGGGGAATAATATATTCAACTTGTGCATGAGAATGTCAGCTCGGGATGGAATCTCGTTTAATAAGAACTTTTGAACTATAGGTTTCTTAAACCATTCCAAGACAGAATCACCTGGAGCTCTCAGAACAACTTTACTAACCTCGAATGGGGAATCTACTGAGCTTAACATCTGGGCAATCACGATTTTTAGTGTTGGTCCAGTAACGAGTTTGATCCTTCGGGGTACAACGCCATAGTAAAGCATGCGCTTTCTAAATCTGTGAAGCGTGTGCACGACGGCAATCAGGGCAGCTCCAACTGATAAGTTTCTGACATCAAGGGACCAGGCAATATGCTGGTCAAAGACAATTGCCTTTGGGAAAAGCTTGTTCTCATAGGAGACCTTCCATACACAACGTGCACGATTTATCTGTCCCATCAGAACAAGATAATTGAGGAGTACATTAACAAAATACCTAGCAGCCCCTTCTTCCAATTCATAATCAATTCCTTGGAAAAATTCCCGAACAAATAGTAAAACTGGTTGTTTCCTTTGTTCTGGGCCAGTGAAGAGGCCACACATGAAGCCATGTGCCTTTTGCTTTGTAGCACTTAGAATGGACATTAAATGCTTCTCACTCTGCTCATCCTGACATCTGACAAGATGAGCTAGAATTGATGTGTACAGTATCAGATCAACTTTTGCAGCTGAGTTCACGTATGTTTCGAGAAGAGGTTTTGCAGAATCATACAATCCATTTTTCATGCACGACTCAAAAAGCTGTCTGATGATAAAATTATTAGTCCTTATTCCAGATGAACTCATGAACCTAAGCCATCTCAAAGCAAGACCTACAGACCCATCTTTAATATAGACCATGAGAACATCACTAGCACTAACATCTGCAGGATATCCCATGGATTTCATTTCAAGCAAAATTTTAGCAGCCACATCCACCAGCTTCTTACTGGCTACAAGGGTCAAAAGTGCTGTATAAGTACTGAGTGTTGGTCTTAAACCTGCATTTGTCATTGAGTTATACAACTTCATGGCAGGATCCACTTGTCCAGAGGCAGCATGCATTTCCAACAGACAAGAGTAGGTAGAAGGTGTAGGCAGGAACCCTGCTCTCTCCATATCCTGGAAAACAGACATTGCAATCTCAAGCTTTCCTGATTTCGCATGAGATTCAACAACCATCGTGTAAAGTCCGTAGTTTGGCCTGAAACCAGCGTTTTTCATTTCATCCCATACGCGAAGAGCTGCTTCTAATTTCCCAGCCTTGACATAAGACTCTATTAGAGAAACAAACATAGTGGCTGATGGCCTATATCCAAAGCCCTGCATTTCCATATACAACTTCATTGACATATCCAGCCTCCCCGCCTTCCCCATCAAATCAACAAACGAAGCAAATATAGAAAAGCTAGGACGAAACTTCCTCTCCTTCATTTCTTGGAAAAGCTTAAGAGCAGCATCAAGACGACCAGATCGTGCCAAGCTAGGTATCATCAACTCATAGGTTGAATTATCTAATGAACATCCACTTGCTTCCATACCCTCATACACCTCAACAGCCTTATAAGGCAACCCCTTGTTCAGAAACAAAGTTATCAAATTATTATAGGTTTGTGTCTCAATCTTACAACCAGATTCCTGAATCTTCTTAAAACAACAATATGACACCTCTAATTTCTCTGCCTTAGCTAGATATTGAATAACTCGATTATATGCACTAAAAGAAGAACTACCATTATCAACAGAATCACGAATCATCTCATCAAACAATGTCTGTATCCTATCAAAATCTCTACTTTTATTCAATCCATCTAACAACAATAAGTAACATTCGTCATTGGGAACATACCATTGTTGTCTCTTTGACCATTGGAACAAGCTCGCCGACATTTCGCCATCGTTGATGATCTTCATTGCTTGAATTACCTGCGTCATGTTAGGTACAAATTGAAGTTTGTCCAATTGGGTTTCCATCTCAGGCCCCCATTTCCACCTCTTCACTATCTCCACAAGTTTTGCTACTGCTGAAGCATTCATAAATGGCTTCTTAACCCCACCTGACATTACATGATCATCAACACCCGGTTCGACGGAGCGAACGCCTTTACCGGCATAAATAACACTACCCTTCTCATCTAAATACTCTATCTCCTCAGTCCACTCACCCGAATTCGGCTTCCCGGAGCAGAAACTTCGCACAAATTTAGGGGTTTTGTGATTACGATCAATCAAACTGGATAAAAGATATATTGCCATTGGTCTGAACAATGTTTGATTCTTATTTTCAACAATTTCGCCTGAAATGCGGTGATGCGCATAAAATGGTGCTGCAGAAGTGGGATTTTTGCGGTGGAGAGTGAGGTTTCTCCGGCATAAAACTCTGCAGCGAATCATGGACTTGTAATTGAGAAAGGGGGAAAGATTTTGTGTAAGGACTTGCAAATTCGGAGATTTGATTTTTTTTTTTTTTGACAGATTGTTGAAGTTCTTGCTTGCACCGGAAAAGCTAAAACCCTAAACCCTACCGGTAGCTTTTTTGTACAAAAAATATTTGCTTTTTCTTTTTATTTATTGCCTTATGAAAATCTTATTGTTATACTCCCTCCGTCCCGGAATACTTGACCTGTTTTCCTTATCGGGTCGTCCCTTAATACTTGACCTGTTTCTAAAAATGGAAATATTCTAACAATATTATATTATTTCTCACTCCACCCCTATTAACCCACCTACCCCCTACTCCATACAAAAAATAATTAAAAATTCAACCCCTATTCTCCCCCAACTCCACCCCTTTACACATGTCCCACTAACTACATTAAAATAATACCCCACTATCAACTACTACCTATTAAATTAAATAAGTCAATTCAAGTCCCTTAAACTCTGTGCCGGTCAAACCGGGTCGAGTATTCCGGGACGGAGGGAGTATACGAGTACCACTTTACGATTTTCTCAATTTAGAATTATAATATACTCCCTCCGTCCCGGAATACTTGACCTGTTTTCCTTATCGGGCCGTCCCTTAATACTTGACCTGTTTCTAAAAATGGAAATATTCTAACAATATTATATTATTTCTCACTCCACCCCCATTAACCCACCTTTCCCCTACTCCATACAAAAAATAATTAAAAATTCAACCTCTACTCTCCCCAACCCCACCTCTTAACCCACCTCCCACTAACTACATTAAAATAATACCCCACTATCAACTATTACCTATTAAATTAAATAAGTCAATTCAAGTTCCTTAAACTCTGTGCCGGTCAAACCGAGTCGAGTATTCCGGGACGGAGGGAGTATCTTTTATTTCTTAATCGTATTAAATGATTCAAAACACATTATGCTCCATGACGAGAAAATGTACCATACAGAACGTGCTTTAAAATTTTGTAAAAGATAAAACGAATTAAAATATATTTGTGAACTTTTAAAATATTTTTGAATTATCAAACGACATGTTTTGAAATGTCGTTTTCTATGAAATCATTGTAGAAAAATGAGAAGGATAAGTTTTGAATCACTTAAAATGATTAAGAAATGAAAAAGATATCTTAATTTTAATACGAAAAAGTAATTCCAAAACAAAAACATATTCAAGGTGGTAAATTATACGAAGTAATAAAATTTCCATAAGGTAGTTAATACAAAAGTGGTGTATTTTTAAGGTATTAAATACCAGATATTTCTTATGTTTTACTTGCTCGGAAAAAGAGTGAGTTGAGGACTTGAGGCTTTATTTTATCTTTTTGAGGGGAACAAATTAGTGCATTTTTATTTAATTAATGGTCTAAGTATACATGAGTACATGCGTGGAAACCTTAAAAGGACAATGATTTTCTCAAACATTTTCAAACTCAAATGACACTAACACATTAAGGTGATGAGTAACATAATTCTCATCTCTTATAACATGTGGTCAATTAATAAACTCAAAAAACTAGCTAAGGAACAAAATATCATCTAAATTACCATCAAAGTGAGATAAACATGTAACCACATTAATAAGCCTAGAAATGACCATTTGACAATCCGCCTCGATGACAACCTTCTTGAACCCGTACCTCTTCGCAAGATTCAATCCAAATAGGACAACCTTGCACTCGGCTATCTCGGGATCTCACTTTCTTAAAAAAACGTGAAAAGGGTATGTTGCAACAAAAAAGAAACGGTTTAAGCATGTGAGATTTTTTTAATAAATTTTCATTTCCCTTTCTTTCCAAAAGTGGAGGAATTTAAAAGGAAAGAGAAAATTAAGAGTTGTCAACTAATTTTTCTTTTTTCCCCACTTCCTTGCAACAAGTCAAACGCAATTGAGATGGTGGACCATGGTGCACAGTCCTCTATGTGCACCACTATCAAAACTACGTCATTTTTTAAATAATTTTTGGCATTTCATTTAAAAAAAATTGAAAAGAAGATAGATTTACATTTTATAATCTAATATATATATATATATAAAGGGGAGTTTTTTGGAGAGATTTCGGAGCGTCCACGTAGGATTTCCACATCATCGCATATAATTAAATTATTAACTAATTAAATAAATAATATTAGATAAATATATTAGAGTCTTGACATAATTGACTACTTAATATGATAAACATAGATTCCACAAACTTATTCTACCCTTTTGTATATATATATACATATAAACTTCACGAAACAAAATAGAATAATTCCGGTGTGATAGGTAGTCTTCGAATTTTTTATATTACTCTAATATGTCGTTGTTGTTAGCATGTACGGAGTACTATAATTTGCTTGCGTTTCTTATCGGATAAAAATATGGTGTATAGCTTAAAGCATCATAACCTTTCGTAATTGAGTAACTCACCAACATTAATTCCGGAGTAAGTGCTTAACTTTATAATTTTTATATTTATTTCCAATATGTTTCCAGCACTTATCAAACAAATTTGTTTATTAAATGTTTACTTGCGGGAGTTTTGTAATCTAACAGGTGGGATGAGGATCGAGATCGAATTGGTTGTTGGAAATTTGTACGGAGTACTTCTTAACGATTCAAGTGGAGTATTTATGTTTTTTGCACGCCTTTATCTTAGCTTGGGGATCAAAACTGGAGTGGCAACAGTTGACCATCTGTTAAATTGAGATTTCAGATTGATAACACATTGTAACCTTAATTATATGTAGGGTTGTTAAATTGGGTCATTGGCTTGGGTTCAGATCGATTATGGACAGGTCAGTTCATGTTGAGAATGGTTAATGTCGGGCCATTATTTATGTTCATATCACTTTTTAATTCGGGTCAAATCTGATCATTTTTCATTTTAGGTTCGAGTCAGTTTTAATTCGATCGGGCAATTTCAATTCAGGTCTATTATGGAATCGATTTGTATTTGTTCGGTTTTAAAACGATTTTGTGCCAGTAGGTTGTCTTTTATCCGGCACAACAAACCCCAATATAGGTGTGAAAATTACACCAACCTCGCAAGATCGCCCTGCATCAAGATTTTTGAAAGTTAGATGTTATTAAAAAAAATTAGTGGTGATTGTAATTTCAATTACCTTAATAATAACGATTACATTCCCTTTTTATTCTCTTTTAATATTCAACCCCCACCAACAAACACAGTCAGCAACGAAATCCAACTAGACAAACTCTAATCTCTCAAGAAATCGAAGACCATCTAAATGCAAATTAAGTACTAACCTATTCTCAATTCTTTAGAGTTTGAAAGATATGATAATATGATTAACATGTGAAAATATTCAATTGTCCAATCGAACCCATCATCCTAATTTAAGTATTAAGTAAATCTTTAGTGTCATTTTGATGAATATTAAGATTACTTTGTATGATCAGCTACGACCTTTTATTAGGCCGCAATACTAAAAAAAAAGATGATAACGAAGAAAAGGATAGTAGATTTCAACGTAAATTTATCTGTGTATATTACCCATAATGATAAGATAAATATTTAAAAAGATGATAACGAACAAAAGGATAGTAGATTTTAACGTAAATTTATCCTACTTTTACTTTTCCCATATTAAGATAAATATTTAAAAAGATGATAACGAACAAAAGGATAGTAGATTTCAACGTAAATTTATCCTACTTTTATTTTTCCCATATTTTGTACATATCATTTTCATTATGCGATAAGGATTAAGGGCCATGGTTTTAATTGCTACAAAATAGCATGGAATGATGGAAAATATCAATACGTACACAAAAAGATCATTGAGATTGTTATACTCCGTACCAAATAGTCAAACACGTATTCTAATTTATTTTATTCTTTTTTGCAAATTTTTACTGAAATATATAGTAGATTTTTATTTTATTAAACCTTTGATATTTGGATTAATCTCTATTATATAAAGGAACAGCTGAGGGCGTTTTGGTAACTCCACTTTTCGTGTCCCCAAGCAAAAAGACCAAAATACCCTATACAGTTAAACTCTAAACCTCCCTTCCAAACCCTATGATCGGGCACCTTCTCTCTCTCAACTCCAGCGACTATCTCTCTTCCTCTCTGCTTTCCGTCTGATCTCCTCTAATCTCACAAACCCTATGAGAGGTGCCAATTTAGATGGAAACTCAGACGGAAACTCCCTTCTTCCTCCGCAGATGATACCAGGTACCACCGCCTGCCCTAGCTTCCTCCAAGAAACTCCCTTCTCCCTCCGCCGCCGCCATCAAGATACCCCTCCCCGAGGACGACTCCGACGATGATACCACCGATGAATTACCGCTGCGCACCATAAAGTCTAGGTAACTATCATTTATTCTGTGTTTTTTTTTGGAATTTTTAATTTTTTTTAGAAAGATATCCCAGTTATGGGGTTTGACATATATAATTGGAAATTGATTGTTGATTTTGGGTATTTAGCATCTTTTGCTGATTTTATTTGATGAGGATTAGGGTTTTTCATCATCCGATTTATGGGTTTCTGTTAAAATTTGGTCAATTTTATCATTGTTTGTTAGTGCAATTGTTTCTGTTTGATTTTTTTTTCATTTTAGGATGGTCGATTTGATTGTTTAGGGATGCTGTCAATTTGATTGTTGAGTATCGCGAACTTGAGGACTACAGTCCTGCTTCTGCAAATGACGATAGCCTATACAAAGTGTACTTGGACATGAATTATGCTTAAATTTTCAATTTTTATCATGTTCTTGACGGCTATATATTGAAAGTTCATACCTTTATGCTGTGATTGTTGAAAATTAGGTTTAGTTTTTGTGTTTACTACGTTGCCTAGAACAACAACTTTACCAAATGTGGCTCATTACCGACTTACCATTTTCTAGGCTATTATTCTTCCTATGAAATTCATTAACTTGGGGTGATATTCTTTAGGTAAGACTATGGAATGTTCCGCTTCTGCATTCGGGACAGTGAGCATGACTGGAGGGAAGGAACTGAGCAATACAAGTTCATTAAGAATTGCCTTTCAACAGCATATAAGCAAAAGCAACCTAGGCTAATCTTTGCAGCCCATCGTGTCCTTGGTTATTCATCAGACAAATGGTATGGGAAAGAGGGCTCATTTAAAGAGCCAATCGGGAGAGAAAGCCTTCAAAAGCTTTAGCAGAAGTACAAAGTTGATATTGCATTCTATGGATATGTACATAACTACGAAAGGTCGTGCCCTATATACCAGGTATTGCTTCGATTCCCCCATATGTGAACTTTATTTTCTTTTACCTAACTACAAGTATTTTTTTAATGTTCTAATTCAGTCATTGTGTTTGTTAATTTAGATTTCATTTGTTTAAGTTTTTGGAGGTGTTGTTGAACCTTTAGTTGATATATGCAATCGTTTGGGTTACATTGAACCAATCTTTTGAAAGAAAGGTGTTGTTGAACCATTATCATACTTTGACAGGTTCTGTTTACTTTTTATCTATAGAATCGATTTTACAAGTAATAAAATCAATTTAATATTAAATCTTTTGGAGCTTCCTGTATTTGAGTTATAGGAAATCTTTGTTGAGATTTTTAATCACGAGTCATAGATGAGATATTTAAAAAGCCGAATTTACAATCCTTTTTATTTTATTTGCAAGGCTATCCTAATTCAATTATGCAGATTTTACAATTTAATTTGTTAAGTTGCAGTTGTCAATTCTTTGTCCTCCTTTGAATTTTAACTTTTACTTCAGCAGTTTCAGAAAATCCTGAAAGCGAATGATGATATTCAACTATAAGTTTAGAACTGAAGGCATCCCCAAGGATTCTCGCACTCACATAACAAGATTCACATCCGATTTTCAGGTTTTTTCCTATTATTTATTTGCCTTTTCCATCATTTCAATCAGTATTCTTAATCCGTCTACTTAATTGCGGTGTGTTTAAAGATACGTGGTTCAATCATTAAGCTATGTGGTTCAAATCTGATGATTAATGAACAGGTTGAACAACTGCACAAAATCTTTAAGTTATGTGGTTCCAGAGTTCAAGTTTCTGTGTTTTGTTTTGCAGTATCGCAGTCCTGGAAAGCAAGCCTGGCCTCTTTTTATCAGACAAACAGGTTCCTAAACATCTTCATGTTGTTTTGAGTCCTGTCGCAGGTATTTGATTGTTAAATATTTGTCAATTAGTTTGTCGTTTCTCTATTGTGTATTATGTATGTTACATAGATCTTTATTATTAAGGTGGAGGGACAGATTCTGGGGAACGCAATGTGAAAAGTCAGCCTGGGTTGTCGGATTCTCGACAGGCAGATGGGTAAAGTCAACAAGTGGCTGTTCATTGGCACACCAGGTATACTTAAATTCAGCTTTTATCCCCGAATCATGGCTTAGTTTAGGAATGGTTCTGGTTGTTTGGTGCTCCGACCATAGCCTACTTTGTAAACTGGACCTCCTAAAGGTGCTATGTGTAATAATCTTCGGTTCTCAAATAGCACTTTGTTGATAACAGTGAGAGAGCAGACATATTTAATTTTTATTCTGTTCATGGTAGGCTTTAGAATGATATTATCCCATTGATTGTTCCTTTTCTTGCTTCGTGAATATTGAACTTCCTTGCCTTGGGTGGTAAGACCGTTAAGTGTTAGGGGTTTAGTATTACCTATTCCGAAAGTGCTTCAATGTTGTAGATGACCTTTAACGCTTTCCAAGCAGGTTGTTTCTGAATTTTTCTGAGTTAATTGATTTGTAAAGATAGCATCATAGATACATCATATTGTTTCTGAGTGTTTGGTAATTTTAATGCTAAGTGGAAGATCTGGATAAGTGTAGGATGCTAAATTTGAGATTGAGGATAATTGTAGGGTAATTGTAGGTTTTTTCTGAATTTTTCTGAGTTAATTGATTAGCAAAGAAAGCATCATAGATACATCATATTGTTTCTGAGTGTTTGGTACTTTTAATGCTAAGTGAAAAATGAAATTGGATCTGGATAATTGTAGGATGCTAAATTTGAGATTGAGGTTTTTGTTTCAGATATTTGGATTTTGTCTGAAGATCTAAAAAATAACAAGTCGTTATGATCCCAATCCTTTCGAAGAAGAGGTAGAGGTCAATCCCTTCGCTGTAAGTCTCTTAGAATTTATCTTGGTGAAATTTGTCTCTAAAATCTTTAAATCAGGTTATTTGTTTAATTATTGATATCTTCTAATTTTGTTGCAGATTCATTCAAGGTGCATCCAGATGTCAACTTTGAAGAATTGGCTCGGTCTACTAACGACTTCAACGATGTACAGTTGAAGGCCGTATGTGTTGAAGCAGGCATGTTGGTTCTTCGCCAAGATGTGAGGTATGGGTTTCTCTCCCTTCTATTTTATTTTTTTATGATTTTCCTTTCTCTTCTGTTAAACTTACCAACTTTGTTTCCAATTTTCCAGGTAAACCATGAGGACTTCAATGAAGGCATCATTCAAGTCCAAGCAAAGAAGAAAGCAAGCCTAAATTACTATGCTTAGGTCTCACTTTTCGTTTATTAATTTTTGTTTTTGGAGTTTATAGTAATTGTTATGCAAATAAAACAGTGACGTTGTAAGGATAGGATTTTAATTGTTCTCCTATTTTTCTGTAATGTTATGTACAAAATTTTTAGTCAACTAATTAATTATACCGTCTTTAACTTTTAAAGTTGGTTTTTTTTGTATTACAATTCTTCATAAACTGCGTTTATCTAAAAGTAATGCTTTAGTTATGCTAACAGCTGCCTTTGAACTAAACATAAAGGAGGGTTGTATTAAGTGAGAAATACGTGTTAAGAATCCCTAAAAACAATGAACTTTTTGTTTAGAATTTATAATGGTGTAGAGATTGGGAAAAAAATGTCCTTAGGAGGAAATGTTGTTTTCATATTATCTTGCACGCATCGCAAATACATGGTACCCTCTGTTAGTACTTAACTACTTATACTTTGTAATGGTTTTATGATGTTTGCAATTTGTAATGTTTCTAAGTTCAATAAAGTTCTTTAGACCATCAATTTCAGTCTTTTTCTCTTAAAGCTTTACATTCGAGATGATCGATCGTGTGATTTCTTAGACATTTTTTTTATTACATATGTTATTCGGATGATATATGCTATAGTAAATCTTTTAGTTTTATATCCACGCACGCATCGCGCGCATATAAGACTAGTTTATATTATAACAGAATTCTACTTGCATTGTTTAATATTCTATATTTTTCATGTTTTATACTCTATAATATATTAACCATAATGATAAGATAAATTTTTAAAAAGATGATAATTAACATAGAATTATTATTACTTTAAAACACTCCATACGAATATCTCTACCATGTTTTATACTCTGTGTATATTACCCATAGTGATAAGATAAATATTTAAAAAGAGGATTTTTTGCTAAAAAAGGACCTTTTTTAAGCATTTCTTTGCGAGAAAGGACCTTTTATGTCAAAATTGGTGAGATGGGACCAAAAACACAACTTTTTTTGTCAAGTGAGACCTTTTGCCGGATTCTTGGAGTCAACTCTCTTTTCTGGCATTGACTTCGACACGTGGCAACCGGTAACCGCCACGTGTCAAACTATTAAAAAAAAAAAATTAAAATTTAATTTTTTTACCATTTATTTTCCCATTTATTTTCCCTCCAAAACAACTGATTTTACTGAAATTTTTTGACCTAAAAAAATAAAATCGGGATTCTCTCTCCTCTGCTCCTTCAACCTCTTCGTCCTCCTCCATTAATGCTGGGAAGGTGAACAATCATCAAATTCGCAATAAGTGCAACACATCCAACGTCACAGGTAATTATTTCACTCTCTCTCTTTAATTTCTCTCTCTCCCTTCTCTCCCCTGTCGTTTTCTTGCCCGGAATTGATTCCATTTGAACTAATATTCGTCCTTGCTGCAATTCCTGCAAAAATGGTAAAGAAGAGTCGTGGAAAAGGCAAAAAGAAGGACGAAAGCGAAAATGTCATATTTACTTTAAGGACAATAATTAAACACAGGTCAGATTGCTTTCCCCAATTTTTATGCAATTTCGGAATTTTTAATTAGGTTAAGTGGAATGGAATCTGGGTTTAGAATGATAATTAACTAATGCTTAATTAAATAATTAAATAATGAATTAGTAATTGTTAATTTTGTTGTTGTGACTAATGAATTGTTAATTGGTATTTGTTAATTTCAACGCATTTAGCCCTAATTTCAATTGAATTTGCCCTAATTTTCCCTAATTTGCTGTAATTTGCCTTAATTTGGATTACCCCTAATTTTCCCTAATTTGCTGTATTTTGCTGTAATTTGCCTTAAGTTGGATTAATAATGAATTTAGTTGATGATTAGCCCTATTTTAAATTAAATTGAATTTGGCTTAAACGAAATTTGAAATGTTTGGTTTTGTTGGGTTTGTTTGCAACAGGTTTAACGGTAGGATACCGGTAGAATATCCGGTTTATAAATTAATGGAACCGATTAATATTAGGTTGTATCACGGGGGTCGGTTTGTTACTAGGAATGGTAAAACTACGTACGAGAAAGGGGATAGTGACAAATATGGGATGTCATTGCATCCTAATGTTAGTGAAGTGTGCTACTTTGAGTTTGTTGGTTGGGTGAAAGGGGATTTGGGTTATGGAGAGGCTGGTCAGTTTTGGTATAGGGAGCATGGACATACCTTGTTTAGTAGTAGGAAAGAGCTTAAGGACGACAACGACATTCCTGATTTTTTGTTTTCTAAGGAAATAGATGGGTGGTACCATTTATATGTTGTGCATGAGCCACCAACACCCAAGGTCACTAGGTATGGACCAAACTTTATGGGAGTGTATACTGATTCAGAATCTGATGGGGGGTCCACATTGGGTAGCTTTATGAGTGATTCAAATGTAGGTGGGGAGTCATCACAAATGAGTTATGCCAATAATGAGAGTGGTGAGTCATCAAACCCTAATTCCTCAAACAACAAAACACACTCCTCACAACCTCCACTCACACACTCAGCTGCATTGCCTCCCTCTCAAAAAAACACTGCTGCTGTCACTCCCCCTACACAAACAAAACCAGATTCTGTGAACAACAACAACAAAACTTCAAATCCCAGCTCACTAAACACAGTTAACAACCCAGTCAAACCCCTTGTTTCCCTTGAACCTATACTTGAGCAGGAGGAGTGTGAGGCTGATCAGGGGAAGGGGTTACAGTTCACTGGAGATCAGGGAGAGGTTCAGGAAGAGCATGGAGAGCAGAGTGAAGGAGACAGTGAGGTTGACAGTGATGTTGTGTTGAGTGAAGGTGATTATGAGGATGACAGTGATGATGATTTGTTCACTGAAAATGCGGATCTTGATGTATCTGATATAGTAGCTAGCAGTTTAGAGGGGGTTCATATTCACAGTTCTAATATTGATGTTGGGGATGGTTTGGATGCTGGAATAAATTTGGGTGAGGATGCAGACTTGAATGATGGCAGTGAGGATGAGGTGTTGAGTGTAGATGGGAGTGAGGATGAAGAGGTAAGCTACCCTGTGTTCAACCCTAGAACAGACTTCAAGATTGGGATTAAGTTGAGTGTTGGTCTTAAATTCCCATCTAGGAAAACATTTAGGAAAGCTTTAAGGAATCATGCCATTGAGAACGGATACAATTACTATTTTTTGCACAACAAAAGTCATAGGATCACTGTTTATTGTGCTAATAGGTGTGATTGTGAGTGGAAAAATGCTAAGAGGGTAAAATGCACTTGTGATGCTAAAAGAAAGTGCAATTACAAGGTCCATTGTAGGAAGGTCAAAGGTGAGGAGACATTTCAGATTAAGAGTTTAAGGTTAAGACATGTGTGTGGGCATCAACATGACAACCCTAAGGTGAGTTCTGAGTACTTGGCTGAAAGGTACCTTGAGGATTGGAGGGATTCCTCATCCACAAAGATGGATTCATTCATTAAAAGGGTAAGGAGGGAGGTAGAATCTGAGGTTGGATATTACAAGTGCTATTATGCAAAGAAATTGAGCTTGAAAATGATTTATGGGGATGCTGCAGAGGAGTACAAAAGGGTTTGGGAGTATGTTGGTGCAATTAGGAAGCACTTCCCAGGTAGTACAGCAGTAGTGAAGCTTGAAGGCATTGAGAACAACACTCCCATGTTTCAGAGAATGTACATTTGCCTTCAACCTTGCAAAGAAGGCTTCATGGGTGGTTGTAGGCCTATCCTAGGAGTTGATGGCTGCCATTTGAGAGGACCATATCCAGGAATCTTGCTAACTGTTGTTGGGAAAGATGGCAACAACAACATCTTTCCGGTAGCATGGGCTGTGGTAGAAACTGAAGATAGAGACACATGGACTTGGTTCCTTGAGCTACTTGTGAAGGATATTGAATCTGTGAAGGATGTTGTGACATGGGTGCATGAAAGAGAGGAAGCAATTGGTGATGATAATGCTGATGTTACTTACATGTCAGATAGGCAGAAGGTCTGTTCTCTCTCCTCTTTGCTCACTGTTTTTCTGGATGCTAACATTCTTGTTTTTTGTTGTTGCTAACATTGTTGTTCTTTCTGGTTTTTGGTGCTGTAATTCAGGGGTTGCTTGAAGCTTTCAGGACTGTTGTTCCAAATGCAGACACAAGGTACTGCTGCAGACATATATGGGCAAACTTTAAGTTGAAGTTCCCAGGGGAGGCATACAGAGAGAGCTTTTGGAAAGCTGCTAGGGCTTCTACCAAGGTCAGTGGTGATTTTGATTTATTTATGTCAGATATAGTTAGCATAACTTGAGTGTTATGTGTTTTGTTTTTGCTTTTTGTTGTTGTGATATCGGAAACGAATACGTGTCCAAGTTCTTGACTTGGGAACTTTTATCGGACACGAATACGTGTCCAAGTTCTTGACTTGGGAACTTTTATCGGACACGAATACGTGTCCAAGTTCTTGACTCGGGAACTTTTATCGGACACGAATAAGTTTTTGACCCAATCTGTTTTTTTTTTTACATAAATTGATTATTCACATTGCTGTTTTCCTATTTGTTTCATTTCAGCACCATTTTGATAAACACATGGCTGATATTAAGGATTTAAATCCAGAGGCATTTGTGTATTTGAATAGTATCCCTGTCATCCATTGGTCTAGGCATGGGTTTAGTTCTAGGGCAAAATCTGGAATGTTGTTGAACAATTGTTGTGAGAGTTTCAACCATGTTCTGAAGGAAGCTAGGGAGAAACCCATACTGTCTTTGATGGAGTGGATTAGGAGGTATATGATGAAGCGGTGTTGTGCAAAGAGAGAGGGGTTGAAACAGTTTGTGGGTTTGATAATGCCATCTGTGTTAAAGATGATTGAGAGGGGACAAAAAGAGGTGAGCAAAATGAGGTTGATTCAATCTGATTTGTATGAGTTTGAGGTGGATCATGATGGGGACACCTTTGTTGTGAATCTTCAAACAAAGACGTGTGGATGTTATAGGTGGACACTCATGGGAATCCCTTGTTGGCATGCATTGGCATGTATAGCAAAAAGAAGGTTGAACTACGAAGATTTTGTGCACCCGGCATACCATGTTAAGACGTATGCTGCCACATATGCACCACACTTCTCTCCTATGCCAGGTGAGAAACAGTGGGAAAAGTCACCACTGCCACAGCCACTCCCTCCACCATATAGGGTGATGCCTGGAAGGCCTTCAAAGAGAAAGAGGAAGAAAGAGGCTGGTGAGGCAAAGGAGAACAAGGTGAAAAGGGCTAGGAAGCAAAACACTTGTGGGAATTGTGGGCAATTGGGCCACAACAGGAAGAAGTGTGGGAGACCAGCTGCACAAAGTGTTCCAAAGCAGCCTAAGGGAAGACCAAGAACAAAGACTGCCCAGCACACCAACCCTGCACAGTCTGCACAGCAAGCAACAACCAACCAGTCTGCACAACAAGCAACAACCAACCCTGCACAGTCTGCACAGCAAGCAACAACCAACCAGTCTGCACAGCAAGCAACAACCAACCTCAACCAAGCTGCACCTAGCCAAAACAGAAGGCAATCACCTGTCCTAAGGAAAGCTGCATCCACATCAGCACAGCCAACTGGTGGGAGAAAAACAGTGGCATCAAAGGGCAAACAACCAGCCCCTGCAAAGCATCCAAGTAAGAAGAGGAAGACAACTTCAGTCAACGCTCTCCAAAGCTCACAATCATCACAAAAAAGTTGTGTTTCCTTGGCAAAAAACTAGCATTAGAATTTCCTAAACTTTTGCAATGTTTGTATAACTTAACAGTAGCATTTCATTTTGGGTCAGATTAGTTAGCATAAGTGTTTGTTTTGTAAAGTCAACTTTGGTCATATTTTGGAGAAAGTCAACTTTGATCATGTCTTTGCTTTGATAATTTTGGACAAATTCAGCTTTGCTATATATATGAATTGATGTGGATTACCAAACATATTTGCCTCGTGTTTTAAAAGTCTACTAAGAAATGTAGCCTCAACTCGTCTCGACCTCGATATTTGCCCGTCTCAAACTAGACATATATATCGAGGTCAGTCAAACTCTTTTAAGTTCATGAATAAAACGGGTTTATAAACCGACTTCTAGTTCAAAGCTTCTTAAATTTTACATTTAAAGTCGGGTTTTTAAAACCGAATTCTACAATAAAGCTATTTAGGCATTTTCATCGGGTTTGTTAACACAACTAAAACAACACATGTCGAGTTATATTCATTTTACCTCGGTTTGCAAAACCCGACTACAAAAGCATTTTTTTTTCATATTTTATCCTCGGGTTTATATTACCTCGGGTTTATATAGCAATCATTCAAAGATTAGCAATCATTCAAAGATCAACAACTAGAAATGACCAACAATAGGGAAGACATTCTTTATTAATCATCATTAACCATCAAAGTCATTGCACTAATACATTTCGTTCCGTAATTTCAGTGCATTCACCTAGAACTAATCTACGCAAACACCATGACATACAAAGCACTGACCACAACTGAAACAATAGCACAAAGAGAAATAAGAATGTAGACATGTTCATTCTTAATCTTCGAACTTCCTTCTGCCTTCTTCCTCATCTTCTCGTACTTCACCTTCATCTTCTCATGCTCCTCATTCAACCTCTTCATTTCATGTTCCATGAATTCAGCTCTTCCCTTAATTATTTTCATCTCCATTGCAAGCCTCTGCTTTTCTGAAAGAAGATGATTAGTGACGTCTTTTTGCCACTCAAGAATGTCTTCATCAACCCAATCAAATGCATCACATCCCCTTTGCCCAGTTTCGAAGTTGTAGAATCTGCAACCTTTAAATTTCCTCCCCGGATTCTCATGTGTCCACGATGTTCTTTGAACAACGGGATACCCACAACCACATATTTTCGCTTTTTGATGGGACATTGTCAATCTAAAACACAAATACACAACAAATTACAAAATCCCCAATTTTCGTAAGAACCCTAATTTTTTCGACCTAAAATTACAACAATTGAAGAAGATTTTGAGGGGGAAAAATAGCATACCTGAATCGTGTAGGCCTGAGTAACAATTCGTGGCAATCAATTTGAGATATCAAACACTTTCCTTCAACCTTGAATCTTCACCAACAATGGCGTTTGAAGGAGCAGAGGAGAGAGAAGAGAACGCGATTTTATTTTATTTTGTCAAAAATTTTCAGTTGTTTTGGAGGGAAAATAAATGGTAAAAAAATTAAATTTTAATTTTTTTTTTTTTTTTTTTAAATAGTTTGACACGTGGCGGTTACCGGTTGCCACGTGTCGAAGTCAATGCCAGAAAAGAGAGTTGACTCCAAGAATCCGGCAAAAGGTCCCACTTGACAAAAAAAGTTGTGTTTTTGGTCCCATCTCACCAATTTTGACATAAAAGGTCCTTTCTCGCAAAGAAATGCTTATAAAAGGTCCTTTTTAGCAAAAATTCCTTAAAAAGATGATAACAAAGAAAAGGATAGTAGATTTCAACATAAATTTATCCTACTTTTACTTTTCCCATATTTTTTTTGACGTTATATTGAAGGAAACTGAATGCAAAGTAAATGGCGTTTATAGGGTAAATTTAATACATCATACAAAAATGAAGCAATCTCTAAGGAATTGACTAAACAAAATATGGGGCGAAAAAAATAAGGACAGAGTGAGTCTATACTTATACAAAGTATATGTAATAATTTTGTAGAGAACACATGAATAACTAACTCGAGTTTTACCATTATTGAACTAACCATTTCATAACTCGGTTTTCCTATAAATGTCTTATTCATAAACATTTTAAATATTAAGAACACATTTATACTCCAACTTGAAATGGGACATATTTTAACTTACTATTATACGTATACTTTATAAAAACAACTATTTATATACGATGATATAATAAGACAAATATGTACGAAAATTGACAAACCGTGCATCGCACGGGCTTCAATACTAGTTAAAAATAATACGTAAATAAAAAATTCAAAGATTGCCCTAACATATCATTACCCAACAAACTTTGACCCATTATCCCAATTGATTACGCCTACCTAACCTAAACTTTCAAAAAAACAAAAAAAAATCCCAAGATGCATATGGCTGAAAAAAACAAAGAAAAAGGCTTCGTATCATATACTTCCCGGAACAATTAATTATGCATTAGCAGAATATAAAACTAAGATGCTTGTATGATGTAATAAGTATAAAATAACACATACTCAGTATTATATATTTCATTATTTCGGTGTCCTTGTAAATAGGAGGCGGACGTTCTTCCGTATTGTTCCATTAGAAAAAAGAACATGAAGTGAATTTATAAGAACATATTGTATTCCAAAAAAGAACATTATGTCAATTATTAAACAAGTTAACAAAAATAATATGAAGTGAATATATAAGAACATATTGTATTCCAAAAAAGAACATCACGTCAATTATTAAACAAGTAATTTTTTCTTACGGGTTCTTCCGTATTGTTCCATTAGAAAAAGAACATGAATTGAATATAAAAGAACATATTGAATTTCTAAAAAGAACATCAGGTCAATTATTAAATAGGTCAATTATTTTTTCTTAGGTCAATTTATAAAAAAGTAGTATATACATGCGATTTTTTCTTATGTGTTCTTCTTTCGTGCTCACCGTTTTCGTTCTCTTGTGCCGTGGAATTTAATCCTAATTTTCGAGCGTAATTTAAGGATAGACAGAATATTTGGCTGCAGAACAGACAGACAAAATCCTAATTTTAATCAGAGTTTAATCCTGATTTTCGAGCGTAATTGAAGAGTGAGATAGACAGAATTTTTGGCTGCAGAACAAGCGTAATTTAAGGAGATTTAGTTTTCAGCATTTTTTCCCCTTAATGTTCTTCTTGTTTTTTTGTTTAATGAGTAATCCGCGTTTTGTTAACTATTTTCTGCGTTTTGAAAGAAATGCACAATCCTCTATCTGGACTACTGTCCACCTTCCACGAATTGGATTTCCGCAATCCGTGTGTATTGAGGTTACAGTGTATTTCGCCGTGCTTTTAGAACTAATAGCGGAACACATAATGAAAATATTTTTTTAGTTATTAAAATTACATTAAATCATTTACGGATTATTAATAATTATGCGAAACAAATTATATGAAACCATCTAACGGTATAAAACATAAAAAACATAATTGTAAGTTATAGAATATCATTTACGAACTATAAAATTAAACAACTGATATTAAAATATTTTTTAATTGGTAAATTATATGAAAATTACTAAATTAAGTTTGAAGCTCGTGAAATTAAACCCAATATGATCTTATGGTACCAAGGAGTCATTTAAGAATTCGACAGAATTGTCCTATACGATCATGATGAGTTTTTAATAAATAAAATTGAAGAAACATTTACGAAAAAAGTATTAAAGATTCAAATCATTTGTTTATTTATGTATTAAAGAAATTTTGAAATACAACATGACAAAGTTTTATTCTTTGAAAAAGACATTGAGTTATAATTACTTATATTAATATTTACAATATTATGGAATATCATTACACAAGATGATTCGTTACACAAGATGATTCGTTATCATCTTACATATTTCTTATGCATGTGTTAGAGAGAATGCCTTGGCATATTTGTAATACCCGTATTTTTATTATTTTATACATGTGATTTTAATATATTTATATTAATCAAGAATTTTTGAAAGTATTTGTATGATAATTATATCATATAAATTATAAAGTAGGATTTAATATCATTTAATAAATATATTTTAGAAAATAAAGGATTTAATATTTCCTTTTATGGAAAAAGTTTTAAATAAAGGGAGTGGGAATTTAAAATAGAAAAAGATGGCATTTGAAATAAGAATTTTCTGTCTTTTCAAGTTTTAATTAAAGGTTTACTACTTTTCCTAAAACGCTCTCTTTAGGAAACCTATATAAACTCTAAGATTACGGGATTTTAAAACTCTAAATCATATTTTGCCTCAAACACTGAAAATCGCCAAACCCCTAAAACTTTCTCTCCTCTCACCCAATCGTCTTTCTCTCTCTTCTCACTCGATTTTCGTGCGTAGCCTAGCACCGCTCAGCCAAACCATCGTGAACTACCTCCTACCGTCGATGTTTTTGATTGTGTGGGTGCTTTCCTCCCCTCTTTATCCTCTTTATTTTTTGCGTAAATCATATAAAAAAAGTTTTGTTTTTGGTATTTAAATTATAATTTCAGATTTATAATTATGATAATTTGATATTATAATTGTAGATATGAACATAATTTTCATATTTAATATTATCATTAAAAGTTATGACTTTTAAGCTTAAAGCATGGGTTTTTATAAGTTTTAATACATATTTAACCTAGGGTTTTGCATGGAAATTAATTAGGGCTAAAGCATGTTCGTTTAAGGTCATGATGCACTTTTAAGTTCATAATAGTTGTTGGAAGTTTATTAAAGTACAAGTAATAATTAGTGTATTATTTGCTACATGAGGAAGGTTTGATTAGGTGATCATTTGGGAAAAGTGACACCTTTGTTAGCATACTCAAGATACGTACATATTTAACAAAGTGCTTTATGTATATAGTATCATAAATAAGAACTTATTTGATCTTGTAGTATCATGTCATAGACATGATGCAGTTATTATTTGATTTTAAGATATGTATTGAGATTCATGTTTTAATATGTGATCATATATCTAATAGTGCATGTTTGTCATATTTTATTATGCAACCATGCAATGTGAATTCTTTATGTTGTAATTCATGCTAAAGAAAGTTAATTATTTACATGTTATTTATACTCCATGTAAAAAGAATAGTTGACTCCTCATGTAATCTTGAGTTGAGATAGAAGTGAATATATGTCAATATGACATAAATGAATAGTCAACCTGCTCATAGTCAGGTTGTACTAAATAGGCAAGGGAAGTTAAACGGCAAGCTAGGTCTTTGTCCACTAAGTGAAGAAATATTTTAAAGGAAATGTTTGTTGTATGCTTGTTATCATTTGGGATGGTAAATTAAATGGATATCCAATTACCCAATCCACCCGCAATTATTAAATAGATGGATACGAGAACTAAATGGATGACATGCGGGTGACGGAACGAAGCGGGTGGTGGATCGGGCCGGATACGGCTGACCCTCACTCCATTGGTTTAAAATATTTTCACCCAAATTTAAATAAAAATAATATGTACTCAAGTAAATATTTTAAATTTTTGTTGCAATTTATTTTTTTCGAAGCATTTGTTGTTATTTTTTTATACAAATAATATTTTATTGATGAAAATGACTATATATTATAGTTGATGTAATTTTTAAAAAATAAATCAATAATCCGTTATTCACCCGATCCACCCCTTTCACCTGCGGATGGCGGATGGGTGGATGTGGATGATGGGTTAAGTGGGTGATGGATGGATCGGATTGATAAACGGGTGGATGCGGGTGAAGCTCCACCCGACTCGAATCCGATCCATTGCCATCCCTAGACTTATGATCGACTTATTAACTTAAGTAAGCAACATGATAAAAACTAAAACTCTTGAAACGTATATCCTAGAGTATTGAACATATGGGGGGAGTAAATGGTAGCAACTCATGACTTTAGTTGCGGTTCATGATGCTGCACCATTTATTATGCGTTAGAATTCCGTCACAGATACGTGACACCGATATCTCATAATAGTTCGGTAGCTCCATTCCTAGTCTCATGTAGACACCGATATACAAGAAACTCGTTTTCTTGATCCAATCGGAGAATTTCATATTCCAATAGTAGAAATGGAGAACGTTTGATTTAATAGCAAGTCAAGAGTAAGTCAACAATATTATTTATTTATTCAATGATTGTTACGAACCTTGAATTGTCAAGGAAGTAAAGTTGTTTTATGAGAGCGAAGTTACAGTATTACAAGTAAAGTATGTTAGTAGCATTTCGATTTCATGTATATATTTAACTTTGCTGATTCATGCTTTCTTGTTAGTTTTGGTCATGGCCTATTCATTGTTGACCATGTAACGACCGATATTTTACACTTGTAAGTATGGTGATCAATCATCAAGTGTCATGAAGGAGGAAACATTGCATGTTGCATTCATCATTCGGGATTTAAGTGTTGAGTGTTCATTTTACGGATTGAATTATTTTAATTCAAGTTAAATTCATTTAATGGTTGGATTCTTAAATGTTTTAAACAAGTTGGTTGTAAGTTTTGTGGGCCTTAATGTTCCAGTTTGTGACTTTTATTTAAAGTTTGACTTTTCAAAGTTAGTCATTATAGTTAGTTCCGCTGCAAAATTCTGATACACGCCTTAACCTTTATCATGGTGGCGATAATACTTTGAGTAGTTCCTTTAATGATAATAATCAAGAATTTTTTTTGTAAAAGTAAGGAGTTACTAGGGTACGTGTTACGATCTTAATGATATTGAACATCTTATCACCAATATCATTAAAAATGAAATTTTATCAACTCATATTTCTAGACTCTTACGACTTTACAAGATGGAGATATATCAAAGAATGGGATCAATATAATGATTGTTAAAGAAGCCTACGACGCTCTCACACACACAAATATTTTCACCCTGCTCCGATAATGAAAGTAATATTCACCTGTTTAGAGATTATTCAGCTATTTATCGTTGTATGGAATATGATTTTTTTTAAAATCACTTTGCCTAAAATGAAAGAGGACCATCTATAAAACATCAATTATGATTCATACAAATGCTCATCTATATTTTATGTTATAAGTGAACTCTGAAAGTCATTATGGTAAATGACCTTTTGGGTGTCCCCTTATATAATAGTCTACAATACCTTCTGTAGGCACGCAATTTGTTAATGCATGTGCCACGTTGGATATTATTCGAGTCAAAAGTCAAAATATTGATTATGTAATTATTTGACGGTTAACAAAATTAATTAATTTGGGTGCATAAATTAATTTGGCCCATTTTAGTTATTTTAATCAAACTCGGGTATGTTTAATGGTTAAACCTAACAAAATAGGTAAAACTATAATAAAAATTCAAGAAGCCCAAAACATATAAAACCCTAAAAGTTCAACTCACTCCTATAAAGAGGAGTTTCCTGCATCATTTGTGAGAGGAGGAGAAAACGGACGGCAAACCTAAAACTCTCAAGTATTCTCCATGCCGGTCAAGTCCTATAAAACTCTCTCCCTAGAAGAAGAACAACAAGCATTCAAATTGACGTGCCGTTCCATTCTAGAAGATCAACCTTGGACGAGATCAAGCTCGAAGGCCCTTATTCAAGAAGATCAAACCTGTTCATGAGCAACACCAAAATCAACATCAAACCATCCTGGTGGAAGAAGAACAACAAGCATACAAAACCGGTATGCCGTTTTATTCTACATCAACATTCTTGAACGAGATCAAGCACGAAGGCCCTCATTGAAGTATAAATCAAATCAATCCGTGAACCAAATCAAACAAGTCCGTGAGCGAAGACAAATTCAAAGTGGAGATTGAATCAGAGGAGCAAATATTAGAGATTGTACCCCAAAATTACACAAATTAATTAATAAAATATATTTTATTCACGTTATTTTAAGTTTATTATTTTACAGACTTGAAATTTGTGTTTACACCTTCACTCACAATTCAAATTTTATTAAACAAAGAAAATAATAATTAATGTCGATATTTAGGGAAATGTTATGCAAATTTTCAACTTGTGTTATTTTCGTAAGGAAAGTGATCTGATTGGAAAAAAAGTAAAAGCAAGATTATTTAGTGATAGCGATTATTCGGGTAAAAGATTCAAATAATACATATAGTATTCACTTTTCAAGATTAAGATAAATACGAAGTACTAAAATTTATCAAATTATACACTAAAGATTTAGAATTCACTTTTCGAGATCAGTGGCAAACAATACGAGTATTAATCATGCACTGGAGATGTAGAAAAAAAACTTACATTTACTCGGCAAAAGACTAACGTAAGATCAACAAAAAGTATAGTAATAAGGTTGATTAATAATGTTGGTAAAATAATACTTGGACGAAGATAATGATTAAGGTATGCAAGATCCAAGGTCGTAATGGAGGGATAATATACTCCATTTCGATCTATGATCGAAACTAATATCTAATATTTTAAAGGGAAAATTAATTACTCCGTATCTGATTTGGTTTAATACGTTATTGTATGGACTAAACATAATTGATAGAAGTGGTAATTTGAGAGTAATAATATTGTGTGACCTTGCATAACATGCACATTTTAGGCTCCTTAACTACTGAAATAAAGTCAGCATTTAACATCTTTCAGTCTACTATAACTAAATATTCTTCTGATTTAATTATCTCATATTTATTTAAATTAAAAGGAAATTTTTTTATGTTTATGCAGCTTAATGAATGTAATCGGGTCATGGAAAAAAGTATTTTCAACCTTCGCAACCAAACCTTTTTCGTGGGGTGGTATACAGTTATCGTACACCAATTGAATATTTTATTCCAAAACATTCATATAAAGTTGGAGTAGTTATGTCCTGCAAATCGATTAGGCGGAGGAGTGCACATGATTTGTCAAGTGATTGAGAGTAAAATAAAATAAAAAAAAAAAGTAAAACACACTAGTTTTTATGTTTATTTTTTTTGTTTTGGTACTGCAATTTAGATTTTTTGGCATGTTATTGCATTAGTATTACATTGTTTCACTACTCATATATTTTGATTCATGATATCATGTCTAATTTTTCTTTAGATAAACTTTTTGAACAAATTTTCTTGCACATTGTTTGTGGTGATTAGTTGTAATAACACATTTTTTTTTGGGGGGGGGGGGTTCATTGGTGGCCATCTTGTTTTGAAAATTCTCAATGTAATAATTGTTTTGCCAAGTTCTCTCAAATAACATTGCTTTTTAAAATTTTCTCTACTATAGCAATATTTTTATAATTAGTAGCTAATTAAACTAATTATTAAAAATTAATTAAAAGAAAAAGGGAATTTCATTAACTCCTCCCGTCTTCTTGTTGTAAAGTGTAAACCATGGATCCAATCCGTTATACCTACATCATTCACAAACTTGCGACAACAAAAGCACAAACCTCCGGCAAAATCTATTCAATCCGCAACAATTTAACTAGGATTTTGAAGAATTGTGGCGAAATTAATGATGACAAAACCTTCCCAGCGCGTGAATGTAAGGTACACGTAACAAGGTATTGAAGAACCATACTCACACAACTCTTCCTTCCTCCATTTCCGATTTCCGGTGTTGTTTTCTCCATCAGTGGTGGTGTTCTTCACCATTTGATCTCACCGCTGGTGGAGCTTGTTTGGTGGTTCTGACACTATTAGACTCATGAAGGAATTGTTCTTGTTAATGGTAGTCGGAGAAGGAGACCGTGGTGGTTTGTTTGCGTCGTGAATTCTCGCCGTTGATGGGGTCGATTTTGCGGTGACTAGAGAAGTTTAAACCTCTGTTGCATTCGTTTTTTGGCTGGGGGAGGTACGTGATGGAATGACTTGTTTTATGATTATGGTGGTGATTGTTGATTGATGAAGTGATGCGAAGAGGTGAAGCTTGTTGAAGAAGAATAAAAAGAAGTAGGGGAAGTACGCTTCTTTAGGTGATGCGTTTTTGTAAAAATCCAATTTATTCCTAATTTATCCAGGGTCAAAGTGGGTCAAATAGCCATCTTTTGATTTTCGTTTTTTTGGTACAAAATTAGGCTAGCTAGGTTAATAAATTAGGTGTTACTTACAAGAATAATATTACTATGGAAAAACTTTTAAAAACTAATGTCTTCGAAGATAAATTGGCAAAAATTTTGTTACCATTGAAAATTTGTAAAAGTTCATGGCTACCAAAAAGAAAATTCCCCCTTTCTTAATTACTCCCGCACGCATCAGACTAGTATTATGCCAAATATAGTGTTAACTTTAGTGGCTATTTTTTGCGTAGTTTTGGAATAATTAAGTCTTTTCGTTGTTGTTCGTGAATCGTAGCTAGTGTTACTATAACCAAATGGTACCGAGTCTACTGACCTTTCAGTGGAAATGTCGGGCATATATTTATGAAATTATGGGCACATGTAGTGAAATAAGGAAGATTGTTAGCACACTAGTAGAAAAAACCCCTGTTGCAACCCCCTTGTTGCAGCGTACATGTGTTAATACGCTTCAACAACCAGTCGGTCAACGCGGGTCAAACCCTTTAAAGGGTTATTGCAGCGTACAATTTAATTGTTCCCTGCAAAAAAGTTTGTTGCAGCGTACATTTTAAAAGCCCGCTGCAATAGCTCGTTTTTGTTGCAGCGTACTTGTTAAAGCCCCCTGCAATAACCCGGGTAAAAAAAAATTCGCTGCAATATTCGTTGAAACTAATTCAAAACAAATTAAGCATCTCTCACTCTCAACTCCCTTCTTCTCCCTTAACTTTCCCTGCGTCATCCCCTCAAAAAAAAACCCTTTCTCTTCTTCGGTGGTTCTAGCCTCCTCGCCAGAGGCCACCTATTAGCTTGCTCGGCCGTTGGTTCCAAGGAAAAACTTAGCTTGCTCGCGCCGGTGGTTTCAAGAAAGAAAGTTGCTCGCGTCCTATTTTCCGTCAACCTCTTCGCCGCGGCTACCTGTCCCCTCTTTTAGGTTTGCTCGATTCGTTTACCTGATTTTTGTTTTAAGAATTAGGGTTTTAAAAATCAGATCCTAAAGTGACGCGCCAAATTTAGAAGCGAGAGAGAAAGAGATTTAATGGAAAAGGGAATTGGGGAAGAAAAGGGTTTGGGTTGGCGCAGAGATGCCCATCGTCTAACTCGAATAAATGCACATGAATTCGACACCGGGAAGAAATCCAGGTACAGTTTTTATCATCATTCTGCCTTTTGATTTCGATTCCAATTTCACAACTAGGTTTTGGTATTGTAGATGTCGAGTTGCAATTTCTAATCAATTGGAATTGCGGAACTTGATTTTGGTGGATTCATACATTTAATTTTTTTTGTTTGTTTGAGTCCTATTCTTGATGTGCGGAAAAGGAAGGCGGTTCGATTGAGCAAAGATGTCGACTCCAAACGTCTCCAAATTAACAATGGGTAAAATTTTCTCTTAAGCACCTTAATTTATGCACAATTTCAGTTTTCTTTGTTGTTGTTGTTGTTGCTGCGAATTTGAACATCATTAACTGGGTTTTTCCATTAAGTAATGATAAAGTGTGAGCTACTGTATAATTGAGTTGGTTATGCTTGTGAATTTGTTTGTTTTGATTGAATTTAAAGCCTTTTATGTGGGGGGGATTGGCAAAGGAACCATGGGTCAGCTTTTAATTGGGGATTCAGTTCATAGATTCGATTGTATGGTTTGGTTAATAGAGGATCTCATTTTCATGTGTTATTTTTCCTATGCTAAGAAACTCCTGAGCAAAGATAATTACATGTTGCAACCAGTTACTGTGTAGAAAAGCAAGGAATTCTGGAAATCAAATATATAAAATTTTTTTGTAATTGGTTCCATTAGATAGTTGGATTTCATTGTTCTGCATTCTAATGCCAATCTTTTCCTCCATTTATGTGATATTTTTGTTTATTTGGTAGTCTGTGTATCATGAATGTAATCATTGTTTATTATAAGACGACTAGTAATTTGATTTCTTCCACAAGTATATTTGGTGTGGTCTTATTAGATGTGGGATTGGATAATGAAACATGAGCCGGTGGTTTCAAGAAAGAAAGTTGCTCGCGTCCTATTTTCCGTCAACCTCTTCGCCGCGGCTACCTGTCCCCTCTTTTAGGTTTGCTCGATTCGTTTACCTGATTTTTGTTTTAAGAATTAGGGTTTTTCAATTCGTTTTTAGGGTTCTTTGCGTTTGTTCAATTCTTTTTTAGGGTTTGTTCAATTCGTTTCTTCAATTCATTTTTTCAATTCGTTTTTAGGGTTCAATTCGTTTGTTCAATTCGTTTTTAGGGTTTGTTCAATTTGTTTTTACGGTTTGTTTAATTTGTTTGTTCAATTCGTTTGTCCAGTCACTGTAGCTAGGCCTAACATGGTAGGAGTATGTGAGAGACACTGACAAAATAAATCAATGTAACAATGCAACTATTTTCTATGCGCATCCTCTGCTAGATTTTCCTGTATATAGACTTAGTGAGGTAGTGTACAGTTGTTGTCACTGACTCATTGGTTTGGCTTAACTTCCCTTGCTTTATTCCAAATCATGTTTTGATGACGAGTTCTGGTCTTCCCGTTATGATTATATTTTGGCCTTCATCTCTGTTCCACATTACAAGCTTTTTGCTTAAAAGACATCCTAATTTGAAAGTGTAACAATTTTTTTCATGAAAGTACTATTCTTAGAGGTCGTACCCAGTTATTCTCATAAAGTTGTGAGATCTCGGTAGAGTCCAAGAAGTCAATGATCTCTTTGCAACTACCATTTTTCCATATGATATGTAAGGTCGGTTATTAGTTTGTTGTAGTGTAGATTCCGGGTGATAATCATTCTTGCTTGTGAGTATAATTTTTAGGTCAGCATAGCTTCTTCATCCCTGAAAATAAATCATTCGTGATAGCCTCAATCTCAAAATAGTATAATCCCCCCCCCCATTTGTATATATGTTTTAAGTTTTTAACAGAAGATTGATTAGTTAATTCGGCTTTGGTAGGCTGTCGTTCATAGAGCTAAGAACTCAAAATATTCAGCTGATGAGGATATGGAGGAGACAGATGTTAAAGATCCAAATTTAAAGCAATCTCTGGAGTCTGCTACTTCTCAGATTAGCCAGCTAGCTCTTTCTAATAGTCCTACTGGTAAATCTTCACTGAATTCTATTGTGGGATCAGATACGGCCAATGCAGGTGTAGATATTGACTTTTTGACTTTTTATGTCTGTACATTGATGATCTGCATGCAGGTGTTGCCAATCTTGCAGCTGTTTTTCTGTTCCCGCTTTTCATAAATTATTTTCAGATGGGTGTCACTGGAGCAGCCACTGCCACCGTTGTGTCTCAGTATGCACTTTCTTCCTGAAGTCTGTTAGTCGGCTTTCTTTTAACTATATTGGTAATCATGCTGCTTGTTTGTGCTCCAGATACATAGGTAGCTTCTTGATGATTTGGTTTCTTAGCAAGAGAGTAATATTATTACCTCCAAAATTTGGAGATCTGAAGTTTGGGGTCTATTTAAAATCTGGTGAGTGTCAGAGAAATGTTTATGGTTATTTTCTGTTTTTGATTCTTTATCCAACACATTGATTTTAATAACCTTCTACTTAATAATCACCATTACAAACTTCTTAAATTAGTCTGCTTAAGTGGCCATTGTTTGTACCTACTTAAAGTGTTACTCGTACATGTTTGGATTGCCGTCTGTTTCCTTATGTTTACCTTTTTTCCAGGTGGATTTCTGATTGGAAGAACTGTGGCTGTTTTGATAACTATGACGATTGGGACCTCGATGGCTGCTCGTCAAGGTCCTCTAGCTATGGCTGCTCATCAAATCTGTATGCAAGTGTGGTTGGCTGTCTCTCTTTTAACTGATGGATTGGCCGCATCTGGTCAGGTATGAGCTTTCATCTAACTAGGAGGTTCGATATCCAGGCTATAGGTTTTTCAGGCATCTAGACTACCTCTATTCTACAGTGCTTGTCCATTATGATTTATGATTATCACAAAAGTTGAAGATTGTGAATAATGTGTGGGTTTTAACCAAATAGGAAAAGCTTCTTGGATTAATAAGCATTTGTTGTTGTCCAAAGATCCTGATTTGTGAACAATAAACCAAATAGGAAAAGCTACATATTTTCTCAGAGTATTACACTTATTACATGTTTAATATGAATAGTTTTAACTTTCTAACACTCATTCCAATCTACTTATGCAAATTTAAGGCTTGTTTGGTCGTTATAGGTCATATTAGGCTAAAATGAGGCTTTTTTGCTCCCAAATATGAAATAAAGAACCTTAGGACTCATTTTAAACATATTAAATGTTTTATATGATTAGTTTTAACTTTACAAGACTTAATCCAATCTATTTATGCACATTCATGACTTCTTTGGCCGTTATAGGTCATATTTAGGCTAAAATGACATTTTCGCTCCCAACTTTGATCTAACGAACTTAAAAACTAATTTCAAACTTATTACATGATTCATATGATTATTTTTAACTTTTTAAGACTCAATCCTATCTATTATGCACAT
Organism: Spinacia oleracea; assembly: GCF_020520425.1. Classification (NCBI taxonomy): domain Eukaryota; kingdom Viridiplantae; phylum Streptophyta; class Magnoliopsida; order Caryophyllales; family Amaranthaceae; genus Spinacia; species Spinacia oleracea. The sequence continues at coordinate 101,637,576 of NC_079487.1, read as the reverse complement.
TTGAGACTTGTTTGGTCGTTATAGGTCCCAACTATGAACCAAAGAACCTAAGGACTCATTTTAAACTTACTAAATGTTTTATATGCTTATTTTTAACTTTCTAGGACTCATTCCAATCCATTTATGCACATTTAAGGCTCATTGTGTCGTTATGGGTAATATTTAGGCTAAAATGACATTTTCGCTCCCAACTTTGAACTTAAGAACCTAATGACTCATTTTAAACTTATTATATGATAAATATGCTTAGTTTTAAGTTTCTAAGACTTATTCTAATCTACTTATACCCATTTAATGCTTGTTTGATCGTTATAGGTCATATTTAGGATAAAATAAGGCATTTTCGATCCCAACTTTAAAATAAAGAACCTAAGGACTTATTTTAAACTTATTACATGTTTAATATGCTTAGTTTTAAGTTTCTAAGACTTATTCTAACTACTTATACACATTTAAGGCTTGTTTGGTCGTTATATGACATATTTAGGCTAAAATGACATTTTCGCTCCCAACTATGAACCAAAGAACCTAAGGACTCATTTTAAACTTACTAAATGTTTTATATGCTTATTTTTAACTTTCTAGGACTCATTCCAATCCATTTATGCACATTTAAGGCTCATTGTGTCGTTTTAGGTCATATTTAGGCTAAAATGACATTTTCGCTCCCAACTTTGAACTTAAGAACCTAAGGACTCATTTTTAAATTATTATATGATTAATAAGCTTAGTTTTGAGTTTCTAGGACTTATTCTAATCTACTTATACCCATTTAATGCTTGTTTGATCGTTCTAGGTCATATCTAGGCTAAAATAAGGCATTTTTGCTCCCAACTTTAAAATAAAGAACCTAAGGACTCATTTAAAACTTATTACATGTTTAATATGCATAATTTTAACGATCTAAGACTCGTTCCAATCTATTTATGCACCTATAGGCTCATTGGGTCGTTATAGGTCATATTTAGGCTAAAATGAGCATTTTCTCTCCCAAATTTGAAATAAAGAACCTAAGGACTCATTTTAAACCTTTTAAATGATTAATATACTTAGCTTTAAGTTTCCAAGACTCGTTCCAATCTATTTATGCACATTTAAGGTTCATTGGGTCGTTATAGGTCTTATTTAGGCTGGATTGACATTTTCGCTCCCAACTTTGAACTAAAGAACCTAATGACTCATTTTAAACTTTTTACATGTTTAATATGCATAGTTTTAACTTTCTAAGACTCATTCGAATCTATTAATGCACATTTAAGGCTCATTGGTTCGTTATAGGTCATATTTAGGCTAAAATGATATTTTCGCTCCCAAATTTGAACTCAAGAACCTAAGGACTTATTTTAAACTTTGTACATGATTAATATGCTTAGTTTGAAGTTTCCAAGACTTATTCCAATCTATTTATGCACATTTAAGGTTTGTTTGGTCGTTATTGGCCATATTTAGGCTAAAATGAGTATTTTCTCTCCCAAATTTGAAATAAAGAACCTAAGGACTCATTTTAAACCTTTTAAATGATTAATATACTTAGCTTTAAGTTTCCAAGACTCGTTCCAATCTATTTATGCACATTTAAGGTTCATTGGGTCGTTATAGGTCTTATTTAGGCTGGATTGACATTTTCGCTCCCAACTTTGAACTAAAGAACCTAATGACTCATTTTAAACTTTTTACATGTTTAATATGCATAGTTTTAACTTTCTAAGACTCATTCCAATCTATTTACGCACATTTAAGGCTCATTGGGTCGTTATAGGTTTTATTTAGGCTAAAATGACATTTTCGCTCCCAAATATGAGCTACATAACCTAAGAATTCATTTTATACCTTTTACATGATTAATATGCTTAGCTTTAAGTTTCCAAGACTATTAGGACATTGTTATTAGTTGCTTGAATGTTAAAGTGTGATATTTAATTTGAATTTAATCTAATGCTTAGTTGAAATTTCTGTTTTTGTAAAGGTCTACACTCCGAGGAATGCGCCTATACTAGTGAGGAAATTGATGTGGTTCGTGAGCAACGGGCTAAGTGTTTTACCCGCAAGTATTTACTATTGGCTTGAGCGCGCTTGATCGAGGTGGTTTAGTTGTTATAGAACAATCGTTTTCATTAAAATGTATGCGTACATTGAAATTGGAACGTATATTTGAATGTAGTACGTGCACTTTGGTTTTGGGATATATATATGTATACAAAACACCAGTTATTATTTTTTATATTTGTTCTACAGGTTGCGATATTTTATTTATTGTTGTTGACAGGTTCCTATATTTGGTGCAAGACACCCTAGGTATAGATAAATAAAACTAAAATTTTCCCGCCAAAAGCACAGCTTTGTTGCAGGGGGCATATACTTGTTCGCTGCAACAAGTGTGTAAAATTAGGCAAAAATCAAGACTTGTTGCAGCGTACAAAATGATGTACGCTGCAACAGACTGGTTTGTTGCAGCGGGCTTTTATTTGTACGCTGCAACAAACTGGTTTGTTGCAGCGTACAAATAAAAGCCCGCTGCAACAAACCAGTCTGTTGCAGCGTACATCATTTTGTACGCTGCAACAAGTCTTGATTTTTGCCTAATTTTACACACTTGTTGCAGCGTACATGCAAATGTACGCTGCAAAAAAGTACTTTTCGCAGCGTACATTGTACGCTGCAACAAGTCAATACTTGTTGCAGGCCCCCCAGTTGCAGCATACGATGTACGCTGCAACAGGGGTCTAAAAGCCCGCTGCAACAAGGGTTTTTTCTACTAGTGGCATCAAAAATAAACAAGGAAGAATGTTCTAAGAAAGTTGCCCATATAATGAATTATTTAAGATTAAAGTATCACAAATTCTTATTTAAAGTTGGTGTACAATAAATATTGTACATCGGAGTAAAAGTTAACTCAAAATGTTTTGTAAGGCAAATTTCAAGTCTGCAAAACAAGAGAATCAAAATATGTGAACACCATAATTTTATTGATTTTTGATGTATTTGGTCACAATCTCTAATGTTTACTCCTCTTATTCGATTTCCACGTTAAATTTGACTTGGCTCACAGACTTATTTGATTTGGTTCACGGACTGATTTGATTTGTACTTGAAATAGGGCCTTCCGATTTGATCTCGTTCAAGAATTAGGATGCAAAATAGAACGACACGTCAGTTTTGTATGCTTGTTGTGTTTCTTCCACCATGATGATTTGATGTCGATTTGTGTTGCTCACGAACGGATTTGATCCTCTTGAATAAGAGCCTTTGGGCTTAATCTCGTCCAATATTGATCTTCTAGAATGGAACGGCACGTCGATTTGAATGCCTTTTGTCCATCTTCTAGGGAGAGAATTTGATTTGACTTGAATGGCAAAGAGAGTATTTGAGAGTTAAACTTTGTTGTCTGTTTTCACCTCCTTGGTAAATGAACTGGAGTACTCTATTATAGAGTTAGAGAACCTCTAGGATTTTCAATGTGCTTTGGGATTTTTAAGTTGGACTTATCAATCACGACTCATTAAATAGTTTTAACTTTTTTTTTTTGGGTTTTAACCATTAAAATAAACGAGTTCAATAAAAATAACTAAAATGGGCTAAATCATTTTGGTCACCCAAATTAATTAAATTTAATTGACCGTCAAATATATAACAAGTCAATATTTTGACCTTTGACTCTAATAATATCCGATGTGGCACATTTACAAATTTTCCGTGCCTACAAGGCTACAATGTTTAAAAGTTACCCCTGTGTAATGTCAAAGTTATCCTTCCAAAAATTTACTTTTACACTTATATAAAAACTATCCTTTCAAAAAATAAATAATAATAATGTATAAAGGTAACCAAACCATTTTAATGTTTATTCATCAATTTTTCTATAATATAAAAGTTAATTAAAACACATTAAAAATTATCCCGATGTACAATAATTTATTTGTACACCTTGTACGTACAAGACCTTTTGTTAAAATATACTCCGTGTTTGTGATTAGAATAATACTCCCTCCGTCCCGGAATACTTGACCTGTTTCTAAAAATGGAAATATTCTAACAATATTATATTATTTCTCACTCCACCCCTATTAACCCACCTACCCTCTACTCCATACAAAAAATAATTAAAAATTCAACCCCTACTCTCCCCAACCCCACCCCTTTACATATTTTCCACTAACTACATTAAAATAATACCCCATTATTAACTACTACCTATTAAATTAAATAAGTCAATTCAAGTCCCTTAAACTCTGTGCCGGTCAAACCGGGTCGAGTATTCCGGGACGGAGGGAGTAATACTGTAATAGTTAAGATTTTTTTTTTGTTAATTATTCCCAAATAAAAATGGCTTGTTGAACCCATATAGTTATATTTGTTGAGGTTTTCAGAAAGTGACTCGTGATCAAATTAGAATATAATAATTTTTTTTAGTACTAATGCAAAGTATGTCGGTACCATAACGCGAGTGACTCATATTAATAATACTCAATATTAGACTAAGCCACTAATCAATATTAATACCAAATTAATAAGTACCAATAAAATCACTTTTTTCCAATTACCATAGAAATAAATTGAGTAGAAGAAATAAGGCAAATTTGCTAAAAGGGACCTTTTATAGTCCCAAATTTGCGAGAAATGACCTTTTTAAAAAAAAAAGTTGTGAAAACACACTTAAACGTAAAAATTATTTGCAAAAGACAAAAAAATGAGACTTTCCGGCGTTGACTCGTATTTTCCGACGGTTGACTACCACGTGAGGCTCACGTATTCCAACTGATTGCTATTTAAACCCATTTCTGGCATTTCATTCTTGTTAAGTTGCTGCTGCCTGCTGAAAATGGCTCCTCCTTCTTCAACTACGGGTTCTGGTAATGGTTCTAGTTTTGCAGTCAATATAATGGAGTCGTTCCACATTTCCCCACAACAACCTTCCACCACAAATTCACATTCTGTCCTTCTCACTTTCTTTGACATTCCTCCGCTTCAATATCCTCCGCTCCAACCTCTCTTCTTCTTTCAACTTCCATCTACACCCCATTCTTCTTCTTCTTCTTTCAACCACAACTTGTACTTGGAGTTTAGCTCCACCATCCTCCCTAGGCTCAAACACTCCCTCGCTTCTGCCTTGCAATATTACTTTCCCTTTGCTGGAAAACTCACCACTACTACCCATACTATCCCGAACAACCTAGTTTTCTCGACAGACTCATCAGATTCTGTTGAGTTGACTGTTGCTATGTCTGATGCTGATTTTAATGGTTTTGCAGCTTTCTACGAAGGTCTCCTCATCTTTTCCAACAATTGGTTCCCTCCTTAATTGCCAAATATTGAATCCTCCAACCTCACTACTTTCCCTGCTCCTTTTTTAGCTATTCAGATCACATTCTTCCCCACATCTTCTCCTGGTTTCTCCATTGGCTTTGCTAGCAGCAACATAAAAATGTAGCAGCAACATAAAAATGTAGACTTGTTTTCTCAATCAAAGCCACGAGCTCCAAGCTCGTCAATGACTTCTCTTCTATGTTCTTGCTTACTTCTTTCCTCCTAAATTCACAAATTCAACATAATATAAGAGCGGGAACGATCCCAACTCTTCAATTCTGTATTAAACTTCCGTCCGAATCAAATTACAAATCTTTCCCAAATTTTCCCTGCTTTAAAATGTTCTCAAATTGGGTCATAAATTCGATAGATAAGGGTTTTAATCTGCCCTGATAACTTCTGGTTTTACTCACCGATCATTATTTTTTAATCTTGAATCAAGTAATTGTTGATTCTTGAATTCCCCTTTAGGGTTCTTCTTCGTCAGCATTTTCTGCGATGGCGTTTGGTCTGAGTTTCTTTTGAGTAGGTTTAACTGGTATGTAATTTGTTGATGCTCTTGGAACTCCTGATCTTAGAGCAAAAATGCATGTCATTGTTGATGAATTTTTTAGAGTGTTAGGTTTTGGAGGAAGAAGAACAATAGGGGGAAGAAACTAGGAAAAGGGGTGTAAATAGCAATCAGATGGAGCACGTGAGCCTCACGTGGTAGTCAACCACCGGAAAATACTAGTCAATGCCGGAAAATCTCATTTTTTTTTGTCTTTCGCTAATAATTTTACGTTTAGGTGTGTTTTTACAATTTTTTTTAAAAGGTCATTCTCGCAAATTTAGGACTATAAAAAGCGCAATTTGGATGGTGCAGGCGTGTGCACGTAGCTCTAGGTGCACCGGGATTAAAATGACCAACATTAAACACAAAACGCGCGTTTTCATTAAATTCCCAGAAAAAAGAACAATGCCCTTGAACAAAAGAACACCCCTGAACAAAAGAACATTAAAGGCTCTGTTCTTTTCAGTTATGTTTATCGCGTTTTTATTTGATTTTTGTTATTTTTGCGATATATATTCTTCTGGGTTTTATGTTTTGAATTCAAACTGTGAAGAGGAGAGAGAAAGTCTAGGTTTTCTAAAATGGGTTTTAGAGAGAGAAATTAATGAAAATCCCCAAAAATTCGTTGATTTTTCTGCTTCAACATCAAATTAAATTGATTCTTCTTCTTCAAATCTGAATTCTACAGCTGATAATCAGATTTTGGGAGGTAAATTTTCAATTTTGTAATAACAAATGGCATGTTTTGATGATTTTGATTTTGTAATAGTTGTGTTTTTGATGATTTTGACTATTTTGATTTTGTAATAATCGTGTTTTGATGAATTTGATGATTTTAATGAATCAAATTATGTAATAACACGCTGATTTCGTTGAAATCGTTGGTTTTGAAGATTTTGATTATGTAATTACGATTTTTTCCAGAAAAGAACAGTTTTACGTATTAAAAGAACATATGCTCGAATGAAAAGAACAGTTACATTATGCTCGTATTAAAATAACAGTTTCATTATAGTAGAAAAATAGACCATTTGCGTTTCATAATTTGTTCTTTTATTTTATTGTGTTCTTCTTTTTTATTATTTTCAATTTTATTTGCATTTCATAACTTGTTCTTTTTATTTTATTGTGTTATTTTTCTTGTTACTTTTTATTTATCCTTTGTTATTTTGATTGCGTTCTTGTTCTTGTTTTTATACATATTAACCTATTATTTTTTCAGATATTATGAATAATGTGCTTGATAATTCATAACAGAATGATGAAAATGATGATTCCGAATCATATGTTATTGTGGGACAAAGTACTTGACTTGTTCTTTTAGTCTCTATATTTGTTCTTTAAGACTTTTCATTTGTTCTTTTCATAATACTCTGTTAAAAGAACAAAATAAAAACACGTGCACGGTTCTCATTATGCACTCCTTTAACAATTTTTCTTTTCTCCTTCTCTGTTCTTCAATTCTTTGATTTTACTTCCTATTTGTTCATTTTCTATTTTTCAGCAACTATATATATAATAATTGTACTTATGAGTCATAACCATTAGTCATTTTAGAAATACATTTTAGAGAGAGAGAGAGAGGGGAGAGGATTTATATTCTCTCAACATAAGAGAGATTTTTCGAGAGAGAAAGAGTGAGATGGTAAATGAAAGAGTAAAAAAATACATTTTCTCCTTATTCTCTCTCTAAAATTCCTTCTGAATGTTTCTCGTTTGTTGAAAATGAGTGAATTAAGAAAAACACTAGTTCAATGTTGATGCTCCTGATAAATGTTGATCAAGTGTTTAAGGTACGTTTCCTTGTTTTTTCATCTAATGTTCTTTTCGGATTGTTATGTTCTTTTTCACAACTTTATTTTTACTGTGTCATCAACATAGTTTGTTCTTTTATATCAACGTACATAGATTGTTAAAAAAGAACATATAATGGTTTGAAAAGAACAAATAACACTTAAAAAAGAACATAGTCTGATTCGTGGTAAAAGAACACATATACTTTTTTTTTAAAATATAGATTTAGTTTTAAGTGCATCAAAAAATCGTCGTTTTGTCTTTTTAATTAGAACATAAAATCGTTTGAATAGAACAAATAACACTTAATAAAAGAACATAGATCTTATGTGTGGGATAAAAACAAAAATACATTTAAATAAAAATATAGATCTAGTTTTAAGTGCATCAAAGTATCGTCGTTTTCGTCTTTTTAATTAGAACACTAATTGGTTTGATAAGAACAAATACAACTAATAAAAGAACATAGATTTGTTGTTCTTTTCGTCCCTTTCATTCTGTTCTTTTGTTTGATAAGGAAAAAGAAAATGATGTTCTTTTTTCATGTGTTCTGTTCTTTTTTCTTTTTTTATTGTGGTTTTTTTTTTTTTTTTTTTGAGTTTTTGTTATTTTATTTTTCTTCTAATTTTGTTCTTTGTGTTTTGTAAAAAAGTTGTTGTTCTTTTTTATAATTATTTTGTGTTCCTTTTAATTTTTTTACAGTTTTTTAATATTTAATAATATTATCGATAATATGTATTTTTTTTTTGTTTTTCTATTGCATTTTTCACACGATGTTCTTTTTGAAAAATAGTTGTTCTTTTTATAGTTATCAGGAGAGAGAATATGTTATTTTTATTTTTGTACATTTTCTTTAGTTTTTTGACATTAGTGTTCTTTTCAGGTTTAGTTAATGTTCTTTTTGTTTACTCTAGTTCTTTCTGTTTAGTTTTTTATGTTCTTTTTCGTTTTTTTGTTTTTTGCGTTTTCTTTTAATATTTTTGCGTTTTGGTGCAGGTGCACGTAGATCTACGTGCAGGCCCCTGCACCATCCACGCGTTGTATAAAAAGTCCCTTTTAGCAAATTTGCGCAGAAATAAATTCCCACATTTATCCAAGTAGTTCTTCTTCTTGAAGAGTTGAAGGGGCGAGTTTCAAAGTTCAAAGCGGCTCAAAACCTGAACTTCCCCGCCATAGCAGTATTTTGCTTAGTTCTAAGCTCAAATGACAATGGCGGCAATGGCGGTTCTTCCTTCCCGCTTTATCAAGTGCTTTTCTCTCTCCTCCGCTTCTGCTCCTGTCAGCACCCTCCAAGAAATCGCCTCCGCTTCTCCTCAAGGTCTCTTTCGCTTTCTCTCTCCTCATTTCCGTCTTCTTCCATGACTTCGTCTCGCATCATTTGATGTTACTCATTGTATATAATAACTGTTAGTTATTACGAAGTATGATATAAGTTTGCAATTAAGAAATTAATTCGCCAAAAGTGTTAATTTTTGGAGTTTTGTTTTTGTTTGTGCTTTCTGCATTATTTGTGATTTCTTGGTGGGTCAAATTAGGATTTATACATAAGTAGTATAGAACTTCGAATGCTTCCTGTGTAAAAATAAAAATTCAATTGCTTATGATTTCAATTATTTTCATGATTTTGGCAGCATGTTGGATTTCAGAATACTTTTTTTTTGGGGTCAATTTGTGCTAGTTGATAGAAAAATTTGCACAAGTACATGATTTTGTGTTGTGTTCATTTGTTTTGTTTTCGGAGAAGTATACATTGTTTTTTCTTGCTGTGGCAATTTTGTTGCTGATTTTTGGCTTGATTGCTCCAGACTCCAGAATTTGTGTTTGTGCTTCATTTTTCGGGTGATGATTTGGTTGTGTTAGAGGACTAGAAATCATTTGTACTTGAGTTTGTGTTCCCTTTGGTGGTTGAACAGATTTGGGAGAATTACTGTCCCTAAGAGATACTCCCTCCGTTTCGAAATAATAGAGACACTTTGGCTTTTGACATTATTCACAAATTTCAAGTTGACTATCATTTGCGATTTATGGGTAAGGAAAAATATAGTCTTGTGTGGTCTTGTTTGATTCGTCTCGATATGTACTTTCGGAATATCAACTTTTTATAATTTTTACGAATACAAAATTAGAGATATTAATGTCCAAACATTTACATTGACAAGCGTGAAAAGTTAAACTGTCCCCGTTATTTCGAAAGGGAGGGAGTAGTCAAATTGTCAAATTTAATTGTAGTGACTGTAGATGTAAGCAAGCTAATATAACTTGGAAAGAACCATCTACTTCCTCTTAAGAAAGTCTATGAGGGTTTCAAGTAGTCAGTCTCATTTGTTGAAATGAACCCAAAGGGGTTGGAGGGAGGGTTTCTTCATCAATGATCTCCTTGTTCTTTTGGGTGCAGAAACGACATAGTTGGTTTAAGCGCCATACATATGCTACTGATCACTGGTGTTGTTGTTTTTACTTTGCAGGAGTTGCGAAGGTTGTTCTAAAGAAAGGGAAGACCCAACTCTTCAAGTATGGAAGTCCTATGGTCTACAGCGGGGCAGTTGATAGAATAATTGGTAGACCGCCTCCCAAGACTGGAGAAGTTGTTTTGGTAGCTGATGGAGCAGAAGTCCCAATAGGATGGGGCTTATACAATTCCGTTTCTATGTTTTGTGTTCGTTTAATGCAGCTAGAGGAGGAAGCTTCGAGGTAACTATGCTTTAGATCTTCCTGTATTTTCCTGGTTTTGTTATGCAGGGGATTAATCTAATCTCTTTTTTTCTACAACTGAAGAGAGCCTACATGTGCATTGAACATGGAGAGACTACTGGAGCATAGAATTAATGCTGCCACAGATTTACGAAGACAATTGGGGCTCCCTTCTATAAACACAAATGCATATCGTCTTGTCAACAGTGAAGGAGACAGGTTTGTACTTTGTACATCAAATTTGGGAGACGTTCTATTTCACGTATGCCTGTGCACCTCACAGTTATAGAGTATCATGCATTCATTTATATTTGTCATGCATTCTTTTAACATTGTGTTTAAAATTTTCTTCATCTCATGATATTTCCACTTTGGGCTCAGGTTGTCCGGGCTAATTGTTGATGTGTTTGGTGATGTAGCTGTTGTTGCATCTTCTGCTGCTTGGGTTGAGAAATACAAGCAAGAAATAGAGGCTTTTATCAATAAAGTTGATGGAATTAGTCATATAAACTGGAGACCTTCTGTTGACATACTTAAAGAAGAGGGTTTAGACCTTTTACAATTAAAGCATGCATCTGTTGCTTCTCCTTCACAAGTAGAGGTATTTACCTCCTTGAAAGAAGGCATAACAGAGAGAAATAACTTGCTTTTCCTATGTATAATTTGTTTAACGTGGAGAAAAGTTGTGTGAGTATTTCCTTGCGATGCCATTCACTCATTCCCTCCCCACCCGTCAGTGAAGCAAGTGCAATCTTACTGTAATTTTTTTTTCAGGTCAAGGAAAACGGCATTAGATATGCTATTTCTCTCGAGGGACAGAAAACAGGATTTTATGCTGATCAGCGTGAAAACCGCCAGTTCATTTCGACAATTGCAAAAGGCAAGAGGGTCCTTGATGTATGCTGCTACAGCGGTGGGTTTTCTCTTAATGCAGCACACGGTGGTGCTGTATCAGTGACAGGTATCTATTGAAATCTTGATTACATTTTTCCCCCCTTTTTAACTTTTCCGCCTTTAATCTGGAAAAAAAAATTCATCACATTTTGTCAGCTATTCATTTTGTCAACTCAATGTCCCACAACCTATATGAGCCGAATTTTGGGATAAGGCCAACAACATAATATGGCTAAGATGATTTCTGGACCTTTTATTTTTCTAATTTATTTTTGTTTGTATTTTTCTTACTAAAAATGAAATATCCCAATTATGTCGCAAACATGATTAATGGCAGTTGCATTTTGTCTTGGAATTACATTTGTACATTATGGATATTGGGGTTTGATTATTGTCTTAATTTATGTCCAAAGGTTATGCTATATAACATTTGAAGACATCATGTTCGTTACTCTTGTTTGCATTCATTGGTGTCTGTTTTTACATAATTGGACGGATACTGACAATTGTTATGGGTTGCAAGGTGTTGACTCATCAATGCCTGCTTTGGAGCTTGCAGAAAAAAATATTGTACTCAATGGTTTAGATTCCGAGAGAATAACATTTTTGAAGCAAGATGCATCCGACTTTATGAAGAAAGCTGCTGCTCGAAATGAGACATGGGATATTGTCGTTTTAGACCCTCCTAAATTGGCACCTCGGAAAGAGGTAAGTTAAAAAGTGTCCGAATCTCATTGGTTATCAGAAATAAAGACATCAAGTAGTTTGCAATTTTGTGACATAACTGAGTTGTTTAATGCCTTTTGTTTCTCGTAGCTCTCTTTTCTCAACACAGTTCTAGCTAGGAGATGCCCTATTATTTAGAGTCATGGATCTTGGCCCTTAAAAATTGAGCCTATGAAGAACATTTATCTTGACCTCACACTATTGTACTTGTTACTATTTAAGGTTATGTGATTGAGATTACGTTAAACTTAAAATGTAAGAAACTGACGTGAGTTTTGTTGCTAAAATAACTTGTGTAATCAAGAGGGTAGTCGACTGGGATTAATCTGTAGTCAATTAAAGAGTTTTTCTTTCATGTAGGACCTACTTTGGTGTGCTTGAGAAGCTGTAATAAGAGCTATATTGATACTTAGTATCATTGGTTTGGTCCCTGATTGATGTGTTTTCCTTCTTTACATATGATGTTATGATGAAGGTCATTAAGTTCAGGATTAATTTGTTTTTGCCTCTGCCTGTATCCTGTTAAGAAATGCTACTTTCCTGTTCCCATAGAACAATATAATCCCCACATTTTCTGGTGGTACTCTTTTTGCATTTGCCTTACCGCTCTTTAAGATTTCTGGCCTTTATGTAACTCTTCCTTAGGGACGTATGTACCTTCAGAAAAGGCGGGTTAATGACTTAATCCTCTTTACAATGCTAATTGTATATTGCAGGTTCTACAAAATGCATCTGGAATGTATAGGAATCTAAATGCCTTAGCCATGAGATTGACGAAAAAGGGTGGTGTCCTAATGACTTGCTCTTGTTCTGGTGCTATGACACAGAGTGGGACGTTCATGCGTGTTATCCAGGCAAGTATTCCATGTTTTCCTTCTTAAAACTTTTCAGTTCTCATGCTCTCATTTCTACTGTCATAGACTCATAGTAGAGATATGGATTGGAATTTCGAATGAAGCATTTAGGAGTCGCTTCTCTTTTCCATGGTTGAGTAGCTTTTATTTGGTGCTTTTTTAGGTCGTATACTGGTAATTGTGGTAGATTATACGTTTTCTACTTTGAAAGTGTATGATAGAGAATTATAGATACCGTTTCGCACAACATCTCACAATAATTGTGTCTGATACGGCTATGTTTTGAGTAAAAGTTGAATTACTCTCTCACGAAGTTTGGGATTTTTTTTTTCCTATGGGAATTGGTTTGACTCGATCCACCAAGAGGAAGTTATCTATTTAGCTCTCATCAGTCACAACTATAATTTGTTTTCTTCTTTTTGGTCCTACTTGAACTAATAGAGAGGATAATGAGGATTACTTTTATGGGTCAGAATTTGTTGTGGTAGCTCAACAAACCCACTTGAAAGTTGCATGTAAGCTTGCTCTTTAGTTGGTTATTTAATATTGCATGTATTTTGAGTCCAATGGCATACATTTAGAAAATATTCTAAAGTGGGTGCTCTATTTTTTTAATTTTTTTAAAAAACTAAAAAAAGTTGGGTTCCTTTTGTCTTAAGACATTCACCAATAATGCTCTGATAAATTGGTTAGGAAATTGTTCAAGTTTAACCAAGGTCTCGAATTTAAGCCCACGTTATGCAACTTATGGCCTTGGGAATTGCCAAGAGAGCTTCCCCACCCTTAGAGACTGACAAGGCCTCAAATCTGGATTAGTTAAGAGTCTAATACTGAATGAAAAAGTTTTAAAAACATTCAAGTGTCATTGTATTTAGTAATATAGATTTCAATTATGTAATTTTAATTGTTTATGTTGCATATTACTATCTACAGGGTGCAGCGGCAATGGCAGGCAGAAAAGTGACTATATTACGACAAGCTGGAGCCGCAAGTGATCATCCAATTGACCCATCATACCCAGAAGGAGCTTATCTTTCCAATATCATGCTCAGAGTTCTATAAGACGCGTTTTTGTAGGCAATAAATCAGACTGTAACGTAAAAACCTTACGTGTATGTATATTCATAAAATTAAACATAATACATTTCTCTCGTAGTAGTATCCTCGTTACAATAACCAAACATTTGGATCTAGAATGTACTTCATCAACCTTCAATTACAATACTAACCAAGTATTTTTAATTTACAAAACAACTTTCTTCCAGATAAAATTAACGCAGCCAACAACTAATTATCTCCCCCCTGGATTCCTGTTCCATGACAAGTATGAAGGATCTCCAAGTCGTCTGCAAAAATATAAACAAACCGAGTGCCAATCAGGGTATGTTAATCATTCATTATCTAAAAGCTTTTGAGACGAAGGAAATGCAACTGTTGATAAGATTAATTGTTGAAAACTCAAACCCTAGATATTACAAGTAGCAATTGAAGAAAACCAAGATGAAAATAAGGTGTGCAACAACAGAAGTTTACCTTGGCTTAACAAGATAAATGAGAGTGAATAACATGGCCAAAAAGAAGCATAAGCCACCAACAGTTAGATATGCAATGCCAAGGAAGTCATTTTTCCCACCGAGCCAGCTAGTGGTAGAGAGTACCAGCTTCTTCTGACCGTTGAAGTTGTATGTGTTGTAGTTATTCATCAAAGTAACATTTATGACATCTCCTGCTTGCAAATCCTCATGTATTCTGCCGTATAATTTCCTAAACGTAGGAAGAGCTGCGGTTCGCATCCATACTATGAGATCCTCTTGATCGCTAAGCTGTAACAGAAAACATTAGGGAATAATAAAAACATGAACTGCTCTCTCTTTGAAAAGCTTCGCACTTGTTTTTTTTTTTTAATAAAAAGAGTGATATAAATACAACATCATCAACCACCAAGGGAGGAACCCACTAATTAGGCTTTGGGGAGGATGATATGATAAATGCGTTCACGTGTTTTTACAAAAGATTACTTCAGGAAACTAAGAGTAAAAAATTAGAGCGAAGTCACAAAGACAGTTTTCTGACTCAAAGAGTAGAGAAAATTAACAGACTACTAATGTCATTCAATCACATGCACACACACTCAGAAGACTGCAGTACCGCGCCTTTTTTCAGAGGATGTTTTTTGGGGTGTTTGGAAATAGTCTCTTACTATTTCTCACTAATTAGAGGAAAGACTAAATACATTTACACCTCCCTCATCCTTCCCCGTGAAGGGATTCATTACGCCATTTGTTTAAAGAACCACGTCATACAATAGTTACTCTTATCAGTTTTGCCACTTATTGCTAGTTATACAAGCATAAAAATGAAAACTAAAATGCATTTAGTGCACATTCAAATGCTCATTTCGACATTAATACAGATTCATTCAAGACATGGGCAGCAGTATATCCTGTTAAGCAATCAAATAATCAACTTACTGGGATAGATTCATTTAAACTTGCACCACCAATAAGGCCTCCACTCTGAAAGTTACTTGGGAAGACATCTCTCCCGAATTTGTGATCTCTATCACTCTTCCATGCAATTCCATGCTTGTTAACAGTAAGGTTCCTGTTACTTATAGCAAAACTATAGGTATCATTAAACAAGCTCCAAGCTATAAGACCACAAGGCACGATTGGCCTTCCATTCGCTGTATCTTCTGGTCTGCAAGCGCTTACATCATTAACACTGCTATTATGCCTCAACTGCTGGTCACTTCGACTTTTCACATATCTGCATGAATCAATCAAAAATTGGCAAACATATAAAATTTTGAAATGCAAGGTGAATACTAAACAGAAAAATGAAAACAACCTTGGAATGTCTAAAGCTCTAAACATATTGCCAAGGCTATAAAATTGAATGCCCAGACACTTTTTATATACCTAGATTAAGCTCCACAATTAGATCTTGTCCATTAAGTACTTAATAAAATACAGTCAAGTCCTGCTTGACTAATCTGTCCACAGCAACTTTAGCATAATAATAATACAGCACGGAAACCACAAATGTCTCTAAAATTATTACCCTCGTATACTGGTAGAGACCCATTCCCTGCCCATATACATGGTACAGCTTTATGTCCATACAACTAGAGGGGCTGAACCGCTGAAGGAGGAATTCTTATGTTTCGATCGTATAAGAACATTTTCAAGCATATTTAAATTCTATTTCTACCAATGATTGCTTTTGGAAAAAAAGCCACATGAAGGTAAAACTAAAACCAAAAACTCCTAGCTTTGAAGTCTTTGTGCACATCCAGGTTGAGTCATACACTTGTAAAGCTGCAATCACCAGGTCATTTAGACTTCCTTACAAACTTCTATACTGAATCCAATGGCAATAAGTGCAGAAGTAACTCCAGACGCAAATATTGATTTTATTGAAACAAAAAAAGTACGTACCTGCGATGGTTCTGATAAAAGTTATCAAGCTGGTAGTATATATAAATAGGTGCTCTCATATGCTTTGACACCTACATAGATAAAGGGAGGGCAGAAAGAACTAAATTAGAAGCAACATTTATGTTGATGCTAAGTGGCATAGTGATAACACTTCTGTTTCCAGTTGGCAAATACTGACAATGGTAGTTTTGTGTTCAAATAGATTTATGTATCAATTATAACACATAAAACAGTTGCATGAAAACTTACTGTTAGTGTTCTATTGCAGGTTTTATCTCCAGGTCCTGTAATGAAGTTAACCTTTGCACTTTTAGACCCAGGTGCACAGTCATCATCATAACGGTCTACAATTTCAACAACCTTATAGCGAAAAGAGTATCAATAATTATTTGCCGGAAAAAAAAAAACAATGATTAACAAACACATCAATTTTAGAGGTGTCATAACACTTGCATATAGAAACATATTGTACGTATGTGACCTACATGCATATACATAGAAATGTCATAACCATCTGCGCAAAAAATCAAGTTCAAGTCTGTCTCGTCATTTAACAAAACCGTGAGAGCTTTCAACCTAGATCATCAATGTTTAAAAGCTGGTGTTAATCACCCTCATCATAATGACACAAACATCATCATAATTTTCATAAATTATTAGCATAATTCATATTACAATTTATCAAACAGTAGAAAGAAATACTCCCTCCGTCCCTTAATACTCGCATCGCTTTCCTTTTCGGGACGTCCCTTAATACTTGCACCGCTTCTATAAAAGGAAATCTTTATCAATATTATATTATTTCTCACACTTACCTACTACCCCACCTACGCCCCTACTCCTTACAAAAAATCATTTAAAATCCACACCCCACACTCACCACTCCCCTAAGGGACGGAGGGAGTACTTCGTAACCAAAAAAAGAACAAAAAAAGCTGTGAATTACTAATTTTTTTTGCACGAGTCCACTTCCAATCTACATTTTTGGGCAGAAAAGTCGAAGTTTCATAGATCTAAAACCTCTTTCAAAATGGTGTAGTGGGTTCTCTAAATTCCTCACTTCTTTTATCCCCAATAATTTATTGCTCTCCGGCATATCACCACAATCCCTGATAGAGGTAACATGTCTCTTCCTTTCATTAGGGTTGCCGATTATTTATAGAAGTTTAATTAACAACAGAAATAAGGGAGAAATAGATAACGAATTGAATTGAAATGGGATTACGGGGCCAAAAGAAGGTAGTGAATGCGAAGGGCATTGAACAAGAGAAGCCATTGGTTAGCCAATTGGAGACCCTAACACGATAGAGGAGCATGGTGAGTTAATAGTAGGAGAACAATGTGGAGGTATAGAAGAGCTAATTGACAACCATCATTCAATCATTATGGATATTCATTCAATAAGATGATATGGACAAGGAGCCGAGGATAAAGGAAGTTGGAGGTGAGCTAGGGAAAGGTTGAGATTGTAGTTTGAGTTAAATATAATTCTCATGATGGGGGAAGTTGGTGGGCTAGGGCCTAGGTGGGAATAGGGAAGTGAACACGACTAACAAAAGGTAAGAGAGTATTTGTTTTCCTTTTTCTTTTTAAATTAAATTGCATTCTGTGAGGCTTGGACAGATGTAACAATGCAACCCATTTTCAGACTGACCACTGGAGTATGGTTTCACACAATTCATAGTAAACTGGTGGCTCTTATCTGAATTCATGTAATATGTTCTTAGAATTGAATCTATGTATAAAAGGGGAATACATATAATTCATGAAAAAACATACGTCACGAGATGCGAATAGTGAAGCAACTCCAATTGGAATAAAGATAATGCTGACAACCATGAAAGCGGATATCACCTGCACATAAACATAAAAGCATGAGATAGCTTAATGTAGAAGAAAACTGGGACTAGGAATAAAAAAATAATACGAAGTACAACAAAAAAACAGAAATCAATTCTTTCATACCCAACGAGGAGTTAAGATTGGTTTGCAAGCTGGAAGTTCCTGTTGGGTGAACCTTGAATCTAAAATAAATAAAATCACATGTGAGACAATATCCTCTAAACACTTATTTCCAAACATTGGAAAGACTATGTTAGAGACAAGTTGGCAGAATAACAAATAAAGAAAAAAACAAACAAACTACCACTACCCGTAACTCCATAAGAAGACCAACACCAAAACTGTCTCATCAAAGTAACTCTCGTAGAAGTATCCCGATCAGAATATTAACCTCTCTAATTTTTATTTTAGGTTGAAGGGTTTAACACACATCATGTCTAATACTGTAATGATGCATCATCTGTTTCTAACAATTTATATTCATCCTTTATGTCCATGAAAGGTGGAAAGCTATTGATAACCCTTTCCCATCGTAGAGATGTATCGAGCTATAACAAAAACATCGTCTTCTTATCATAAGACCTCATACATGTTCAATAAGTATACTTGATGAATAAGTGCGGCCATAAATACAATATAACCCTATAAGAGTAGCGCATAAGAAGAAAAACATAAGCCTAAATGAATTTAAGGAAACCTACAAGGTAAGACTGAGAGAGTGCCAATCACACAAAAGTGTGGCAAAGAGCAGCTCCCGAAAGCCACAAAAACAATCCTTCCTTTAAGGTTAATAGTAACCCAAAATATTTTCCCCGAGTCATAAGCAATTGTGGATTTTACTATGCCACTTGATACTTACCTAAGATGTATTACAAACACTACTCACACTGAAATTTCAAATCAAAAAGGCCATACAGAGATGGTTATAGGAAAAATAAAATGATACTACAAGTCTACAAGCAAAGTCAAAGAGTTTGTATAAGAGCTTGTGACAGACAACATCCCCAATAAAATCAAATAAAAAAGACTAAGCACTGAATTCGTATTTCAGATTCCTGAGAAAAGGACAATGCATATAGGCATTTGTAACTAGATAATAGAAACTACAAGAAGGATATAAAAAATTCATGTCCAAAACTGAAATGAGTAAATGAATAGATCTTTTTTTTTTCTTTTTTTTGAGAGGAGATCTTTCGTTATTATAATCACCTCTTACTTTTAAATCTGCTTACCTACTAAATCCCTTTCAATACCCTTAAATATGGAAATTATTCTCAATCACAATGTTAAACTACCAATTTGATAAGCCAATCATAAAGCTCCTATTCACCTCCTTTGTAATTTCAACGTTCACTCTTTTTAGACCATAACTAAGATACACAGAACTTACAGTTTAATAACCCATGTCCATCCAACGCAAATTTCAGGATAAATCATGACATACTTTGCAAAAGTGAAGTTCTTAGATTATGAAGGTTCAAAAGATCAATGAAAATCAAATCTGTTACAAGAACATCAAAGAAGTATGTCTGAATATCATTGGCAATAGAGTCCTCTAAAAGCTGGGACCTCTCTTTGCCTAACTAACTCCTTATTTCATATTAAACTCTATGTCTTCATTTTTTTTAATCCTTTTCTCTATCTCCCCGTACAATTCAGTAACAAATTCCTGCGCTGTCTTTAAACACAAATCACTATTATAGAACTCACTCAAGCTCCTATAGCTAACCATGTCATCCTGTTTTACTTCCTTACTTTTTAGGTTCGTGATCATCAAATATGTGAAGTTATCTGAATCCAACTATATGGCTCCTAACCTTGCTTCATCAACTCTCACTTCTAGTCACTTCTAAAATCTGCATTTCAAATCAACATCTTCTGGAACAGTATGTTGTAAATTTTGTAATGATAAGTTTACGGATTTTCTTTCAAAACTTGATTGTGATTATGGCCTATGAGTTCAAGATCAAGTGAGTGTTATGTCTCACAGGCTGTGGCCTCCGGTTAACCCATAATAAAATATTTTTTGGTTTGTCAAACAATAAAGAAAGACATCAACTACATCAGATCCTTATCAAAAGGGAGTAGCCATAAGCATCACCTTTTGAAATTGGCTATCCCTTAATTCTTTATTTTATCTAATACCCACGAAAGTCACTCAACATCACATGTAAGTAACCCTTCAATTTTCAGCAAAAAGCGTCATTATATCAAGCAGCAGTACAGTATATAAAATATAACAAGAGGGGGAGAAGATAGAAAGTTGTGATCCATAAGTGACATATTCTTACCAGATGGGAATGAGAAAAAACTTCACAAAATATTTGAATATTTTTTAAGGGTAAGAAAAAAGGAAAAATTAGGATTTGTTCATTGCAACCACATGTCAATATAAGATAGGTTAACCTTAAACGTATTCGCATGTCCAAATAACCTTTAGAATCTAGAATATCATTCAGGCATGCCAAGATCCTGGTGACAAGAAGACAGAGTTGTGATCCACAGAGAAGCAGTTTACATTTTGAGAGTACCAAAAGATACTCCAGACAAGGATGAAAACTTAAGGTCTTGGACATATGGGTTTGTCATGATAGAAACTTATGTTTTCTTATTTATGCATGAGGAATAGGTTGATTGCAAAGGTGATCACTCACATAGTGAATATATGGTTCAAATTTCGTAAAACTGAGAATAGAAAATATACTTCGTATTTTCAACCCAATGTAACTAAATCTCTACTAAGTTCAAGCTATTATTTTAAGATCTGATTGCCCAATAAGTTCCTCTTAAATAGTGCTGACAAAATCTTTAAAATAGATTTCCGTAACACAGGTGCTATAGAACTATAAATTTGTTAAGAAAAAAGCTCAATCATCTTATATTCGTGTATGCATAGAGTACCAAGAGAGTTGTGGATTTGTGATCAATAAAACCCGTAATATCAAATAAAACAAAGGGAGGGCGCTTTTAGAAGTTATAGCTAATAAAGTAGGAATACAACGGGAAGTGAAGGAAAAATGTCAACCAAATAAGTGGGTGAAACTGTTATCTGACACTACAAGTCTAAACATTTTACTAATTCAGCTGTCTCTTCGGCAAGAAGGGTCATTTCTTGTCTCCACATTCTGTATTGATGAAACAAAAATATAGGTATTGGCTAATAACATAACCACAGAATTCGAACTAATAAAAAAGAAAATCCATTTTAAGTGACCCAACATGAAGCCTAACTTGCCATCCAGCTTATCACATGCTAGAGCTGCATTATTTTGACTTAAATATACACTTATTTTCTTTAACCTGCAATACTATAATTGGAACTCAAAGATCGAACCCAGTTGTCGATACAGGGCACAGATCATATGCGCAACGGAGTTTCCTCAAAGTTTGTCCCCCAGTTTATTTGGCTAAGGAGCACAACCCTTCTATATATTTTTTTGGACAACATTTGAAATATGGGGCATGCACAAATTGTTTTTCTCCCTCGTGGGAAATCGCCTCTTCCCTTCGTAGGAAGAAACCTATCCTTCACCAAGCAAAGTGTATATTCCAAAATTTCTTACTACCCATCAAGCAAAGAACATAAACAAGATTGAAAAAAGTCCTCCTCTGCACCAAATGAATCCTATGTCTAGCACTTGCAGGCCACCATGCCAATTTCAATTTCAACAAACAAAACGAAACACGAAACTACAAGAAAAAAAAAACGAAAAAAAAAACAGAAAAAAACATAGGGCATCGGCACCACAACCTACAATACCGAGGATCAAGCACCAAATATGATATTCACAATCAGTTAAGGCGATTATTGTTAAATTCACACAATAAAAGAACCAAAAACGTGATTCGGCCAATAAACAATTATTCAACTAAAACCACCCCAACAAGCAAGAATCTGAGCATGTATCTAGAACAACAGCCAAACAACCCAGAACAGATCCAACAAACTGCCAATTGACAAATAACAGCCAATAGAATTAAGAAACCCACATTGAGAGATGACAACTAACACATGATACGAAGTCAGAACTCAAAATGGACGTTGAAATCAAAATCATACACTAAAAACCCAAGAATCGCAGTAATTGGAAACTAAAGGAGGAAGAAATTACATTTGGGTCGCTTTGAATTTCTTCTGGCAGCTGCAGGATCGGCTGATCCAGGAGTTCCAGAACTCGATGTAGGGTTCGAACTCATGGCAAACGGCTTCAATACTTAAATACCCACAAAAGAAATTGAACCCTTTTAGCAGAAATAACTACAATTTTGATCAAAATCAAAGCACCCCAGAATATTTTAGAAGAAATTAAAGACTAAGATGATGAAATTGAGGAGATTGAAAAGATGGGTTAAAGGTTTTGGTTAAGATGAGGGGATTTTGACTATGGTTTTTCTAAAACATTTTCCAAAACTTCGTGAAATTTTGACTTTGAAAAGGAATTGAAAAGTCGTTAGGTTGAACAGGTAGCCACCTCTCTACCCAGACTCAAGCAGTCGAGAAGCGAGGTAGAAACTGCAGATGAAGAAGAGATAGCAAAGCCGGTGAAAGGGTCAAAGCTTCTGCGTTTTGGTAAAATTATAACTGTAATAGTATATGAATAATACTATGCCTACTTTTTATTTCCTTATTTAAAAAATATTGAAAAAACGAAAAAAAAATATGGCTATTCTATGACTTCTAAACATGGTTTCTAAATGCAGGAAAAGAATTCTTTGTATAAAACTTAGACAACTCCATTCCAGTATTCTCTTTGAATCTGTGGTATGCAGATCTTTTTTATCATTGTAGACGCCGTATGGCTTATTATAATGTATATTGTTCTTCCCCTAAATAAAATAAACAAAAAAGTAAATAAATCCATTCTAGTATTCTACCCCTGAATTTTATGAAAAAAAAAAAAAATACATTATCACTTTCGTTAACCTCATCCTTTAACCCCCATTTCCATATCCGTACGGTTCACCTTCCATTTTTTCAAAATTCAATTATCTTTAACTTTCTGTTTATCGTAACTAACTAGTTCATGGTCCGAGCGATACCCTGTAGTGTTGCATATAGTATGCATATTTTTATTCATTTCAAATTTATAACATTAATTAGTTATAAATTTCTTTATATATGTGATTTGAGAATACTATGAATTTCATCATGTATGTAATTTAAGATTTTTTTTTTTGATGAATCATACCTTTAAAAATAAAATTGGTTAACCAAAAATCGGTAAACTAAAATTTTGAGTAATTTTTATTATTTTTGTTAAACTTTATTTTTTGTACTACTTTAGTTATAACTTAAAAGAAACTTGTTTAAATTACAATTAATTGCATATTGAGTTACTCGAAATACGTTTTGGAGGAAAAAACACACATTTGTTTAGTTAAAAAAAAGTGCACTATTATTTTTTTCCTATTATTTTCTCTGTTAATTTCATGGTTTTATGTTCACTCTAAATAAATTTCTAGAAATGATATATGATTTGATTAATAAATGAATAAAAATAAAAATAAATTATTATCATAATTTGTTATTCAAATACATAATTTTGGGCGTTAAGTTTTTTTATACATTTATAAGAATGAATTTTCTTCTTTTTAATTATTTTAAAGTCATAAGTTGTACAGTTGGAGTGATAGATAAAATTTGCATTAACTTATGAGAGGTCATGAGTTCAAGGTGTGTGCGTATGAGTTGAAAATGAGAACTATAATTATTGTCTCTTTCATTTAAAGAACAATAAACAAGCTTCACCATCAGTCAAAATCCGGATTAGATCTCAACCAAGATAAATTGCTTAACTCTTATATATTGTGGAGAAATAAGCTAAGTTTGATAAAATTACGAAGTAGTGGAATAGCTATGAATCGTAAATAAAAATGGATGGCTAACTAATTAACTTGTCATCAAATACAAACTACAAATAGATCACACCAAAAACAAAAATGACCGATTCGTGTAGAACAGACCGATTGAGACTGAGAGGGAAGTTGTGAGTTCTTTTTCTTGGTTTTGGGAAATTTCGTCATTTTAAATTTTGCATAACGATATTATTTTCTGCATTTAGCAACTTCCACATTCTACTCAAAAAAATGAGTCATTTTTTGTTCTAAGGGGAGCATTAATGTGTTGAGCAGGGGGACACGAGAGGCGGTATGGTTATAAGAAGGGAAAACACCATTATACCTAACAATTGTACGTGAAGGATTTCATAAATATTACTCAGCTCAAACAAGTTGATTAAAATTATAGGTACGAGGTATACAAGAGCGCATTGATAGAATTACAAGTACGAAAATTTTACATAATATATTTTTTTTTTGATACAAACATAATATAGTTATAAAACTAAGGTTTGAAGTTTTGAGCAAAAAGATCGGTGAGGTTGAAAAGAGCTCGAATATGTACATAATTAGCCAAATGTGGTCAAACTAAACCAATTAGATCAAACTAAATCGATTTCGATAATAGAATCCAATTTTTTTAAGGAAGAAATAAAGGGTAATTTGGTAAAACTTAATCAATTTAGGTCAAACTTAGCTAATTTTATGAAATCGGATTCAATTATACAAGATGGTGATTGTAAATTACAAAAATGCAATTCTAACTGTACGTGAGAACCATGTTTAATGACATTTGACTGTATGTGAGACCCACACAATTTTCGTTATAAAATCAACTAATCCTAACACTTATAAAGCTTCATACTTTGATTACTATTCACCCAATAGTGCATTTACGTGCATGCCCCTCATTTCCTTCTTTGTTTTATTTTGTCTTATTCTTAACAATAAAGCATTTACGGTTTCACCCTTCCATTGCCATACAAAATGTATTATTTTCTTTGGGTATAATTTCCTATATATTGTACCTTCGAACTATCAATTAAAACGCATATTGTTTCTATTTCCCGTTACATGTAAATCCAACATCTAACTTTAACATATCATTTCTAGCATTTACCATAAATTGTAAGTTCCTAGCTTTTAAGTAACATTTTTACAAAAATAATTTTGTTTACCTTGGGGGGACCGTGCGCGCTAGCGCACGATCCAACAACTAATATTTACAAAATTGTCCTTTGATTAATCAAAGACACTGACTTTTGAGAATTTCCTAAGCAATTGTATTTGCTCAAAACTTTTCTATGAAATTAATCAATGGCAAACTTGTAAATCGTCAAAGTTTTTAATTCAAAATAAAAGGTTTTTTTTTCTTTACATACAACATTTCTGGTTTTCTATGCAACATTTATTCTTGAACATACAACATTTGTGTTTTTTGTTGTTGTTGTTGGCAACTCAATATGAGTAGATACAATTAAAGCTCTTTCCTAGCACAAGCTGCTAGTATATGAGCTCTTCTAACTAGAGAGCGGTCCATTTTGATTTAGCTATAGGAACATAGGCAAAGAATACAGCTAAGTCGCGAATGTTTGTCAAAATAGAGAGCGCTTTCACAACAGTGCTTCCACAACTAATCTCAGAATCCGACTGAACACGGACATTACCCCCGTGAAGCTTGATATTCGTCAAGGGCGATAAAACTGCATGTGCTTCCGCATGTGGAGGCGAGGAAGCAAATAATTTGGTTGCTCCAACCTTGACCTCA
Organism: Spinacia oleracea; assembly: GCF_020520425.1. Classification (NCBI taxonomy): domain Eukaryota; kingdom Viridiplantae; phylum Streptophyta; class Magnoliopsida; order Caryophyllales; family Amaranthaceae; genus Spinacia; species Spinacia oleracea. Next base: position 101,611,872 of record NC_079487.1, on the reverse strand, counting down.
CTATTCACCGTGCAACTCTCCATCCTGCCGCAACTAACCATCTCCCTTCCCTGGAATTCCCCTTACACTTCCACGATCCATCCACCTCTAAAAGGAGGTCGTCTACAATCGGAGTCCCTATTTGCCACGCCATCTACTCTTCTCTTGCGGCCAACTAACCTTGCTCACGTTTGGAAGCTCCAACCTCCTCCATCTCCCCATCCACACACTACTGATATCAAGCACCGTTTAGACAAAATCTATCTTTAATAACACATTCATTTCAGTAAAGCAAAATACCCAAAAATGAATATTTGTATTATAAAGAACAACATAAGGACAACATTTTGTACCTTCATGAAAACTCCTTCCACATAAACTGTAACACCCCGACAATTCTCTCTTTTCTAAAATAATATTTTAATATAAAACGTAGAGAATTATCAAGGCATTATCGCCCGTGTGAAAACGTAACGGCTTATTCAGAATTTTGCAGCGGAAAACATAAAACTAACTGTAGGTTTATAAATAATCGATTACAGGTTTAGTCCCAAAAATCATCCAACGAAAATAAGGAAATATAAATAGCATAACAAGTTTAAAGTCCCAATTAACAAACCCAAGTCAACTTAGCAAATCAAACTAAATACAAGCTCTCTATTCCCGATCCCAATGATGCAACATCTTCCAACCTGCAGATGGACAATGCTTATTGATCCTTAGAGACTGCTCACCAAAGATTGGGTCATCACAGGATCAATAAGGCATAGCCATGATCAACATGCACAAGCAAAAGCACGTAATCAGCAAAGCTGAGTACTACATACTAAATCAATAATAATCCTAACATGATTCTATTAAACGAACAATCATAACATGATGCTGATGAATCATAAGTAAGGGCAAACGACACATATTAACTTGAATACCACACTTGACTAGACTAAGCTAGACTGGACTAGACTTTTATAACAAGAGTATTATTTTAATTGAAATAGTCAATGGACTGAGTTGTCTACTAAAAACTTCTTCTTCTTCACTAAGGAAGACGAGGTACGGGCGCGACTCCGTAAACCCCAATGACCTGCGATATCGAGGGACTTTTAAATAAAAATAGAACCGGTGATCAATCCGGCCCCAGAAAAAGCCATAGGCGACCCATGACCCCAACTCCTGATTGTCCGTCACTTTAGACGTGCACCGTCTAAAGCTATTGCTACTCAGTTTCACTTTACATGATTTACAAATTAAACTCTGTTATGACTCAACAATCACATAAGTCATACAATCAACAATTATTCTCCACTGTTTTTATCTTGGAATTTAGTACGTGACCACAGATATGTCAATCAAGACTCATTCCAATTAAATCCAACATTTCCTTTAATACTGATCAACCCCTCTATATGGGTATAAGGTTTCAACTTACTAAACAAGGTCCTCGGCCCTTATAAAGTAGTGAAAAGCTAAAAGGGAAACAATGAACGATCGATCTGAATCAATATATATAATAATCTAATGTTCCCAACCAACATGTTCGCATCAATCATCCATACTAACATGCTATAATTCTCACAACGAAATATATATGCTTAACATGTCCATCCAACAATATTAAACATGCACTTCAACATAACCTAGTTCATCAACAATTTCAACATAACCAAGTTCCTTAATCATTTCAATATGGTTTCAACAAATCACACTCATTCCAAGCACACAGGTATGTACGTACCTTGTGTAAACAAACCGATAGGCCACTTTAACGAATTCAAAAATCGCCTACAAAGAATTCTCCGCCTAAAAACAACCAATAAAATTCCCCAATTAACATCCAACAATTTACAGCAATACTAAAGTATTCTAAATACATCCCAAACATATTTTGAACCATCACAAATATCGAAACTTAACTAAATAACTTCCTAGAATAGTAACTATTAAACTAATGATCCCAAAACGTTCTAAACTCCAATAAAACATCCCTTTTAAAATTTCCAGCAATATAGAATAATTTCAAACGTCCACAAAACATAATCAACGTTCTTAAAATCGTAAAAATAATAGCTTTAATAATATATAGTCATTCTATTATGATTTAATCATTAAAACCTTAAAAATTCACACTTTAATAATTAAAAACTCTTATTTCAATTCAATTATGTAATCTAAAAATTAAATTATTAATTAAGCATAGTATATAATCTGAAAATCTAACTTAATCATAAAAGCTTATAATTTATATTCAAGAAACATGAATTAAATTATTAAAACTCCATTAAAACCCTAACTTAACGTAATTAACAAATCTGAAAATAATTAAATTAATTTCAACAACATATAATCTGAAAAAAATTGACTAAACCATAACGATTATAATTTTAATTTAAGAAACATAAATTAAATTAATAAACATAATTAAAACATCAATTTGTTTAGGGTTTAAGAAAATAACCAATTCAAGAGGGAGAGAAGAGCTGGCCGGCGGACAGGCGGTGGCTCGCGGCGAGGCTGAGCAAGGTGGTTGCGTGCGGTGGCGACACGCGATGGTGGTGGCTGCGCGGATGGGCAGAAGTCAGCCACGAAAAGGAGAAGGACAAGCAATGAAAAAGAACGAAAATAGAAAGAAAAGGGCGGAAGGAGAGAGGACTACCGTGCGCGGTGGTCGGGGTTGAGCTGACGGCGAGGAAGACTCACGGCGGTGAGGCTCGTGACTGCTGCTGTTGCGTGCGAACCGACACAACAAAAGGAAGAAGAATGCAAGAAATTAGGAGGCAAGGAACGATGGAGAAGGAGGTCGAAGGAGCAGAAGGTGAGGAGCCTTACCGGCGGCGACGGATTGGTGGTCCGGCGACTGAGCAGGACGCAGTGGCGTGAAGGAAGGAGAGAGAAAAACGGCTGAGTGTTGCTTGCTGTACGTGAAACAGAGAGAAAGAAAAAGGGTTTTGGTGTTTTACGTGAAAATGGTTTGGGTGGGGTTTTGGCTTTGGATTTTAGTGTTGGGCTTTTCCAAGTGGGCTAGAATTAGGATTTAGCTTTTATGATTCGAATCCAAAACTGAATAGGATCATTTTCTAAATTCAATCAATTTTCGTAATTTAAATTCTTTTCAACTTAAAATTCTAAAATTATTCTTGATTGCACAAATCGTTAAAATATTTAGAATATATTTAAATAAAATTAAATATACATTAAATATATAAATATAATAAAGTTCAAAAATCGTTAAATATTTAGAACGTACTTAAAATAAAATAAATATACGTTAATTATATATTTATTACTTAAAATTCATAAATTCTATTTAAATATAAATAATATACGTTAAAATATATTAATAAAATTTATAAATTTACGGGGATTACATAAACACACATCACTACCAATTGCCTGTTGGTTCAGTGCTTCAGTGCTGATTAAGGCTGAACTTGATAGGGAAAACTCGTGTTCGATCCCCCGCAACAACAATTGGGAGGGACTAGAACCTATTCATCCAAAACTCACCCCAAATCTGGATTAGCTCTAAGAGTGAACCGGGTTCTAACACGGAAAAAAAAAAAAAAATAATTTGTTTTGTGCAACTCTTCTTAAAGACCAAGTTGTATGTAACAAACTTTTCTGTAACTCCAACGAAGAAGTTGGGAATCCATTGATCGATTGAAAAATGGCACTGATGATGAGAAGAGTGGTATCAGGCATGGCTGCTTCTGCCACCGTCAATTTGCTTTCTCGCTCCTCCTCCGTCGCGTCCTTGCACCGTTCTTCTGCTCTTCTCTCTCGCCAGGCAATCATCTTTCTCTCGCTTCTAACATTTTTTCATTTCTCTCTCGCTAATTCAATCACACAAATTTGAGAATGTTTTCAGTGGTTATATAATTTGTATTTGTGAGAAACTTGAGCCAATAATATTGAGTATGAATCCAATAGCATTAATTGTGATTCAATTTTATATTAAGGGAGGAAATGTTTAATTCCCTGGGATGTTGTGATTAATGATTTTCTGCAGATTTAAAATATACATTCAATCTTTAAATTACCAGAAATTTGGATGTATGATATCTGATTATGATATATTATTGTATTTTACGAGGAAAATTGAAATTTCTATTCTATTCTATTAATTTCCCAGATTATTAAAGTATGTGGATGATTCTGGAAATATTGATATATCCGTCTATTTTCTGTTGGCATTGTATTCCTGAAGCTAATATGATGAATGACTAATATTTTCTTCAGATGAGCACTGAAACTGAAAATATTGTTACAAGACTTAAAAGTTCGGGATTGCTACGAAGTCAAGCTCTGATTGCTGGAAAGTGGACAGAATCTTATGATGGGAAGGTTATCGAGGTGAGAGTCTCTTGATTTAGAGGTTTCAGAAATTGTTAAACTTTCAATTACTTGTGATTGTTAGTAGGTAAGTGGTCGACCTCTCTTATTTGGGTTTCAGTAAATGTGTATACAGATTTTGTAGGTTAGCAATATATTATTCATTCTTCATCTAGTTATGCATTTACTTAGCAGTATTTCTAGCTGAAGGGTAACATTTTGTTTCTAATGCATTGAGAACAGACTGGGGATTTTTCATTCAACTTTCCTTTCCTATTTTGGGGATAGAGAAGGACCAGTGACCACCGCCTCCTTAATATGACTGGGTAATTCATTTTACTCTATAGATCAACACATTACCAAACTTGACTTTGAATAATAGATCCACACTTTGCCAATGCACAAACCATAAAGAACATTTGCACTACAAGTGGCTGACTTGACATAAGTAGAGCATGGAAAGTTCTTTATCTCATTCGGCCACATAGTTTTTTTTTTAAACTATAGATCCTTCTCGAGTCTACTTCTACCATCCTTGGATCTGATACTTTCTTTTTCTTAGTTAAGAAGCCGTGGAGGAAAATGGTGATTCTTGAGTGGAAAATTGTTTATTTCGGAAGTACATGGAAAACAACCCAAGGCCAAGCACTAGGCAAACCGTCTCTTCTTTAAGAGGCTTTTTGGTTACCCCTTTTAAAGAGAGGTTTTGGGCTGCACCTCACCTCTCAGCAAAGTGGAACATGTAACCTGCTTGTCAGAGATGCAGCGCCGAGGTCTTCGAACCTTGTGCGAGTGTGTTGCGGAAAATTTAGACGGTTGGTAGGAGGCCGTAGGACTAAAAAACTGTCAAAGTGACCCTCAAGTAACATGCATGTGAAGTCAATTAGGAGCAACACAACAACCAAGCTGAAGCACAACGACCCAGGTGTTGTAGACTTGTACATGTCCGTGCATCATAATGGAAGGGTGAGCACACCAGAGGATACTATCTTTACATAAAAAGTAACAGTGATTTACAAGGAAAAGAAGTTGGGCAATATATAAAGAGATATCAAAATAGAATCTCCAGGAATTAGCAAGTATCTCCGTTCAAGAAGAAAAACACGGGTCTTCCTGAATATCAGGTGTCTATTTTTTTATAGTTTCATATTTTTGTGGTTATAAGACTTATAACCTATAAGGCGCCATCTGAGTGGAGTTATTAAGCTAATGCCTGTTCTTAGATGAAAATACTGCTGCCAGGTGGAATAATTGTGTGTTTTTTTTTTGGTAATTAAAGTACTTAATTATTAAATACCAAATAGAACAAATCAATGTTGAACAAATCTGTAAGACTTATAACCTATAAGGCGCCATCTGAGTGGAGTTATTATGTTTCTGAAGGAAAATAGTAGGCATCTTATGCACTGGCAACATTTTAGCTCTATTTTATTTGATCATATTGTTGAAGGAAGCAACACTCTTTAGTCTTTTCCTACATTTGTACCTTTTAGTCAACCTGTATGCGCTTCATGAACTTTTCTCATACTAAAGCGCATACAACATGATGCCAGGTAACCAATCCTGCTACTGGTGATGTTGTAGCGAATGTTCCATGCATGGGTGGGAGGGAGACAAATGATGCAATATCTGCAGCTTATGAAACATTCAGTTGTAAGTGACTTGAGCCATCAGCTCTTGCAACTTTTGACATTCTGAAATGTTCTTTATATTTACAATTCCCATTTTTAATTCATTGGTCCTATTGTTTTAAAAATGTTTCGAATATATAAATCTCTTTCTTATATACTTTCTTTTATTATTATTTGGCCATCAGAAGATAGTTGAAGCATAAATTAAGTCTGTAGTGGGATTTATAGTGGAAAATGGTGCTAGACTAGATTAAGATTACCTTGAAGTTACTCGAAATGATATTGTAGAAGCTGCAATCTCATTACAAAACACCCTTGTTCACAGGACCAATTTACTCGGAGGGCGTGATATTTGTAGAACCTACTTTTACCTCTATTATGAAGTCGTTTGAATTTCGTTAGGTTTTCTGGAATTCACCATTTTGATATTATAAAGTCCAAAACGTAGTGTTTTCATTATCGAAGAAAAGCAATTAGAAATATAGAAGGCAACATATACACTTAATAAAAATCATCTAAAAGGTTATTGACTAGAGTGAGTGTTGTGAGCAATGGGGACAGAGCTTGACTGGGGAGGAAAAGGGTGTTAAGAGGTATGGGGGATGGGAGAGGGTGGTTGTTGCTTGCTAGTGGTAGATTGAACTGGTGTTTGGTATGTGGGCAGACGGAGGTGAGAAATATGGGGTATGAGACATGGCTGGCAGAGAGGAACGTTCTTTAAACTCAGCACTGGTTGGCTTTCTGTTGGTGGGAAAGGGTCCCTTGTTGACTACTACCCTGCTTTAGGGATAGAAGGCTTGGGGAAGGAGGAAAAGGGGAGATGGAAGCGAGAGAGGAAAGAGAGGAAATGACTCAATGAGGACGTTGTTCATACCCATGTAACTCGGCTTGCAATTCTTATGGTGAAAGCATGCGTTGGAGTTCTTTACAGAATGAAAGGACCTACTCAAATAGATAACATTGTCTGTTAACAGTTGTGAACAATGTTTAAAGAGGAGCATCATAATACCACAGGGATCCTAATGGATACTTATTGTTTTATTTTGGCTTCTATTTTGTATCTGAGTTCCCAGTCTCTGGACCTGATATCCTAGTTTCTTTGCCTCTTTGTTTTCTCTATAGCATGGAGCAAAACCACAGCATCTGAGAGAAGCAAATGCTTACGGAAATGGTACCAAATATTATCTGTCTCCTTCCATGTTATATGCTTTTCAATCATTGTCTGCTTCCATTTATAAGTATCAATTTTATGCAATTTGGTTTTGAATGGATGTTTCAAAAAATTCCAGATCTAGGTATACTTAGTTGAATACGCACCAATATAAATCTTTCCAATAGAAAGATAATGTTGGGTACTAAAATCAGGTATTGACAGGGTTTTGGGTTGGCGAATGTCCTTCTAATATATTTTCCTCACCTTATCACATGTTTACAGTTCATGATACTTTACTTTCGACTTCAATTGTGAGATAATAATCTAGTTTCTAGAAAATTTCCCTTCCAGAGTGATCCCAAAGTTATTGAAGCTGACTAATATGCAGCTATTGGAAAACGTTGATGTCTCTGAATTTTCGGATAAGATGGTGGTAGTGGGGGCACCCTTTTGGTCTTTTCATAAGTGTTTCTATTCTCATTAGCAAAAGCTTCTGCATGTCTCAGTTTGTTCATATGCATATTAAAATCTTTGTGTGAATAGACTGTCTGGGTAGGCTCAACACCAATGATGATTGGGGGAGGTATGGAAAAGTATGTATTCCCTGGTGTGCGAGTGACTGTGTGCTATGCTTACAGTACTATCTTTTCCTGCCTTAAGAAAAAAATATGCGCCCATGTAGAAAGATTGTCACATCCTCACGTTTTGATTATTAGATTCTATATCATGAACGTATGCAGGAACTGGCAAATGAAGTTTGTTTGGGACCTTAAATCGTCTTCTTAGTAATAATATGTCAACGATTTTATCCTGTAATCGCCTAATAGGGCTTGTTTGTGTATTTTGATAATGTTATACAATATTCTACTCCCTCCGTTTCTTAAATTCTTTCCACTCTCTATAGATTCTAGTGCAAATGGAATATAGTACTATATCAATCAATATGTTTTTAAGATATTGATGCTTTAAATATACTTATACTGGGTCTTGTTTGATTCATCTTAGTTTGTAATTTCAAAATATCAACTTTTTTATGATGCGTTTTTAAGATATTGATGCTTTAAATATGCATTAAAAAATGTGCAAAAAAGCAAATGGAAACAAATTTAAAGAAACAGAGGGAGTATTATTCGGGAAAGTACTGTCTGCTTTCTTTGATTTTATGTTTAGAAATTTCAGCAGACTTGATCCTATTAATCAGACAAGCTATAATCAGTAAAATTAAGTTTGTGAGAGAAATACAGCAAGAGGACAAGGTTTAAGGGTATGAAGTAAAACATCAGTTTAAAAAAAATAGGAATCAGTTTTAATAAGTAGAAATCTGTTTTTACCAATAAAAATATGTAATCCCTTGTAAAAAAAAATATACTAGCTAATCAGTAAAAATAAAGATTCTTCTTTAATTAATAAAAATCAGTTTAATTAGTAAAAAGCAGATAAAGAGCACAGGGCCTTAGTATTCATTTCTGTTGAGTATTGTCTTAAAATTAAGAAACTCTGGAATTTATTTATGTTCTCTCCAGGAAATTTTGGAAGGTTAGTAGATGAGCATTTAGATGCTTTTATGTTGTACATCCGTTTAGAATACTTTTACGTAAGCAGTCATTATTTTTAGTGTTCTGGTGACAATTTATCTGTTCATTTTTAGCTTTTAAAGTTGTGTTACTTAACCATGCACCAAATACTTGTTACTTAATTTTAACTGTCATTTTCTTCAAACAAAGCCTTTATTTTTGGTATTGTAGTACACTACTGTTGTCTATGTAGGGCAATTGCGTAGACAAATCCCTGAAATGGGAGGGTTACATGTCATTTGTTTTCAATATGTAAGAATTTCCAAATCAATTTAGTATAATGTTCCCCGATCTGGTAGTTGCCCACGGTTTGTGCAAAGCCATGTTTCTATTTACTAGGTTAGCTGATACCATTTTTTTGTGACAGTTTCAGATCATGTGTCATTGTTCCATTTCCTTAACCATATTTTATTCAGGTATGATTTGCTGATTGCTCACAAGGAGGAGCTTGGACAACTTATTACACTAGAGCAAGGAAAACCCTTGAAAGAAGCAATTGGAGAGGTAATATTCCAGTAGTCTATCGTCTTAGGAATTAGCAGGATGTAATTGAAGTATGTCTTACTATTATAGTACTTCTCCTGGACTTGAAGGAGCATGTTCTTGTGGATGTTATGTAGTGCACAACTGATACTGCTTGAGACTTGTCTCCCAGACTTTAGTATTTCTCATTATTTTCTCCCCAGTTCAATCTACAGTCTTTAATATCTTTCTCCTGTTAATATATTGGGAAAGAGTAGATTCTTCACAATCTACTCTATACCAACTTACCAAGTACTGGTTAATCTACTATTTGGGACGGTATATTCTCTTGTTAACCTGATGTGATTTTTTTTTACCAAATACCTTTTCGTATGAAATTGATCTTATGTAAAACAGAGAAAATATTGAAAAACATTGGATCATGTAAGACATATAACAATTTTATTCACTTCACAATCTAACCTAAAATTGGGTTAAAAAAAAGGCAACTATCCCACCTAACCTGGAATTTAGACTTAATTTGCAAAATATTAACGTTCCAGATATTCCCTTGGGGAACTGAAATTTAACATCTATTATGAGGTAATTGACGATTGGTGTTTAGTCATAGCATTCTTCTCCAATACCTCTTTCTTCCACCTTCCTCCCCTGTAACAGAAGAAACAGATGTCGTAGTTGGAGTGTCTGACCCATGGCCATGTTCTTTTCATTATTAGTGCAACACAACAATAATTTTTGAGTTCATAAAAAAATCACAACCACCCTTTCTGAAAACAAACGTATTAAAGCCAGATATTGTAGAGCATCAACATTTTGAAAAACATAAAACCCTAATTTCATAGTCCAACAAAAACATTTAATGAATCAAAACAAAGAATCTTTCAATTTTTAGGTTATATGCAAAGTAACATAATAAAAAAAAGTAAATGATCTTACCTTAGCTAATATTAGCATTTCCCTTAAGCTGAGAATAATTGGAGTCATTAAGAAGTGAAACAAAGGAGATGGATTTTCATTTGATGCAATTTCTTAGCCTTGATTTATGTTTGATAGGCGGCGATGATCAAGTTGACAGTTAATTCAGTGGAGCAGTAGAGATCTGGGGGGGGGGGGGGGACACCTTGTATTTTTTCTACTCCACTATAGGTTTGTTGAGGCTTCTGAGGGTGTATTTTGAATCATGGAGGACATGAAAGTACTTTATTTTTTTTATTTTTTTTGAACTAATAACTAATATTCAAGAACAAACTGTAAGTAGATGTCATTAAAGAGACAATACCCCAGTTAGAGGATTTTTTTATTTTTTTATTGTTGTTATTAGGGGTTAGTAGCAGCACCCTAGTTAGGGTTGTTTCGAGCAAATTTTATTTAGTACTTCGTATTTTTTTCTTCCAATAATAGAAATACTTGTGTGTACTACTTAGGGATGTCTCACATTTGACACTATTTTACATGTTCTTGCATTGCTTCTCTGTATTTGAATAGCATGGGATGTTTTACTTTGCTGTAGCAAAAACTGAAGTTCTCATTGCAGGTTGCTTATGGGGCTTCCTTTATTGAATACTTTTCAGAGGAGGCAAAACGTGTCTATGGTGATATCATTCCTACTCCACTATCTGATCGTCGGCTGTTTGTTTTGAAACAGGTGTGTCTACAAAGTCTTTATAATTGATTCATGTGCTTTTTTCCGAATCAGATAATATTCACTTGTGCTCTAGTTTAATGTTATTTGATATTTGTGGAATTTTCCTTTCAGAAAGTAGGAACATAATAGGTTATGAAATCTTCATATCGTTCGACATAAAGAAAAAATAAGAACAGAATTGGTACTATGCATTATATAGAGGCACGACAAAGGTGAAACTTCACTTCAACATGTTTGTGAGAGTAAAATGAAGCCCCCCTGAAGATATTAAGGGTTTTGCTTGGAGAGATTTTGGGAAGGCTTGACACACTTGATACAATTTTAGATTTGGAAATTTCGAAAATTGGATTTCTTGTGTGTGTGTTTTATTTGTTACGTTAGACATGTACGAAGTGTAACTGTAAATGTTAGGATTTGATTTCTATTGTAAATGTTTTTTGGCTATCGATTATTCCTTATGTAAAAAAGTGTCTTTACCTGATGTACTCCCTCGGTCAGTCCGTCCCCAATTCTTTGCCCCCAACCCATTTTTGTACCAATGTATTTTACGTGAGAGTAAAGTTGTGGTTCCCCCTGATCATTTTTAGCATGGGGCAATCTTTTGGTGACATCCCAAAAAGGAAATTGGATAAACAAAAGGGGACAGAGAGAGTATGTTTAAAGAGTGATAACCTTAGTGTGAGGTGAATTGATATTTTTGGTCCCTAACCCTATCATGAAATGTTTGGAGGTTAGCTATACTTCAGGGGGAATAAGGGGCAGAGTTTTCTTGATACATCTATATCGTTGGCTATCTTGTTTGTAATTTTAATGGAAGAAAGGACTGAGTTTTCGCTGAGAAAACCTCGATTCATCAGGCTCTTTTGGGATAAGGTTTATCTGGCCTCCAGGCCCTCCATATGTGCTATTCCGTGAGAGAATTTTTTTATTATTGTTATTCAGCATGATGGGACTGCCATTTAACTTTTGGGTTCTTCTTTGAGGAAACCTGGTTCTCTGTTATTCTTTAATGTGTTTTAGTCTTTAATGTAATTTCCTTTTATCTAAAACCTCTTAAGTTAGTCGCTTATCTGCTACTATTTGAAGGATTGATCAATGTTTGTCTGTCATGGAGCAAGATATTTATCACTCTTCTTTGAGTAATCACCACCAGTAATCTGCATCAATGTATGATAGAAGATAGAAAGTCGTTCTTCTTTCAACAATGGGTTGCTCTTTAGATTAAAAACATTTTTTTTGCATGAAGAATAAAAAAGTGTCTTGATCAGGTAAGTTCTAGTCTGTGCTCCTATTGTGTCTTACTTTATAGTGCAGAATCCTGAATTCTACTCTCTATGTCCCATGTTAAGTCTTATTGCAGTAGATATATATTTCACTAGTGCACCTTTTTTCCTTTACTGGTGTTTAGGGATGTCAATGGGGCGGGGCGGATGCGGATGTAGGTCCCTCCATCCCCATCCCCACCTAAAATTTTCATCCCCATCCCCGCCCCATCACCCATGGCGGGTACATAATTCATCCCCATCCCCGCCCCAACGGGTGTAAGCTAAAATCCATCCCCGCCCCGCCATCCAACTGGGTATCCATCCCCGTCTTATCCCCGCTTCATACCCGCGCTAATACCCGCCTAATTTTTCTTATTTAGCAAATATTTGCTATATATACGGATTAGTGAAAGTTAACTATAGAAAATAAAATAAAATACTAATGACTAAAGTAACCTATATAATCAAAAAATACTCGTCATAAAAAAAATTCAAACAAAAAACATAAAAATCTCACCTAAACTTATATTATCACCTAAAGATGCAAATAAATCCAAACTCACCCCATCACCCATGGCGGGTATGAAGCGGGGCGAGTGGGGATGGGGCGGGGCGGGCGGGGATGGGGCGGGTTCAACACAAAATCCACAACCGCCCCATCACCCATAGCGGGTACGATTTTTATACCCATCCCCACCCCATCACCCGCCAAACCTACCTCCATCCCCGCCTACTTGGGGCGGATGCGGGGCGGGTCTCCCGCGAAACCCGCCCCACTGACATCCCTACTGGTGTTAATGTAGGACAGAGGACTCATGAAATTATCTTATGTGCAAAGGTCTGAATTTCGGATTCAGTTGTGCTGTTGTGGATTACTAACATCATCTACATCAAAATTTTCATTTAATGTTGTTCCCTAATGAATGGCTGAAAATTCTTTCTGCAGCCCGTTGGTGTTGTTGGAGTTATTACTCCTTGGAATTTTCCGCTGGCAATGATTACCAGAAAGGTCTGAACTTCGGCTCCTTTATGATTGATTAACTACCTTGAAGAAAATTGCTATGAAATTGGGAAATACCATCTCTAAGCGATTGAGTTTGAATCAATTTGTCCATACTTCATATTAGATTGATAACTGGTAGAATAAATGCTCCCTCTTAACTGTGTCAGGTTGGTCCTGCTCTTGCTAGTGGTTGTACTGTAGTGATAAAACCATCAGAGCTTACTCCTTTGACTGCTTTAGCAGCAGCTGAGCTCTCCATTCAGGCTGGGATACCTCCGGTAAGTATATCATGTTTGAAATTTCAGCACTAATCAAAAGAATTTTGAAATTTTCAGCAAGAATAGTTGAAATTAAAAATAGAAGATGTGTTTATTGTACATTCTCAAATGAATATCAATTCAATGCTGTGTTTACGGATAGGTAAAGTTTGATAAAGCAAGATATTAGCTGTACGTACGACTGAGATGATTGGCAATCTATCTATACTATATATTAAAAAGCGTTCCTAAGAAAATCCATGTGCCATGTGGCGCTCTCCGTTTCTTATGGGTCTCATTCCATGTCATTCACATACATTTAACAAAATAAGGTTAAAAATAAGTATTTCAGGTTTATTGCAGGAAAAGGACTCAGGATGTAGAGCTAGAATAATGTTGTCAATTATCAATTCCGAGGGCCACTATCTTTGGAAGGGCTTTATAACGGGATGAAAGCTATATATTTCCTCCTTAGATTTTTTTACGACTTCTTCTGGCTTATGTTTACTTTTTCTGTACTATAATTTTTTTTTTTATCCGTTTTTACAAATTAATGGTTTCTTTATTCTTGAGAAAAAATAGTTTTGTAAGACAGCATTACAGGAAATACACAGTTAAAGGATAGGATGTCCTCATAAAGAAACCACATGTCTAAGTTACAAATTTATCCTATTCCTTTGTATAGTATCTTTGTTGAGATTTTAAGACTTGTCACAAGATCAAATGCATCTTGACTTAACTAATTAAATGTGCGTCATTCTTGTATATTTAACAACTCTTTGGTATCCCATTATATTCTTATTGCTTACTCTTAAAATATGCAAACTTAAACTTATAGGAGGTTTCATAGTTTTCCTAAAGTTTCCTTAAAGGTATCATCACACTTGCTTATCATTACAAATCTTTAAATTTATACTTTTGTATCAAAAAGCGGGACCTCAAGTTTGAACACTATGGACTTATCCATTAAGCTATGTCATATAATATATTACCATTTACTTGACATGTTTTGACCGGCGCATAGTTGTAGGCAATTTAATTGACTTATGTGCTAGTTTGTAGTGGAGTACTCGTTTTTTTTTTTATTATTATTATTACAGTTGGTGGAAGTGGGGTAATTTTTTTTATTAGAGTTAGTAGGTGGTTGGAATTTTTTCTTATTATATCTAGTGGATAGTGGGGGGTGAAGACAGAGAAATAATAAAAAATATAGTGAGTCCATGCCATTTAATAAAAGAAATAAAAGTACGTTAAGTAATTGGGGACGACTTATAAGGAAATAGTGTAAAGTAAATAGGGACGGACGGAGTATAGTAAATTATAATGAAATTAAGAAAATAATTGTGTAAATGTAGGATTCAATTTATGATTCTTTTTTGCTCAAGGCCATAACACTATTATCCTTGTAATGACGGGGCATTGCCTGGGCTCAAAAACTAGTTGGAAAACTAAAATTTTATATGTTGCTCCTGAACAAACTGATTGTAGTTTTAAAATGAAAAGGAAATCTGAAAACTCATAGTGATATAAAATGAGACCCTAAATACATATTGTAATTCTTCTGTTTTGCGATTCGTGAAACATATAGAATACTTTGTTTTTTGAGGAAAGAGGAAAGGTTTAGTAAACTTTGTTTTTTGACTCCTTTATTACTTGCTTTCTATAATATGGTTTCTTGTGTTGTAGAGGTGAATCCTTCCTTCTGAAGATTTTTTTTTAACAATCTTGAGTCACTTCTCTAAGGTGTTAATGTTTACATATTTCAGGGTGTAGTGAATGTAGTCATGGGAAATTCTCAACAAATTGGGGATGCTTTACTGGCCAGCACACAGGTTAGTATTTCAATTTTCAATAGAGATTCTTATTTTTTTCCTCCTAATCTTTGTAGCTGAATGAGTTATAATGCCTGTAATGTTGTTAGGTGAGAAAGATTACCTTCACAGGCTCAACTGCTGTGGGAAAGAAATTAATGGCTGGTGCGGCCGATACTGTTAAAAGGGTATGGTTTAACTCTTACTTTTGTATTATTTGGATGTGTATGACGATCTCCTAATTACGTCCACTATTTGTGCTAGGTTTCTCTGGAACTTGGTGGCAATGCACCTTGCATAATATTTGATGATGCAGACTTGGATGTGGCAGTAAAAGGAGCTGTGAGAATAAAATATTTCTTTCGTCATTTTTTCTTGAATTTTACAGAAGTTAGAGATTATAGCTAGTAAAAAGTCTTCTGTCACTTTTCTGCTGAAGTTTATCACTGGTTTTGAGGACTTTAAGGGTCATTGGAAACTGGTAAGAGTGAGTTAGATTTGTTGCAAGGAGTACATGAGGGGTAAACGTCTAATAATGAGGGTTCAATAGGAGCTTAACTCAGGATGCCATAGGGTCTGCGTGGACATCGACTGGTCCTCCCTACTGCATGAGAAACTTTATTTGGGGGGGGGGGGGGGGGGGGTGTGTGTAAGTGGGAAAAGCTCTTCGGTGAGTTGCTTCGTTAGACCTCTTGTTTGCTTTATTAATGTATCATGGATATGCCCTTGCTGTTGGCCTTCCTTTAATGTTTTCTTTTCAATATCTAGTTTTGCAAATGAAACACTTAAGAAACTCCAGGCTAGCAAGTGAAATGCTTCACGGCATTTCGTAGTTTGCTTGGCTGTCCCGTGTGCATTTCCTTCGGCGAAAGAGTCCATGTTATACAGGGTTTTATAGTTGGACAACAGTCAGAGGAGCTTTAAATCTTTGAAAGTCCTTTGGTTGCGCGTGTCTTGGTCAAATAGACTTTTTTCTGTTTATGCTGTTTTTTTTCTTTAAATTTCCAGAGGAATCTTGGCCTTCCTTCTGTGATATTTTCTCTTCCATATTAATGAATGTTTTGTATATCTTTTGCAGTTAGGGACCAAGTTCCGTAATAGTGGACAAACATGTGTATGTGCGAATAGGATCCTTGTTCAAGAAGGTAGGGTGGAATTTATCTTAAACAGTTGTCTATGTATACAATTGATTGTTCATGTCAGTGGAAAATAAGAAAAAAGAGCAGCTCCTTGATGCTGTGATGCTGGGTCGGCATTTACCCCGGTCCATACCCGTTTCGACATGATCTGACTCGGTTGTGGACACGGGGTATTGGTCGAAAATGCCGTGAAAAAACGGACTCGACATTTGTTAGGGTTCAGTAACCCTAGATCTGAAAATTTTGGCATCAACTCAGGGATAAAGAAAATGGGAACTTTGGGCTTTGGTCTCCTGATTGATGTGAGCCCACGGCTGCA
The DNA here is from genome assembly GCF_020520425.1 of Spinacia oleracea. NCBI lineage: Eukaryota > Viridiplantae > Streptophyta > Magnoliopsida > Caryophyllales > Amaranthaceae > Spinacia > Spinacia oleracea. The sequence goes on along the minus strand of NC_079487.1, from coordinate 101,595,284 downwards.
GATGTTGACACGTTGGAGAGAGAGAGCGGGGAGGGGTGAGTGAGAGTATGGGAAAGAGAGGTGAAGGAGGACAAGGTGAAAGTGATTTTACCTTCACTGACGTTACCATGGACTACACCAGTACACCTTTAAAAAAATCCTCCTTTCTTTAGTCAGTATATTCCCTATGCAGTCCACACCGTTTTTATAAAAATAAATAAAATCGGTGGTCTGCTAGTTTCAAACTTTCAGTAAGTCAAATGCTCAGTATTTTACTTTTCTTAATGAAAAATTTTGAATCAAAAAAATAATAGTACTACCATCCCATTTTACTTGCTTCATTTGTTTTTTGAGATGTTCCAATTTACTTGCCTCAATTCCTTTTTAGTAAATTTTAGTAAAAGGACGGAGGAAGTACAAAATTACAACTGTATTAATAAAAAAAACATTTTAGTATCGGTTGGCAGGTCCCTGAGTCCAATTCTGAATCTGGACACATCCCAGACGTATCCCGGTGTCCTCGACTCTAGAATTTCCGGGCTGACCCTCGGATCCATACCAAACAAGAGTAGGAGCATCGTAGGCTCATAGCCTTCATGAGCGTTCAGTATCAGTTTTAACTCTCCGTAATCTTGTTTACCACTTATGTCTGTCCATCCCATTGTGGATGATAGCTGTACTTCTATGGAGACTCGTACCCTGCAGCTTGAAGATTCCCTTCCAAAAGATACTCAAAACACCCTGTCCCTATCAGACGCAAGACCTAAATCTTTCAAGCATAAAAACAATCTAACCAAAGCCAGGAGCATCTTGATAGTAGAGACTAGAGAGTCAATTTATTGTGACATTTACTCTATGCTTTTGTGTTGCCTCTGTAAATACCCACTTATAATATAGCGCATGAGAGTTGTAGCAAAAATTATGCATTCTCTTCTCCGTGTAAAAGCTTGAAAATTTTCATTATGAATTGCAGGTATTTATGAAAAATTTGCTAGTGCTTTTTCAAATGCTGTCGAGAAACTTCAAGTTGGGAATGGTTTTGTTGATGGTGTTGCACAGGTAATGTGCTCATCTAACATTGTTTATTTGTTATATTTCTAGAAAAATGTGTGGTTGTTGACATACCTGTTAGTCAATGTACGAGTTAGTTTCACTCCATTAGGTTTTCAGATTATGTTCAAATTCTGAATTATACATATTTCCAACCAAGCATTGTTAAAGAAGTGCGCCTAAATGTTGCAGGGACCACTTATTAATGAAGCTGCTATTCAGAAGGTAATTTTGATATCAAGCTTATAGAAATTGTTATTTGGGAATACAGAAGATTACATGGCTACTTATAATTTTTAGTTTTCATGGTGGTGTGGTACAGGTTGAAAAGTTTGTTCAAGATGCCATCTCAAAGGTAACTAATTCGTTTTTGGTACACACTAGCCTACTTCCCCTCCTCTCTTGGTTCTTTATGCATAAGCTCTGAAATCCTTTAACATGAATAGGAGAGCATTGCAATGTTGATGAATTCTGAAGTTCATCCCCCGCCCCCTTGGTACTCTGATTAGTGTTATAGCTTAAATAACTGAAACATTTCTTCTATCTTTCCTTTTAAGGGAGCAAAAGTTCTTCTCGGGGGTAGAAGACATCGTCTTGGAATGACCTTCTATGAACCCACAGTCATGACTGGCATCAACAGTGATATGCTTATGTCGAGGTACTTACTGAATCCTCGTGGTTATTCTGATCTCATTCATATTTATGTGGTGTTTTCCTAAAAATAAGTTGGGAGCTTACCCACTAAGTACAAGAGAGCTATTGATCCAACAAACCTCCAACTTTGTTGTCGAGCGTTTTTCTTATTTATTTTGGTTGGCGGGGGATGGGAACATAAAGTAAGAAACTTGTAAGAAACTGTTGCCCGTTATCTCATTGCCTCCATATGGCTATAGCATTTTATTCTTTGGATCGTTTTATTTTCTTCTTAGGTTACCTTGAAGAGAATCTTTGAGTTACACTTGGCTTGTGATAACTTTGTAAATTGTCAGTAAATTAAATTATGATTTATATGTTAATGAGGTCTGATTATAGGACAATTGTGAAGAATACGTTATTTGAAGTGTTGAAGCAAGGAACTTAATTAGTTATTTGTGCCTTTCTTTAATGTTAAAATATGTCCAGTTTAGAGTGTAGTGGAAGGCAGATTCACTTTCCCAGATTTTTTGGGTAAGAAGCTGCTGGGAATTTAATTGCTGAAAATAGTCATTCTGTGTAGTGATTTTGTAACTGTTGCTTTTGATATGTAATATTCTTGATGATCTTGTTAGCTAGGTGCCGCTTTCTTTGTTGTGATGTTTAAGAGTTGGTATTGTTACTTCTTATATGGGGTAGGTTTAAGAGTGGATATTTTTACTTCTTATACAGAGTACTATTTGGTTAACTAAGAATCTTCATATACAAATTTGATGTGTGGTCTAGATTCTTGAGTGGGACTATCACATTCCAATCCTCTAGCTGTTTTTTGAAATCTTGCAGGGAAGAAGTATTTGGACCTGTTGCTCCTCTTCTTTCCTTTAAGACGGAGGAAGAAGCCATCAGCTTGGCAAATGACACCAATGCAGGTTTGTTCGTTGAGCTTAGATGGCAATTCATCAAGTTATTCTTCAGTCTATCCCTATTGTCCTCAAAGTTCACTGGTGTAACCTTTTGTTGGAAACTACTTATATATGTGATGTGAATTTCTCAAAAAAATTGCAGGATTAGCTGCATATTTTTTCACGACAAATATCCAACGTTCTTGGCGTGTCAGTGAAGCCCTTGAATATGGAATTGTTGGTGTTAACGAGGGATTAGTTTCCACGGAGGTCTGTGCGCATTGTCAAAGTATTCAATAGATACGAGCTAGTATGTTATTCTAAGACCAGTTTATGTGAAACAGGTAGCTCCATTTGGAGGTTTCAAGCAGTCTGGTATTGGACGAGAGGGTTCAAAGTATGGCATGGATGAATATCTTGAAGTAAGTCACTTGACTTGGCTTTCCTTAAGGAGCCAATTACTACTCTGTTGAAGGATCTAAATAAGTTAAATTATAGAATTATTACCAAGGTTGATCAAAAGTTCAAAACTGTTAACTTAATGTAGTTTACCAGAAGATCTTAATATAGTTTACCAGAAGACAAATAGGGATCTACATTTGGACACCGAAACAAGTTCAATTTATAATGGCAGATTAAGATTATGACACTCTCTCGTTCTCTAAGATGGAGATTTGAAATATAGGCTGTTCATGATCATTCATGAGAACTTTGTCTACTAACTTTAGATTTTAATCAAAGGCGTTAAGAAAATTAATGTTAGCCTTTATAATAACAGTCTGATAATTGGTGTAGAAACCAACTTGGTAGATCAATGTTCTGTGTTCTGTGTAGCTTAGGTCAAGGCTGTGTAGATGTGGCTGAATTTTGAGAAACAGTTCTCATTCGCAAATTCTCTCTGATCTCAATGCTGAATATTTCAAATGGAACGTAGAATTTGTTTGATTGTGTTATTAATCACACTTTCTGTGGTGAAATTGCAGGTTAAATATGTATGCATGGGTAACATGAATGGTTAACTCAATTGGGATATGCATTTATCTACAATGGTAAGCCCTAGAAACTTACGCGTCTTGTTGTAATCTTTCAACTACTTTTATCTGCTGTACAAATTTCTTCTCAAAGATTTACTCTCTTGAAGTTCAATTGGCTCGCGTGTATGCAGGTTCGTGTTCGTTCGTGCTGGGGGAAACATGCAATATAGTTTAGTATGTACACAATGAGCTTGTGTTGAATAAGTGGCTTTTTCTTAATAAATATGTAATTTTATGTTTTCCCTCCACCGACTAATGTACACTTTGGTAGTGGAGTCGGCAATCTTTGGCATGACATGAAAACACGACCGGAATCGACATGACTTTCACACGAAATTAGCGAGAGAAAACCTGAAGTGGCCAGGCATGACACTTCACAAAATTCACCCGAAAATGACACATGTTGACCAATTTGAATTGCACAATATGACAACACGAGATCAAACACGACATGTTTGAGATATGTTTTTTTTATAGGAAAAAAGAACTAGGTTAACCCCTTTGAGAAGGTAAACCTTGAAAGGATGATGGGGGGAGAGGGAACGATTAAAAAACGAAAACCATAACGACATAAAAGGACAAGAGCTTTCTTTTGTCGTCAAGAATGATGTCGTTTGATTTGCGTCCCGGTAAAAATGAATGATAAAAAATGAATCTAAATTTGATAAATCTCGATAAGCATCCTCAATGAGCTCACTAATCTCCTGCGAAACCTGTCAAAACTTGTTCATTGAATTGATCACCACCAAGTATCCCATTCGATAGTGAGATTTTTACGTCCCATGTTTGACCGAAAATGATGTTGTTTTATGTGACCACGCAAGTATAGGTGTGGCTCAAATAGTTGCTCTTGGATACTGCTCCAGTTGCCACTTGCCAGTTCTAAGTTACAAGAATTACGTTAGTTTTGGGTTTTTGATAAAAAAAAGGCCAATGGCTCCTAATTTCATCAACGTGTAAACAGAAGTTAGAATTTACAATAGTAATAATCTTATCAAGTTGTAGCTTGAAGAATTTTTACTATGACCTTGACTGGATATGGGCCATATGGCCCGGTCTTAATTTAACCTGAACCATCATATCCGAGTTGGATAAAAGTACTACTCCGTACTTCGTATTTGACTTTGACCCTTCTTGACACTAATATTCAAAATTACTTGATCTATTCAGATTGATGAAGTCTTGACATAGAAGTCGTTTGGTATGTGGAAATGAGAATTTGGGGAATATAAGAAAGGAAATGAATTGGTAATTTAAGAAAATATTACCTTTCCCATGTTTGTTTAATGATAGGAATAGAGTGGGAATAAATAAGCACAAATTCTTACTCCGTATTTAAAAGTTGTGTGCGATAAATATTGTACGTAGGAGTAAAAGTTGACTCACAATGCCTAAGAGTTACTCCGATATGACACTATAGGTAAATTATTTAATTTTTAGTGATAAAATTTTAATTTAAATAAAAAGTATTCTTTCAAAATCACTAATAATTCATAAGGGTTACTATTTAAAATTAACCTTTTAAAATGTTTAAAATTATCTATTTAAAGTTAACCTTTTAAAATGTTTATGCGTCAATTTTTTTTCAAAATATAAAATTTAGTCAACATATTAAAAATTACAAAAAATCGAGTATAACTCATCCCCATCTACAATAAATTTGTTGTACACCTTGTGCGTGCAAGACATTTTGATAAATAAAAGATAAATCACTAAAACACCCGACCTTCACAATATTATTCCTTTTGGTTTCATTAATGACAAGTTTGTCAATTTATTTTCCATATCAATTCTCTACCCTCTCCATGGGAATTAAAACGGAGGTAATATACCCCTTTATTTCTCATTCCTAATTGCACTTTCATTTCCCATTTCCGCAAATATGAGAATTAAAATTGCCCCGATTTTCTTTTTGATCATTCTATTTGAGTTTTCCTATCCCATTTTGTTATGCGACCCTCACATTTTCTTATCTCACACGCTATTGTTTAATGTAGAAAAAAAGAATAAACCTACTCACCCAGTCCTTTACTTTATCCAAATCTTAAAGAAAGTGAAAATAAAAACATTCGAATTAATCTTTTAGAGACGGTGTGAGTAAAGATTACTCCTGTAGTTTATGCTAAAATTTGTGATGACACAAAGAGCTTATTCACTTTGGGAAATTAAAGAAGGTCGAGGTCCTGCATGTTACCATAAAAAAAATAGGGTATACCTAGCTAGCTAGCTTTAACTTTTTATACATAAAATTGATATATAGCTTACTCTTTCAACAAGCTAGAATGAATTTGTTCCCCCTACTAGACAGACTTAAAGCTAATTAAAAAAAAAAAAGAAGATACAATTGAATAAAGATGAAGGACCAACAGAAACTCTTCCTTATAAAGAAGTCCAGCATCCTATTCTTTCATTCTTCATTATTCGTATTCTACAACCTCATTTACAAGCTAAGTTAAGAATGTTTCACTCTCAAAATGAAAGGTCTTCATCTTCTATGTGTACTCAAAATGATTCTGGACTCATCCTCACCACCGATCCTAAACCTCGTCTTCGTTGGACTCTCGAGCTCCATGACCGCTTCGTCGACGCCGTTGCTCAGCTTGGTGGCCCTGATAGTAATTATAATTAATACCTCTTCTTAATTACCATGCCTTCATTCATTAATATTTCATACTATATGCATGTTTTTCTCTAATTTTTTAGGGTTTTTTTTAACATGTTTTTTCAAATTTTGATTTCAGAGGCTACACCTAAGACTATCATGAGAGTAATGGGTGTAAAAGGGCTCACTTTGTACCACCTCAAGAGCCATCTTCAGGTTTATTATTTGAGTTTTTATATATTAGGGTTATTTTGCTTAATTACTGGATTACTCCCTCCGTTTCTGAATAAATGCTTTTTTATATATTACTTTTGACTTAATCCTTTTACTAATATGTGTAAAAACATGTTATCATATAATATACTATGTTATTGGATTAGACACAATGTATATTTTTGTAATATCAACTTTTTATAACTTTTATTACTCCGTAATATATAATCTGATATGACAGTGGCTAAAATTGTGCGTTGACAAGTGTGTTAATCAAACTGATGCATTTATTCAGAAACGGATGGAATATTTGCATTTGAATTCTTTGATTAATTTGACCAATTTAACACTTTTTTTTGTTTCTTTTATACTTTCAAATAGAAATTCAGGTTGGGAAAGCATCCTCATAATAAGGACTTCAATGATCATTCAATTAAGGATGGTAAGAGAGGTGACGGACCATTAATTAATAAGTTAATGCCAAGTGTTTTAAATGTTCCATTCGTGTAATATATTCATATGTTTCCACTTAATTAATATCATCGTTTCAATTTAATTGTCACATTTTCATCACTTCCCCTCTAAATACAATAACGCAAACAAGACCTAGCATACTGCTATTTTCTCACCACGTCTTTAAATCGAAAGGAATGCAATTTTACATTTATAAGTCCAGAAACAATACGGAGTAAGTATTCTTGTGTAATTTATTTTTTGATATATATATTTATTAATTACTGATAAACTCATTTTTTTTAGGAAAGGTGAAAATGTTTAATAAAAATTTGATCAAATTAAGAGAAGTAAATACAAAGTTGTCTAGATGTGTAAGCTTAAATTTATACTACGTAACAGAATTAAAATTGGTAGAATAAAATAAAAACTCAAAAGATAAAGTAGAACATTATTTGTTTGATGATCGAATGAGGATTAGTGACATTACAAATTACAAATAGGTAAGGAAATTAAATTTGTGATCTATTAAACACGTTACGAAAGTTGTTCGTGATTGTTAAGTATTGTTATGTTTATTATGTAGGTGTGTCTTCGGCGTTGGATGGTCAAAGGAACACTCCATCTTCATTTATGTGCCGCAATAATATGAACGAGTATGTTTCTTTTTCTAATATTGTATTTTGTCATATGAACACGTACCACTTTATTAAGAAACTTCTAATTGAAGTAACCTTAAAATTATTTAAGAATCATCCACAAAAATCTTTTTATCTGGCGGCATGTATTGTTCCTTTTGCACTTTTCCATTTAATTATTTCCTCATCGATCTTTTTCTTTAATATTCTTTTAATAAATTTTGAATTTTTATATTATATTATATTATATTGTTCATTTCATAAATGAAGTTTTGTGTTTTACCAATTGCAGCAACAGTTCGCACATAAGTGATGCTATCCAAATGCAAATGGAGGTGCAAAGAAGACTCCAAGAGCAATTGGAGGTGAGCCCAAATTTTTATACCATAACATCTCTAATAGAGTATAAAATTAAATATATTAATGAATAAAGTCGTACATTTTCAAACATGTATAACTTTCAAAACGTATTATTGTTAAAAGGAAACAGAGGAAATATATAGGAATAAAAACTTTATGAATTTCAAGCATTTGTGTAATTAGGTGCAAACACGCAATGTCATCCACAAGAAATTGTACTATTAACGATGGGAAATCCCGTTATTAAAGGGCAATAATTGTCGATTAATGACGTGATTTCCTGTCGCAAATCCGTCATAAAAGGGGACCGTCATTAATGGAAAATCACGTCGTTCACCCGTCGTAAAAGACATTTGCGACGGTCGTTGCCGTCTTTGTTTGGTTGTTAGCCCCGTCGCAAAAGGCTTTTGCGACAGGATTTTTGACCCGTCTTTATTAGGTTGTCATTAAATATACAAATTCTTGTAGTACATGTACACTCTCAGTTCCACAAAATTTCTCACTTTTTACTTACGTGTGGTCTCTCATGTATTACTTTGATCGTTCAATTTTTCAATTGCAAATTAATAAAAATTACAAAAATTTAATTTTTCAAAAATTTACATTGAAACGAATCCAATGAAATTACGCGGGTTTATAATATGTTAATTCCAAATGGCAGGTCCAAAGGCATCTACAACTAAGGATCGAGGCACAAGGGAAGTACATGCAAAACATAATAGAGAAAGCATGTCAAACATTAGCAGGAGAAACAAACTTAGCAACTAATAATAATTTCTCTAATATAAATTGCATTGAAGAATCTCAATCTCAGATCGTCTATGGAGGAGATCAACCACTAATCCAGCATTGTATGGACACGACGAACCGAGCATCGTCTAATTACGAAAATGCAGGTCAATTAGGGAAGAAGAGACCAAATCCATACAATAATAATGGCATTAATAATAATAATGGTAAGAGCCCTATGATTTGGTTTGAAGATTTACGCCTTCAAGAACAACTTGGCCCCTCTGCCAATTGAATTATTACAACATTGTTATAGAAGATGGTTGTGGCTTGTTAGTAGGAGAAGATCATATATACATGTACGTCTTAACTACAAGAAAAAGAAAAGAGAAACTCATTTTATATTTTGTACATCTTTGACACTTATTGTCCTCTAGCTTATGATTATTATACCTTAGCTTGTGTTTTGTTGAATTAATTGTAATTGCTTGTTACATTAATCATATTTTGAATTGCTAAGAGCACCTTATACAATTAAAGTTTGTATTAATTGAAATATATACTACTTTGACATGTAATAAATTTATCATATTCCTTACCCTCCCTTTCCCGCCCACCCGCTGTGAAAAAATGGGTAGATCTTAAATAAGACTGTTATACACATAATATTGTTGATGTCATCATTTTAAAAAATAGATACAATGATGACAGAGTGTAACTATATACTCCAACTTGATTAGAAATTATAACTAATTGATACTACCTTCGTTTCAGAAAGTTTTTTACGCTTTAGAAAATGTGTCCAAAGTATAAAAATTATGACCGTAAATTCTCACCATTATATACATCAAAACGTTACAGGTAAGATCTTGTTAGATTGGTCTCGGGATGTATTTTCATAATATCAAATTTTTATAATTTTTTCACATACGAAATTGAATATATTAATAGTTAAATATTGCATTGGATTCCGTGCAAATATTAACTGTAAAGGTCTTTTTGAAACGGAGGTAGTAGAAAATATAACTACTCTCTATTTGATTGTAGAGTATATATAATTAATTCAATACAAATATTGGATATAAAAAATACAATAATTTGGTAAGGATCGGAGTTGATTTTTACACATAAGACCGTCATGTATAAGTTGTTTTTTTATTCTACTTATGGTGTATTTGTATTAGGTATTTAAAATCCATTACCTCTTTCTAATAACATGCTTTGTACAAACACCAACCAATAAGTTAATAAATAATTTAATAAAACGTAATGAACCACCTAAAAAATTACTCCCTCCATTTCTTTTTGATCTTCCTGTTTCTATAAATGTCGTTCCTATTTGATCTTCCTGTTTCTATTTTGGGACATGACTTTTTACCATAAATTTCCCCACCATCCCTTATTTAATTCATTCACATTTCCCTATTCACCCACCCAACCCCACTTTTATGATTTTTTATTACTTTCATAAAAATATCTTCTCTCTCCTTCATTTCTTTATTACTTTCTTCATTTATTTATTATTTTCTCTTACACTCAATCATTACTCTTACACCCAATCATTAAAAGATTGCAGTTTCTTAATTTCCACCCAAAACTCCAAACAGGAAGATAAAAAAGAAACGGAGGGAGTACTAAATAGTGCACAAAACATCTTAAATTATCCGATCCACTAAACACCAAGTTTGTTCTCCTTATCATTTGAACTCTAATAACATTAATAAATAACTTTTTGAAGCAATTATTAAAAGCAAATACTTAGTACAATAAAGATATTTGAGTATTTTATTGCGGTAAACTAATCAACAGTTCCAAGTAAAATAAACAACAAATTTCCAATTCAGGTGTTTGACTCGTGAGAATTAGTCCCTCCGCTCCTTTTTCATGGTATAACCAAAATTCATTTTATTAAAGTTGAGTGTATGTAAAATGTGCACATGAGTTGATTAAGTGGACCTAAGAAAAGAAACACACCTTACTCCGTTCGTACCTAAATATTTTTCCTGTTTCTTTTTAAGGTTTTCCAAAATGATCTTCTTATTTATTTTCTTTCCTATTTAATCTCCTCTTTTATTCCCATTACACCCTTATCAAAACATTTTAAATACCATAATTGTCCAAATTTTGTCAAAAAATAAATAAATATATGTGCAAGAAATTATTGTATTATTATATTCCTTGAAATCATTTTTTTGGGGTGATTTTGAGTGTAATATGTGTTCTTATAACCTCGAATTCTATTCGTTTACAATAAAAGACCTTGTAATCTCCTTGGTTTATGTTTGGATGAATTAATGAGTTGACAACCCTTGCAACGTAACTGTTTTGTTTTCTGGTGAAAAAAGAATAATACTTCCTCTGTTCCGACAATATCACATCATTTGATTTTTTACACTATTTACACTACGACTTTGGCAATTTTTTGTGATTCATATGTAAGAAAATTGTAGTCATGTGGGTCATGTTAGATACGTATCGATATATATTTTTTAAATATCAATTTTTTATAATTTTTACTTACACACAATTTGAGATATTAAGAGTTAAAGTCGTGTTAGAGAAGTAAAAATCAACCATGGTGTGATATTTAAGGAACAGAGGAAGTAATAAATTATGATTGTTAATTTTATAATGTTCCCTTTTCCATAATAACCGCGTAAAATGAGAAACAGAAAAAAAAAAAACTTTTAGAGATGAAGTGAGTAAATAGAGAGCAAGTGAAAAAAATTCTCATTTAAGATATGGACAATTTCAAAGGGACATCCCAAAGAGAAATATGGAGCAAACAAAAAGAGACCACTTGAGTGTTTATGCTTTCAAAATACATTAAAATCAAAAGGCACAAATTCCGATGTTTGAATAAGAACCAAAGAATAGAAAAAGGAAAAGAGAAATTGAGAGAAGGAAGTGTGAGTCCATGTTTGAGCTTTTGTAGGCTAAAACAATATGACATCGGCTTTGCTTTAGGCTTACGTAAAAGAATTTAGATTACTCATTACTCACTGTCTACTGATCCATGCTGTCTTCTGTATCTGGCACACAATTCGAGAAGGATACTATTTGCTTACTTTACTCAAATCCAAGAAGAATGTTGATGTTCCAATTAACTAATCTACTGATCGATTCTATTTGTAACTATTTAATGTTCCGCAAATCCTGGGAAACTTCTAAACAATTCCAATTGCGGGTTCAAAAGTCATGGAGTAGTCCCTTCCACGAGGGTACATAAGGGTAAAGGGTATATTCGTCTTTTCAACCTAGGTAGTCCGTTCATCTAATAATAACATTAAGAAGTGAAATAATACGCCGTATAATTGAGTAAGTAATGATACTTTTGGTGTGCCTGAACGTCCGATAGTATGTTTTAATTTATGATTATAAACCTATAACCAAATTGACCAATGGTATTGACAAAATATGGTTTATGCACTCGGGTGCACATTTGCACAATGCTCATTGTGCACCCTGTTTTACAAAGAACATATAGTTCAAATACAAAGAACATATTGTTCATACCCAAAGTACATATAGCCAATGAACATATAGTTCAAATATTTCACAAGTACATGTACATTAAAATCGTTCTCAATGTTCACTAGATTTTCAATAAATGTTCAACATGGTGCACAATGAACACTGTGCACCCGGGTGTATAATCCAAATTGCGCGGTACTGACATGTTGTGGTCTCGATCAACAAATTTAAAACTAATACAGAGTACTACTTTCATTAAGTAGTTAATTTATGATGCAGTGGATTAATATAATGGTACTTAATTTGATGTGGCTAATACGAGTAACATTTCTTTAGTGGTTATAATGATACTGATGTGTTGTGGACCCGACTAGCTTAATGTTTTATAAGTCATTTTCATTTTATTTTCTTGCTACCATTTTCTTGTTGGCACATATGGCTATGTATTATAGGACTTTCCTTTTATCTCTCAGTCTCTTTTTATTTACCCTGTATGAATATACTACATCATTTTATAATGTTTTATACTTAAATGATGATTTTTTTTTTTTTTTGAGACTGATGTTACATTTTACAAGATTATGGCTAAGTGAATAAAAGTTTGAGCACCAACCCTGTGGATAAAGAGTAGTACTAGTTACACAATATTAGAAACCTCATATTACAAGATTGAATTGTAAAGTCACAACTTATGGTTAAAATCTCATTCCGTAAAATAGTAAATTTATATAAAATACTTAATTATAGTTTCTCCCATTTGATAAAAATAAATTAACTTACTCAAAACTCGCCTTATTTTTAGCAGAAGCTTTAATCCTTGACAAGAGGATACCTTCAATAGAGGAGAGAGAATAATGAAAATTTAGGCCATAATGGCCTTCCAAATCAACACCAAGAAAAACTAATTAAAATATATAATCATCTTTTATTTCGGAAATCATTTTTCTTTTTGCCACCCCTCAAAAAAAGTCATTTCATTTCATCTCACGTCTTTTCCTGAGGGGGACGGAGAATGGTAAAAATGTATCTTCTTCCCAGAATTTACCTGGTTTTTTTCACTGCGATAATCATCGTGTTTTACTCCAACACGAGATTCGCAGATTCATCAACACCGGAAAAGACGACAAGGCCCCCAGGGCGGCTTTCCAAGTTAATAAAACACGATCTTTCTCGATACAATGGGATATCTCAAAGGGTAAAGAAGAGTTTATTAATGAACAAAACTCGACCATCATTACCCAGAAGTTTATTCGAAGAAGACGATGTTCCTATGGAAGAAAGAGAAGCGCCATTGAAAAGTAAGATACAAGGTTCGGTAAAGCTACCAATGTATGCGGCGGCGCAATACGAGATGGGTGAGTATGTGGTGGATATCGACGTCGGAAGTCCGCCGACGAAGCTGAGATTGGTGGTTGATACGGGGAGTGATCTTACATGGGTTAAGTGTAGGAATGGAAACTATAAATGGCTTACCGACAAACAACAACAAGAACAAAATGTTAATAAGTCTTTATCGTATAAAGCTGTTACTTGCAAATCTGACAATTGCGTTATAGATTTCCCTTCACTTTCTGCTCTTGATATTTGCCCTAATGACAATGCTCCTTGCCTTTATAATTACAGGTAATTGATTTAACTCCCTCCTTTTGTTTAATTTTTATATGTTAGTCTTGGTTGGAATCTTAGACAATCTGTTTTCTAAAGTCACCTGTCAAACAATCTTATAGGCATCTTACACGTGTGATCGATTACCAGAAAAGATTAAGGGTACGTACTTACAAGGGGAATTTACTTGAGACCAGATAATTGGAGTTACAATTTGATATGAGGGTATAATAGGGATAACTATTCGTTAGAAAAAAGAAGAAGGAAAGATACCTAGGATTATTCTTGCATGTATCTAATCCATAATAATATTAGTATGGACCCAAAATCAATTATTTTTTTTATCGCCCTTTTTATTTACATAGTGACATCTTTTATTCATATAGTGAATATAATAAATTCAACACCAAAATTCTTAGATATGGTAATCATTTTTTAAATCATAGTAACCATATATTTTTAAAAGTGAATTGTAACTTAAATTGACATTACGTATTCAAGCACAAGAATGTATCAACGATACTAATTTGATATTTTTTTCATAATAATCCTAATAAAAAAAAATACTAATAACTCAATAAGTAACGAAGACTAATAAAAAAAACCGGACGGAGTAATATATTAAAAATGATCACATGAAAATTTATTTCTCATTTGTCTCATTGTCATTCAATTAGTCTAATTTTATGTCCTTAAATTACCGGTAAAAATTAGGTAAAATTGTCAAAAAATACCTTGTAAAATCGTTTTGTTTGAATGTGAACATAGTTATGGCGATTACGGTTTATGGACGTATGGAGAATTCGGGTCAGAACTGGCAACCCTACCCACAACAACAGGAAAATCAGTAGTACTACCAGACTTATTAGTCGGATGCTCCGAATCATTTACCGACAACGACACAATGAAGCACGCAGATGGTGTACTTGGATTAGGTATCAACCCGTTTTCCTTCTCACTCAAAGCCGTAAAAGAGTTTGGTGGATCTTTCTCCTATTGTTTAGTAGACCATCTTAGCCCAACCAATGTAACCAACTATCTCATATTCGGAGATGCAAAAGAAAAAGCTCCGACCCAAGAGTTCATGAGATACACTGCACTTTTACCCATCGAAACCGCCCCGTATTACTGGGTCAGCATAAAGGGTGTTAGCATGAACAACAAGATGCTCGATATTAAACCCGTTGTTTGGAACCGTGATAGTGATGGTGGTACTATACTTGATTCGGGTACTGCTGCTACTTACTGGGGCGGACCCGCTTACCGAGCTATTATGGATGTTCTTATACCCGCTCTTGAAAAGGATCACCCGAAGATAACGGATTTTGATGGAGATGGTAAGCTTGATTTTGAGTATTGCTTTAACTCCACAGCTACACCGTTTAACCCGAAAATGGTACCAAGGTTAGAGATCCATTTTACTGATGGGGCAAGGTTTAAACCACTTGTTAAGAGTTATATTGTGGATGATGGTCCACATGTTAGTTGTATAGGGTTTCTTGAAGCACCTACTGGTTTAAATGTTATTGGTAATATCTTGCAACAAAACTATTTGTGGGAGTTCGATCTTCACCAACATACTATAGGATTTGTTTCTTCCACTTGTGGTTAATTTTATTTTATTTTTTTATGCATCTAGCTGCAACCGGTTGTACCATATTTAAGTACTTTTTTATTTGTCTGTGTGCTTGGTCTTATGACCGAGTATATGCATGTGTTTGGAAATAGTGTTGATTGTACCTAGAAAGGTGTTTCCGGTTGTACTACAATGAAAATTTCTTAAAAAGTTTTGTGAGTTCAAATTGTTATATATGACCCACATTTATATGTATTACTTACTAATTTAACACTTCTTTTAATGTTTATTTTCACACTTTTATGTATCTTTAATTTGGTTCTAATTTAATGAATAAAAGTTAAGTAGGGGGCCGGTGTTAATAAGACGAACTATGTAAACTATATTTCTATACATGGAGTAAAAATATAGATAGACTGTAATAGAACATATACTTAAGATGCACATTCTCTCACATTTTCATTGTACTTGTGAGGAAAAAATGCATGTGAAAGGGACCATCAATCGATATAAAAATACCCTTAGGTGCATGATGTAAATAATGATTTTCAAGACTGTAACACTTTTTTTTTTGGTGCAAATAAGCCACAATGGTGGGGATGAGAATTGATCCCAGGATCACCTGGAACTGGGAGGGAAGCTCTAACCAACTGAGCTATCCCACACTCTCTCAAGACAGTTACACTAACATTATATAGAGTGGCACGTGGCCATTAAACTCAACTTAAAACATCAAATTAAGATGACAAGTTATGCTAATAATTAAGAATACAATTCCCATCCAAAAAAAAAAGAAAAAGAAAAAAATGAATACAATTAAAGGTTAGGGCTCGACTTGTTTAAACCCCTACTAGTGTTTGTACTTGCGATTCTGCTTGCGCTTGAAGTTGTGCTTGCGCAGCAACCAAGGTATGGTTGGTTTATTGAGCATCCACTCCGGTTTGACCACGAATGAAACATCTTTCGGTGAACACAAATTCTTATTATATATAAATGGTACTAGGGTAAAAGTTAATTCAAAATTCTTATAACTTACCCTTATCTATGTAAAAATTATCTACTTTTTTATCATACAATTGTTTATTTTAATAAAAATTATTTTTTCAAAATCACTAATAATGTATAAAATTAAAGGTTAAAGTGCTTATCTATCAATTTTCTTTTATATAATATAAACGTTAATTAAAACATGCTAAAAGTTACAAAAATTAGGTAAAAATTACTCCGTAAAAAGATGGATAAAAGCTATACTGTTGTATAATAAATTTATTGTACAGTTTGTTCCATGAATGACACACATACACACAGTAGAGATCTCAATTGATCTCAATTACTCCATCCGTTTCTTTTTGTTTGTTACGTATTTCTTTTAGGGTGTTTCACAATGTTTGTAACGTGGGAGAATCTTTCCTTTTATAAACTTATTATACTATATCATTTTTTGTGCCATCTTTTAATTTGAATTATATTGGTCCAATTTTTTCAACTCATTAAATTTCTTTACAATTTCCCAAGTATGTTAAGTTAGCAATCTTTGTGCTTTTCCATTATTGGTTCATTTTGATAAATAAAACAATCTTATTGACTGTTGTAATGATTAGTGGATTGAAGTTTTACTTGTCTTTATTTTTTTAATAAAAAGGAAACAGAATCTTTATTGTATGTTAATAAACGTGCAGAAGTCCAAACGTAGCAAACAAAAAGAAATGGAGGGAGTATATTTCATTGCAACTTTGCTGAGAAGATCAGGGGACAACATGCACCAATCAGCCATATGATATACCTCCTACGTTTCAAAATAATATAGACTTTGACTTTTGACACTATTTATAAATTTTAATTTGGTTATCATTTGTGATTTACGGGTAAGGAAATATATACTCCGTAATCGTGTGGGGTCTTGTTGGATTCATCTCGATATGTACTTTCGGAATATCAATTTTTTATAATTTTTACGAATGCAAAATCAGAGATAATAATGTCCAAATATTTACATTGGCAAGCGTAAAAAAGATAAACTGTGCCTATTATTTCGAAATGGATGGAGTATATATATATATATATATATATATATATATATATATATATATATATATATATATATATATATATAGTATCTTTTTATTCTTCTTCGGGAAAAATATGGTATTCGTGTTTGTTGACTTCTTATTCTACTTGATCGACAACTCTTTGGAGAGGTCTCTAATTAAAATGTAAGCTAGCAACTTGAGCTCATCATCAGTCCCATTAAGTCCTGTTATTTCAATTGTCGTAAGCTAAACAATCTGGCACTGTATCTGGTGCAGACCACCACATATTAGCCTACCACATTATTTCTGTTGACCCTAAAGTTTTGATGATGACAAAGCAAACTCCTGACAATTGGTTAAGTTATGTTGCATAATAGGTTCCGAGATCCTTAGAGGGATAATGCTAAGTTAAGGAGATCCTGAGTTGGATAAACTAAGCAACGTGGAATATAAGCAAGTAATTGATCCATGTCAGACACTACATTGAAGAAATAATCATTAAGCAAGGCGAGATCCTTAGGCGAGTTCCTAAGGCGAGATCCTCATATATTATGTGGATCCTCGGCGTTCCAGAGAAGGAACAAATTGGGAAGTCTTCGAGTGAAGCTTCTAAAGGTGCAACATGAAGACTACAACATATGAGTTTATGTTTTAGGATTTATGTAAGTATTTAATAAAGTTTATAAGTAATTTGGTATGAAAGGGACATAGTATTTTGGTACGTTTTTAAATGAAATATGTTAACTGTAATTATAAAAGAGTTTTAACTTGGAAAATCTTTTTAATAAATAAAATATATTTAATTAATAAATGAAACATAGGATTCTGATTTACTCTCCTTGTTTCTCAAGTAAAAATTTTTCCACGTTCCTTAAAACTCTCCCCACGTATTTCTGTTCAACGTACATTTAGTGTTTTGATTTGGTCTCCCTTGTTTCTCTCCAACTATGCCCATGTTACTGAGCAGTAACTGTTAGTGGGTAGTTGAGGAGAACATGGGTACCCAACCCTAAGTAAAACTCTCCTATAAAAGGAGAAGAGTTTTAGCTTTTCAAAACACACAACTGATCTTTGCAAAATATATCTTAAGAGCTTAAACGTTTTAAAAGAGAATCAGTTTTCAAAAGAGTGTCCCTTGAGTTCCTTATTACTTTGAGCTTTATTACGTACTAGAGTTTTATATCAAATTGTATTTTGGGTTTAAGGATTGAGTGATCCTTGAGTGACTTAGAGTTAAGTCAAAAAGAGAAACAGAGCGACTTAGAGTTAAGTCAAAGAGAAAAGGAGCGACTTAGAGTTAAGTCAGAGAGAGAAAGAGGAGCACAGTAATCAAGGGGGATTGCTGTGGGGAACTCGTGTTCGAGAGGAACTCGAGTTAAAGAGTGTATTTGTAATAGAGTTATTGCATTAATACAAAAGAGTAGTGAGGTTCTTCTTGATTAGGGTCAAGAAGGTTCCTCCATTTTATATCTTTCTTCGCTCATTATTCTCAGTCTCTTTATTGTTTAAATTCCGCAAGAAACTTACCCAAGTTCCCAAGAAACAATTCACCCCCCTCTTGTCAAGTGTTCCTACTGAACTATCAGTTGGTATCAGAGCAGAATCTCACAAAAATACAGGAAACCCTGTTGAGAAAAAGTTCCTGGAAAGTATGAACGCTTACGAGAAACTCGAGGAAGGTTATTCCACTCAAAGACCTCCAATGTTCAACGGAAAATTCTACACCTACTGGAAGAACAGGATGGAGATCTACATCAAGGCAGAGAACTATCAAGTCTGGCGAGTCATAGAAGTCGGTGATTTCGAGGTAACAATGACCAATGCTCAAAATGAGGTAGTTCCTAAACCTATGTCTGATTTTACTAAGGAAGATTTTGAGAAATTTGAAATCAACGCAATGGCTGTGAAAATCTTGCATTGCGGCCTTGGACCTCATGAACATAACAGAGTTATGGGGTGCAAGAGCGCAAAGCAAATCTGGGATCTCCTTCAAATAACACATGAAGGAACTAATGAGGTCAAACGTTCAAAAATTGATTTATTAATGTCTAAGTATGAACGTTTTGAAATGCAACCAAGAGAAACAATACAGGAAATGTTTACTCGTTTCACTAATATCACTAATGAACTAGTTTCTCTTGGAAGAAATATTCCCTCTGATGAACAGGTTAGGAAGATCCTAAGGAGCATGCCACAGGATGATAGATGGAGAACCAAGGTCACGACATTGTTCGAAACAAAGGATTTCACCAAATTCAACATTGAACAATTGGTGGGATCCTTGATGACGCACGAATTACATCTAGGAGCAGCTGTTCCTGAGATTCCCAAGAATCGAGGCCTTGCTCTTAA
Source organism: Spinacia oleracea (assembly GCF_020520425.1). Lineage (NCBI taxonomy): Eukaryota > Viridiplantae > Streptophyta > Magnoliopsida > Caryophyllales > Amaranthaceae > Spinacia > Spinacia oleracea. Next base: position 101,575,654 of record NC_079487.1, on the reverse strand, counting down.
GGCTGAGGAACAGGAGGACTCGGATCCTGATGAAGAAGAAGCTGCCATGTTGGTCAGAAGAATGAAAAGATTTTACAGGAACTCTAAACCTGGAAATCTAAGAGGAAGGAACTCAATGAGAAAACCAAGCGGTTCCAAGCCTGACCAAGGATGTTTCAAGTGCGGAGAATCAGACCATCTAATCAAAGACTGCCCTCAGTGGGAAAATGAAAGAGGGAAAGGCAAGGGAAAGGATCTGTCCAAGGAAAGATTCAACAAATCAACCTTTGCCAAACCAAACTTCAAGAAGGCTATGATCGCAGCTTGGGGAGATGCTTCTGACTCGGAAGAAGATGAGGATCAACCAAATGAAGAAACAGCAAACCTTTGTCTTATGGCAAAGATTGATGGAACAACCCAAGATCCATCAAGAGAAGTAAGTTCCTCAACTCTTCAATCTCTGTCTAAAAATAAGTTAGTGGAATTATTGATAGAAACTCTAGATAACTTTAAAAAGCTTAGTGTAATAAAGGCTCAAAGTGACAAAGCCTTGGAACTCACCAAGGGACACATGACCTACCTTAATAATGTTAGATCTGATGTACAGGGTAGGTTCTTTGACTTGCTTGATAGAAACACTGCTCTTCAAAACTCCTTTGAGAGAGTCAAAAATGAAAACATTCTTCTCAAAGTGGAACTCAGTCAATATAAACTGTTTAATTTAAGCCTAGATCCTAGCAAGTCCACTGAGATTAGCATGGGGGTCTTTAACGTTGATTTGGAAAACTTAAACAGTGAGTTGGTCACAGTAAAGGAACAAAAGGAGAAATTAACCAAGGAACTAGCCTTAGCAAATGCACATAAACAATCTCCTAGAATCACGCCTAAGTGGATTGAGAAGGCTCAATTTAAGAGAACCGAAGGCCTAGGTTTTTACTATAAAAGAAACAATGGTAAAAAGAAAAATTATGTGGAACTGCCTAGTGTCAAAGTTTGTTCCTTTTGTGGTACTGGTGATCATGTTGTGACTGAGTGTTCCAAAAAGGAGGAACTGTTCAATAAAAACCAGAACATTGTCAAGAAGATATGGATTAAGAAAGATGATCCTTTAGTAGAAAAGGAACTCGAGGAAACCCGAGTTCCTGTATCTAACAATTGATAATATTGCAGGTCCTAGTGAGGGGGAACAACTCGTGGTACCTTGATAGCGGGTGTTCCAAGCACATGACAGGAGATAAAACCAAATTTCTCTCACTAGAGGCCTACAACGGAGGAACTGTGACCGTTGGAGACAACAAGAAAGGTGAAATCATCGCCATTGGAAAAGTAGGAAGGTCAAGTTCCCATTCAATTGATAATGTGTTCCTGGTAGAAGGTTTAATGCACAGTCTGCTTAGTATTTCACAATTCTGTGACAAAGGAAACTCGGTAAGCTTTACTTCAGAAAGTTGTCGAATTATTAACAACAACAGTAAGGAAGTTATTTTGGAAGGAACTCGCAAAGGGAACACATATACTGTGGATCTCAACAAAGTTCCAAGGAACAACTTAACTTGTCTTAGTGTTATTGAGGAGGATCCACTTCTATGGCACAAGAGATTCGGACATGCTAGCTTTTCATTGCTTGACAAACTGAGATCAAAGGAACTAGTGAGAGGTCTACCTTCCATCAAGTTCTTTAAAGACAAAGTTTGTGAAGCATGTGCCAAAGGAAAGCATGTCAGGAGCTCTTTCAAGCCTAAGAAAATGGTCAGCACAACTAAACCATTGGAACTCATCCATATGGATTTGTGTGGACCTATGAGAATTCAAAGTAGAAGTGGAAAACGCTATGTCTTGGTTATTGTTGACGATTTTTCTCGATATACCTGGGTTATTTTCTTAGCAAGTAAAGATGAAACGTTTAATGAATTTGTTGCTTTTGCTAAGAGAATACAAAGATCCACAGGACGTCAGCTAATACATATAAGGTCAGATCATGGAACTGAATTCGAGAATCACAAGTTTGATGAATACTGCAAGGAACAAGGTATGGATCACAAATTTTCTGCACCTAGGACTCCACAACAAAATGGAGTCGTTGAAAGAAAAAATAGAACCTTGGAAGACATGGCTAGAACCATGTTAATTGCCAGTTCCTTACCAAGGAACTTCTGGGCTGAAGCAGTAAATGAAGGAAATAATGCCCTTGGTCCAAGTATGCATTCTATGTTAAGTCTAATAAATGCGGTTCAGTATTAATTAACAAGTTAATAATTCAGTGAGATCAAGTGAGCTGAATGCCTAGCTAGAGGCCGCTTCAGTTCAAGTGGAATTAATGATATTAATCCACAGCTTACTCTTGACTGAACCCGTAGGGTCACACAAATAGTACGTAAACGGATCAAGTATTTAATGGCATTAAATACTCCATCTATGAATATTCGGAACCGACGGATCTTGGTTTCAGTGGGAGCTAAGATCGTCACAGGCAAGAAATGAATACTCCGGAAACGATGATATTGCCGGAAACGGAAATATGGATCGTATCGGAAATATGAATATTATCCAAATCGTAGATGTTGCCGGAAACGGAAACATGGTACGTATCGGAAAATATTATTGGAAATGGAAATATTACCAGAATCGGAAATATTGCCGGAAACGGAAATATTGTCAGAATCGGAAATATTACCGGAATCGGAAAATAATTCCGGAAACGGAAATATTAAATATTTGTTCGAAACGGAAATTAATTCCGGAATCGGAAATATTAAATATTGTTCGTATCGGAAATAAATTCCGGAACTGGAAATTTAATCGAAGCGTATCGTACGAATTAGCATCGGACGAGGCCTGCCGGACGAAGGCCCAGCACGAAGCCGGGCCATCGCCCAGCAAGCACGCGCGCAGCCAAGGCAGCGCCCAGGCCTACCGCAAGGCAGGCCCAGCGCGCGCCAAGGCCACGGATGCGTGGGCCGCGCTGCGTGGGCTGCTGCTCGCACGCGCATGGGCAGCCCTTGTGGCTGCCGTGTGTGTGTGAGTTTGTGCTCATGCGTGATTCCTAAATCTACAAGAGTCAGTGTATGATTAAATTTCTAATTGGATAAATTAATTAAATAGAATTCATGTAGGATTCTAATTTCAATTAATTCGTATCCTACTAGGATTACGATTCCTTTTCCATAACTCTATAAATAAAGGCCTAGGGGTCATTATTTATACAATAAGTTTTAAGTATTCAAAACTAAGATTTTTAAGCAGAAAAATCAGCCAATATTCTTGCCTACCTAACCGAAAATATTAGAACCTTAAGGGCGATTCTAGTTGGTCAATCTTAAGGCGGATCCGGACGTGCTGTGGACTATCTACGGAGGGACGACACTTGGAGTCCTAAAGACTTGTTCTTGTTCGGTTCGGGCGCAGCTAGGGAAGGCACGCAACAAAGAGTATGCATCTAAACTATGCTAAATGATTATGTGTAAATAATATGTTTCCTGGCTTTATGGTTTTTCCGCATGATTTATGAACTGTCATATGAATCATAACCTAACAGTGGTATCACGAGCCCCTTATTATTTTCATAATCTAAATTGCATGAACATGGTTAAATATTACAAATTTGCAAGAATTAAAAGGGGTGATTAATTTTCGTAATTGTTAATTAATTGCAAATTGCGTTTATTTAATTATACGTACGCAGTTTTTCGGCAGTTTCTTCGTTACTCATCCAAATCGAGTGATTTTTGTGTCAATTCCGCATGTAAAAGGCATTCTAAAATTTTGACAAAAATAGTATTTTTCTGCCGAACCCAGAATTCTCAAATTCGAAGCCTAACTATGACTTTTCGAAGGTTTTAGTTTTTCGAATGCAAAATTTCGTAAATTTAAGATGTTAAATTAAATATTTGCAATTCTTGTTGATAAATCTTGAATTTTTGATTGACCTACTGCATATGTTTAACAAGTTTGAATGCCTAGTCTTGTTAATTATGCAATCTAATTTGTAATTATGATTAATTTGTTGAAAATTAGAATAATTTAGAATTAATTTGATTTTCATAATTAATTGTAATTTAATTAGAAACCTATGATTAAAAACCACCATAAAAATTGTAAATTTACGATAAATTTTAAATTTTTATGACCTAGACTTGAATCCATAACAATCGGAAATCAATTGGATAATAAATTTTCGATTTTTCGCCCTAAAATTATGAAATTAATATTATTTATTAATTTGTCATTAATTTTAAATATAAATTTTGAATTTTTATGCGATTCGTTCATAAAACTTGCACGCACGAAGCAATGGACGCTTCGTGTTACCCTTAAGGGGTGTTGTATAATGCGGGCATGCGACGACGAGCAAGGGAGCTCGTCGCCCGTGCGGCACGAATGCAATGAGCAAGGGCGTAGCGCACGAGCACAAGGCAGCAGCCCTGCCTTGTGTCGTGTGCCACGAGCAATGAACGAATGGGCATGGGCGAAGGGCGAGCCAAGGCAGTCGCGTGTGGGCAGCAAGCGAGCTGCGCCACAACGCGCGCTGCCTCGCACAAGAGCGCGCAGCCTCGCGCGCAGCGAGCGCAAGCTCGCGTGCCACGAGCGCTGCGCCCAGCATTACTCGCGCGCACAGCGCGCGATGTCGCCCGCCCAGCGAGCGATGTCGCGCCCCAGCGAGCGATGGCTCGCGCGCACAGCGAGCGATGTCGCGCGCCCAGCGAGCGATGTCGCGCGCCCAGCGAGCGATGGCTCGCGCGCCCAGCGAGCGATGTCGCGCGCCCAGCGAGCGATGTCGCGCGCGCGCACAGCGAGCGATAGCTCGCGTGCGATGAGCGCTGGCGCGCGCAGCGAGCACAATGTGTGCGGAGGCTTGCGATAGGGAAGCAGCAACTATGCGACGAGCGCATGGGCTGCGCGCACATGGCCAGCAATGGCTGTGTGCGTACGGCCCATGGGCGTGCAACGCGTAGGGTGTTTGCGTTACGATTAGATCGTTTTGAATGTTTAATTTGAAAATTTCAGTTCACGTAATTTTAATTAATTTTAAAATTAATAATTTGAATTATTTTCTTGGATTTTAATTTTGAATATTATAATTATAATAAATGTTATTTATTCTAATTATTTTACTAAAATTAAAATCATGAATTAATTTAAATACGACTGAAATTAAATTAAATTTTTTGGATTCAATTATAAATTGATATGAGCTTTAAATTTTAATTAAATTTGTACGTTTCCGGTTGGACTAGAAATACATTTTTATGTTTAAAATTGGTAAAGCATATGAATTTATTGGTTTAAGTGGGAGCGCTTTTTAGTCATAAACTCTTGATTAGGTCTACAAATCCTTAAGGTTAAAACAACTTGATTAGAATTAATAAGGACTGAATAATTGGTAGATTATTGGTGCCCTTGATTAATTGCTGCAAATGTTTACGTGATGCATAATGTGTTTTACTAACCAGCTATGTGGGCCATTCATGATAATGAATGGGTGAATGGTATATATTGTATATGTACTGTTTTGCAGGTTATGAAGTGACTAGTATGGCCCAAATAGGATAGAAAATATGGTCTGCGTACCATTAATTTGAATGTAATTGGTCTAAAGTACCAAAGTTATTTTTCAATTCAAATATGGTCTGCGAACCATCAAATAGTTGTAATTAGTTATAGCTTATCCTATTTGAAGAAAATGGTGCCTCCCACGGAGATTTTCATGACGGACTTTGAAGTCAAAGCTTCAAGATGAAGTCGGGCCATACTAGATCACAAATATCTTATGCATGTTTTAAGTTATTTATTGTTTTAAATATGTCTTAAAATGCATGAGATCAAAAGCTTGATTATGTTGCATGATTAAGGATTTTAGTTCACTTAAAATCTAACCAACATAGTAAGAGCCTTAAGTTCCAAACTTAAAAATTGAGTTAAAAGGTGCCATGCCAAAATATACACTTGCTTGGATATCCTTTACATCAATCTAGTAATAGTTTTCGCTCAGCGAGGTGTTACTTATTGGTCCTAAAGGGGCAAGGTACACAAATAATTGTGAGTACATGTTAGTTTTGGTGAAACTCAACGATATAAGTAAGGAGTCCTTTTATGTCGTGGCAAATTCGATAGGTTTACCTAATAAGTTCTTAGACGTACCTATCAACCAAGAATAGTTTCTAGACTATTAGCAAAAGGCTTTTGCTTACCTAAGATGTTCTAGGATTAAGTCGACAAACTGTGCTTAGTTCTTCAATGATTTTAGGATCTTGGAATCATTTTATTCACACCTGCCGGAACACATAACTTGAATAAAATGCTTAATAAACATTGAATTATGCATGAATGCTAGAATTTAAGTTTATTAAGAGAAACTGTGAATGGTTATTTATTTGTTTATTCTTTTCAATTGTAGTTTTTAATATGGCAAACAACAATTCATTCAACATTCGATCAATTCTCGAAAAGGAGAAGTTGAACGGGAAAAACTTCCTTGACTGGCAAAGGAACTTGCAAATAGTTCTTATGCAGGAAGAAAAGGAGTATGTCCTAGATGAGGCGATGCCCGAAGCTCCAGGCGACGGGGTCACTCAGGCAGCCCTCAATCGTTGGATTGATGCCAACAAGGATGTGAAATGTCTAATGCTCGCCACCATGAGTGCGGATCTGCAGAAAACGTTCATCAACTCAGATGCTTTCACAATCATCAGTGAGTTGAAGAACATGTTCCAAGATCTGGCTCGAGTCGAAAGATTCGAGACTCATAGGCAAATTCTTGAGACCAAGCTTAAGAAAGGCGAGCCCGTAAGTCCACATGTTCTCAAAATGATTGGACTCATTGAGAATATGAGTCGGCTGGATCAGCAATTTTCTCAGGAAATGGCTATAGACACCATCCTCCATTCTCTTCATAGCGGGTATGATCAGTTCAAACTGAACTACAGTATGAATAGTCTGGACAAAACGCTCACTGAGCTTCACGGTATGCTGAAGACCGCTGAAAAGACGCTCAAAAGTGATAAGCAGGATGTGCTTATGGTGCGTGGGGGCAAGTTCAAGAAATCTGGAAAGAAGAGGAATGCTAAGAAAGGTGGCAACAAGGCCAGCCCAACTAAGCAAACTGGCGCCAAATCTGCAAAGAGGAAGGTCAGTCAACCCACTTCTGAATCCGAATGCTTCTACTGCAAGAAGAAGGGGCATTGGAAGAGAGATTGCTTGAAGCTAAAGGAAGATCAGAAGAACGGAACAGTCGTTCCATCTTCAGGTATTTTCGTTATAGACTGTATACTTGCTAATTCAACTTCTTGGGTATTAGATACAGGTTGTGGCTCACACTTATGTTCCAATCCACAGGGACTAAGAAGAAGTAGAAAGTTAAGCAAGGGTGAAGTCGACCTACGAGTGGGAAATGGAGCACGGATTGCTGCATTAGCTGTAGGAACTTACTTTTTGTCGTTGCCCTCCGGGCTAGTTTTGGAACTGGAAGAATGTTTCCATGTTCCAAGTCTTACTAAAAACATCATTTCAGTTTCTTGCTTAGATGCTAAGGGATTTTCCTTTATAATAAAAGACAATAGTTGTTCGTTTTATTTTAAAGAGATGTTTTATGGATCTGCTAGATTAGTCAATGGACTTTATTTATTAGATCACGACAAACAAGTATATAACATAAATACCAAAAAGGCCAAAAAGGATGATTCAGATCTCACCTATCTGTGGCATTGTCGATTAGGCCATATAAACTTGAAACGCTTAGAAAGACTTCAAAGGGAAGGAATTCTAGAACCATTTAACTTAGAGGATTATGGTAAATGCGAATCATGTTTACTTGGCAAAATGACAAAGCAACCTTTCTCTAAAGTTGGAGAAAGAGCAAATGAACTATTGGGTTTAATCCATACAGATGTATGTGGACCAATGAGTACAAATGCTAGAGGTGGTTTCAGCTACTTTATCACTTTCACTGATGACTTCAGTAGGTATGGTTATGTCTACCTAATGAAGCATAAGTCTGAATCCTTTGACAAATTCAAGGAATTTCAGAGTGAAGTAGAGAATCAATTAGGCAAGAAGATCAAGGCACTGCGGTCTGATAGAGGCGGTGAATATCTGAGCTATGAATTTGATGACCATCTGAAAGAATGTGGAATTCTATCAGAATTGACTCCTCCTGGAACACCACAATGGAACGGTGTGTCAGAACGGAGGAACAGAACCTTGCTAGACATGGTCAGGTCAATGATGGGTCAGGCCGAACTTCCATTAGAATTTTGGGGACATGCACTAAATACAGCTGCACTCACTATAAATAGAGCTCCGTCTAAAGCTGTCGAAAAGACTCCATACGAATTATGGTTTGGAAAGCCTCCAAATGTGTCTTTTCTTAAGATTTGGGGATGTGAAGTATACGTCAAACGATTAATTTCAGACAAACTTCATCCAAAATCTGACAAATGTATCCTTGTGGGCTATCCAAAGGAAACAAAGGGGTATTACTTCTACAATACATCTGAGAACAAAGTGTTTGTTGCTCGAGATGGTGTCTTTTTGGAGAAGGATCACATTTCCAAAATGACAAGTGGGAGAAAAGTAGACCTCGAAGAAATTCGAGTCGAACAACAAACTCTAGAGAATGCTCAAGATGACATTCAAGATGAAACTCAGAGATCTTTAGAAGAATCTGGTGAGAATCATGGTCAATCTAGAAATGTTACCCCGCGTAGATCGCAAAGATATAGATCTCAACCGGAAAGGTACTTAGGTATTTTGACGAACGAGAGCTATGACGTTCTATTACTTGAAAGTGATGAACCTGCGACTTACAAGCAAGCTATGACGAGCCCTAGCTCCAAGCAATGGCAAGAAGCCATGCAATCTGAATTAGACTCCATGTCTGAAAACCAAGTATGGGATTTGGTCGATTTGCCAGATGGCTACCAAGCCATTGGAAGCAAATGGGTTTTCAAACTGAAAAAGGACAAGGATGGGAAACTTGAAGTTTTCAAAGCTAGATTGGTTGCAAAAGGTTACAGGCAAGTCCACGGTGTGGATTACGATGAAACCTTTTCACCAGTTGCAATGCTAAAGTCTATTCGGATAATGTTAGCAATCGCTGCATATTACGATTACGAAATATGGCAGATGGATGTCAAAACTGCTTTCTTAAACGGCGTTTTAACAGAAACTGTGTTTATGACACAGCCTGAAGGTTTTGAGGATCCAAAGAATGCTAAAAAGGTATGCAAGCTAAAGAAGTCAATCTACGGATTGAAGCAGGCATCCAGGAGCTGGAATATACGTTTTGATGAAGCAGTCAGTGACTTTGGTTTCATCAAGAACGCGGACGAATCTTGTGTATACAAGAAGGTCAGTGGGAGCAAAATTGCTTTCCTAGTATTATATGTCGACGACATATTGCTTATCGGAAATGACATTCCTATGTTGAACTCTGTCAAGATTTGGCTTGGGAAATGTTTTTCGATGAAGGATCTAGGAGAAGCACAGTACATATTGGGCATCAAGATTTACAGAGATAGATCTAAAAAGATGATTGGACTTAGTCAAAGCACTTATATCAATAAGGTGCTTGATAGGTTCAAGATGGCGGACTCCAAGCGAGGCTACCTACCCATGTCTCATGGAATGACTCTAAGCAAGACTCAGTGCCCAAAAACACTTGATGAGCGTAGACGAATGAATGGGATTCCATATGCATCATTGATTGGTTCAATAATGTATGCTATGATATGTACACGCCCGGATGTTGCGTACGCACTCAGTGCTACGAGCAGATACCAGTCAGACCCAGGAGAGGCGCATTGGACTGCTGCCAAGAATATTCTGAAGTACCTGAAAAGGCACAAAGATGACTTCCTGGTCTATGGTGGAGATGATGAATTAATTGTTAAAGGCTATACGGACGCAAGTTTCCAAACCGACAAAGATGATTTCAGATCACAGTCTGGGTTTGTCTTCTGCCTCAACGGAGGAGCAGTAAGCTGGAAAAGTGCTAAGCAAAGCACCATTGCGGATTCTACAACTGAAGCGGAGTACATTGCTGCACATGAAGCAGCAAAGGAAGCTATATGGCTAAGGAAGTTCATAGGAGAACTTGGTGTAGTCCCCTCCATTAAAGGACCAATAGCCCTGTATTGTGATAATAACGGAGCTATTGCACAGGCAAAAGAGCCTAGACACCACCAGAGAGTCAAGCATGTACTTCGTAGATTTCACCTTCTACGAGAGTTCGTTGAAAGAAAAGAAGTCGAGATAAGCAAAATTGGAACTGATGACAACATATCAGATCCATTAACTAAACCTCTGCCGCAAGCGAAGCACAACTCGCACACTGCAGCTATGGGAATCAAGCATATTGGAGAATGGCTTTGATGTCTCTGTTTAATGTTTTAAAGTTTTAGAGTTTAAATCTTTGTAAAACATTATTGGTTAATCATTCACAATAAATGAAAGGAATTCATTTTTCCATTTAATTTGTGGTTTATTAAATGATGAGTCCCTTCAACTTGACGATATATTCAAGATAGACTGTCAGGACCAGTCCTGTGACTAAGAAATGTCTATCAAGTGAACTTGAATGTCAAAGGTTGAAAATGGTCCCTAATCGGAGTTTTCTATAAAATTGGACGCATAGAAAACGTTAGACGATTAGAATGCAAGATGACTAGTAGTTCTGTTTCTTGAACTATGTGGACATGGCAATGTCATAATCATTTGCATAGATACTTACTTTGGGAAGACTAGTATCGGACGAGACCTATGAAACTTTACTGTAAGAGATGAAAGTCTGTCATAAGTAAATTTCATTAAATTATTAGACACTAAATCCTCAATACCTGAGTGATTTGAGATTACTTGTTTGAGAACTGGTTGCTTTGACGTTGACCAACCGTCGCACCGTAAAAGGAGGCTATAAAGGCAACGCTCAGGTAATCACCTATCAAACGAAGTCTAATCTCAAGATCGCAAGATTGGGATTGTCCTCCCATAAATCGGGAAGAGATGCTTAAAAGTTGTACAAGGCCACTCGGAGAGCTAGAAACTGTGAAATGCATGGCCGTGCTCGGATGAATCATAGGCTATGATTATCTGTTTATTTGATCAGTTGAACTCTGAAACCGAGGAACACCTCTGGACATAATAAGGATGACAACTCTTACCTTATGTTCAAGAGCAAGCATCGAGCGACAAAGGAATTAGGAAATGCACACTTGTCCCTAAGGACAAGTGGGAGACTGAAGGAAATAATGCCCTTGGTCCAAGTATGCATTCTATGTTAAGTCTAATAAATGCGGTTCAGTATTAATTAACAAGTTAATAATTCAGTGAGATCAAGTGAGCTGAATGCCTAGCTAGAGGCCGCTTCAGTTCAAGTGGAATTAATGATATTAATCCACAGCTTACTCTTGACTGAACCCGTAGGGTCACACAAATAGTACGTAAACGGATCAAGTATTTAATGGCATTAAATACTCCATCTATGAATATTCGGAACCGACGGATCTTGGTTTCAGTGGGAGCTAAGATCGTCACAGGCAAGAAATGAATACTCCGGAAACGATGATATTGCCGGAAACGGAAATATGGATCGTATCGGAAATATGAATATTATCCAAATCGTAGATGTTGCCGGAAACGGAAACATGGTACGTATCGGAAAATATTATTGGAAATGGAAATATTACCAGAATCGGAAATATTGCCGGAAACGGAAATATTGTCAGAATCGGAAATATTACCGGAATCGGAAAATAATTCCGGAAACGGAAATATTAAATATTTGTTCGAAACGGAAATTAATTCCGGAATCGGAAATATTAAATATTGTTCGTATCGGAAATAAATTCCGGAACTGGAAATTTAATCGGAAGCGTATCGTACGAATTAGCATCGGACGAGGCCTGCCGGACGAAGGCCCAGCACGAAGCCGGGCCATCGCCCAGCAAGCACGCGCGCAGCCAAGGCAGCGCCCAGGCCTACCGCAAGGCAGGCCCAGCGCGCGCCAAGGCCACGGATGCGTGGGCCGCGCTGCGTGGGCTGCTGCTCGCACGCGCATGGGCAGCCCTTGTGGCTGCCGTGTGTGTGTGAGTTTGTGCTCATGCGTGATTCCTAAATCTACAAGAGTCAGTGTATGATTAAATTTCTAATTGGATAAATTAATTAAATAGAATTCATGTAGGATTCTAATTTCAATTAATTCGTATCCTACTAGGATTACGATTCCTTTTCCATAACTCTATAAATAAAGGCCTAGGGGTCATTATTTATACAATAAGTTTTAAGTATTCAAAACTAAGATTTTTAAGCAGAAAAATCAGCCAATATTCTTGCCTACCTAACCGAAAATATTAGAACCTTAAGGGCGATTCTAGTTGGTCAATCTTAAGGCGGATCCGGACGTGCTGTGGACTATCTACGGAGGGACGACACTTGGAGTCCTAAAGACTTGTTCTTGTTCGGTTCGGGCGCAGCTAGGGAAGGCACGCAACAAAGAGTATGCATCTAAACTATGCTAAATGATTATGTGTAAATAATATGTTTCCTGGCTTTATGGTTTTTCCGCATGATTTATGAACTGTCATATGAATCATAACCTAACAGTAAACACAGCTTGCTATATTGTTGATAGAGTAATGATCAGGACCATTTTAAACAAGACTCCCTATGAGTTATTAAAAGGAAACAAACCCAATATCTCTTACTTTAGAGCCTTTGGGTGTAAATGCTTTGTTCACAACAATGGCAAAAGGAACTTAGGGAAATTCGATGAAAGAAGTGATGAGGCCGTGTTCCTAGGATACGCCTTAAACAGTAAAGCATACAGAGTTTATAATAAAAGGTCGATGTGTATTGAAGAGAGTGTACATATAATATTTGATGAAGCTAACAATGTTGATGAGATTCAGGAACAGGAAGATTTCGAAATTGGATTAACTCGTTTTACAGATTATGATGAGGAAATCTCTCCTGGAAGAAAGCAAAATGGAATAGCAGATCCACAAACACAAGAAACTGCTACTAACCAAGGAGTTCCTGGAAGAAGAACCCCTGATCCCGAGGAACCAGAAAATGTTGATCATGAGGAACCAGAAAATGCAAATCCTGAGGAACCAGAAGATGATGATTCTGAGGAACCGGAAGAAGATCAAGAGACCTCTGAAGCAGAGGAACAAGGATCTCAGGAAACAGAAGGAACTGAGGAGACCTTAGATGTTCCAGTGGCACAATTTCAACCTAAGCCCTGGAAACATCAAAGTTCTCACCCAATGGATCTGATTATCAGTGATATTAGGAAAGGAACTCAAACAAGGTCCCAACTAAGGAACTTCTGTGCTTTTCATGCGTTCCTCTCCACAATCGAGCCAAGGAACCACACCGAAGCTTTGGAAGATGCTGATTGGATCACTGCCATGCAAGATGAGTTAAATGAGTTCCAAAAGAACAAGGTATGGCATCTGGAACCCAAACCAAAGAATCAGAAAGTCATAGGATTAAAGTGGGTGTTCAGAAACAAGCTCGATGAACATACTACAATCATCAGGAACAAGGCAAGGTTAGTAGTCAAGGGCTACAATCAACAGGAAGGTATTGATTTCGAAGAAACCTTTGCTCTTGTTGCTAGATTAGAAGCTATTCGTATTCTAATTGCTTTTGCAGCCTTTATGGGATTCAAGTTGTATCAGATGGACGTCAAATGTGCTTTCTTAAATGGTTTTCTTGAGGAAGACGTCTATGTGGAACAACCCCCTGGTTTTGAGAATCCCAAATTTCCGAACCACATCTATAAGCTTGATAAAGCTCTTTATGGGTTAAAGCAAGCTCCTAGATCGTGGTACGAGAGATTATCAAAGTTTCTTTTACAAAATGATTTTAAACGAGGAAGAATCGATAAAACTCTATTTTTAAAATCAAAAGGATCTGACTTATTAGTTGTACAAATTTATGTCGATGATATATTATTTGGTGCTACTAACGAAAATTTGTGCAAGGATTTTGCTAATTTAATGTGCAGTGAGTTTGAAATGAGTATGATGGGGGAACTTAATTTCTTTCTTGGTTTGCAAATCAAACAAACTAAGGAAGGAATTATGATCCACCAACAAAAATATGTGAAGGAACTCCTCAAAAAGTACGAGCTAGATTCAGTGAAAACAAATCACACTCCCATGGGAACAGCCACAAGACTAGATGAGGATCCCACAGGAAAAAGTGTGAATCAAACGACGTACAGGGGAATGATTGGATCTCTGCTATACCTAACCGCAAGCAGACCAGACATATCATTCAGTGTTGGGTTGTGTGCAAGATTTCAATCAAACCCAAAGGAGTCCCACATGACTGCAGTGAAGAGGATATTCAGATACCTCAAAGGAACAGACGATCTATGTCTGTTTTATCCAAGAAGTGGAACTTTTGATTTAAAAGGATATTCAGATGCAGATTATGCAGGTGATTTAGTAAACCGAAAGAGCACATCAGGTATGGTTCAATTCCTAGGATCTTGCATGGTTTCTTGGGGTTCCAAGAAACAGAATACCGTTGCCTTATCCACAGCAGAAGCCGAATATGTAGCAGCTGCTGCATGTTGCTCTCAAATGCTGTGGATAAAGCAACAGTTAAGGGATTTTGGGATCATATATGATTGTGTTCCTATTTATTGTGATAACACTAGTGCAATCTGCATTTCTAAGGATCCGGTACATCATTCCCGGGTTAAGCATATTCATATTAGGCATCACTTTCTTAAGGATAATGTTGAAAAAGGTTTAATCAAGTTGGACTTTTGTCAAACTGAGAATCAAATTGCAGATATTATGACTAAACCGTTAAGCAGAGAGAAGCATGAGAAAATGAGAATGGAACTCGGGATGATCAAAATAAGATAAGTAAGCTGACAGATCCTCATGAGGTATGACTCTTTTAGATTTATGCATTACTACTGTATACCATTATAAATACATGTGCGTAAAGCATAACTGAAGTTTACCATCGTTGAGGAACAACTAAAAATTTCGAATTAAAAATGTGTATTTAATTAGTCAGTAATATGAGATACGTAATTCACAAAGTTCCACTAATCTAGGAGGATCATGGTTATTTTTTTTGTTACAAATTTCTATTTACTCATTTTATTTTATTTTTCCACAAATTTTATTTTTCCACAAATTAATTTTTTTTCTCTTATAAATATATCCTTAAACTTTTTATTATTCCACCAAATTTTATCTTTTCCAAATTTTAAAGCTAATGGAACTCACACCCACTCCTATGGATCTATCATACCCTAGCCCACCTCAAATACAGAAAACATCAAAGGAACAAGCCTTGATAATCTACACTCCTCCTCTCCATCTTCCTTCATCTTCTCCACCATCTCCAACAATGGTGAGAACAAGTTTAAACACAAATCTGAAACGAAAAAGAAAATCTCTATCCCCTACTCCCATGGATATCTCACCCATTCCACAACAAATCCAACAAATCAAAAATCCCCAAATTCCATCACCAAAAACCCTAGATTTTCAAAATTCAAAATCTAAAACCCTATCCACCATGGCCGGCGGCCGGCTACAAGCAACCGACGGCGGCGGCAAGTCGGCGACCGAACCCAGACCGGCCGACCGACCGACCGACGCCGTCGAGCCTAACTCCCTCGCCCCATTCAAGAAACTAAGCCACGACACTTCTCATCTCCTCACACAAACCATCGACGGCGACGGCTCACAGCCATCCCAACCGTCCGACACAACCGTCGCCGGACCACTACCGTTCGCGAGCCACCCCCCTCCACCCTCCCTCCCGTGCGCGACCCTCCCTCCTCCACCAACTTCCCTCGCGACACCCAATCCCAACAACCAAATCGCGACAACCTCTCACCAAAAACCCGACCTCGCCCGTCCCACCCCCGTCCTCGCGACCTCACCACCCAACCCCGACATCCCTCCGCCCAGCCCAGCACCGTCCTCCCCCTCTATTCTGTCGACCGAAAAGACCCACCACCGACCCGCGAAGAGGCAGCGGCGGTCGGGTGGTGGGGTGGCTGTGAAATCAAAAAAGACCGTGGATTGTTCTAAGGGGGAAGTAACCCCAACCCGGGTCCTTTCGGCAGATGAGGCGAATTTGGTTAAGGCTTTTGCCGTAAATCAGACTTGGTGTGAAACTAATCTTGAGGAATTCATGGAAATTCTTAAACATCAGGGATGGGTAAGCTTATTTTGTGATTATTCTAAAACCTCCATATTTCCGGATGCTATGAATGAATTTCGCGCGAATTTTAAATATGTGGATGGTGTTTGTTCAAGTAGTGTGAATGGAACAACGTTTGAATTTAATGCTGAATATATTGCAAAGTTATTGAATATTCGTAATGAGGGATTTGATTTATATGTGAAAGGAGCAACCGCTAAAATTCAGATTGGTGTGATGACTAATGAACAACTTGTGGAAGCAATAGGAGGAGATCTTAAAGTGTGTTCCTTAACTAACCAAAGCTTGTTTCCCACCCCTCTACAAAAACTCCTTTTTAACCTTGTTCGTAGAGGTATTGTTCCTCGAACTCAAAAGCGTACCTTGGCCAACCTCTATGATGCTTCTTTGATGTATTGCCTTGAACACAAAATACCAATCAACTTTCCTGCCTTAATGATTAAACACTTATCCTATTGTGTTCCTTCAGATTATAAAGTTGGTTATGCTTCATTGTTGACTATGGTGTTTAGGAGTTTCTCTGTGGATTTGCGTGACTTTGGAGAGTTGATGGTCACTAGTCAACAAATTGTGCAAAGTGATTTATTAAGAAGCATGAATCTAGCAGTAGTTAATGGGAGATTATGTTGGGCCGTGGCTACAGTGAAGGAACCTAAAAGTAAGGGGGAAAAAGAAGGTGTTCCTAAGGTAGTTCCTAAGAAGGTGGAAAAGGCTACTAAGGTGGTTCCTAAGGTGCCAAAGGATGTTCCTCGTGGTAAACGTAGGAGCATAAGGGTAGCCACTAGAGTTCCTAAGGTCATTGTTCCTCCGGTGTTCGTTGACATATCTTGTGACAATGAGGATGATGATGGGAACGTAGAGGTGTTGGAGGACACTGTTGAATTTGAAAAGGAGGAAAAGGAACTTGCTATGATTGAGAAAACATCCACCCCTGTTCCTACACCAAAGGTGGATAGCCCTGTTCCTCAACCAAGGTACATCCCTGTTCCTCCCACTCCTACTGTTCCTTCTTCCATTACTGGCTTTGGTGGGTTTGCTGCTTTTGGTTCTTCAAGTTCCTTAGGATCTCATGATCCCAATAAGGAGGAACTCAAGGAACAGGTTATCAAGTTGAGAAAGGATATGGATAGAATGATACTGCTTCAAGAGTCCACAAATGCTATGATACTACAACTCCAGAATCAGATTACAGCTTTGTTATCTGGAGTTCAACCAATGGATTCAAGTCCTTCCCATACTTGAGGATCTCTTTGCCAAATCTAACCTTGTTCCATCCCAATTTCCAAGATCCCAAAATTTTTGTGTGTGTGTGTGTGCTACATTACGCTTTATTTTTATTTTGGAACTTTTTCTTTATTTTTTTGGTTTGTACTCCTTTCATGGGATACAGTTACATCCTTTATTTCCTTTATTTTATTTTATTTCCTTTAATTTTAGTGGAACTCATCAATGACCGTATCTCTAAAATCATGACTAGTTATTTATTATGTTTTCTATTCAAATCTAGTACGTTGGAACTTAACTTTGAGGCTAACTTAGTTTGCCAACCGTTGATCGGAGGGCGCTCTAATCGGTATATATTAGTATTGTGTATTTCTACTTTTTGTTAATGCCAACAGGGGGAAATGAATGCAAACTTAACTTAAATTGATCACTTGAATCCGTCTCACTACTCTCTTCTCGATGTAAGTTTATAAAATTTTATTTCTCGTTTTTAATTTTATTTTCGTTTATTAAAATTAATTTCAATTTTCCTTAATTTCATTTAGGAAGTTTAGATTAATTTTTATAAAAATAATTTATTTAATTTATTTCTTTATATTTATGCTAATTGATTATTGCTGCATTTAGTGAAAGTTTGCTTTTGTTGTCATCACCAAAAAGGGGGAATATTGTTGACCCTAAAGTTTTGATGATGACAAAGCAAACTCCTGACAATTGGTTAAGTTATGTTGCATAATAGGTTCCGAGATCCTTAGAGGGATAATGCTAAGTTAAGGAGATCCTGAGTTGGATAAACTAAGCAACGTGGAATATAAGCAAGTAATTGATCCATGTCAGACACTACATTGAAGAAATAATCATTAAGCAAGGCGAGATCCTTAGGCGAGTTCCTAAGGCGAGATCCTCATATATTATGTGGATCCTCGGCGTTCCAGAGAAGGAACAAATTGGGAAGTCTTCGAGTGAAGCTTCTAAAGGTGCAACATGAAGACTACAACATATGAGTTTATGTTTTAGGATTTATGTAAGTATTTAATAAAGTTTATAAGTAATTTGGTATGAAAGGGACATAGTATTTTGGTACGTTTTTAAATGAAATATGTTAACTGTAATTATAAAAGAGTTTTAACTTGGAAAATCTTTTTAATAAATAAAATATATTTAATTAATAAATGAAACATAGGATTCTGATTTACTCTCCTTGTTTCTCAAGTAAAAGTTTTTCCACGTTCCTTAAAACTCTGCCCACGTATTTCTGTTCAACGTACATTTAGTGTTTTGATTTGGTCTCCCTTGTTTCTCTCCAACTATGCCCATGTTACTGAGCAGTAACTGTTAGTGGGTAGTTGAGGAGAACATGGGTACCCAACCCTAAGTAAAACTCTCCTATAAAAGGAGAAGAGTTTTAGCTTTTCAAAACACACAACTGATCTTTGCAAAATATATCTTAAGAGCTTAAACGTTTTAAAAGAGAATCAGTTTTCAAAAGAGTGTCCCTTGAGTTCCTTATTACTTTGAGCTTTATTACGTACTAGAGTTTTATATCAAATTGTATTTTGGGTTTAAGGATTGAGTGATCCTTGAGTGACTTAGAGTTAAGTCAAAAAGAGAAACAGAGCGACTTAGAGTTAAGTCAAAGAGAAAAGGAGCGACTTAGAGTTAAGTCAGAGAGAGAAAGAGGAGCACATTAATCAAAGGGGATTGCTGTAGGGAACTCGTGTTCGAGAGGAACTCGAGTTAAAGAGTGTATTTGTAATAGAGTTATTGCATTAATACAAAAGAGTAGTGAGGTTCTTCTTGATTAGGGTCAAGAAGGTTCCTCCATTTTATATCTTTCTTCGCTCATTATTCTCAGTCTCTTTATTGTTTAAATTCCGCAAGAAACTTACCCAAGTTCCCAACAAACAATTCACCCCCCTCTTGTCAAGTGTTCCTACTGAACTATCAATTTCCCATTTCCATGTTCATTTCAACATGCTTTAATTTTGGAAAGTGTTGCATACAAACTAACAAATCCTTCCAGACAATATCATCCAATCCCGCTCCAAGACGAGTTAAGTTAGGAAAGATTGGCTGATTCCCTGAATTAAGATAACTGTATATATTATTTTTTGTCTCTACCCTTAAGGCAAGCTCCCTAATATTAGACATTCCGCCTACAAACTTAGGCTCCGTTTGGTAGGATATAAAACGTTTTCATTGTAAAATGATTTTCCATACCCAACCAAACAACGTAAAATGATTGAAAAGGATCAAACGGAGCCTTAGACATTTGGTGTAGATAATCTTCATGTCCGTCAATAAAAAAAGTGGTAGTTTCTCATACCATCTGGAATCCCAGTTCAAAAAAAGAGATGAATCGAGTAATGAAGTTGGATTCTGGAGAAAATAATAACATGAAATGCCATCAACTATAGATCGAGAGGTGTTCCAGTTTGGGCGCATCAATCAAGAATTTGTTCCGGTAGTCTTGAGTGTAGTAGTACATCTTGATCTCTATAGTTACGTTAATGACTGCAGTAGTTTGTATCAAATGCCAGAATCAGATCTTCCAACAAAGGGCAACACCTACATAGATTTTCCAACCAAGGATAGACTTCCGAAAGATTAAGCAAACGAAGCTTTTTTAAATTAGGAAGTCGAATTTCGAAATTAAACTCAGATATAATAAGATCATTGTCTAATTTCAAACTTACCAAAGATTGAGTTTTGAACACAAACTCAGGTACCTCAACAAATCCGTCATCGGAGCAGTAACCGATAGTTATTTTCTCCACATTCTGGCGACAAACTTCATGGAAGCATGATACTAGGCTATATGATATAACATAGAAGTCTATATGAATTAGGAAACCTAAGAGTAGGAGTATAACATAGAAGTCTATATGAATTAGGAAATCTATGAAGAGTAGGAGATCTGGTTTGTATTATAAATAATGACAATATAACACAATACAACACACAATATTTCATACATAGTATTTCAAATAAGGAGATCAATAAGATAATACCAAGAGTCTGAGAATGGTGAGCCCTAATCAAGTCAGAAACGCCCTTGGAATTATAGGAAATGTCATATCTTTTGGTCTCTTCCTTTCTCCTTGGCCAACTTTCTACCGAATTATCAAGAACAAATCTGTCCAAGAGTTCAAGCCATGGCCATATGTTGTTACCGTACTAAATTGTTTATTTTGGATGTTGTACGGTCTTCCCGTCACACACCCAAATAACATCCTTGTGACTACAATTAACGGCATTGGTTTGGGCATAGAGCTCATCTACGTCATCATCTTCCTCTTTTATTCATCTAGCACAAAAAGGGTACGTAACCTATTTATTTATTTTAACTTATATTACATACTTTAATAAATTTAAACTAGTAATGTGACAATTGTTTTATCTATTACAGCAAAAGGTCTTGGGGACTTTGATCGTAGAAGTCATCTTATTCGCGGCAGTATTGGTTTTAACCTTGAAGGTGTTCCACACCACAGACGCTAGGACTGTATTTGTTGGAGTATTTTGTGTCATCTTCAACTGTTTCATGTACTTTTCACCATTGTTGGCCATGACACAAGTGGTGAAATCGAAGAGTGTGGAATACATGCCCTTCCTTCTAACACTCACTGGATTCCTTGTAGGTTTGGAAACTTGCGTCCGTATAGCCTTTAACAATTAATTCATCATCTCCACCATAGACCAGGAAGTCATCTTTGTGCCTTTTCAGGTACTTCAGAATGTTCTTGGCAGCAGTCCAATGTGCCTCTCCTGGGTCTGACTGGTATCTGCTCGTAGCACTGAGTGCGTACGCAACATCCGGGCGTGTACATATCATAGCATACATTATTGAACCAATCAATGATGCATATGGAATCCCATTCATTCGTCTACGCTCATCAAGTGTTTTTGGGCACTGAGTCTTGCTTAGAGTCATTCCATGAGACATGGGTAGGTAGCCTCGCTTGGAGTCTGTCATCTTGAACCTTTCAAGCACCTTATTGATATAAGTGCTTTGACTAAGTCCAATCATCCTTTTAGATCTATCTCTGTAAATCTTGATGCCCAATATGTACTGTGCTTCTCCTAGATCCTTCATCGAAAAACATTTCCCAAGCCAAATCTTGACAGAGTTCAACATAGGAATGTCATTTCCGATAAGTAATATGTCGTCGACATATAATACTAGAAAAGCAATTTTGCTCCCACTGACCTTCTTGTATACACAAGATTCGTCTGCGTTCTTGATGAAACCAAAGTCACTGACTGCTTCATCAAAACGTATATTCCAGCTCCTTGATGCCTGCTTCAATCCGTAGATTGATTTCTTTAGCTTGCATACCTTTCTAGCATTCTTTGGATCCTCAAAACCTTCAGGCTGTGTCATAAACACAGTTTCTGTTAAAACGCCGTTTAAGAAAGCGGTTTTGACATCCATCTGCCATATTTTGTAATCGTAATATGCAGCGATTGCTAACATTATCCGAATAGACTTTAGCATTGCAACTGGTGAAAAGGTTTCATCGTAATCCACACCGTGGACTTGCATGTAACCTTTTGCAACCAATCTAATTTTCCATCCTTGTCCTTTTTCAGTTTGAAAACCCATTTGCTTCTTATGGCTTGGTAGCCATCTGGCAAATCGGCCAAATCCCATACTTGGTTTTCTGACATGGAGTCTAATTCAGATTGCATGGCTTCTTGCCATTGCTTGGATCTAGGGCTCGTCATAGCTTGTTTGTAAGTCGCAGGTTCATCACTTTCAAGTAATAGAACGTTATAGCTCTCGTTCGTCAAAAGACCTAAGTACCTTTCAGGTTGAGATATATATCTCTGCGATCTACGCGGGGTTACATTTCTAGATTGACCATGATTCTCACCGGATACTTCTAAAGATCTCTGAGTTTCATCCTGAATGTCATCTTGAGAATTCTCTAGAGTTTGTTGTTCGACTCGAATTTCTTCGAGGTCTACTTTTCTCCCACTTGTCATTTTGGAAATGTGATCCTTTTCCAAAAAGATACTATCTCGAGCAACAAACACCTTGTTCTCAGATGTATTGTAGAAGTAATACCCCTTTGTTTCCTTTGGATAGCCCACAAGGATACATTTGTCAGATTTTGGATGAAGTTTGTCTGAAATTAATCGTTTGACGTATACTTCACATCCCCAAATCTTAAGAAAAGACACTTTTGGAGGCTTTCCAAACCATAACTCATATGGAGTCTTTTCGACAGCTTTAGACGAAGCTCTATTTATAGTGAGTGCAGTTGTATTTAGTGCATGTCCCCAAAATTCTATTGGAAGTTCGGCCTGACCCATCATTGATCTAACCATGTCTAGCAAGGTTCTGTTCCTCCGTTCCGACACACCGTTCCATTGTGGTGTTCCAGGAGGAGTCAATTCTGATAGAATTCCACATTCTTTCAGATGGTCATCAAATTCATAGCTCAGATATTCACCGCCTCTATCAGACCGCAGTGCCTTAATCTTCTTGCCTAATTGATTCTCTACTTCACTCTGAAATTCCTTGAATTTGTCAAAGGATTCAGACTTATGCTTCATCAGGTAGACATAACCATATCTACTGAAGTCATCAGTGAAAGTGATAAAGTAGCTGAAACCACCTCTAGCATTTGTACTCATTGGTCCACATACATCTGTATGGATTAAACCCAATAGTTCAGTTGCTCTTTCTCCAACTTTAGAGAAAGGTTGCTTTGTCATTTTGCCAAGTAAACATGATTCGCACTTACCATAATCCTCTAAGTCAAATGGTTCTAGAATTCCTTCCTTTTGAATTCTTTCAATGCGTTTCAAGTTAATATGGCCTAATCGACAATGCCACAAATAGGTGAGATCTGAATCATCCTTTTTGGCCTTTTTGGTATTTATGTTATAAACTTGTTTGTCGTGATCTAATAAATAAAGTCCATTGACTAATCTAGCAGATCCATAAAACATCTCTTTAAAATAAAACGAACAACTATTGTCTTTTATTAAAAAGGGAAATCCATTAGCATCTAAGCAAGAAACAGAAATGATGTTTTTAGTAAGACTTGGAACATGAAAACACTCTTCCAGTTCCAAAACTAGCCCAGAGGGCAACGACAAATAATAAGTTCCTACAGCTAATGCAGCAATCCGTGCTCCATTTCCCACTCGTAGGTCGACTTCACCCTTGCTTAACTTTCTATTTCTTCTTAGTCCCTGTGAATTGGAACATAAGCGTGAGCCACAACCTGTATCTAATACCCAAGAAGTTGAATTAGCAAGTATACAGTCTATAACGAAAATACCTGAAGATGGAACGACTGTTCCGTTCTTCTGATATTCCTTTAGCTTCAAGCAATCTCTCTTCCAATGCCCCTTCTTCTTGCAGTAGAAGCATTCAGATTCAGAAGTTGGTTGACCGGCCTTCTTCTTTTCAGATTTGGCGCCAGTTTTCTTAGTTGGGCTGGCCTTGTTGCCACCTTTCTTAGCATTCCTCTTCTTTCCAGATTTCTTGAACTTGCCCCCACGCACCATAAGCACATCTTGCTTATCACTTTTGAGCGTCTTTTCAGCGGTCTTCAGCATGCCGTGAAGCTCAGTGAGCGTTTTCTCCAGACTATTCATACTGTAGTTCAGTTTCAACTGATCATACCCGCTATGAAGAGAATGGAGGATGGTGTCTATAGCCATTTCCTGAGAGAATTGCTGATCCAGCCGACTCATATTCTCAATGACTCCAATCATTTTGAGAACATGTGGACTTACGGGCTCGCCTTTCTTAAGCTTGGTCTCAAGAATTTGTCTATGAGTCTCGAATCTTTCGACTCGAGCCAGATCTTGGAACATGTTCTTTAACTCACTGATGATCGTGAAAGCATCTGAGTTGATGAACGTTTTCTGCAGATCTGCACTCATGGTGGCGAGCATTAGACATTTCACATCCTTGTTGGCATCCACTACAAGAATTTGTATCTTTAACGACAACCTAATTACGACGGGTCAAAAATCCCGTCGCAAAAGCCTTTTGCGACGGGGCTAACAACCAAACAATGACGGGAATAACCGTCACAAATGTCTTTTACGACGGGTTTATGACGGATTTACGACGGGATTTCTATTAACGACGACCCTTTATGACGGGTTCGCGACAGGAAATCTCGTCGTTAATCAACGATTATTGGCCTTTCGCGACGGGATTTCCCGTCATTAATAGTACAATTTCTTGTAGTGATCAATCCAACGATTGAGGGCTGCTTGAGCGACCCCGTCGCCAGCGGCTTCGGGCATCGCCTCTTCCAGGACATACTCCTTTTCTTCCTGCATAAGAACTATTTGCAAGTTCCTTTGCCAGTCAAGGAAGTTTTTCCCGTTCAACTTCTCCTTTTGGAGAATTGACCGAATGTTGAATGAATTGTTGTTTGCCATAATTAAAACTACAATTGAAAAGAATAAACAAATAAATAACCATTCACAGTTTCTCTTAATAAACTTAAATTCTAGCATACATGCATAATTCAATGTTCATTAAGCATTTTATTCAAGTTATGTGTTCCGGCAGGTGTGAATAAAATGATTCCAAGACCCTAAAACCATTGAAGAATTAAGCACATTATGTATTTTGACTCAATTCTAAAACATTTTAGGTAAGCAAAAGCCTTTTGCTAATAGTCTAGAAACTACTCTTGGTTGATAGGTACGTCTAAGAAATTATTAGGTAAACCTATCGATTTTTCCACGACATAAAAGGACTCCTTACTTATATCGTTGAGTTTCACCAAAACTAACATGTACTCACAATTATTTGTGTACCTTACCCCTTTAGAATCGATAAGTAACACCTCGCTATGGCGGAAACCTATTACTAAGATCGATGTAAAGGATATCCAAGTAAGTGTTATTTTGGCATGGCACCTTTTAACTCAATTTTTAAGTTTGGAATTTTAGGCTCTTACTATGTTGGTTAGATTTTAAGTGAACTAAAATCCTTAATCATGCAACATAATCAAGCCACTATCTCATGCATAATTAAGACATATTTAAAGCAATAAATAACTTAAAGCATGCATAAGATAAATGTGATCTAGTATGGCCCAACTTCATCTTGAAGCTTCAACTTCAAAGTCCGTCTCGAAAATGGAAACTTCGTCTTGAATTTCACCGTGGGAGGCGCCATTTTCTTCAAATACGATAAGCTATAATTAAACTAATTACAACTATTTGATGGTACGCAGACCATATTTAAATTGAAAAACAAATTTGGTGCATTAGACCAATTACATTCAAATTAATGGTACGCAGACCATATTTTCTATCCTATTTGGGCCAAACTAGTCACTTCATAACCTGCAAAACAGTACATATACAATATATACCATTCATCCATTCATTATCATGAATGGCCCACATAGCTGGTTAGTAAAGACACGTTGTATGCATCACATAAATATTTGCAGCAATTAATCAAGGGCACCAATAATCTACAAATTATTCAGTCCTTATTAATAATAATCAAGTTGTTTAACCTTAAAGGATTTGTAGACCTAATCAAGAGTTTATGACGAAAAGGCTCCCACTTAAACCAATAAATTCATATGCTTTACTAATTTTAAACATAAAAATGTATTTCTAGTCTAACCGGAAACATACAATTTTAATTAAAATTTAAAGCTCATATAAATTTATAATTGAATCCACTTAATTTATTTTCAGTTGAATTTAAACGAATTTAAATTAATTCAAGGTTTAATTTTAGTAAAATAATTAGTATAAATAAAATTTATAATAATTATAATATTCAAAATTAAAATCCGAGAAAACAATTTAAATTACGAATTTTAAAATTAATTAAAACGTTTCCGAACTGAAAATTCAAAATTAAATTTGAAACGACTCAATCGAGACACGACGAGGCACTTGGGCTTGCGCCCAAGCCCCGTCGAGTGCACGAGGCTTAACGCCCCTCGATCGATCGTCCAGCACCACGAAAGCAGGCCACACGCAACGCATCAAGCCTAGGCCACGCTGCGCGCAACTCGCTCACCCGTCGCGCCAGCTTGCTTCGCGTCTGCTTGCTTCGCTGGGCGTGGCAGCACGCGCTGTGGCGCAGCACGCTTACTGCCCACACGCGTTTTCTCGCAGGCTTGCGCCTTGCCCCTTCGCCCTTGCCACTCGCCCACGCTGCGCACAGCACTCGACACAAGGGCAGCGTGCTGCCTTGTGCTCGTGTGCCATGGCCCTTGCTCGCTGCATTGTACCGCATGGGCGACGAGCTCCCTTGCTCGTCGTCGCATGCCCGCACTATACAACACCCCTTAATGTTAGGTTATGATACATATGACAATTCATAAATCATGCGGAAAACCATAAAACCAGGAAAACATATTATTTACACATAATCATTTAGCATAGTTTAGATGCATACTCTTTGTTGCGTGCCTTCCCTAGCTGCGCCCGAACCGAACAAGAACAAGTCTTTAGGACTCCAAGTGTCGTCCCTCCGTAGATAGTCCACAGCACGTCCGAATCCGCCTTAAGATTGACCAACTAGAATCGCCCTTAAGGTACTATTATTTTCGGCACTTTATAGGCAAATGTGTGACTGAATTTTTCTCTCAAAAACTCACTTTGAATACTTTGAAACTTTTTATAAATTGTGAGCCCTAGCCTCATATTTATAGGGGTATGGAAAGGGAATCGAAATCCTATTCAGATACAAATTAATTAAACCTAGAATCCTACAAGAACTCTAATTCAATTAATTTATCAAATAGAATTAGGAATTTAATAATTAACCGAACTCTGCATGTTTTAGGAAACGTGCACGAACACAAACACTTGCACACACACGCACGGCAGCCACGATGGGCCCCCATGCGTGCGCGCGAGCAGCAGCCCACGCAGCGCCCGCGCGCGCTGCGCGCTGCGCGTGCTGTGCGCGCTGTGCGCGCTGCGCAGCCTGCTGGGCCTGGCCTTGCGCTGGGCCTGGCGAGGCTGTTTGTGCGGCGCGCTTGGCTTGCTGGGCGATGGCCTGGCTTCGTGCTGGGCCTCGTCCGGCAGGCCTCGTCCGATGCTTATTCGTACGATGCGCTTCCGATTAAATTTTCCGATTCCGGAATTCATTTCCGATACGAACAATATTTAATATTTCCGATTCCGGAATTAATTTCCGTTTCGAACAAATATTTAATATTTCCGTTTCCGGAATTATTTTCCGATTCCGGTAATATTTCCGATTCTGACAATATTTCCGTTTCCGGCAATATTTCCGATTCTGGCAATATTTCTATTTCCGATAATATTTTCCGATACGTACCATGTTTCCGTTTCCGGCAACATCTACGACTTGGATAATATTTATATTTCCGATACGATCCATATTTCCGTTTCCGGCAATATCATCGTTTCCGGAGTATTCATTTCTTGCCTGTGACGATCTTAGCTCCCACTGAAACCAAGATCCGTCGGTTCCGAATATTCATAGATGGAGTATTTAATGCCATTAAATACTTGATCCGTTTACGTACTATTTGTGTGACCCTACGGGTTCAGTCAAGAGTAAGCTGTGGATTAATATCATTAATTCCACTTGAACTGAAGCGGCCTCTAGCTAGGCATTCAGCTCACTTGATCTCACTGAATTATTAACTTGTTAATTAATACTGAACCGCATTTATTAGACTTAACATAGAATGCATACTTGGACCAAGGGCATTATTTCCTTCAGTCTCCCACTTGTCCTTAGGGACAAGTGTGCATTTCCTAATTCCTTTGTCGCTCGATGCTTGCTCTTGAACATAAGGTAAGAGTTGTCATCCTTATTATGTCCAGAGGTGTTCCTCGGTTTCAGAGTTCAACTGATCAAATAAACAGATAATCATAGCCTATGATTCATCCGAGCACGGCCATGCATTTCACAGTTTCTAGCTCTCCGAGTGGCCTTGTACAACTTTTAAGCATCTCATCCCGATTTATGGGAGGACAATCCCAATCTTGCGATCTTGAGATTAGACTTCGTTTGATAGGTGATTACCTGAGCGTTGCCTTTATAGCCTCCTTTTACGGTGCGACGGTTGGTCAACGTCAAAGCAACCAGTTCTCAAACAAGTAATCTCAAATCACTCAGGTATTGAGGATTTAGTGTCTAATAATTTAATGAAATTTACTTATGACAGATTTTCATCTCTTACAGTAAAGTTTCATAGGTCTTGTCCGATACTAGTCTTCCCAAAGTAAGTATCTATGCAAATGATTATGACATTGCCATGTCCACATAGTTCAAGAAACAGAACTATTAGTCATCTTGCATTCTAATCGTCTAACGTTTTCTATGCGTCCAATTTTTTAGAAAACTCCGATTAGGGACCATTTTCAACCTTTGACATTCAAGTTCACTTGATAGACATTTCTTAGTCACAGGACTGGTCCTGACAGTCTATCTTGAATATATCGTCAAATTGAAGGGACTCATCATTTAATAAACCATAAATTAAATGGAAAAATGAATTCATTTCATTTATTGTGAATGATTAACCAATAATGTTTTACAAAGATTTAAACTCTAAAACTTTAAAACATTAAACAGAGACATCAAAGCCATTCTCCAATATGCTTGATTCCCATAGCTGCAGTGTGCGAGTTGTGCTTCGCCTGCGGCAGAGGTTTAGTTAATGGATCTGATATGTTGTCATCAGTTCCAATTTTGCTTATCTCGACTTCTTTTCTTTCAACGAACTCTCGTAGAAGGTGAAATCTACGAAGTACATGCTTGACTCTCTGGTGGTGTCTAGGCTCTTTTGCCTGTGCAATAGCTCCGTTATTATCACAATACAGGGCTATTGGTCCTTTAATGGAGGGGACTACACCAAGTTCTCCTATGAACTTCCTTAGCCATATAGCTTCCTTTGCTGCTTCATGTGCAGCAATGTACTCCGCTTCAGTTGTAGAATCCGCAATGGTGCTTTGCTTAGCACTTTTCCAGCTTACTGCTCCTCCGTTGAGGCAGAAGACAAACCCAGACTGTGATCTAAAATCATCTTTGTCGGTTTGGAAACTTGCGTCCGTATAGCCTTTAACAATTAATTCATCATCTCCACCATAGACCAGGAAGTCATCTTTGTGCCTTTTCAGGTACTTCAGAATGTTCTTGGCAGCAGTCCAATGCGCCTCTCCTGGGTCTGACTGGTATCTGCTCGTAGCACTGAGTGCGTACGCAACATCCGGGCGTGTACATATCATAGCATACATTATTGAACCAATCAATGATGCATATGGAATCCCATTCATTCGTCTACGCTCATCAAGTGTTTTTGGGCACTGAGTCTTGCTTAGAGTCATTCCATGAGACATGGGTAGGTAGCCTCGCTTGGAGTCCGCCATCTTGAACCTATCAAGCACCTTATTGATATAAGTGCTTTGACTAAGTCCAATCATCTTTTTAGATCTATCTCTGTAAATCTTGATGCCCAATATGTACTGTGCTTTTCCTAGATCCTTCATCGAAAAACATTTCCCAAGCCAAATCTTGACAGAGTTCAACATAGGAATGTCATTTCCGATAAGCAATATGTCGTCGACATATAATACTAGGAAAGCAATTTTGCTCCCACTGACCTTCTTGTATACACAAGATTCGTCCGCGTTCTTGATGAAACCAAAGTCACTGACTGCTTCATCAAAACGTATATTCCAGCTCCTGGATGCCTGCTTCAATCCGTAGATTGACTTCTTTAGCTTGCATACCTTTTTAGCATTCTTTGGATCCTCAAAACCTTCAGGCTGTGTCATAAACACAGTTTCTGTTAAAACGCCGTTTAAGAAAGCAGTTTTGACATCCATCTGCCATATTTCGTAATCGTAATATGCAGCGATTGCTAACATTATCCGAATAGACTTTAGCATTGCAACTGGTGAAAAGGTTTCATCGTAATCCACACCGTGGACTTGCCTGTAACCTTTTGCGACCAATCTAGCTTTGAAAACTTCAAGTTTCCCATCCTTGTCCTTTTTCAGTTTGAAAACCCATTTGCTTCCAATGGCTTGGTAGCCATCTGGCAAATCGACCAAATCCCATACTTGGTTTTCAGACATGGAGTCTAATTCAGATTGCATGGCTTCTTGCCACTGCTTGGAGCTAGGGCTCGTCATAGCTTGCTTGTCAGTCGCAGGTTCATCACTTTCAAGTAATAGAACGTCATAGCTCTCGTTCGTCAAAATACCTAAGTATCTTTCCGGTTGAGATCTATATCTTTGCGATCTACGCGGGGTAACATTTCTAGATTGACCATGATTCTCACCAGATTCTTCTAAAGATCTCTGAGTTTCATCCTGAATGTCATCTTGAGAATTCTCTAGAGTTTGTTGTTCGACTCGAATTTCTTCGAGGTCTACTTTTCTCCCACTTGTCATTTTGGAAATGTGATCCTTCTCCAAAAAGACACCATCTCGAGCAACAAACACTTTGTTCTCAGATGTATTGTAGAAGTAATACCCCTTTGTTTCCTTTGGATAGCCCACAAGGATACATTTGTCAGATTTTGGATGAAGTTTGTCTGAAATTAATCGTTTGACATATACTTCACATCCCCAAATCTTAAGAAAAGACACATTTGGAGGCTTTCCAAACCATAATTCGTATGGAGTCTTTTCGACAGCTTTAGACGGAGCTCTATTTATAGTGAGTGCAGCTGTATTTAGTGCATGTCCCCAAAATTCTAATGGAAGTTCGTCCTGACCCATCATTGACCTGACCATGTCTAGCAAAGTTCTGTTCCTCCGTTCCGACACACCGTTCCATTGTGGTGTTCCAGGAGGAGTCAATTCTGATAGAATTCCACATTCTTTCAGATGGTCATCAAATTCATAGCTCAGATATTCACCGCCTCTATCAGACCGCAGTGCCTTAATCTTCTTGCCTAATTGATTCTCTACTTCACTCTGAAATTCCTTGAATTTGTCAAAGGATTCAGACTTATGCTTCATTAGGTAGACATAACCATACCTACTGAAGTCATCAGTGAAAGTGATAAAGTAGCTGAAACCACCTCTAGCATTTGTACTCATTGGTCCACATACATCTGTATGGATTAAACCCAATAGTTCATTTGCTCTTTCTCCAACTTTAGAGAAAGGTTGCTTTGTCATTTTGCCAAGTAAACATGATTCGCATTTACCATAATCCTCTAAGTCAAATGGTTCTAGAATTCCTTCTCTTTGAAGTCTTTCTAAGCGTTTCAAGTTTATATGGCCTAATCGACAATGCCACAGATAGGTGAGATCTGAATCATCCTTTTTGGCCTTTTTGGTATTTATGTTATATACTTGTTTGTCGTGATCTAATAAATAAAGTCCATTGACTAATCTAGCAGATCCATAAAACATCTCTTTAAAATAAAACGAACAACTATTGTCTTTTATTAAAAAGGAAAATCCCTTAGCATCTAAGCAAGAAACTGAAATGATGTTTTTAGTAAGACTTGGAACATGGAAACATTCTTCCAGTTCCAAAACTAGCCCGGAGGGCAACGACAAATAGTAAGTTCCTACAGCTAATGCAGCAATCCGTGCTCCATTTCCCACTCGTAGGTCGACTTCACCCTTGCTTAACTTTCTACTTCTTCTTAGTCCCTGTGGATTGGAACATAAGTGTGAGCCACAACCTGTATCTAATACCCAAGAAGTTGAATTAGCAAGTATACAGTCTATAACGAAAATACCTGAAGATGGAACGACTGTTCCGTTCTTCTGATCTTCCTTTAGCTTTGGACATTCTCTTTTGTAATGGCCTATTCTATCACAATAAAGACAGCTTGATGTGGACTTGTCCTGCTTTGATTTAGCATTGCCCTTGGACTTTCCACCTTTCTTGAATGGTCTCTTTCTAGCCTTGAGTAAATCTTTGGCTTCACAGTCCAGTATTATTTCAGCCTTTCTGACAAGGTGAATAAATTCTGCAACTGTTTCTTCTCTTGGTTCACTTAGGTATAGTTGCTTGAAGCGACCAAACCCACTGTGTAGTGAATTGAGCAAGACAGAGACTGCCATCCTTTCGCTTATTGGTGTTCCTAGTAGACTTAGGCGATCAAAATATGAACACATAAGATCCACATGGAACCTCAGTGGGACGCCTACCCTCTGTTTAGTGCGAAGGAGCTGAACATGTGTTTCTTGGACCTCCATCCTATAACACCTGTTGGGAGAACTAACCTTTAGACCAGACATTGATTCAATCAACTCATGGACGTTCAGGTCCCTGTCCTCCGTACTTCCACGACAGATATCCCTCAGATTCTTGATGAGCGTAAAAGGTTCATAGGCTACAAACCTTTTAGCCCAATCATCAGGGATATTGTTTAGCATGAGACTCATAACCTTTTTGAGATCCGCATCCCAGGCGTAAAATCTCTCAGGGGTCATGTCTCTGGCATAGTAGCTTGGCATGGGATGTGACAGTACATACTCAAGTCCATTGAGTTTGACTATTTCAACTAGCTTAGCTTCCCATTCAAGAAAATTTGTCAGGTTCAGCTTGACCATAAGCTCAGAACCCATGATGATGTTTTGATTGTTGTTTGCCATATTAAAACTACAATTGAAAAGAATAAACAAATAAATAACCATTCACAGTTTCTCTTAATAAACTTAAATTCTAGCATACATGCATAATTCAATGTTTATTAAGCATTTTATTCAAATTATGTGTTCCGGCAGGTGTGAATAAAATGATTCCAAGATCCTAAAATCATTGAAGAACTAAGCACAGTTTGTCGACTTAATCCTAGAACATCTTAGGTAAGCAAAAGCCTTTTGCTAATAGTCTAGAAACTATTCTTGGTTGATAGGTACGTCTAAGAACTTATTAGGTAAACCTATCGAATTTGCCACGACATAAAAGGACTCCTTACTTATATCGTTGAGTTTCACCAAAACTAACATGTACTCACAATTATTTGTGTACCTTGCCCCTTTAGGACCAATAAGTAACACCTCGCTGAGCGAAAACTATTACTAGATTAATGTAAAGGATATCCAAGCAAGTGTATATTTTGGCATGGCACCTTTTAACTCAATTTTTAAGTTTGGAACTTAAGGCTCTTACTATGTTGGTTAGATTTTAAGTGAACTAAAATCCTTAATCATGCAACATAATCAAGCTTTTGATCTCATGCATTTTAAGACATATTTAAAACAATAAATAACTTAAAACATGCATAAGATATTTGTGATCTAGTATGGCCCGACTTCATCTTGAAGCTTTGACTTCAAAGTCCATCTTGAAAATCTCCGTGGGAGGCACCATTTTCTTCAAATAGGATAAGCTATAACTAATTACAACTATTTGATGGTTCGCAGACCATATTTGAATTGAAAAATAACTTTGGTACTTTAGACCAATTACATTCAAATTAATGGTACGCAGACCATATTTTCTATCCTATTTGGGCCATACTAGTCACTTCATAACCTGCAAAACAGTACATATACAATATATACCATTCACCCATTCATTATCATGAATGGCCCACATAGCTGGTTAGTAAAACACATTATGCATCACGTAAACATTTGCAGCAATTAATCAAGGGCACCAATAATCTACCAATTATTCAGTCCTTATTAATTCTAATCAAGTTGTTTTAACCTTAAGGATTTGTAGACCTAATCAAGAGTTTATGACTAAAATACGCTCCCACTTAAACCAATAAATTCATATGCTTTACTAATTTTAAACATAAAAATGTATTTCTAGTCTAACCGGAAACATACAAATTTAATTAAAATTTAAAGCTCATATAAACTTATAATTGAATCCAAAAATTTAATTTAATTTCAGTCGTATTTAAATTAATTCATGATTTTAATTTTAGTAAAATAATTAGAATAAATAAAATTTATTATAATTACAATATTCAAAATTAAAATCCAAGAAAATAATTTAAATTATTAATTTTAAAATTAATTAAAATTACGTGAACTGGAATTTTCAAATTAAACATTCAAAACGATCTTTAATCGTAACGCAAACACCCTACGCGTTGCACGCCCATGGGCCGCACGCACACAGCCATTGCTGGCCATGTGCGCGCAGCCCATGCGCTCGTCGCATAGCTGCTGCATCCCCATCGCAAGCCTCCGCACGCATTGGTGCTCGCTGCGCGCGCCAGCGCTCATCGCACGCGAGCTATTGCTCGCAGTGCGCGCGCGACATCGCTCGCTGGGCGCGCGACATCGCTCGCTGGGCGCGCGAGCCATCGCTCGCTGGGCGCGCGACATCGCTCGCTGGGCGCGCGAGCCATCGCTCGCTGGGCGCGCGACATCGCTCGCTGTGCGCGCGAGCAATGCTGGGCGCAGCGCTCGTGGCACGCGAGCTTGCGCTCGCTGCGCGCGAGGCTGCGCGCTCTTGTGCGAGGCAGCGCACGTTGTGGCGCAGCTCGCTTGCTGCCCACACGCGACTGCCTTGGCTCGCCCTTCGCCCATGCCCATTCGTCCATTGCTCGTGGCACACGACACAAGGCAGGGCTGCTGCCTTGTGCTCGTGCACTACGCCCTTGCTCATTGCATTCGTGCCGCACGGGCGACGAGCTCCCTTGCTCGTCGTCGCATGCCCGCATTATACAACACCCCTTAAGGGTAACACGAAGCGTCCATTGCTTTGTGCGTGCAAGTTTTATGAACGAATCGCATAAAAATTTAAAATTTATAAAATTAATGACAAATTAATAAATATTATTAATTTCATAATTTTAGGGCGAAAAAATCGAAAATTTATTATCCAATTGATTTCCGATTGTTATGGATTCAAGTCTAGGTCATAAAAATTTAAAATTTATCATAAATTTACAATTTTTATGGTGGTTTTTAATCATAGGTTTCTAATTAAATTACAATTAATTATGAAAATCAAATTAATTCTAAATTATTCTAATTTTCAACAAATTAATCATAATTACAAATTAGATTGCATAATTAACAAGACTAGGCATTCAAACTTGTTAAACATATGCAGTAGGTCAATCAAAAATTCAAGATTTATCAACAAGAATCGCAAATATTTAATTTAACATCTTAAATTTACGAAATTTTGCATTCGAAAAACTAAAACCTTCGAAAGTCATAGTTAGGCTTCGAATTTGAGAATTCTGGGTTCGGCAGATGTAACGCCTGTAAGGTTATGATACATATGACATTTACATAAATCATGCGGAAACAACCATTAACCCAGGAATCATATTATTTACACATAATCATATAGCATAATTAGATGCATACTCTTTGTTGCGTGCCCTCCCTAGCTGCGCCCGAACCGAACAAGAACAAGTCTTTTAGGACTCCAAATGTCGTCCCTCCGTAGATAGTCCACAGCACGTCCGGATCCGCCTTAAGATTGACCAACTAGAATCGCCCTTAAGGTACTAGAAAATTCGGCACTTTGATGAGCAAGATGTGTTTTAATTTTCTCTCAAAAAACTCACTTTTGAATACTTTGAAACTTGTATATAAATTATGAACCCTAGGCCTTTATTTATAGAGTTATGGAAAAGGAATCGTAATCCTAGTAGGATGCGAATTAATTAGAATTAGAATCCTACATGAATTCTATTTAATTAATTTATCCAATTAGGAATAGACATTTAATCATACACTGACTCTTGCAGATTCAGGAATCATGCATGAGCACAAACTCACACACACACGGCAGCCACAAGGGCTGCCCATGCGTGCGAGCTGCAGCCCACGCAGCACGGCCCACGCAGCCGTGGCCCTTGGCGCGCGCTGGGCTTGTGGCGTGCGTGCTTGCTGGGCGACGGCCTGGCTTCGTGCTGGGCCTTCGTCCGGCAGGCCTCGTCCGATGCTAATTCGTACGATACGCTTCCGATTAAATTTCCATTTCCGGAATCTATTTCCGATACGAACAATATTTAATATTTCCGATTCCGGAATTAATTTCCGTTTCGAACAAATATTTAATATTTCCGTTTCCGGAATTATTTTCCGATTCCGGCAATATTTCCGATTCTGACAATATTTCCGTTTCCGGCAATATTTCCGATTCTGGTAATATTTCCATTTCCAATAATATTTTCCGATACGTACCATGTTTCCGTTTCCGGCAACATCTACGACTTTGGATAATATTCATATTTCCGATACGATCCATATTTCCGTTTCCGGCAATATCATCGTTTCCGGAGTATTCATTTCTTGCCTGTGACGATCTTAGCTCCCACTGAAACCAAGATCCGTCGGTTCCGAATATTCATAGATGGAGTATTTAATGCCATTAAATACTTGATCCGTTTACGTACTATTTGTGTGACCCTACGGGTTCAGTCAAGAGTAAGCTGTGGATTAATATCATTAATTCCACTTGAACTGAAGCGGCCTCTAGCTAGGCATTCAGCTCACTTGATCTCACTGAATTATTAACTTGTTAATTAATACTGAACCGCATTTATTAGACTTAACATAGAATGCATACTTGGACCAAGGGCATTATTTCCTTCAGTCTCCCACTTGTCCTTAGGGACAAGTGTGCATTTCCTAATTCCTTTGTCGCTCGATGCTTGCTCTTGAACATAAGGTAAGAGTTGTCATCCTTATTATGTCCAGAGGTGTTCCTCGGTTTCAGAGTTCAACTGATCAAATAAACAGATAATCATAGCCTATGATTCATCCGAGCACGGCCATGCATTTCACAGTTTCTAGCTCTCCGAGTGGCCTTGTACAACTTTTAAGCATCTCATCCCGATTTATGGGAGGACAATCCCAATCTTGCGATCTTGAGATTAGACTTCGTTTGATAGGTGATTACCTGAGCGTTGCCTTTATAGCCTCCTTTTACGGTGCGACGGTTGGTCAACGTCAAAGCAACCAGTTCTCAAACAAGTAATCTCAAATCACTCAGGTATTGAGGATTTAGTGTCTAATAATTTAATGAAATTTACTTATGACAGACTTTCATCTCTTACAGTAAAGTTTCATAGGTCTTGTCCGATACTAGTCTTCCCAAAGTAAGTATCTATGCAAATGATTATGACATTGCCATGTCCACATAGTTCAAGAAACAGAACTACTAGTCATCTTGCATTCTAATCGTCTAACGTTTTCTATGCGTCCAATTTTATAGAAAACTCCGATTAGGGACCATTTTCAACCTTTGACATTCAAGTTCACTTGATAGACATTTCTTAGTCACAGGACTGGTCCTGACAGTCTATCTTGAATATATCGTCAAGTTGAAGGGACTCATCATTTAATAAACCACGAATTAAATGGAAAAATGAATTCCTTTCATTTATTGTGAATGATTAACCAATAATGTTTTACAAAGATTTAAACTCTAAAACTTTAAAACATTAAACAGAGACATCAAAGCCATTCTCCAATATGCTTGATTCCCATAGCTGCAGTGTGCGAGTTGTGCTTCGCTTGCGGCAGAGGTTTAGTTAATGGATCTGATATGTTGTCATCAGTTCCAATTTTGCTTATCTCGACTTCTTTTCTTTCAACGAACTCTCGTAGAAGGTGAAATCTACGAAGTACATGCTTGACTCTCTGGTGGTGTCTAGGCTCTTTTGCCTGTGCAATAGCTCCGTTATTATCACAATACAGGGCTATTGGTCCTTTAATGGAGGGGACTACACCAAGTTCTCCTATGAACTTCCTTAGCCATATAGCTTCCTTTGCTGCTTCATGTGCAGCAATGTACTCCGCTTCAGTTGTAGAATCCGCAATGGTGCTTTGCTTAGCACTTTTCCAGCTTACTGCTCCTCCGTTGAGGCAGAAGACAAACCCAGACTGTGATCTGAAATCATCTTTGTCGGTTTGGAAACTTGCGTCCGTATAGCCTTTAACAATTAATTCATCATCTCCACCATAGACCAGGAAGTCATCTTTGTGCCTTTTCAGGTACTTCAGAATGTTCTTGGCAGCAGTCCAATGCGCCTCTCCTGGGTCTGACTGGTATCTGCTCGTAGCACTGAGTGCGTACGCAACATCCGGGCGTGTACATATCATAGCATACATTATTGAACCAATCAATGATGCATATGGAATCCCATTCATTCGTCTACGCTCATCAAGTGTTTTTGGGCACTGAGTCTTGCTTAGAGTCATTCCATGAGACATGGGTAGGTAGCCTCGCTTGGAGTCCGCCATCTTGAACCTATCAAGCACCTTATTGATATAAGTGCTTTGACTAAGTCCAATCATCTTTTTAGATCTATCTCTGTAAATCTTGATGCCCAATATGTACTGTGCTTCTCCTAGATCCTTCATCGAAAAACATTTCCCAAGCCAAATCTTGACAGAGTTCAACATAGGAATGTCATTTCCGATAAGCAATATGTCGTCGACATATAATACTAGGAAAGCAATTTTGCTCCCACTGACCTTCTTGTATACACAAGATTCGTCTGCGTTCTTGATGAAACCAAAGTCACTGACTGCTTCATCAAAACGTATATTCCAGCTCCTGGATGCCTGCTTCAATCCGTAGATTGATTTCTTTAGCTTGCATACCTTTTTAGCATTCTTTGGATCCTCAAAACCTTCA
The DNA here is from genome assembly GCF_020520425.1 of Spinacia oleracea. Classification (NCBI taxonomy): domain Eukaryota; kingdom Viridiplantae; phylum Streptophyta; class Magnoliopsida; order Caryophyllales; family Amaranthaceae; genus Spinacia; species Spinacia oleracea. The sequence goes on along the minus strand of NC_079487.1, from coordinate 101,536,707 downwards.
GGCTGTGTCATAAACACAGTTTCTGTTAAAACGCCGTTTAAGAAAGCAGTTTTGACATCCATCTGCCATATTTCGTAATCGTAATATGCAGCGATTGCTAACATTATTCGAATAGACTTTAGCATTGCAACTGGTGAAAAGGTTTCATCGTAATCCACACCGTGGACTTGCCTGTAACCTTTTGCAACCAATCTAGCTTTGAAAACTTCAAGTTTCCCATCCTTGTCCTTTTTCAGTTTGAAAACCCATTTGCTTCCAATGGCTTGGTAGCCATCTGGCAAATCGACCAAATCCCATACTTGGTTTTCAGACATGGAGTCTAATTCAGATTGCATGGCTTCTTGCCATTGCTTGGAGCTAGGGCTCGTCATAGCTTGCTTGTAAGTCGCAGGTTCATCACTTTCAAGTAATAGAACGTCATAGCTCTCGTTCGTCAAAATACCTAAGTACCTTTCCGGTTGAGATCTATATCTTTGCGATCTACGCGGGGTAACATTTCTAGATTGACCATGATTCTCACCAGATTCTTCTAAAGATCTCTGAGTTTCATCCTGAATGTCATCTTGAGCATTCTCTAGAGTTTGTTGTTCGACTCGAATTTCTTCGAGGTCTACTTTTCTCCCACTTGTCATTTTGGAAATGTGATCCTTCTCCAAAAAGACACCATCTCGAGCAACAAACACTTTGTTCTCAGATGTATTGTAGAAGTAATACCCCTTTGTTTCCTTTGGATAGCCCACAAGGATACATTTGTCAGATTTTGGATGAAGTTTGTCTGAAATTAATCGTTTGACGTATACTTCACATCCCCAAATCTTAAGAAAAGACACATTTGGAGGCTTTCCAAACCATAATTCGTATGGAGTCTTTTCGACAGCTTTAGACGGAGCTCTATTTATAGTGAGTGCAGCTGTATTTAGTGCATGTCCCCAAAATTCTAATGGAAGTTCGGCCTGACCCATCATTGACCTGACCATGTCTAGCAAGGTTCTGTTCCTCCGTTCTGACACACCGTTCCATTGTGGTGTTCCAGGAGGAGTCAATTCTGATAGAATTCCACATTCTTTCAGATGGTCATCAAATTCATAGCTCAGATATTCACCGCCTCTATTAGACCGCAGTGCCTTAATCTTCTTGCCTAATTGATTCTCTACTTCACTCTGAAATTCCTTGAATTTGTCAAAGGATTCAGACTTATGCTTCATTAGGTAGACATAACCATACCTACTGAAGTCATCAGTGAAAGTGATAAAGTAGCTGAAACCACCTCTAGCATTTGTACTCATTGGTCCACATACATCTGTATGGATTAAACCCAATAGTTCATTTGCTCTTTCTCCAACTTTAGAGAAAGGTTGCTTTGTCATTTTGCCAAGTAAACATGATTCGCATTTACCATAATCCTCTAAGTCAAATGGTTCTAGAATTCCTTCCCTTTGAAGTCTTTCTAAGCGTTTCAAGTTTATATGGCCTAATCGACAATGCCACAGATAGGTGAGATCTGAATCATCCTTTTTGGCCTTTTTGGTATTTATGTTATATACTTGTTTGTCGTGATCTAATAAATAAAGTCCATTGACTAATCTAGCAGATCCATAAAACATCTCTTTAAAATAAAACGAACAACTATTGTCTTTTATTATAAAGGAAAATCCCTTAGCATCTAAGCAAGAAACTGAAATGATGTTTTTAGTAAGACTTGGAACATGGAAACATTCTTCCAGTTCCAAAACTAGCCCGGAGGGCAACGACAAATAGTAAGTTCCTACGGCTAATGCAGCAATCCGTGCTCCATTTCCCACTCGTAGGTCGACTTCACCCTTGCTTAACTTTCTACTTCTTCTTAGTCCCTGTGGATTGGAACATAAGTGTGAGCCACAACCTGTATCTAATACCCAAGAAGTTGAATTAGCAAGTATACAGTCTATAACGAAAATACCTGAAGATGGAACGACTGTTCCGTTCTTCTGATCTTCCTTTAGCTTCAAGCAATCTCTCTTCCAATGCCCCTTCTTCTTGCAGTAGAAGCATTCGGATTCAGAAGTGGGTTGACTGACCTTCCTCTTTGCAGATTTGGCGCCAGTTTGCTTAGTTGGGCTGGCCTTGTTGCCACCTTTCTTAGCATTCCTCTTCTTTCCAGATTTCTTGAACTTGCCCCCACGCACCATAAGCACATCCTGCTTATCACTTTTGAGCGTCTTTTCAGCGGTCTTCAGCATACCGTGAAGCTCAGTGAGCGTTTTGTCCAGACTATTCATACTGTAGTTCAGTTTGAACTGATCATACCCGCTATGAAGAGAATGGAGGATGGTGTCTATAGCCATTTCCTGAGAAAATTGCTGATCCAGCCGACTCATATTCTCAATGAGTCCAATCATTTTGAGAACATGTGGACTTACGGGCTCGCCTTTCTTAAGCTTGGTCTCAAGAATTTGCCTATGAGTCTCGAATCTTTCGACTCGAGCCAGATCTTGGAACATGTTCTTCAACTCACTGATGATTGTGAAAGCATCTGAGTTGATGAACGTTTTCTGCAGATCCGCACTCATAGTGGCGAGCATTAGACATTTCACATCCTTGTTGGCATCAATCCAACGATTGAGGGCTGCCTGAGTGATCCCGTCGCCTGGAGCTTCGGGCATCGCCTCATCTAGGACATACTCCTTTTCTTCCTGCATAAGAACTATTTGCAAGTTCCTTTGCCAGTCAAGGAAGTTTTTCCCGTTCAACTTCTCCTTTTCGAGAATTGATCGAATGTTGAATGAATTGTTGTTTGCCATATTAAAAACTACAATTGAAAAGAATAAACAAATAAATAACCATTCACAGTTTCTCTTAATAAACTTAAATTCTAGCATACATGCATAATTCAATGTTTATTAAGCATTTTATTCAAGTTATGTGTTCCGGCAGGTGTGAATAAAATGATTCCAAGATCCTAAAATCATTGAAGAACTAAGCACAGTTTGTCGACTTAATCCTAGAACATCTTAGGTAAGCAAAAGCCTTTTGCTAATAGTCTAGAAACTATTCTTGGTTGATAGGTACGTCTAAGAACTTATTAGGTAAACCTATCGAATTTGCCACGACATAAAAGGACTCCTTACTTATATCGTTGAGTTTCACCAAAACTAACATGTACTCACAATTATTTGTGTACCTTGCCCCTTTAGGACCAATAAGTAACACCTCGCTGAGCGAAAACTATTACTAGATTGATGTAAAGGATATCCAAGCAAGTGTATATTTTGGCATGGCACCTTTTAACTCAATTTTTAAGTTTGGAACTTAAGGCTCTTACTATGTTGGTTAGATTTTAAGTGAACTAAAATCCTTAATCATGCAACATAATCAAGCTTATGATCTCATGCATTTTAAGACATATTTAAAACAATAAATAACTTAAAACATGCATAAGATATTTGTGATCTAGTATGGCCCGACTTCATCTTGAAGCTTTGACTTCAAAGTCCGTCTTGAAAATCTCCGTGGGAGGCACCATTTTCTTCAAATAGGATAAGCTATAACTAATTACAACTATTTGATGGTTCGCAGACCATATTTGAATTGAAAAATAACTTTGGTACTTTAGACCAATTACATTCAAATTAATGGTACGCAGACCATATTTTCTATCCTATTTGGGCCATACTAGTCACTTCATAACCTGCAAAACAGTACATATACAATATATACCATTCACCCATTCATTATCATGAATGGCCCACATAGCTGGTTAGTAAAACACATTATGCATCACGTAAACATTTGCAGCAATTAATCAAGGGCACCAATAATCTACCAATTATTCAGTCCTTATTAATTCTAATCGAGTTGTTTTAACCTTAAGGATTTGTAGACCTAATCAAGAGTTTATGACTAAAAAGCGCTCCCACTCAAACCAATAAATTCATATGCTTTACTAATTTTAAACATAAAATTGTATTTCTAGTCTAACCGGAAACATACAAATTTAATTAAAATTTAAAGCTCATATAAATTTATAATTGAATCCAAAAATTTAATTTAATTTCAGTCGTATTTAAATTAATTCATGATTTTAATTTTAGTAAAATAATTAGAATAAATTCCATTTATTATAATTATAATATTCAAAATTAAAATCCAAGAAATTAATTCAAATTATTAATTTTAAAATTAATTAAAATTACGTGAACTGAAATTTTCAAATTAAACATTCAAAACGATCTAATCGAAACGCAAACACCCTACGCGTTGCACGCCCATGGGCCGTACGCACACAGCCATTGCTGGCCATGTGCGCGCAGCCCATGCGCTCGTAGCATAGCTGCTGCTGTCCCAACGCAAGCCTCCGCATAGCGCCCATCGCACGCGAGCTATCGCTCGCAGCGCGCGCGCGCGACATCGCTCGCTGGCGCGCGAGATCGCTCGCTGGGCGCGCAAGCTCGCTCGCTGCGCGCGCGAGCCATCGCTCGCTGGGGCGCGAGATCGCTCGCTGGCGCGCGAGATCGCTCGCTGCGCGCGCGCGAGCCATCGCTCGCTGGTGCGCGACATCGCTCGCTGGGCGGGCGACATCGCGCGCTGTGCGCGCGAGTGATGCTGTGCGCAGCGCTCGTGGCACGCGAGCTTGCGCTCGCTGCGCGCGAGGCTGCGCGCACTTGTGCGAGGCAGCGCGCGTTGTGGCGCAGCTCGCTTGCTGCCCACACGCGACTGCCTTGGCTCGCCCTTCGCCCATGCCCATACGTTCATTGCTCGTGGTACACGACACAAGGCAGGGCTGCTGCCTTGCGCTCGTGCACTACGCCCTTGCTCATTGCATTCGTGCCGCACGGGCGACGAGCTCCCTTGCTCGTCGTCGCATGCCCGCATTATACAACACCCCTTAAGGGTAACACGAAGCGTCCATTGCTTCGTGCGTGCAAGTTATTTGAACGAATCGCAAGAAAATTTAAAATTTATATTTAAAATTAAGGACAAATTAATAAATATTATTAATTTCATAATTTTAGGGCGAAAAATCGAAAATTTATTATCCAATTGATTTCCGATTGTTATGGATTCAAGTCTAGGTCATAAAAATTTAAAATTTATCGTAAATTTACAATTTTTATGGTGGTTTTTAATCATAGGTTTCTAATTAAATTACAATTAATTATGAAAATCAAATTAATTCTAAATTATTCTAATTTTCAACAAATTAATCATAATTACAAATTAGATTGCATAATTAACAAGACTAGGCATTCAAACTTGTTAAACATATGCAGTAGGTCAATCAAAAATTCAAGATTTATCAACAGGAATCGCAAATATTTAATTTAACATCTTAAATTTACGAAATTTTGCATCCGAAAAACTAAAACCTTCGAAAAGTCATAGTTAGGCTTCGAATTTGAGAATTCTGGGTTCGGCAGAAAAAAACTACTTTTGTCAAAATTTTAGAATGCCTTTTACATGCGGAATTGACACAAAAATCACTCAATTCGGATGAGTAATGAAGAAACTGCCGAAAAACTGCGTACATATAATTAAATAAACGCAATTTGCAATTAATTAACAATTACGAAAATTAATCACCCCTTTTAATTCTTGCAAATTTGTAATATTTAACCATGTTCATGCAATTTAGATTATGAAAATAATAAGGGGCTCGTGATACCACTGTAAGGTTATGATACATATGACATTTACATAAATCATGCGGAAACAACCATTAACCCAGGAATCATATTATTTACACATAATCATATAGCATAATTAGATGCATACTCTTTGTTGCGTGCCCTCCCTAGCTGCGCCCGAACCGAACAAGAACAAGTCTTTTAGGACTCCAAATGTCGTCCCTCCGTAGATAGTCCACAGCACGTCCGGATCCGCCTTAAGATTGACCAACTAGAATCGCCCTTAAGGTACTAGAAAATTCGGCACTTTTATGAGCAAGATGTGTTTTAATTTTCTCTCAAAAAACTCACTTTTGAATACTTTGAAACTTGTATATAAATTATGACCCCTAGGCCTTTATTTATAGAGTTATGGAAAAGGAATCGTAATCCTAGTAGGATGCGAATTAATTAGAATTAGAATCCTACATGAATTCTATTTAATTAATTTATCCAATTAGGAATAGACATTTAATCATACACTGACTCTTGCAGATTCAGGAATCATGCATGAGCACAAACTCACACACACACGGCAGCCACAAGGGCTGCCCATGCGTGCGAGCTGCAGCCCACGCAGCACGGCCCACGCAGCCGTGGCCCTTGGCGCGCGCTGGGCTTGTGGCGTGCGTGCTTGCTGGGCGACGGCCTGGCTTCGTGCTGGGCCTTCGTCCGGCAGGCCTCGTCCGATGCTAATTCGTACGATACGCTTCCGATTAAATTTCCATTTCCGGAATCTATTTCCGATACGAACAATATTTAATATTTCCGATTCCGGAATTAATTTCCGTTTCGAACAAATATTTAATATTTCCGTTTCCGGAATTATTTTCCGATTCCGGCAATATTTCCGATTCTGACAATATTTCCGTTTCCGGCAATATTTCCGATTCTGGTAATATTTCCATTTCCAATAATATTTTCCGATACGTACCATGTTTCCGTTTCCGGCAACATCTACGACTTTGGATAATATTCATATTTCCGATACGATCCATATTTCCGTTTCCGGCAATATCATCGTTTCCGGAGTATTCATTTCTTGCCTGTGACGATCTTAGCTCCCACTGAAACCAAGATCCGTCGGTTCCGAATATTCATAGATGGAGTATTTAATGCCATTAAATACTTGATCCGTTTACGTACTATTTGTGTGACCCTACGGGTTCAGTCAAGAGTAAGCTGTGGATTAATATCATTAATTCCACTTGAACTGAAGCGGCCTCTAGCTAGGCATTCAGCTCACTTGATCTCACTGAATTATTAACTTGTTAATTAATACTGAACCGCATTTATTAGACTTAACATAGAATGCATACTTGGACCAAGGGCATTATTTCCTTCAACGCCCCGACTTCTAAACACCATTAATTAGGTTAATTACCTTTAATTAGCAGCGGAAACCCTAATTTAGTCGGAGCGTCACTGCCGTATCTCCCTCGTGGGAAATACAAGGCGACATAACCTTTTTAAATTTACTGACTACTGTTGAGTAACTGTAATTATACTTCACTTCGATTAATTCTTTAATATTTACACCGAAATCTAAATGAACTTTAATAAATATTCCTAACATTGATTAAACATAAATATTAAAATCTAACTTAATACTTAGAGTTTAATTAATACATCCATTATTACTAGTGAGACATAGTTATCTTTATCGATCGTGAATTTGATGGTTGCATCCTCACTCTAAGGCATCCCATGATCTTCTTCGTACCTAAAACAAAAGCAACATCGTGAGCCGAGGCCCAGTAACATACTACCCTAACAACGTAAATTCATTTCAATTCATTTTATTTAATTTGCAATCAGGGAGAATAGAATATAATAAAACACTTTCATAAATGCATTATAATAAAACATCACTTATAACTTGAAACTTTAATAGATCCCATTATCTTTCATAAAACCTTCATTTTACTTGGTAACTGACAAGTTAGCCTTGCGGGACGTCTCCCACCTTGCGATAGTCCTCAAGGAGCACTCTCCCTTGTTGGACATACGCCCGTACCTAAATAGTTTCTCTTTTAGCTTGCGGTAACCCTCAAGGAGCACTCTCCCTTGTTGGGTATCCCGCGGTACGGCGGTACGTGCACGACCTAAAAATAGTAACCCCACTAACTGCCAGAACCTGTTACACTTTTATTTATCATGTTTCGTATCTTATTAATAACTCGTAAACATCATCTTATAAAATCATTCATAAACATATTTAAATATCATCATTCATAAAACACACTTCATAAATACATTTCATATCCCACAATCCAATAAAAACACATCATTATAAACATATTTCATAATCACATAAACACATTTTATAAGGGGATTGTGGGTGTTAGCAGTAGATGTTACCTCAACCGTAATTTTATACTTCCCGTTCGATGGGCCGTTCTTCCTGAGCTCCAAAATTGAATATTCGTCTATTTATAAATTACCGAATTAGTAAATTAAAAAAAAATTATAATTAAACCTTTTATTAATAGCCTTTATTTTATTAATAATACTAGATTTTAGTAAAACCTTACTTTTTAACAAAACAAAAAAAAAATTCAAAAAGTCTTTTATTTAGTTCCATGACATAAATAAGTACGGAGTACTCCGTATCACTTACCCAACTTGGCTTTCTTGATTGTTATTGGGTTTGACCTTTTGACTTAGAATATAGGCCCACTAGTTCCAAAAATTTAGGAAGTTGAAAGACCAAACTTGGTCTTCATGAACAGAACACGAACCAAGAGAAAAGGAAGGAGGAAGGAAGGCAGCAACTGGGTATGACTCGTATGTCCCACGAAAGCAGAGGAAGCACAAGGCGGCAACAGGGAGGTGGTCAGGTGGTCGGATAAGGTTTTCGCCGGTGGTTTGGGCGGTAGTGGTCCGCGTCAATGGAGAGAGAGAAAAGAGGTTGTGCGTGAGTTAATGTTCGGTTTCGGCAATGGAATGCTACAATTCGAGCTTGATATTTGTGAGTAGTGAATGAGCATATTCCAGGGGTGGATAACAGAAAATTTTGAGGGTGGTTGTATCAGGTTGGCCGGCGGCAGAGCCGCTGTGGTGACGGTGGTGGTGATGCGCCAAAACAGGGGATAGTTACGGGAATTATAGCTAATTTCTTGTGCTTATTTTTCTGTGACTTGGTGCTTGGTTGGGTGAGTTTTATGGCCAGGTTTCATGAGTATTTATAGGGAGTTTTGAGGAGAGGAATCACGTAAGCCATGAGCTCATGCTAATGGTTTTGCAAAACCTCAAAATGAACCATGGAAGCTTTTGTGAGAGAAGTAACTAAACCGGGTGCTTTTGCACTTGAGGAGTAATCTCAAATGGGTGAGTTGCTTGTGACATTTGTCAAGAAATATTGACCTTTAAGGTTTTGCACTTACACGTAAAAGTCTAGAGGGAGTAGGGAGGAAGTAGAAGATGACCTTGTGGACCAAGAAAATGAATTTGGACAGAATAAGGGAGAAAAGGGGTCAAAGGAGTAAGACAAATCTGCTGCTCATTCACTTGGTTGATGCGTGGAAGAGAAGCAGAAGATGAGTGTGATGGGTGAGCAGGGGCATTTTCGTAATTTCACTTAGTTAGGCTAAAATTCAGAAATTTCTTTGCTATATTTAGGAATTGATATAAATAGAAATGTTTAAATTAAATCAAATTTTCAAATAATTCTTTATAAAATATCGATAGCATAAAATAAATTTAGTTTTCGAATAAAATGAGAACGTTCCGAATTTATTAAAAATTCGAAATAAATAAGATTTTAAGCTCGAAAAAAAAAAATATTAAATTATAAAATCAGAAAAATAAATCATGTAACGATATTAAAATTCAATCGCAATAAAACTTCGTAAATTAAAATAAAGTTTGAAATTAGGATTTAAAGCGGTTTAAAGCTAAATAAAAATAATTTAGCATAATTAATCAAGTTTTAAAATTCGGGGTATTACAGCAGAAAAATACTATTTTTGTCAAAATTTTAGAATGCCTTTTACATGCGGAATTGACACAAAAATCACTCAATTCGGATGAGTAACGAAGAAACTGCCGAAAAACTGCGTACGTATAATTTAAATAAACGCAATTTGCAATTAATTAACAATTACGAAAATTAATCACCCCTTTTAATTCTTGCAAATTTGTAATATTTAACCATGTTTATGCAATTTAGATTATGAAAATAATAAGGGGCTCGTGATACCACTGTTAGGTTATGATACATATGACAATTCATAAATCATGCGGAAAAATCATAAAACCAGGAAAACATATTATTTACACATAATCATTTAGCATAGTTTAGATGCATACTCTTTGTTGCGTGCCTTCCCTAGCTGCGCCCGAACCGAACAAGAACAAGTCTTTAGGACTCCAAGTGTCGTCCCTCCGTAGATAGTCCACAGCACGTCCGGATCCGCCTTAAGATTGACCAACTAGAATCGCCCTTAAGGTACTATTATTTTCGGCACTTTATAGGCAAATGTGTGACTGAATTTTTCTCTCAAAAACTCACTTTGAATACTTTGAAACTTTTTATAAATTGTGAGCCCTAGCCTCATATTTATAGGGGTATGGAAAGGGAATCGAAATCCTATTCAGATACAAATTAATTAAACCTAGAATCCTACAAGAACTCTAATTCAATTAATTTATCAAATAGAATTAGGAATTTAATCATTAACCGAACTCTGCATGTTTTAGGAAACGTGCACGAACACAAACACTTGCACACACAAGCACGGCAGCCACGATGGGCCCCCATGCGTGCGCGCGAGCAGCAGCCCACGCAGCGCCCGCGCGCGCTGCGCGCTGCGCGTGCTGTTCGCGCTGTGCGCGCTGCGCAGCCTGCTGGGCCTGGCCTTGCGCTGGGCCTGGCGAGGCTGTTTGTGCGGCGCGCTTGGCTTGCTGGGCGATGGCCTGGCTTCGTTCTGGGCCTCGTCCGGCAGGCCTCGTCCGATGCTTATTCGTACGATGCGCTTCCGATTAAATTTTCCGATTCCGGAATTCATTTCCGATACGAACAATATTTAATATTTCCGATTCCGGAATTAATTTCCGTTTCGAACAAATATTTAATATTTCCGTTTCCGGAATTATTTTCCGATTCCGGTAATATTTCCGATTCTGACAATATTTCCGTTTCCGGCAATATTTCCGATTCTGACAATATTTCTATTTCCGATAATATTTTCCAATACGTACCATGTTTCCGTTTCCGGCAACATCTACGACTTGGATAATATTTATATTTCCGATACGATCCATATTTCCGTTTCCGGCAATATCATCGTTTCCGGAGTATTCATTTCTTGCCTGTGACGATCTTAGCTCCCACTGAAACCAGGATCCGTCGGTTCCGAATATTCATAGATGGAGTATTTAATGCCATTAAATACTTGATCCGTTTACGTACTATTTGTGTGACCCTACGGGTTCAGTCAAGAGTAAGCTGTGGATTAATATCATTAATTCCACTTGAACTGAAGCGGCCTCTAGCTAGGCATTCAGCTCACTTGATCTCACTGAATTATTAACTTGTTAATTAATACTGAACCGCATTTATTAGACTTAACATAGAATGCATACTTGGACCAAGGGCATTATTTCCTTCACTTAAGGGTAACACGTAGCGTCCATTGCTTTGTGCGTGCAAATTTTATGAACGAATTTCATAAAAATTAAAACTTTTATTTCAAAATTAATGACAAATTAATAAATCATATTAATTTCATAATTTTAGGGCGAAAAATCAAAAATTTATTAATCAATTAATTTCCGATTAACATGGATTCAAATCTAGGTCATAAAATTTTAAAATTTAACATAAATTAACAATTTTTATGGTGGTTTTTAATCATGGGTACCTAATTCAATTATTAATTAATTATGAAAATCAAATCAATTCTAAATTATTCGAATTTCAACAAATTAATCATAATTACAAATTAGGTTGTATAATTAACAAGCATAGGCATTCAAACTTGTTAAACATATATTGTAGGTCAATCAAAGATTCAAGATTTATCAAAAAGAATCGCAAATATTCAATTTAACATCTTAAATTTACAAACTTTTGCGTTCGAAAAACTAAACACTACTACAGAAATGTAATTTAATAGCGTTTTTTTAATAGCGCTTTTGCCCTTTCCGCTGTGAAAGATATTAAATACTACATATTATAGCGCTTATAAAATAAGCACTGTTATATCTCTACTTACTATAGCGCGTCATAATACACCGCTATTAAATCCATTAAAAAATAAAACAAAATAAATTATAACTTAGAAAAATTAAAATAAAGAAGTTGGTTCTCTTTCTTCCGTTTTCTTCTGCTCCCCCAAAACCCTTTCGATTGCGCCTTTTCTCTACTCTCAACTTCTCAAGACTGACAATCAAAGCAACGATTTCAATGCTATACAATGCCGACAACGCGAGGTTTCTTTATCTTCCTCTCATTTTCGTATGTTCTTCTTCAATTTTTTAAAAGTTTTACTATGAATTGTGGCTGATGCAAATTACAAAGCATATTAGGGATCGAAGAGGATTTCGTCGGGGAATTGAATTGAATGAATTCCAGAATCACCTAGTATCGGAAATTGTTCTCTGATTTTTCTGGGTCTGTATAAATTTGTTGTGATTTAACTGATTTACTACTCACAAAGTCACATTGTCTAGCTGGGTTTGGTTCGAGGGTTTCAAATTTTTGTATTTGGGTTATGGAGTTGGCTGGAATTGAGGTCTTAAACTCCTTAAGAACTGATATTAATTGGGTATGAGAACACTGTTTATGTGGGATTATCTTTCATAAAATGTCATCCTTAGATCACAATTTGTCAGCTTGTTTGGTGATTTCTAGTATAATATCAACAAATCAAATATTCTCATGTTTGTATGATCAAGTTGTTATACCTGTTAGAATGATGATTAGTATTTGCAAATTGCGACGGTGTAAAAACACATTGTGATGCAGAAAGACAGTGATGCTGTGAAGGATGATCTTGATCAGTTAAGCGAAGTTGGTTGGGCCAAAAGGTGGAGCTCTCAGCCGCGTATCTCTCGTCGCTCAGTAAGTCTCCTATGTTCAATAATGGCTAAATCAGCAAATGCTACTTCAAGAAAAGTCATTCTGTGCACTTGTAATGTACAGACCTAACTAAGGGAGCTGACAACTCTTGAGATAAAGAATGCGGAGAATCTAACAATGGGACGAATTTGAAGGAAGAGCCTCCTGCGAAGTGTGGATTGAGTTCTAATTTGTCAAGGTTTATTTTTCTGTGTTCAGTATTGATTGATTATGCCCTAGTTTTGTAGTCTGACATAATTGGGGGTTTAATTTAAATTTGAAATTTATGTTTTATTATCATTTTGGGGGATGTTTATTGGGTGAAATTTGATATAATGAAGGTTCGCGGATGATAATGGGGGAGATAAGAAGTCTTTTTTTCATGCAATTTCCTTTTCTACCTATTGCAATTTCAACAACTTTTTGTCCAGAAGGAAATCTTAGACTACTTAAAACTGAATGCTATTAAGAAAATTCAGGGTTGTGTATAGAGACAATCAATTATGGTTAAAGAGGAAAGTTTTGGCCTCCTGATAAAGCTTCTCTGTCCGAAATATACATTTCCACGGAAACGGTTGTTCTCACTCTAGTGAGTGCTTAGGGAGGGGCAATAGCAGTAGTACAAGAAGATTTATCACCTGATATTTGCTGATTATAGTAGGGTAGCAAGAGAAGCCCCAAATCCTTAATTTATCCAGGAAAGACTACACTGCTTAGGGACCTTTTCTTTTGTTCTTAGTAAGTTAGGCTTTTCTCTTTCGGTCCTTCCCATCTGCACCTCACATCTCGGCACAGTGGGACGTGTAAGCCGCCTACTGTCCCAGTTAACTACATTTGTTCCTGTAATCGCTAAAGATCTTGGAGCTTTTGGATTTGATTCATGTTTGTTTTCAAAAGCCACAGATATCCATAACATAAGAGGCCTTATAGAATTCAGAAATTAGTCATTAAAGAGAACCAAGGTCTACTCCTAAAAGTCCCAATGTATGTAGAGAATATTACTATTAAATGATGACTCATCAGTAACATCGTACACCTGCAGAATACCAATGGCTCCACGATAATAAGCTGAAATGACAAACTCGAAAAGTTATTTTTTCTGGCAACGAAACAAACTAGAAACAAAAACTAGCTCCTAACTTCTGTAGCTAACATGTGGGCTTCAGACACCAGGGATCTACCTTTAATACATTTGATGTGACTAAAATCTAAAACCAAAGACCTAATAAATTACAATATTAACAATTTCTTTGGGGGCGTTATCTAGATTCTAGAGTTTGAAGAGCCGTAAGGTGGTTACTGCAATTACCACATGGTTCCCAAATTGCCTTGCCTGCTATAGACCTAATAACATAACCATAACTTCAGAGTGTAGAGGAGAAGAGGCCCAATAATTAATTTATGGAATTTTGGTAAAAACATAGAATTTGGGCTCATTGTTCAGCACACTCAAGACAGTCTTTGACCTCCTGCATTTCTTGTATGAAAGGAACTATCAGTATGTATGTCTGTGGTACCTTACGATGTACTCGTATTATTGACTACATTTGAATGTGAGATATAAAAGAGAAAGAGAAGATGAAATCTAAGTAGTGTCACGTTGTTAGCAGGTTTTTAAAACCTCTGTTGTGAAATTCTATATTTGCACGATCAAGGGTATATACACTACTACTGATATGACATTTTATAGCGTTTCTTTAATAGCGTATATACACTACTACATAACACTTTTCAGGTTAGTTAAAAGGTTTCTACTATGTTCTGAGATTTAATTTGTTTATTATTAATTTGATCTGATTATAATTTTAGTTAAACTTAATGGTTTGTGATTTGGTTTCAATCTTATCTGATTCTGTGATTCTATGTTATTTTCTTTGACTGAGATATCTCTATTTTGGAGGCGCCTTGAGAGTACCAGAGGGTCAATACTCAGGTTTTGATTTTGGTTTTGTTATTTTCTTTTCAACTTGTTATGATTAATTGATTTCGTTTTATCTTTTCCTATTGATAGGCGACATGTATTGACATAATTTCGCTTGTCTTATCGTGGTCAGAAGCTACTAAATGACAATGAATATCTCATAAACAGTCAGAGATTGGGATGGAATGAGGTATGTTGGCTCACATACTCTTTAAACTCTACCTAGGTATTTGTGTTGCAAATGAGTTATGCTTGCTTACATACTCTTTAAATTCTAAGTGCTTTTACATTTGTATTACAACTAGTTAAGTTCTCTTACATACTACTTAAACTCTGAGTGCCCCAAGCAGAAATATAATATACTCTCTGATATTGATTATTCACTTCCCTAACTTGCATTTTACAGTTCCAAGTCATTATAATACTTTTTAGTTGTCTACATTGTGCTCTTTATGCTCTTTGTTTTCCAGAGTATTTTCCCAGTATCTCCCTGCATTGTGTTTTTGTTTTTGATTCCCTTCACTCTTATTCCCGAAGAAGTTTTGTTATTTGTGACTGCGTTTCTTTGAAGGGTTTTGACTAGAGAATTGTTTGTAAAATTAGAATAACAAGTATGTGAAGTTTGAACCTCTTATGCTGCTTTCTAGATGAATTATTTTTAGACTTCAGGAGATTCGATGCCTTTTGAAACTGACAAACTGTGCATGACAGTGAAGCTTGTATTTAAAGGAGGGAAGAATTTGTTTTGTTGCTTTCTTTATCACAGTTTCCTTGAAGGGTTTTGACTAGAGAATTGTTTGTAAAATTAGAATAACAAGTCTGTGAAGTTTGAACCTCTTATGCTGCGTTTCTTTGAAGGGTTTTGACTAGAGAATTGTTTGTAAAATTAGAATAACAAGTCTGTGAAGTTTGAACCTCTTATGCTGCTTTCTAGATGAATTATTTTTAGACTTCAGGAGATTCGATGCCTTTTGAAACTGACAAACTGTGCATGACAGTGAAGCTTGTATTTAAAGGAGGGAAGATTTTTTTTTGTTGCTTTCTTTATCACAGTTAGCATTTGGAATACCTTCTGGAAATTGCATCTTACTCTTGTCGACTTGCCTGCAGGGAGTTCTTCATGTCAATCTACTCACTCTATACGCAAATTTTAATACTATTGATCATTCTATTAACAACTTGAATGGATTGTTGTGAAAAGATTTTCTCAGTTCATCCAGAAATACTATTATTAAGTAAACTACAGATCCTTGACCTGTCAGCTAACAAACAATCTGGGCCTTTTTTTTTTTTTTTTTTTTTGAGGCCATAACTGCTAAATCCTATACTAGTCTCCAAACTCTGAATCTTTCCATGAACCTGTTTGGCTTGTGGGTCCCTAACTGAGCTTCATTTGGCACAACTTGTCTGATTCTTTGTCATCTTGCAAGTGGCTTCAATAACAAATACATTGCCTTTGAAGGTGTATGTTGTTAGTTATTTGAATGAGATGTTGATTACTTCCTTTGAAGGTGTATGATGTTAGTTATTTGAATGAGATGTTGATTACTTCGGGGCCAAATATGGTGGCAATGGATTTATTAGGGATGAAAATATTTACCATGTATTTAATAAGTTAAAGAATGATAAGAACAAGTTTAAGTTTGATTGCCAGATTGAGAATGACTTAAGAGAAAATTTTAGTACTTGGGTAAATGAAGTCGTGCAAGTATTTTTCGAGTTAGTAGGAAGAAATAGAGAAGCCTCTAAATGGATTTTTTCTTTCATATATGACACGTATTTAGATACTCATGTATATATTTGAAACTGTAAATTTAAATGGAGCTTTGCTTTCTTTCGTATTTAATATTTTCCCCCTTCTATATGTATAATATCTTATACACTTTCACAGTACTTTTTTCAGATTGCCAGTTTCCAAGTTATGACAGAGCATATTGACAAAGTAAGGACTCAATGGGTAATAGCTAGGTTACGTTGACGGAACCAACAAACATAAGCCTCTATTAATTAATGTATTTTACGTAGTTTAATGTTTAGAATTTTAGTTCAGATCTATGTAATCGGTTTTATTAGGGTGACAATTGCAAAAATTAATTTAATTGAGGTTTGGAAATTAATTTTCAACTATTACTATTATTCAATATATGGTGTTGTTTTGTGCAAAAAATTAAATATTTTTCAGGTGTATTACAAATATATATATATATATATATATATATATATATATATATATATATATATATATATATGTATATAACCTTTTATAGCGCTTCATATACATCCGCTATTAGAAAATAATTTAAAAGATGGCGGTAAATATTTAACGGCGTTTCTTTAATAGCGCTTATAATGTGCTATGAAATAAACATTTGAATTATCCTAATGTTACATATGATAGCGCTTTTGAGAAGCGCTATTAAAGGTACCTTTTACTTTTAATAGCGGAGCCATCAAGAGCGCTTCAAGAAGCGATGTTAAAAGCATTATTAAGCGCTATTAAAAGCATTTTCTGTCGTAGTGAAAACCTCCGAAAAGTCATAGTTAGGCTTTGAATTTGGGAATTCTGGGTTTCGGCGAAAAAAGGGATACTGGTTGCGTGTGTTAGAGCAGAAAGAAGGGGGGTTGGCCGCGACTGGGCGGCGCTGCGCGACAAGCTAGGGCTGTAGTGAGGTGGTTGTTGCGGCTGGTGGTGGTACTGTGGTGGCTGTCGAGAGAAGCATAGGCAAGCAAATCAGTGTTAAAATTATAATAGAGAAGAGAGGGGAAAGAAGAACAACAAAATACAATAGTTTTATGGCTTCAATCCATTTATAAAAGAGATTACAAAGTGTTTATATAGACCAACTAACTAAAGAAATAGAAACTGATTAATCGTGGCTTGATATTCCACTAATACCCACTAACAATTAAACTGGCTTTCTAGTTCCTAATAACTAGCCACTAACTAATTTACTTGACAATTACTGTAACATGTTTCCCTAAAATGTAGGAACTTTGAAGGACCAATTCCAACAATCAGAACCATTGATTAAGGAGAGCAAAA
This sequence comes from Spinacia oleracea, assembly GCF_020520425.1. NCBI lineage: Eukaryota > Viridiplantae > Streptophyta > Magnoliopsida > Caryophyllales > Amaranthaceae > Spinacia > Spinacia oleracea. The sequence continues at coordinate 101,519,038 of NC_079487.1, read as the reverse complement.
GGAAAGAGAGAGAGAAAGAAAGAATGAAGGAGAGGGGGAAGATGGAGGAGTTATCGGTGGTGGTTGCCGGTGGCTGGTGGTTGACGGCGGCGAGGACAACAACGTGAGGGAGAAAGCACCAAGGTTTGTGAGGGTTGGCTGGTTCTCGTTCACGTGAATAGGGAAGGGTTAGGCTTCTTTTGTTTTACGTAAAATTGAAGGAGAGAAAAGGAGTCAAGTGTTTGGGTCTTATTATTTGGGCTTTGTCAATTGGGCTAGAATTAGGATTTAGTTTTAGGATTTCAATCCAAAATCGATTAGTATCATTTTCTAAATTCAATCGATTTTCGTAATTCGATTTCTTTTCAACGTAAAATTCTAAAATTACTTTTGATTTTGTAAATCGTTAAAAATATTCGAAATGTAATAAAATAAATATACTTTAATTATATATATTTCTAAAATTCGTAAATTCTATTTAAATATAATTAACTACACGTTAAAATATATTAATAAAATGTATAAAATTACGGGGATTACATAACTAGGCTATATGATATAAGATAGAAGTCTATAGGAATTAGGAAATCTATGAAGAGTAGGAGATCTAGTTCATATAGACTTCTATCTTATATCATATATCCTAGTTATAACATAACTCTACTATATTCGATATTTTATCATAGAGGATAACTGCGTTATCCTCAATAGTCCCCACTCCCCAATTGAAGCTTAAAAACCCGGAGTTTCGAAGAGGTCAGTTGTCGTAAGATGTTGCTGATGATATTTGACCATTTTTTTGATTTCCCGTCACAGCGGCGATCTAATTCGAAGCGGTTGACACCCGTCCAAAGGTGACGCCACCGCTGAGATAAGACGGAGGTTCTCACGGCGGAAACAATTTCAAGCCGAGAGAGAATTTCGGCGAGGATAGCGTCTGGAAGCTCACTCAACCGATCTTCTTCATATAAATCCTTGTTCAACCTCTTACTTCGTCGTAGTTTGAAATTGTTATTGCCCTTTTTGGATCGACACATTTTCCTCACTGAAATTTCAAAGTTCAAAGTAGAAGTCGGTCAGTCACAAACTCACAGTACTCCTTTTAATGACTCTTTGTACTTTGTAGTTTGTACTCCTTGATAAGAAAAGAAGGTTTTACGGAACAAAGCGAGTTGTGAACGGGATAATTGCACACTACGGAATATATATACCTCATTACCGAGTAATTTAGAACGTTGTTGAACAACGGGAAATGAGCGGATGAATTCAACATTGTTGAAAAAGATGGAACAGAAAAGGATAAATTTTAATTTTGATTTTTTTTCTAAAATAAATATTTATTAAATAAAGTATTAAGTTCACAAGAACAAAAACTTTATTAGATATACAATTTGGGCTCGGTCGATGTCCAAGATTATTATATAAATAACAATTAATTATTATATTATTTAGTGAAATTATGTTTGAATTTTTCACAAGATAATTAATCTATATTATTATTAAATATTAAATTAATTTTACGAACATATACTTCCTCTGTTCTTATTTACATGACGCAATGTGGTTTTAGACACTATTCACACAAGCACCTTTGAGTTCCTTTTGTGGTTTATAAATAAGAAAAAACATAGTCGTGTGGGGTCTTATTAGATTCGTATCAGTAAATATTATTTTAATATCAACTTTTTATAATTTTTTCCGATCCACAATTAGAGATATTAATGTTTGAAATCGAGCATTGGCAAACGTGCCTAAATAATTGTGTCATTTAAAAAAGAACGGACAATGATCTATATTTAACTATTCTTCCTGAGCTCGTGTACTTACTGCAAATCTTGAAGTTTTCCTCCAAGAACAGATATAACAAGGACACATTTGTTAGCAACAAGTCCTCTCAGAATTGTAGTTCTTAGCCTCAAAGGCTTGTGTGGAATCTGATTGAATTGAATTTTAATATTCTTTACTTCGAAGGCGAGGATATATTTCCTGTTATGAAAAGCAAGAAACCTGAACTATATAAAGCCAATTTTTGTCAAGGCTTTCTAAGCTCAATTAAGACTTCATGGAGGATGGAGGTACTGGCAGGTTTGAACTATGCATAACATATCTCTCCTCTGATTAGGGGAGAGCAACATGTGACAATATGTAGATGTTTGTAGAAACTTTTTTAATATATAGTATAGTATGTATAGATAATACACCAAATAACACATACACCTTGTTTAACACTCACTCTTGGCCGGGTGATTTTTGCTACAAACAGGCATGACTCTCTAATATGGACCCCTGACAAAACCGGTCACTTCTCAGCATGGGCGGACCTATGTGTCCCCCAAGGGGTCCAAAGGGACCCCCATTATTTTCAAAAAAATTTGTTAAACTTAACTGGTACGTGTTGGGGTAATTAATTGCACTTTACGTAATTTAAATATATATAATTAAGTTACAATTATGACAATTAAATACCTTTGGCATGGTGGTTGCTTGACTAGTGTGTTATGTAGGCAGTCTGGGTTCGAATCCCTAAGAGGTTATTAAACATGATTTTTTAATTTCATAGTTTTTTGTTTTTCATTTTTCCTTGGTAAGTCGTTTTTTCTTCCATCACTTTTTATTTTTAATTTTGTTGTTCTATAATAATTCATGATTTTTATTTACAAAAATACAAAAAAATAATAATGTTATTTTTTCCTTCAAAAGATTTTGTGATTTCTATAATATATATACTTCTAGTAATATATTTTTAACGGATTTTTCATGAAATACCCCTCAATTTTCACGAAATTCACCAAATGCCCCTCAACTTTCAGAAATTCACCAAATACCCCTCACCTTTAATATAATACCCAAACTACCCTTACTAATGACACGCCGTTAGTCCGCCGTTAGCCTACTTTTCTAATTCACCAAATGCCCCTACAATGTAACTTATTTCACCAAATACCCCTATTTTAAAATATAATTCACCAAATTCCCAAATGTAAAAATTACCTTTTTAAAGCCCAACGGCTAGTTTTTTGGGATTGAAAAATAGCCGTAGCTTATTGTTTTAGTATAAATAACCCTGTTCTGAGTGTTTATTTAGTCACCAAATTGTTTTGTTGTAGTTTCATCTCAGTTTTGTGTCATGAGTTATCATTCAAAATCATCATCCACACATAATGAGTCTATTACCTCTTGTTTTGCATGAATATAAGTTAAAATCACTACTCAAGGAAAGGAAAGGAAAGGAAAGGAAAAAAGGGCCTCCATATTGCAGATAACCAATTGATATTACACTCTATTACCTCTAGTAATGGAGTATCATATTCCTGTTATCCAAGCACATAAGTGGGAAGAAAGTCATGTTCTTAATTTCGTTTCGTGGCCTCAAATAACCGTGAACCAAACACGCATCAAACTCATTAAGTGGTGTTAGTCTTTTGAGTAGAGTTTCATTTGGTTGGTCTTTTATTTTAGAGACATTCTCTTAATTGTATCGCTCTTTTCATATGCCACTCTATAAGAAATGTAAATAAGTAAATTGAGGCATTATATATTTGTATCAAGTGTATTGCTTGCATATACAAAGTACCAAGTAGTACTTGGCCTAACCTAGTTGTTGAGATTGTATCTTACAACCTCAAAGTTGTATTTTGGGGGTGAGGATTCCCTTCCCTTGAGTATCCTCTTATACTCAAGGGGCTTACTTATTAACTCGGGCCGAATAGTTCTAAACTGTAACATACCATTGCCACAATATCTATCATCACACTGCCTTATATCTTCCATAGTCTCAACTCTCAAATGACTGGAAAGTTTTGGTGACTAAAACAATAAGTTACGGCTATTTTTCAATCCCAAAAAACTAGCCATTGGGCTTTAAAAAGGTAATTTTTACATTTGGGCATTTGGTAAATTATATTTTAAAATAGGGGTATTTGGTGAAATAAGTTACATTGTAGGGGCATTTGGTGAATTAGAAAAGTAGGCTAACGGCGGACTAACGGCGGACTAACGGCGCGTCATTAGTAAGGGTAGTTTGGGTATTATATTAAAGGTGAGGGGCATTTGGTGAATTTCTGAAAGTTGAGGGGCATTTGGTGAATTTCGTGAAAATTGAGGGGTATTTCATGAAAAATCCGTATTTTTAATACTCTACTTTAATAGACTTATAGTTGTCTGTTACTTTGAAATTTGTAGATGTCTAATTGATTACTTCAATTATATTCATATATAGATTTATAATGCCCCACAAGCTAATGTCTTTGTGTGTTATTTGTTCAGTGACAACTATTGTAATAAAGTAAATTTCATTCAAAGTATGAAAATATTATTTTTTACATTTTAAATTGATATCGCGCCAAGTTAGTGTTGTAATTTGGACTAGGTATTGAGTTTTACTGTTATAAAAATCCAAAATTAAAGTTCCTTAATTTTCCACATATTTTATTACGACGTTTATAATATTTGGACAATTCCCCTTTCAACTTTAACAACCCACTAAAAAGAAAGTAAATCATAATTTTTTTGGACCCCCAAATATAAATTCCTCGGTCCGCCCCTGCTTCTCAGTCAAATATTTTAGCCTTGAGATGGCAAAAAACACGGCAACGCACCATCAAGATGCCATTAAAGGGCTGTGGAAAGGCCTTGTTCCTCACCGAATTGTAATCTTCGCTTGGTTTGCTCTCATTGGCAAACTAAACACTCGTGCCAAGCTAGGACACTTAGGAATAATTCCAATAAGTGAAACCTACTGTGTCCTATGTGAATCCACTCCCATATGTTGCAATCACCTCATCTTACACTGCAATATCTCACAAAAAGTATGGTCTTGGTGGCTCAACTTATGGGGCCTAACACGAGTCTTCCCCCGTAGTATTCGTGATGCTTTCTCCCAAAGGGCATGTCCGATTTGAAGCCCCGTCTTCAAAAAGGTTTTGGTGGCCAGTTTTTTCATAATTATGTGGACAATCTGGAAGGAAATCAACACCCGAATTTTTCCAAATCTCCTCCACTACACCAAGGTAACTACAAGACTTAATACTCCTACGTTTAAGTTGGTGGATCAAAGAATGGGGTGATCCCTTTCCATATAGTTCAGATGATGTGATTCGCAACCCTGACTGCCTCCGGTGGTCACCTATTCTCCAGCGGCCCACCACTCCGATCCACACTATTGTGATTAGGTGAATTAAATCCTTAAGGGAGGATTAATATAGTTGGGTTTATTAACTATGCAAAGAGAAATTGAAGAAAGAAAAGAAATGAAGCAGTTTGCTTCTTTTGTACTGTGCGCACGCACAGATTTCATAGTAGATCCGGCCTGCAAGGTTTCTGTAACACCCTAATAATTCCTTGCTTTTATAAAACCATTTTCCAACTTAAAATAAAGGAATTACTAAGATATTACCTCCACCGTGATAACGGTTAAGACTATTACCAGAATTACACAGCGGAAATAACTAACTTTCAAAACATAATTAATAGTAAATGACCTCCATACAAATCGAAACCATAACGGCCCAAAACCAAAAATTTAATAATCCAAAATCCATTAGCTAGAAATTTAAATAATTTAAGTATTCTAGACTAATAAAATAGTAGAGTTTATAATGCAGGAGAAAAACACCGCTCAACACAATCCCATGCTAGATAACGTCTCCTGCAAGTTATCTGTAAAAACCTGTTATTCAAAACCTACTCCCCATCAACGCAAATGCAATGGTGGATCATCATAGGGTCATTATGGCAAAGACCATGACCAAGAGAAACATGCACTAGAGGAAAACACATCATAAGTTGCCCTTAAAATAGGCTTATAAGTTGCCAATTGTAAGGGCAACATATGGGGGGGTCACTTTTGTGAAATTATCAAAGGTTGCCCTTAAGATTATAAGTTGCCCTTGTTGCATACAAGAGCAACTTATAAGCTTCACATAAGTTGCTCTTGTTTGAAACAAGGGCAACTTATAAGCTTCACATAAGTTGCTCTTGTTGCAGACAAGGGCAACTTTTGAGTTTTTTAAAAAAAAAAAAAAAAAAAAATCTGCAATATAATTCCTGATATTTTGCAATATAAAATTATGCATTATAATTTATAGAATACTGTTTCACCAAACATCATCTTGACATTCCTCAAAAATGATATAAATTTCAAATTTCCAATAATATTTCAGAATGAATTCAAATGTAATTAATTAAATCGATAAATAACAAAATAATGTAAAAGTCACGGATAACTACAAGCCTGCTCTATTTATTACACTGAGGGTAATTCACAATCGTTGAAGTAAGTAGCCCACTTGTCTCGAACTTCATCCAACTCCTCTTTGGTGAAGGGCCCCTCCCTTGGAGTTGTGAAAACCTTTAAAAGAACAACGTACATGCAAACCAATAAATTAAATTAAGTTTCATATGCGAAAAGAGAAATTATATTGGTCACGAAAACATCTTTCTGAGTGTACTAAGATTCATTTCAAGTTCTTTATGCATATCTAAGGCTCACTAAGCTCGATATAGATCATATTTGGCCAAAAATGGCATTTTCGATCCCAAATATCAAAACATGAACCTAAGTATACTTTCTAAATCTTTTTTTTATGATTTATATGATTAGTTATATGTTTATAAGACTCATTTCAAGTTCGTTATGCACGCTTATGGGTCATTTGGGTCGATATAGGTCATTTATGGCCAAAAATGGCATTTTCGATCCCAACTACCAACAAACGAATTATTTCCACATTCCAACCCTTTTTCATGATTCATATGTTTAGTTATATGTTTATGAAACTCATTTCAAGTTCGTTATGCAAGCCTAAGGGTCATTTGGGTCGATATAGGCCATTTATGGCCAAAAATATCATGTTCGACACCAACTACCAACAAATAAACCTATTTTAACATTCTAACCCTTTTTCATGATTCATATGAATTGAAGAACGAAGTCAATGAAAGTTGAGTACGAACAAGCTAGAATGAAATCATAGTTTAATATGCTTCATTCAACAATATAAATAATCCACATGCAAAAGTCATTTAATAAACACTTAATCACGGAGACAAGACTCGACACTTAACACGACTCTTGACTCATAGATTTATTAAGAATAAGCTTCGAACGGACCCAAAATTAATATCCATAAAAGGAAGGGTGTTGGGAGCCCACCAAAAACCAAAATAAATAAAAGTCACCAATTGTCAGACCATACCGACGGAATTTCAGCGCATAAAAAGAATGAAACAACGTCTTGTATCATTTGTAGGAGTACGAGTTTTCCGGCAAGACTCCCCCCATTATTCATACTCAAGGTATATACGTTTCAAGAGTTTTGAGGCTTGTTCTGATTGCACTTTACCTTAATCAGTATTTTATTCACACGGTGAACTTAAGACACGACAACATGGCATATAATAAAAACAACCAAACAACACTCTTCTTTTAATTCATTAGGACTTGTGATCCAACATCCATGACTCAAGTGATATTACTCCCATGGTTCCTTCTCAATGTACTATTGAGATAGCCCGACATGCCAGTTAACAAGCGAGGTGTGCACAAGGCACGAAAAATCCTTAGTTCAATTCACATAGACTTCCAAAACATACCCTACAGACGGGGTAGAATAAATAGTGCAACGAGGCACAAATACTTGGCTCAACATATGCTAGACATTACGTACATTAGTATAATAATAATCCCTTGCATGTGAAACAACCATACATGCATAATAATACTTTAACAACATGATTGACATTAAATTCAACGATTATAAAAAATCACAACATGCTTGTTCACATAGAATTCATAATTCAATAGTAATCCATAACATGTTTGTTTACAACATCAAACATGAATCTATAATAATCCAAGTCACATGATTCACAATAATAAAGTATCACGAGTATCCTCATGTAAACGGTGGTCACCCTAGACATGAACGTACCTCGAATATCAAAGTACGAGGGCCACTTTGCGAATCAAGGCTCTAGATTAGAAATCACCTCCTATCATTAAAATAATGAAATTTAATTATTATTCATGCTCATTATATTTCCAGCAACTTTTATAAATTCTAAAACCTTTGAATTAGTTAGACATTAATGTCCCATTAATAAAATAATAGTCTCAATTGAAAAACTAAAACCCTTGTATGAAAACATTAATTTTTCACGTTAATTATTAAAAATTGACACTTTAAGCTTTGAACTAATTCTGAAAAATATAATTGATTTCCATAATTGAAATTAACATTAAATTATACAAATCAAACAACCATTATGTTGGGCTTAAAACCCTAACATTAAATCAACATTAAAATCACTTCAAACCTTTAAACATTGACACTTTATTAAATAAACGAATCTAAAAATTATAATACTTCAATTTAAAATACTCCTCAATAACCCAAGCATACAAATCATCAAAATTCGGTGTTCATAAACGATCCCAACAGTTTAATTAATTAAAATCCATAATAATAATAATATAATTTAAAATACGGAATTAAAATAGAATAGGTAAGCAAGAAGAGAATCATACCAAACCGGCCTATAGCACGGTACAATCACGAATTGGATGTGATCAGGCGCAAAAAGATCAAAAGAATACGGAGTGTAGTGGCGAGGGCCACGTGTGATGTGCGACGAGGACGAGAGAGGGAGTGAGGGAGTGCACGAGTACGTGTGCAGGGGCATGCGACGAGAGGAGTGTGTGTGAGCGAGGGCACGGAGGCACAAGCAGCAGCGAGCGAGCAAGGGTGCTCGGCTGGTTGTGCGCGGACAAAGACACGAGAGCAAGAGAGGAAGCCGGGTGAGTGTGGTGAAAGAAAAGAGGAGAGAGAAATTATGAGGGTTTTATGAGGGGATCAATTGAATATAAGGGGTATATATATAGGCTTTCCCAATCCCTAATGAGCTAGGCTTAGAAATTAAATATTGGGCTAGGTGGCCAATGTGGAACATAACCTTCACAAAGGAAAAATAACTTTCTATATACTATGTATGAAGTATTTGAAAAAAAAGGAATGCCACATTTGTCTCTCTTCTCCCTTACGTATATTTGTTTTCCTTTACTACGTTACTATCCATCTCTCATTTCCACGTCTATTTTCTTTTTTTCTCTTTAGCTTTTCTCATAAGGAAAAAATGAAGGAAAACTATTTTTCCATGATATGTTCCCTTGAAAATTATTTTCCATGGAAATAATTTTTCTTCGAAAATGTTTTTCGCTTAAATAATTAACATGACTCAAGTTAAAGTAGTAAAAACAAATTGTTTTTTTAAGTGATGTATCATGCTTTTCAAAAACAAAATTATATATATACATGAATTCTAAGCTAGTTACATCCAACTCTAACAAGTAATTAATTTAAAAATTAAGGTGGCCAAAATATACAAACATTTATTGAATTATGCTACTTAATCAATTGTATTATACAACCATGACATTGCATATAATTCAACTCATCATGAGAGCAAACTCATCAAAAGAAAGAACACCATCACCATTAAGGTCATACACACGAATCATAGCCTTACAATCATGAATAGAAGTAGACTCGCCGAGTCGACTCAACATTCTCTTCAAGCTCTTAGGTGTAATGAAACCTGACTCGTTCTTCTTATTATCATTGTACATCAAGAATGCTTCTCTTAATTCCTCCCTTTTCTCTTCCTCTGATAACCCTTTTGCTTTCATCAATCTCCCGAAATCCTCCAACGTCAGCATTCCGTCACCATCGCAGTCCGAGCATTCCACCGCCGCCGTCGCCTCTTCTACTGATAGTCTTTGAGTTCCTACTGCTTTCACACATTTTTGTAGCTCTGCTGGGGATATTTTTCCGTCTCCGTTCTCATCTATGTATCTGAAAATAATTAAATTAGGTGTTATCGCTAACATATTAGTCAACTCTTGAGACAGTATCTAAAGTACCCTTACTTTTATTTTTAAGTACATTTTTTCTAAAATGGTTGTAGTAGTTGATTCGTCTCAATGAATACTTTAAGATTATCAAAATTTTACAATTTTTAATATTGTGTAATTAGAGATTAAAATGATATAAAATGTGCATGATAAATGTAGAAAAGATACTGTAACTCATTATGGAACGGATGAATTATATGTTTTTCTGGGATTAGATGTATGCATCGTGTGGTTTAAAGTCTAGTTTGAATACTCCATACAAACTAAAAATCAAAATAAGAAAACCACAAAAAGTAGTTTCCAGTTTTTTGTTGTCAGTTTTCAAAATCAACATAATTGTTATTATTATACGTGTAACTATATTTTAGTTCATGATTCAATCTAAACCTTATGACTTTTATAACAAAAAAACTAAAAACTGAAAACTGACAGTGATATCGAACGAGCCTTAAGTGTTTGGTTTGGTGTTAAATATTTTCGTAGAAAAAGTTGTCCCATTTTCAATCATTTTTCACTATTTGTTTTGGCAAGGGGTGAAAAATAATTTTCTATTAAGTCACTTAAAGGTAAAATTTTAATTTCATTTAAAATGAAAGAACCCACTTTTCCACTTTTTTTTCATTCTCCCTCCGTCTCTCTTCCCACCAATCCTAGCCTATCTACACCTATTTTCCTTTTTGCTATGACTTTTTCTTGTAAGGAACTAAACAAAGAAATATCATTTTCACCGAAAACGTTTTCATGAAATATCATTTTTACTGAAAACGTTTTTGGCCATACTAAACATAGCCTACCTAATTACACCAAATAATGGAAATAATGTCTAATATAAGACTTACCCCATAAAAATAGGTTATAAGGTAGCTTAATTTCCGTTCCTTAAAAGCCATGAATCATTTACTAATTTTAGCTAATAATTTTTAACTCATTCTAAACAACTACTATCAATGAAAAGTATAGGATTAAAAAAAACGAGGTAATGTTTTAATTTTTATTGCATGTAATGGATCGAGTACGTAATATCTAAAACTTTGACAACTGTACAAAGAAATTGAAGGTAATAATAATTTAAAAAGTTGATTTGCGGACTTTATTAAAAACAAATAGGAATTCAGTACTAAATTTGTGTAGAACGTGAGAATGATGTACTAATTAAATTTCGTTGTACTCATAATACAGAAAGAGGACTAGAATCATGTATCATGCTGACGTGTTACATATTAATAAAAAAATACCTGAAGACTTTCTCAATCTCCCTTGAATCTCTATCCTCATAATAATCTGTATATGGAGACCACGAAGAAAGGGATGCCACCGGAGACGTCAGGGTCGGGGTTGCCGTTGATGTTGACGTCGTGTCGAGTAACTTCTTCTTCTTGTGGCTGAACCTCTTAAGAATGCTAGACATTTTTTTTATTTTCAAGTTTCTTAATTATTTATTGTAGAGAATTAAACAAGAAACAAATTAAATCAAGCTTTAAAATGTAATAGTTTATTGTAGAGAATTAAACAAGAAACAAAAGAAGCTTTAAAATGTAATAGTTTATTGTAGAGAATTAAACAAGAAACAAAAGAAGCTTTAAAATGTTATAGTGAATTTAATTGAGAGATAGATAGATTATTGGAGGTGAAATGGAAGGAAAATGTGAATATATATGTAAATATGTGGTTGTTTTTCTGGATAGACTTAAATTTAGAAAGGAAAAGAGCTGGAACTTGTGGCTTTTCTTAGATTGTGTAGCACACCTTTTTTTTTTAATTTAAAGTTGTGGTGGCATATAGCACCTAGAATTGGTATGAAAAAGGCGGTTATAATTTACGAGTTATTGGGTAAGGTTTCTAGAATATGTTGGCGTGGCTAAAATAGCGTAGGATACGCACTGCAGGAACATTCATTTCTACTTTCATCTTTCAAGGATACATTAACTTCTTACTACCTCCGTTTCAAAAAGTTCTTTACGCTTAGGAAAATGTGTCCAAAGTATAAAAACTTTGACCGTAAATTCTCACCATTATATACATCAAAACGTTACATGTAAGATCTTGTTAGATTGGTCTCGGGATGTATTTTCAGAATATCAAATTTTTATAATTTTTTTACATACGAAATTGGATATATTAGTAGTTAAATATTGCATTGGAGTTCGTGCAAATAGTAACCGTAAAGATCTTTTTGAAACGGAGGTAGTATAATATCATGCCTACTTGTGTCAACTACTTGTTTCTATTTTTTTTAACGTAAACCGACGAAATATATTTACTTAATAAAAATTAGAGTACGGATACAAACAGTTCAATAGGAGGCCAACTTCCAAAGAAAATCATACCCGCCCTTAATTCCAAAAGCTATTCCTCATCGTACCAAAAACTTGACAAAAATGAGAAAAAACTAAAACCCTGCACCGCATTGAAAAACACTCAATTGCTACTTCCGTCATTTACAATCTATATACAAAGTAGCATAATACTTAATATACCCAAATGTATGTAGACGCCAAATCATCAACATTTGATTGTTTTTTCTTACACATTCTACACTTTTTCCACTTTTTCATCTTCACATCCACTTTTATTTGTACTTTATCAATAAACAATTATTACATTATCCTTTTTTCCAAAAAAAACACTCAATTATTGTTTTTCTTACACACTTCTCATTTTTCTTAATCCCCGCGATTCCTCCAAATAGGACTCTTATTTAGGAACGGAGGGAGTAATTCATAATCACAAGTATTGGTAGTCAAAATCTATACATAGTCTATACCTAGTATTTAAAAAACATAACCATCATCATTTCAATGACATGTAAGCAACTCCATCTTGAAGACACGTGTCAAAACTTTATTAATCTTACTATTTACTTTTTGTTATAAAAATATAATGGACATTCATTATTCCACTTTATTGCCATTAGTTTTCACGTAGCATACTACTAATCCCTAATTTATTAGAATTGAACTCCCTCCGTCCATGTTTATAGCCCCGTTGATAAAAAAACACGGGCTTTAAGAAAAATGGAAAGTACACGGAAAATTGAAATATAGTGCATTGATAATTGATTTGTATGAGAAAGTGGAATATAGTACATAGAAAAGGGAATGTAGTACATGAAGAACTGAAATATAGTACATGGGGAAGTTTTGTTTATTTTTCAATACATTTTAAATTATCATAGTGCATAGGAAAATGGAAAACTTAATGGCCAAAAATATAAACATGACTATAATTTTATGACGCTCAAAATAGAAACAGGATTATAAAAATGGAATGGAGGGAGTACCAAAAATTAGGATCAATACTAAACTTTATTATGCCTAAACAACTGATCCCTATTCCCCATTCTTCAACTTCCCATTAACTCTCCAACCTTAATTATTTTCATTGTCAATTTAATTCAATCCCCAAATCTTCTACCCTTCCCCTGTAGCATCCATTCAAAATTTAACCTCCCACTTAATAGACTTTTTGACTGGTCCGTTTTAAAACGGTAGGAGATTATAGGGTGTTTTAATTCAACATTTCGATTGTCTATTTTCATCCCCCCCTCTCTCTCTCTCTCCCTCTAAGCACATTGTTCTTAATTTTTTCTTAATTTTGGGACGCTCAAAATAAAAGCAGGACTATAGAAATGAGACGGAGGGAGTACTCAACTTGATTATGCCTAAACAACCTCTCGTAATTCGTCTTTCCCGTTCTTCATCTTCCCATTAACTCTCCAACCTTAATTATTTTCAATGTCAATTTAATTCAATTCTCAAATCTTCTCTCATTCTTCTGTAGCGTTCATTCAAAATTTAACCTCCCACTAATAGAATTTTTTACTAATTCTTTTTGAAACGGTAGGAAGTTATAGGGTGTTTTAATTCAACATTTCAATTGTTTATTTTCATGCATGCAATTCAAGTTGTAGTACCACCTCCCCCCCCCCCCCCTCTCTCTCTCTAAGGCGGGCCCAAAAATGAACCGCATAACCTCAAACAAGAAAACAGCCTCAACCTAGATCTGTTAGACCTGCCATTCAGAAGCTATGAGATTCTTTCGGTATCTATCTAACAATCAAAGGCTGACCTTCCTGCTTGATTTCTCGATCCAATCTCGCACGTTGTTCTTGATTTTTCTTAAGCATATTGGAAATATGTTGTTTATTTTTCTTTCTTAATTAGTTGCAATTCATTTTGCAAAGAAGGAGAATCTTATATTGTAATGGTTTCCAAACAAATGATTAAAGGTAGGTAAATCGTCATCAACATTTTGAGACTTTTATGTGGGTTTTATTTGTATATTTTTGTGGTTAGGAAACTTACAATTAGTTTAAGTTCTCCTATAAGAAAATTTTGGTCAATATAGTTTAATAGTTAGAATTTTTTAAGTCTTTCCCTTCGTTGGATATCATGAGTATAGTCGTACTATTTAACAATTTTATTTGATTTTTGTACAAATGATATGTTATTGGTGGTAATAGGTGATTTAAAGTGGATCTATTTTTTCAGGGGAGATGAACATAAGTAGAAAAATGTAATGATTAAAAAGACAAGACTTCATAGGTCGTAAAGTTTTATTATTGTCATTTGGTTTAAACACCTTCGACACCTGCTTAAAAACAACATAACTTATAAACTCCATTACACTTCCAACATATAACAACGGGCCCAAAAACTAGTTATGAGTTAACAAACATAAAAGTCAAAATATTGCAACTATTTTAAAACGGAAGAACTACAAGATGGGGGTTAATAAGCTCAAATAGTACCTTTTTACGGAGTATAACTTCCAATAAGGGTCATGTATAAAAAAATAAAAATAAAACGTGAAATTTAGGTGAATCAAACAGTGTTCATGTTCCTTTAAAATGTACCTATTTCGTTTTACACGATGTATAATGCATAACTTTAACGATAAATATCTATAATTCTATAATAAAGCAAAATTATGAAAAATTAGTGTTATGAAGATCCACATTGAAATAAATTAAATCTAACACACTCACACTTGGTGATATTTTTTCTTGTTTATAAGTCATCAAAGGGGATCAAAGTTTTTTTTAACTGTGACCCCACGTGAATAGTAATCGGGTATTTTAAGAAACTGAGATAGTACAATTTACTCTTTTTTAATTTATTTAATATTTTCCCGTTATTTTTTAGTTGACACACTTTAGTAATCGGGTATTTTAAGAAACTGAGATAGTACATCAGGAATGACATGTATCTTCTTCTGGTGTTTCCTTGACTTTTTTTGTACGTTTTGTTTTATTTTATAATATTTACTCCCTTAAATAAACTTTTAAAAACTGTATATTTTCTAATTTGTTTCCTTCCATATTATAGAACATAATTGGAATATATGACAAGAATATTACGAATTTATTTATTATGGCAAGAATCGAAGATAATGTGTTGCAATTGATACGAAAAATATTAATCACTTAACATGAGAAAACTTACAAATTATACTCCGCACTATTACTATTGGTTTTCTAATATTGCATTATATGTTACTAATAACTATAATAAACATATACTTAGTGTTAAAAGATTATCAACTAATAAATATTTGAACAATACTAATACAAGTTGATTCCTCTCCCCCCGTATTATTGAAATAAATTTTATGAGAGTAGTGTCAGATTTAACAAAAAATTTGTGAATATCTTTTTACCCAAAATACTTCAATCTAACATTTGAAAAATTTACACAATTATCCTAAACTTTAAACAATATTTTGACCAATACACTAAACATTAGAAGTACGTAGTATCATTTTTAGTTTAAAATACGGGTCCTAACATAGTTTTGAAATTTTATTGACGGACTTTAGGCCAAAACAACAATATATACTCATATAAAATAATAAGTAATGACAAATAAATTTCTACCAGAATCATATCACATCTTGTACTAATTTTGACCATATTTCTAGAATATGCTTTATATGGGTTATAACTTACACTCAATAAGTTATAAAAAAAGTGCTTATCAAAACTCAAAAATATATTGACAAATTTTTATTAAGATAGTACTATAATAATTAAGAATGACAAATGATATTCATAATAAAAAAAAACAATAAATTATATATCTTGTTTTAATTTAGATAGTTCGAATTTAAGCTTAAAATATATTCTAAATATAACAATGATGAAATTATATGAAATTTAACATACAACATGAGTATTAACCTAGATAAAATTGTATTTTAGTACTACATATGTTTTAAAGTTATATCAATTTATCTAACTCAGACTTTAATTTTAAATATAATCCCTAAATTAAAAAACTATAAAATTTCTTTTAATTTTTCCCGTAAAAAGTGAAAATAAATTAAAAATAACGAGGTTTAAATTTGTAGTTTACGTACGTATCATAATTCGTAATTAATTGACCAATTGAAACTAATTGTATTTTATACAAATTCAAAATTTTACTATGTCGTTATTTTTTTATACTTCATTTTTTTTTCAATCACGAGTAACAAAAATATTGTTCATTAAATATATTTCTTATAAGTAGGGGAGAAAAACAAGTTCATTTTACATAATGAGAGCTTTGAGCAAAGAAATTTTAGGAGTCTGTAAAAACAAACTGAGATGCAGAGATGAAACTGAAACGCAGAGATGATACCTAGGGTTGACTTTCGATGAGCAAAGAAATCTTAAACTCTGAGAGATATAAAGACGGGTTGAAAACTTCATATAAGCCTTAGAAATTGCATCAGAAAAATAAGCCTTAGGAATTGCATGAGGAAAGTTTTCATAAAGTTGTGCATCAATTACTCCATCAGGTTTTGCCGACGAAAACTATCATGTAAAACAAAGAGGAAAAAAAATGTCAGCTAACATTCATCGTTGTAAATCATAAATTGCACCTTAAAATGTAAGTAAGATAGTGAAGTACCAAATCATTCTAGAGATTATAACAATTCATGTAAAATGGTATAAACTCATGTCTGAAAGAATGCCGTAGAAAGTAGTGATAAACTTGAAAATAACAGTTACCCATTGATGGTAATATGACATCCTACTTATCATTGATGAAATTATCACCTTGAAATAGCATATGTGAGTCGAAAATAACTTGATTATACTGTCGTACGCTAAAGTATATACGGCAAAATGAACGTCTTTGTTCAAAGCTCCAATACAATGGTGTGTATCACAGAAATAACGTATATGACCTATCCACATAAGCAACCAAAAAAGTTAACAACTTACGAACATATAATTGTAATACAAGTGTAAATTTAAAATTCAAAGTTCACTTATACTAATCATTTTACATCATTCGGAAAGATGCAAAGAGTATTATACAACGATTCAAATTGCACTACATCAATCGTGCTAACTTTTAGAGTGTTGATAAGAGGTTTTTGCCCATAAACTCAGTCCACAAAGTACTTCAATGCACGAAAATCGCTTTTGATACCTTATTCGATGCCTATTATAACACCAATATTCAACCAAAATAACAATAAGATAATAATAAAGACAAAAAAAACTATAAAGCTACCATAATAGAAAAGTAAACTTAAAGTAACAATATAATTTTTGACTTTTTCCAACATCTTAAACTACTTACTTAAAAATTGGAGTATTGGATCGTCTATTCTAATAAAAGACACGCGTTGAGAATCTTTGTCCACATAAGTTGACTTAAAAAAGTTCCCAACAAATTGTCGACTTAAAAAAGTTCCCAACAAATTGTCTCTAAGAATGCAACGTATATACCCCAACTCCTAGCCACCGACCAACCTTTGCAAAATCTATACCTATTTTACGATATGATTGATTACCGTAATAATTCCATAAATTTCTGTTCTTTTTCATCATTCATTTCATTAATGGAATACCAACGGGCTTTTCAATTCCAAAGAAATTAGTGTCTTTTTCAAAAATAAAACTAGGACAGTAAGTCCCTCTGATTTACCCATTTCAAATACTTCTCTTTTGAATCAAAATTTTCAAAATAAATCTCACTTAATTCCATCGATTTGTTACAAATATAAACTCCTTATTATCGAATATGTTCAATGTTCGTTTCGAATGTCCTTTAAAGACATCTTGTTGTCGATGGACAACATCTACTTTATATTGATAATTCATTTACGACCAACCTTTGCAAAATCTATGTCATCGGTAGGAAAAATAAGTATAAAGTTGTGCATCAATTGCTTCATAACTTACATTAAAAATAAATTGTTTCATCAGATTTTGAAACCTACTGAACCTATCATTTATGTTTTTTAAACTTAACTTATTTTCGTAAACAAATTTTTTTTAATTTTCCCCGAAAAAAGTGAAATAATTTTCCCCGAAAAAGTGAAAATGATAATACTCCGTAAACAAATTTAATTTCATCTGTATGTTGCACAAAATTCAATCTTATAAAACATTTGTTGAGTTAAGCACAAATTTGGGGTCTTACCTTTTCATTTTTTCACCGTTTGGGACTCAAATATTTTATTTTCACCGTTTGGGACCTATAAAGTAATTTTCGGTCTAAACTAATCCACCAATGTAAAAGATTAGTCTCTTTAGTTAAAGGTTAGACCCTTAGTTAAAATTACATGTGGCACATTGTGATTTGTTTCGCGTTAAACAATGTACCTGATTTAACCAATGAAAATGGAGAGAAAACGGGTGACACGACGCCGTTTAAGATATTGGACCATAATTTTCAATTCCATCACGCCATTTTCTCTTCACTACTATCTCTCCTCTGTTTAATTTCCTCTTCAAGAAACTTCATCTTCCTCATTCAACCCTACATTCTCAAGGTTCAAACTTCTGATTTTGTTTCTTCTTTATCTGTATGCTAAAATTCAGTCATTTGTGTATTGTAATTTAGGCTTTAGGGTTTTCCTTGTCGAATTATGATGAACCCTTGAAGATATACTATCTATAAAATAGTTATCCAATTGCAATTAGTTTTGTGCGAATTTTTTCAATTGATCTAAAGTTATATAAATAGCCACCAAGTTAGGTTCAAGTTTTTAATTGCTTATTAATCATCGGTCGTTTGATTTTTATTGAATAAACAAAAAAAATATTGGTGTAACTTTGTGAATGTGACCTCTGTTTATCAATTAGAGAGTTGTTCGTTCATTAGATTTTGCATTTTCATGTTCGCAAAGTGTTTGATCAAACTGTTCTAAAGAGTTACTTAGTACTAGAAGTCTAGAATTTTACTCCCTCCGTCCCAGATTAGTTGTTACACTTTCCATTTTCGTCCGTCCCAGATTAGTTGTTACACTTCTAAATTAGGAATGACCCCACAATTATTATATTGTCTCTCTCTTCCCACTAAATTTTTTGTGTCCCCACACCCTCTCTCATTCAATTAAAACAATACCCCACTAACTCCTATCACATTTATTTTTTCAATAAAATAACAATTGATAACGAAACAACCATTTATCACCTAAAATTTTGTGCAAAGATAAGTGTAACGACTATTCTGGGACGGAGGGAGTAATAATTATGAGGGTTAAGGCATTGTGACGAATATTATCAACGAAGGGTTTGTAACGTGATTTCTGTTTTTCTCGTTCCCATACCGTCTCCGTGTTTGAACTTTAGTGCAACAATGTGTAATGGGCATTCAAAGAATATTGTGTTTTTATTTCCGCGTATCTTTACAGGAGACTGTTGCTGAACTGACTAATATGAGTAACGAAGGGGATGTCCTTACTTCTAAAAGAAGTAACCTAAGTAAAGGAAGAGCAGTGATACCAGTGATTTAGAATGAAAGTCGCCCGAATAAGAAGATAAAAACAAATGTCTTAGGTGATACTCCTAGGGGACTTCCAAATGCAATTTTTTTTGAAGATATGGACAGGAATTCTAGACAGACTATCAATGAGGATTATTCAGATCGTGAAATTAGTAAATTGGGTTGAAGTAGGAAGGAGAAAAATGATACATATAATATGGATCGTAAGGAGGATAATGTCCTCTTTTTTTTTGGTGTTTGATTTTGATGAATAAAACATACATTTCGGTGAATTTTGGTGTTGTGATTGATGAAAAACAGAGCAACATCAGAGTTTAATAGCAGCAGGCTTGTAACGGCTCTATTTTGTAAACAGAAGAGATATTTCACCTGTATTAAATTTCCAGAAATAATTTAATGCTTTAATTTTTTGCTTATTTATATATAATATATGTATATTCTGGTTAAAGGTGAGTTAAAGTTGAGTTAACTTGCCGGAAAATATAGTCGAGGTCCTAAAGGGTGGAAAAAAAAGGTGTAGGTCCTAAAGGGTGAAAAAAATTGTAAAGGTGAGACTCCAAACATTAACTTAACTCAACTTTTGCTTACTTTTCTAGATTGAAAGTTTGTCGATATTCCATTAGAAAAATAGATGATGATAAATATAAGATTACGATTGTACGTAGTAATAAACGTTATCATAAGATAAGTACAAATTTTGCAAATATTGGTCGGTGGCTAGAAACTACGGTGCGTTCTTATAGGCAATTCTTTGGGAATTTAATGAAGTTAACTTACGTGGACGAAAATTTCCAACGCGTGTCTTTTATTTGAAAAGACAATCCGATCATCTAATCTCAAAATAAGTAGTTTAAGATACTCGAAAAATTCTAAAACTACATTGTTATTTTAGGTTCACTTTTTATTACGTTAACTTTAAAGTATTTATTATTATTTTAGTTGAATGCTTGATGTTATGATAGACATCGAAGAAGGTAACAAAAGTGATTAGAGCAAGTTGAAGTGATTCGTTGACTGAGTTCAAAGGTAAAAATCTCATATCAACACTCCAAAACCTGGCATGATTGACGTAGTGCAATTTTTGTATTTGTATAAACTATTGAGTATTGACAATTTTCTGAACGATGTAGAAGGATCTGTGTAAGTAAACTTTGAATTTTAAACATAATTGTATTACTATATACTAAAAGACACACCAAGAATGACACGTGTCACGTCCTGGTGAGTCCTTAGTATTTTTTCTTTAAAAAAAACAAATTAATTTAAGAATCTTTTAAAATATCTGATTTCCTGATTTTTTTTTCCTATTCTTTCCTTCTATTAATATAATAGAAGTATATATAAAATAAATAAATTATTATTTCATCTATTACGACAAGGACAAAAAAAAAATATACTACGTATATTATTACTGATTTGAAGAACATATATGTTAGGAATGGAAAAAAATCACAATTTTTTTGATATTACTGTTTCTATAATATACTTCCTCTGTTCTTTTTTAAATGACACGATTATTTAGGCATGTTTTCCAATGCATGATTTTAAATGTTGATATCTCTAACTATGGATAAGAAAAAATTATAAAAAGTTGATATTTAAAAAATATTTATGGAGACGAATCTAATAAGACCCCACATGAGTATGTTTTTTCTTAAATATAAATCACAAAATGAAGTCAAAGGGGCTTGTGTGAATAGTGTCATAAAACCAATTGTGTCATGTAAATAAGAACGGAGGAAGTACGTAGTAAGCTATTACGGAAACTCCGTAAAAGAAAAATAGCAAAATATTTTTTTGATTTTCATATAAAATTTTCAAAAAAATGCATTATACTCTTAACCTACAATAGTTAATAAATAAATAACCAAATTACACTGAAATGTGTTATTATACGACCATACCCAAACAAAACTTAGTTATTTATTTTTTATTTTATGTAAAACAAGTGTTAAAAAGTGGGTCCAACAAAATTACTTATAAATCTGAAAGTCTGTTATATCCCCAATCTAGAAAATAGGGTATTTATAAATGATATGGATATCAAATCAATACCATATCCAAAAATTTGGATAGATCGAGGCTACAAGTATGGTTACAGTTACATATATTATTCAATTCCAAAAGAAAATGATACTTTCCCAACTTAAGTAGTTTTGTCGAAACGCTAAACTCTTAAAATCTCACTAATCACTTTACAATACAACAACAACAACAATAAAGCCTTAGTCCCAAAATAATTTGGGGTCGGCTAACATGAATCGTCGTAGGAGATCGTCATTGTCACCAATCAAACCAGAAAAGAGCAGGAAGTAAAAAGAAAAAAACAAAGAAGAGAAAGTGAAATTAATGAAAGTAGGATAAGAGAAAAAGTATATATATAATAGAAGAAATATTGTAAGAGATAATAAAAATAAGTAAAATTTAAAATAAATGAATAAGTAAAATAAGTGCATTTCAAAATAGCATGTGAAATTAAAAAAATTGAAAGAATTTTAAAAATAAAATAAAAGTAAAATAAAAATAAAAATACAAATAAAGAGAATCAGAAACATTGAAGTCGTGTAAGTCAAATGAAGTCATCAATGTATATTCTCTCCCTCCACTCTGTCCTATCCAACGCCATATTTTCCTCAATCCCAAGAAAGCTCATATCGTGCTCAATCACCTTCCTCCAAGTTTTCTTAGGTCTTCCCCTACCCCTTGCAATTCTATCCCTTTGCCACCCTTCTATCCTCCTAACCGGGGCATCATTTGATCTTCTGCTTACATGTCCAAACCATCTTAAACGATTTTCCATCATCTTAAACTCAATCGGTGCAACCCCTACTTTCTTCCTAATAATCTCATTCCTCAAACGATCCTTTCTTGTATGCCCACACATCCAACGTAACATGCGCATCTCCTCCACATTCATCTTGTGCACGTGACAATGTTTCACTGCCCAGCATTCCGTTCCGTATAACAAAGCCGGTCGAATTGTCGTGCGATAAAATTTTCCCTTCAATCTTTGGGGCATGCCTGAGTCACATAGGAACCCCGTGGCACCTTTCCACTTCAACCAACCTGCTTTGATTCTATGGGCCACATCGCCATCCAATTCTCCATCCTTTTGGATAATAGATCCTAAATAACGGAACATTTCAGAGCCTTGGACAATTTTCCCATCTAAGGTAATCGCCCCTGTCTCTCTATCTTGGACTCCACTAAACTTACACTCCATATATTCCGTCTTGTTTCTACTCAGCCTAAAACCCCGAGATTCCAAAGTTTGTCTCCATAACTCCAACTTACTTTCCACTCCTTCTTTTGTTTCATCAATCAACACAATATCATCTGCAAACATCATGCACCAGGGTATACCATCTTGGATTGACCTCGTCAATTCGTCCATGACTATAGCAAAAAGAAACGGGCTAAGTGTGGAACCTTGATGCACTCCGATCGTAATAGGGAAATCTTCGGTCTTACCAACACTAGTTCTCACACTCGTACTAACTCCCTCATACATGTCCTTGATGATATCAATATACTTCCTCGGAATTCATTTCTTACTTAATGCCCACCAAAGAATTTCTCTTGGTACCTTATCATACGCCTTCTCCAAATCAATGAAAACCATATGTAAATCCTTCTTCTTATCCCGATAATTCTCCATTAGTTTCCTTATAAGATGAATGGCCTCCATAGTCAATCTCCCAGGCATAAATCCAAACTGGTTCTCCGAAATTTTCACAGTTCTCCTCAATCTTTGCTCAATAATCCGCTCCCAAAGTTTCATAGTATGACTCATTAGTTTGATTCCTCGGTAGTTGGCACAATCCTGGACTTCACCCTTATTCTTGTACAAGGGGATGATAGTACTTTTCCTCCACTCTAATGACATCCTATTACTTCCCCAAATCTTGTTGAAAAGAGTTGTGAACCATACAACCCCTCTCTCTCCCAAGCATCTCCAGACTTCGATAGGTATACCATCGGGCCCCACTGCCCTCTTGCGTCCCATCTTTTTTAGTGCCATTTCGACTTCTCTCTTTTGAATTCTTCGCATAAAGTCTAGGTTAACCATATCTCGAGGGATATCCGTATCCCCAATATCGCGTCCTTGGTCCCCGTTGAACAAGTTATCAAAGTAGAACCTCCATCTATCCTTGATTTCCTTATCTCCCACCAAAACTTTTTGATCAACATCTTTCACACATTTAATCCTCCCGATGTCTCGCGTCTTTCTATCTCTCATTCGAGCAAGCCTATAGATGTCTTTCTCCCCTTCTTTTGTATCCAATCTTGCGTAAAGATCCTGATTCACCTTTGCTCTAGCCTCTCTTACTGTAATACCCCGGATTTTTGAGTATTTTCTAATAGATATTATAAATAAAAATAATTTTTATTTATTGATTTTAAATAAATAAATCCCTAAAATTTATTTTTGAATTAAATTTCTTTTTATTTCCAAAAATAAAATTCTGATTCTTTTTGAGAGTTAATTAACCCTAATAATGCTTCACTATAAATAGCCCCTAAACCCCAATTTGTACCCTTTGCTTCATTGATCTCAGAGAAACCCTCGTTTCACTCACTCACCTTTAGCCGTTACTCATACTATGTACCACCATTGTCGCCTACTAGTATGTTAAACCCAAAACCACCACGCCAGATTTCCACCCACTTATCTTCTCTGCTTTCATACAGACCCAAAGCATCAAAGGCAAAAATATATACATGTATAAAGCATATTGTTAAATCGCCGACAAGCTTTCATACATAGACCACCAATCACCGCTACTACCCAGTTGTATCGCCCAACTGCTATTGTTTGTCTCAACACCTTATCTCTCCTTCTTTTCTCAAGGTTAATAAACTTTGACTTTGTTTAAAGGATTTTAATTTGGTTTTATTAAAGTTGAATTTTATCTTTTCATATGCCTTGGAAAATCAGTAAAGGGAATCTTGCAACTTGTAACTTGTGAGATATTTTTTATTTTTATTGGGTTTTACGAATAAGTTTCAACTCCTAACAATGAAAATAATAAGTTTTGTCAGTAGATTTTTAGCGGTGATTGTTGTTACATGGTACACTAACTAAGATTTACTCAATTGCTAATTCGTAGTCGGAGGTTGTTAAAATTGCACGCAAGGAGATTACTGATTTGGGAATTATGCGTCATTACGTGAAAGGTAATTTTCAATGTCCATTATTTTTAGGTCCCGATAGTAAAAATATTTTAGACAATCTATGTGTTATTATGTGATAGGGAGATTAAGTGTTGTGTATATGAACTATGTGATTTGATTTTATGGGCTATAAGATTGTATTATTACTCCGTATGTATATCTTATTTGTATTACTATTAGTATTTTACGAAATCAAAAACCTGGGTATATGTTTTGCAAAGTAGAGTATGGAATTTAATAGTGTGGACTCAGAAGTTGGTTATAGTTAACGAATGAATATGGATTACAAGAGTATAGGACTCTCGTGTTTATTAGAGTTGCAACTATACATCAAAGTGATGTTATTAATGATGGACCATGAATTGTGTAATTGCCATTTGGGTTGTGTACGTGACTATTTGTGCTATACACTTTGACCTTATTAAAATATTAATTACGTAAAGTGTAATCTTAGAGGGAAAAGCCCGTAAGGGTTAGGAACAGGTTGCCTTTCTAGATGTTGTTCTATCGGTGCACTTTAGTGGAGACCCGATAGGCTTCTAGTAGGTTTCTATTATTCTATAATAAACTTTCTGCTTAGTCTTCCTCCTAATTCTATTGGTGCGCGGTCGCGGAGACCCGTAGTTAATTAGTGAGGGGTGTGCACACTAGTGACATTCTGTACTCTTCTTACTTTGGCCATCCTCAAGGGTTACGCGCGACCCTTAGCGTTCTCTTTCCCTCACTTAATTAAAATTGATCTTATGTGATAAGTTTAATAATGAAGTTATTAAATTGGTACGTGTTGTTTAAGTTACTTATTTTATATACTCAAACGTTTTCAAGACTAAAATTATTTATTTTACGGGATGGAGTTGGAATTACTCAGTTTATCTGATTTTTGGGAGTTCGTCTCTCTTGTTTCTTTTCTATTTATTTTTGCAGGTTGGTAAATGTACTTGGTTACGAGTGAGGAGACGCTTATAATTATCACCTAGTCAAGGGACAATTTCTATTTCAGTTTAAGTTGGGTTTTATGATTTATTTTATGGGAATTGGTTGTAATATTTTTTTTATTGGCCACCTTTTGACCACTTAGTTAATTTTGAATTTAATGGTTTTAAATTGTTTTTTTTGCTTTGCATTTATTTTCTAAGGAGAATAAATGTAGCAGTGACACTCTCAAGTTTTGGACGATGAATTTATTAAATAAAAACAAGGTTTTGATTATATAAAAGGTCCAAATTTTTGGGGTGTTACACTTACGGCCTTCTTTGCTTCCCTTTTAGCCTCCTTGTACTTCTCGTAGTTCTCATCACTTCTACATTTTCCCAACTCTTTATAGCACTCTCGTTTGCTCTTTATAGCTTGTTGCACAACTTCGTTCCACCAGGATGTGTCCTTACTTGGTGGCATGATTCCTTTAGATTCCCCTATGACCTCTTTCGCCACTCCCTTTATGGTGTGCTCCATTCTTGTCCATAATGAGTCTATATCCAAATCCATATCCCCGGCCCAAATACCTTCACTTGCCACCTTTTCCAAGAATTTTAGTTGTTTCTCCCCTTGAAGTTTCCACCACTTGATCCTAGGCTCCACTGGTGGTCTTCTCCTCCTTATATAACTTCTACCTCGAAAATCAAGGACCACAGGCTTATGTTGGGTTGCTGTACTCTCACCCGGAATCACCTTACAATTGGTGTAGCACTGTCTCAAAGCATTCCTTACTAAAAAGAAGTCAATCTGACTCGTATTATCTCCACTCCTATAGGTTACTAGATGAGAGTCTCTTTTCTCAAACCAAGTGTTCATTATTCCCAAGTCATATGCCAATGCAAAATCCAAAATAGCGTTTCCCGCTTCATTCCGCTCCCCATACCCAAAACCACCACGAATGCTTTCAAATCCATCACGACTCGAGCCTACATGTCCGTTGAGATCCCCACCAATGATCAGTTTCTCACTTCTAGGGACACGTTGCACCACTTCTTCTAAATCCTCCCAAAATTCTTGTCTAGTTGAAACATCTAGTCCTACTTGTGGTGCATAGGCACTCACAATAGTTACAACTTCATCCCCCATCACAAGCTTAATACTCATAATTCGATTACTCTTTCGGGACACGCCCACTACATCATCAATATATTCTCGGTCAATAAGGATACCTACCCCCTTCCTACCCCTAGTTTTTCCCGAATACCAAAGCTTATAACCCCATGGAGCTATTTCTCTTGCCTTGTTTCCAACCCACTTAGTCTCCTGCAAACATAATATGTTAATTCTCCTCCTTCTCATAACCTCTACTACTTCGACTAATCTCCCTGTCAAAGAACCAATGTTCCAAGTCCCAAACCGCATCCTACTACCCTTACCCTTATCCCTCCCCTTACCATGAAACCTTTGATAGTTAACACCACCCTTGGGTGGCGCGCCGCTTCCGGGCGACGGCCTAGCAACCCTTGCATATTTTCCACTACACCTGGGCCTAGGAAGTGTAGCGCACCCTTGCATATTTGACACCACCCCCAGGTGTAGGGGTGGCGAGCCGCTTCTGGGCGACGACCTAGCAACCCTCACATATTTTTCACTACACCCGGGCTTAAGAGGTGTAGCGCGTCGCTGAGAAGGGGACGCCCCCACGATTTTCCATTGTCGATTCATGTCATGATATGTGACTTAGTTTTACGCTGGCCACCACCAACCTACCGCAACCCTCCTCCTTTATCCGGGCTTGGGACCGGCAGTGAATGCCGCATACGCGACACTCACAAGTAAGTGCCGCATAAGCGACACTCACAGGCGGAGTTACTAATCACTTTACAATCCAAATAAATAATAATTTCTCTGATTTTTCCAACAACCGTTGAAAAAAATTAATTTTATTTTATTAAAAACTTCGTTTAAATAAATTATTCAGAACAGAAAAAAAAATTGGTCTCATCCGTGCATTGCACGGGACCTAACCTAGTTAACGTAAAGTGCAACCCGAATGAGCTTCAAAACTCGGGAACGTATATATACCTTGAGTATGAACAATGGGGGAGTCTTGTCGGAAAACTTGTACTCCTTCAATGATACAAGACTTTGTTTCATTTTTTCTTTTAAGCGCGGGAATTCCGTCGGTATAGGCCAACAGTCGGTATGGTAAGACATTCATTTATTTATTGGTTTGATGTGGTTGGCTTCCAACACCTTTTTTCTTCCTTGTATGGATATTTGTATTTTACCCGGTCTAAGCTAATTCTCACTTAATCTATGAGTCAAGAGCCGTGTTAAGTGTCGAGTCTTGTCTCCATGATTACTTGTTATTAAATGGCTTTTGCATGTGGATTATTATATTGTTGAGTGAAGCATGTTAGTTTAGGATTTCATTCTAGCTTGTTCGTACTCAGTTTTCGCTGACTTCGTGCTTCATGTTTCATTCGGTCATGACCTTTGCCTTAATGACCCTATGATGATCCATCATTGCATTTGCGTTGTTGAGGAGTAGATTTTAAATAACAGTTTTGTAGAGATAACTTGTGGGAGAAGTTATCGATATGGGTTTGAGTTTGAGAGATTATTCCTCTTCCGCTTTTATAAACCCTATAACCATTTTCTAGTCATGACTACTTTAGTTATTTAAACTTCTAGTTAATGGATTTTGAATGATTTGATGTTTTGGTTTTGGGCCTTAATGGTTCCGAGTTGTACGATGGCCATTAACTATTTATTATATTTGAAAGTTAGTTAAATTCCGCTGCGTAATTCATGTAAATAGCCTTAGCCGTTATCACGGTGGCGGTAATATCTTGGTATTTCCTGTATTTTGAGTTGGAAAATGGTTTTATAAAATAAGGAATTATTAGGGTGTTACAAAGTGGTATTTGAAGAGCTCTAGTTTAAGAGTTGCTTTGCATTAAATAATAATGCAAGGTGGTAATTCCTTAAACTACGATTTAAAAAAAACTACTTAATAGTAATTCATACTATTTGAGTGGATTTGCGGAACTTTAGGATGTTTTGAAAGTTTGTATTCCCTAAAGTTAAAAAGTTGTTTTTGAGTACTCAATATTTTTAAAAGTCAAATACCAATTATTTTAAGTTATTTGAAATTGATTAAAATTCCAAATTTCTTTATTTTATTTTTTTTAAAGAAAAAATTGGTTCGAATTTTCTTATTTATTCGAATATTCCGAATTATTTAATTAATTTCTGATTTTTTAAATTAATCCGAAATTAATTATTTATTAAATTAATTATTTTAACTTATTTTTTTCGAAAAAAAACCTTAGCTTATTCGAATTAAATAACTAAGT
The DNA here is from genome assembly GCF_020520425.1 of Spinacia oleracea. NCBI lineage: Eukaryota > Viridiplantae > Streptophyta > Magnoliopsida > Caryophyllales > Amaranthaceae > Spinacia > Spinacia oleracea. Next base: position 101,489,969 of record NC_079487.1, on the reverse strand, counting down.
TATTCGAATATCTATTTTAATTTCGATTTTAATTTTAATAATTTCGCTTAGATTTTAAGTTATTTATTAAATTAATTTCGAAAAAAATTCAGCTATTTCTAAGTGAGAAAGGGTAGGTTAAGAAGGGCATTTAATTTATGTATGCATCTAATTAAGTGCTAAGTGTTAAGTATTGATTGTATGCTTATGTATTTGAAGTTTGATCATGTTTTATCTTGCTTTATGTGATTAATTGCATCATGATTCATGATTAAGCATATATTTGTGCATTAAATGTGTTAAAGCTTTATTATTTTGGGGGAATTGGATTATTTTGTTTGGGAACGCGTTAGTAAGACTCTTAAGTTCTATAACCTAGGACACCTAGAGACGTTGGACTGTGAGACTCCACACATTTATGTAAAGAAAATTGAGTTTGCTTGTAACTTCTATGCTACGGTCCAGAATTTGCCTCATCTAAGGAATAAGGATGTTATGTCCGAGATGGTTATTCATTGCTTGCCTCATAAGAATCCATAGATAGAGCTTACGAATCGATTCCATGATATGCATTCCGAGAATGGTTGTAACACCCCGACCTCTAATTCAATTTTTAAAGCATAATTAGCAGCGGAATTAACCTAATTGGTCGGGACATTACCTGCTGTAACTTCCTTTTTGGAAATTACAAGGCAAACATCAATCATATGCTATTATATATATATATATATATATATATATATATATATATATATATATATATATATGTATATATTAACGTGATGGATAATATTACCAAAATGAAAGTGCATAACTTACTAAAAGTCTTTAATTAAAACTATTAAACTATTAGAACTATAAGCATAAACTAGATGGATAATATTAACGTGAAATTCCTCGCCACTACTCGTGTCCATCGTCCCCATCAGTACCTAAAACAGAAAACAAAACGGTGAGCCGAAGACTCAGTAACGAACTATTCTAGCAGCGTAAATTCATTTCAATTCATTTTATTTAATAACACAGGGAGAATAGAATAGGTAAAACATTTAATAAAACATCATATTAATTTGTTCATAAACTTTGCAATTTAACATGCTAGTTGTCGGCAAGTACGAACCGTGAAGGAATTCTCCACTGGGTCTGGGCCCATAGGAGCCTGTGCTCATCATTGTAACACCTGGGCCCTGAGCCTGGGCTCATAAACCATGGGAGCCTGGGCTCGTAATCCATGGGTGGACAGGTGTCCGTGGTGCATGCATGACCGATAGATAGGAAGATGGTAGTTTATATACCGCCAGACAAACCAGGTCTTTCACTTTCATTTATCATGTTTTATGTATTTTACCAAGCCTTGGCTTGTATGTCATTTGAAATAACATAACTCTTTTTAAATCATAAAACATCATTTGGATCCTGGGATCCATAAAACATCATTTCATTCATGGCATCATATAAACATCATTTATGAGAAAACTCAATCAAATCAATTATAACGAATAATTCAAACAAATCATAATTCATTCCCACAATCCATAAAACATGTCAAAACATTTAATTCATAAATCCAATCATAACGTCATAATTTCATAATACATTTATAAGGGGATTGCGGGTACTAGCAATAGCCGTTACCTCACTTCCACGATTTTGCTAAGGATTTTCGTTGGTTCGTTCGTCTTGAGCTCCGAGTCCAATTTCTTTCAAAATAATAAATTACTGAATTAGTACTAGATCGATAAATAATTATAAGATTAATATTTTATAAATCATAAATTTTATAAGTAATGAAATTATAAATAACGAATTTAATAAAATATAATTTCGAAATTTAGAGAAAATATTATTATTAATCGAATTTTTAATCGAAATACTTATATATTTTATAAATAAATTTTCATGTAAATAATATTTAAATTCCATTTTGGTAAATAAAACTAGAATCTTTATTCTTATAAAATTGATAATAAAATTTGAAAAATAATAAACAATTTTTATTAGTAATTATGTATTTTGTAAAAATTATTAAACCATAAGTATTGACAAATTAAAAATCTGAAAATTCAGATTTAGCCTTACCCAAGGCCCAAATGGAATTTGGCCAATTTGTATGGGGGTTTGAGGAGAATAAAAACAAGGCCTTAATCCAAAATTGGTTTTGGTTTTCTGAAAAAAAAAAAGCGAATTAGAAGCAAGGGAGGAGGGGAGGGGATGCACGACACAGGGGAGCATGTCACAGGGAAGGAGAGGAAGGGAGGTGGCTGGCTGGGCGGCGCGGTCTGATGCGACGGTGATGGTGGGCGGTGGTTTGCGGCGGCGGAGCAGTGAGGGGGGGGGGAAGGGTGGTTAGTTGCGCGAAAAAGGGGAAAGAAACAGGGGATATTTGTGTGGTGGTTTGCGGCAGTTCTGGGAGGAGTAGAGGGGGGTGGCTCGCTGGTGAAATTGGGCGGCGGAGGTTGGTGTGAAGGGTGGTGATGGTGGCTGGAGGTGGTGTGCGGCGTGGTGGTGTAGCGTGGCAGAGAAGGGGAGGGAGACAGGGGAACGGGGCAGGGGACGCGAAAGGAGGAGAGAGCAGGGGAGGGAGCTACGGTGGGGTGGTGGTCTGGGTGGCTGGGGGTGTTGCGACTGGTGGTAGGTGTTGGTGGCAATGGTGGACGGTGGTGGAAGTGGCTGCCGGTGGTGGTGGTGGTTCGAATTAAGGAAGAATAAGGGGGAAATGATTTCTCAGTTTTGTGAATCAATTTTGATATTGAAATTTATCAGAAATTGAAGGAATTTGTAATTTTTGGAAGGATTCTAGAAGGGGAAGGCCTTGGGGCTCAAGCAAATGTATGGGGACTGATTTGAGGGAAGGAGAGGAAGCCTTGACTTCCTGGTTCATGCGTGGAGAGCAAGGGAATAAAGCAAGATGGATTTTTTATTTTATTTTTATTTTTTATTTTTTTTAATAAATTCACAATATTTGGCAAAATTCAGAAATTGTTTGTATTTTTCAGAAATTGCTAAAAATAGAAACGTTTAAAATAATTTCTTGTAAAAAAAATTATCGTTAACGAAAAATAAATAATTTTCGTTTATAAATTTATCGTTTAAAATATCGAAATTCGATTATTCGTAATTTATTTAAAACGAAATCAAGTTAATAAGTATTTTTAATTTTAATAAATCGAGTTTAAAATTTCGGGGTATTACAATGGTACTCCTAATTACTTTAAGTATTGTACTCCTGATGGTAGATGGAGGTATGACATGGAGGTCATGACCACTATTTTAGAGCTTGCGGAGCAATGTTTTGAGGATGGTAAAATGGTAGAGAATATAAATCACATGGAGGGTGATAGTGAGGTGGAGAATCCTTTGAATGAGGATAGTGATGGAATTGTGGATGAGGATAGTGATGATGAAGTTATTGAAATTGAGAATCCTAATCCTATAATTCGCGAACCAACAATTGAAATTTTTAGTGACACTGAGAATGAGTCTGAAGCTAATGATGAAGTGAATAGTGTGCTACATCAAAATGATGAGGATATGGAGTACGATTCTGATCTTAAAGATCAAGATTTCACCCCAGAGCACTACAACGAAAGGAATGATCGTCGTGATGCCTTTAGCATTTGAGTATTGTAATAGTTAGTATTCATTTATTTTGATTGAACAATAAAGTAGCAAAGCTACTATTTATGGTTTTAGTAATTCATTATTGATGTTTTAGTAGAATAAAGTATGATCCAAAGGATGTAAAACTCTTTCGTTGAAGTAATAAAAGCATTTATATTCTTTTCGTATCCTTACGTTATAAATTCTTATTTAAGTTGAGTGATTATCGCAAAGGGATTTATTGTTATTTCTTCAATGAAATTCTACATATATGGTGGTTGAATTTACTACCACTAAATTTTTGTGATGCAAACAAAGTCGGAAATTGGCCCAAGGGTGGCGCCACTTTTTCCCTTAGGTCCGAAACTTTCGTGACCTTATATGTGATCGTTTTGACTTGTTTTGTTGAGTGATGCTTTAGTAATGTCGTATCCAACCCATTCTTTAAAGTTAGTCTTTTATTTTATTGAGGAGAAGGAATAATATGGCTAACCAAGGGATTGCGGATGTGGTTAGGAAATTATTTGAAGTAGTACAAAACCTAGCTCAAGTTAGAAATAACCCAGTGATTGATCCGGCTGGGGAAATTTTTAAGAAGGTGGCCCAGAGTAAGCCTCCTCTGTACCAAGGGGAAGTTTACCCAAGTATACTTGAGAATTGGTTAAGGGAGTTCGATAATGTAATAGTAGCTGTGAATTTCCCACAAAACCTTAGGGTTAATAGTGTTGTATATTACGTTATGGGAGAAGCTGATCTGTGGTGGCAAAGGTGTGAAGAGACCTTGAGAGCTACACCTAACTTTGGGTGGAAATGGTTTAAGTTTGCCTTAAGAAATAAGTTCTACCCACCTTACCTGAAAAATATGAAATCCCAAGAGTTCATTGAGCTGAGGATGGATGGGTTGTCTGTGACTGATTACTATTCTAAATTCATAGAGCTGTCTAGGTTTGAACCTGAAGAGGTGGCAACGAAAGAGCTCAGGGCTTAAAGATTCGAAAGTGGACTGACTATGGATTTACAATTGATGTTAGCTGGAGAGACTTTTACTAGTCTAGATACCCTGTATGGGAAAGCTGCCCGTTTGTATGGCATACAACTAAGGAAGAACGAAATTGGTGATAGAGAAAGGATGTTGGGAACCAAAATCAAGGTGGTAACCAACCAAACCAGAATAACTTCAAAAAGAACAAGGGGGAACAACCAATTCCAGTTCAAGGGGAACAATGGTAGAAATCGGAATAACAACTTCCACAACAGTAATGGGAATAGAAACCAGTCTGCAGGAAATGGAACAAGGGTTTATGAGTGCAGACGTTGCCATAACAATCACCCTGGAAAGGATTGTGATGGTAATCCAGTGATCTGTAGGTTCTGTGAGAAGCCAGGCCATAGGGAATTTGAATGTTGGGCTAAGAATGGGAACCCTAACCAAAACAACCCTCAGAAAAACCGCCAGAACAACAACCGGAATTACCAAAACCGGAATGGAGGGAATAATGGGTGTAGGATAATATAGATGCATAAAGCGGAATTTCAGGAAACAATTTCCTAACATCTATCACAGGATCACATGCATAACAATGATATGAATCAGATTTGATGAAAGAATAATCACCTTTGTAGCGTGTCTCCCGTTCGTATGCAAGCTTCGAAGATCTGAGAGCCCCACTCGGTGCTCCTCTACTTAGTCCACAAGCACCAATTGAATCCCACATATGCTAGTACGGAAGAGAATGATCACAATCAATCTCTTGCTTTGTTTGAGAAGAACGGCGTTTCAGAGAATGAGAGTTAGGGTTTTTGTGTTTTCCTTTTTTTTTCCAGATATTGAATGAACGTGTATTCTAAATCCCTAACATTATAACTCTTATAATGTGAAAGTTTTAGGTTAACAGGAAAACAAAGCCCAACCTACTTTCTCTTAATAGACCGGTTGCCATAGGGCCTTTTGGGCCCAGTCCAATTAGTGCTTATATGTGTGACCTCATAGGATTAATATATTGTAATCCCCCATAAATTTAGAAACATTATTTATATATTTTAACTTATAATTAATTATATTTAAATAAGAATTTACGGATTTTAGAAATAAATATATAATTAACGTATATTTATTTTATTACATTTTGAATATTTTTAACGATTTACAAAATCAAAATAATTTTAGAATTTTACGTTGAAAAGAATTGGAATTACGAAAACCGATTGAATTTAGAAAACGATCCTAATCGATTTTGGATTGAAATCCTAAAACTAAATCCTAATTCTAGCCCAATTGGGTAAAGCCCATATTATAAACCCATAACGCCCATAATCCTATCTCACGTAAAACCAAAGAAGCAGCCAAAAATCTCTCTCCTTCACCCTTCACGTGAAACAGCAACCCTATTCCCCTTCTCTTCTCACTAACGTCCTTGCTGCTGCCCAGCCGCCAGACAACCACCTCCGTCGTCGCCGATAAACCTTCGTTCTCCTTCTTCTTCGTTCCCCTTCTTCTCTTTCATTCCCTTTTCTTTCGTCTTTCCTTACTGATTAATCCCCTCCCCTTGCTCGTTTTTCACGCAGCAACCGGAACTCAGTGAGCCTCCCTCGCCGTCAGCGCAACCAGCAGCTCAGCCGCCGCACAAATCTCGACCACCGCCGTGCACGGTAGTCCCCTTTCGTTTCTCTTTCGTTTAATTTTCTTTCTCAATTCGTTCTTGATTTGCGACCCTTTATTGATGACTCGATTTGTTCCAGCCACCGAGTCGCCCCTGCGCCGCCGCCCTTGCGTCGCCGTCCTTGCGCCGCCGTCCAACCAGCGTGTTCTCTCTTCCCTTTTTGGTTAATCCTTAAACCCTAAACTAATTAATGAATTTAATTATGTTTTAATAATTTAAATTATGTTCTTGAATTTAAATTATACGTTTTTATAATTTAATTAGAATTTTTAGATTTATATATTATGTTTAAATAATATATTTAATTTTCAGATTATATAAATGCATTGAAATAATAATTTTTAATTATCTAAAGCATAAATTTGAAATCTTTAATGGTTTTAAATCATGAACGATGATTAGAGATTATTAAATTTATTGATTCAGTGTTCTAAGAGCGTAAATTGGTCTTGGTGGTTTTTTAAAAAAGGTTATATTGCTGAAAATTTAAAGTATGATGTTTGCGAAGAGTTTTCAACGAATTTCAATCACTAATTCAATAATTATTATGCTAGGAAATCAAATACTCAAGTTTTGATATTGGGGAAGGTTCTAAATATGTTTAGGATGTATTTAGAATGCTTGGTTATTGTTGTGAATGGTTATAAGTTGATTGTGAATCCTTGTTGGTTGTTTTAGGCAGAGAATTCTCCCTAGGCGACTTTTAAAAGTGTTAAAGTGGCCTATCAGTTTGTCTACACAAGGTACGTACATGCCTGTGTGCTTGGAGATGTGTGTTATTATTGAAACCATGTTGAATTTGTCGATGAACTTGGTTATGTTGAAATTTACATGTTTAATGTTGTTGGATGAACATGTTGAACATATATTTCTTTATGAGAATTATAACATGTTAGTATGGATGATTGATGCAAACATGTTGCTTGGGAACATTAGATTATTTTATATATATATATATATTGGTTTAGATTGATTGATCGTTGTTCCCTTTTAGCTTTTCACTACTGTAATCCCCCGCAAATTTACAAATTTTATTAATATATTTTAACGTATTTTAGTAATAAATATATAAGTAACGTTTATTTATTTAATTTAATTACATTTTAAATATTTTAACGGTTTATGAAATCAAAAATAATTTTAGAATCTTTATGTTGAAAAGAATTGAATTACGAAAACATGTTCGATTGACTTTGGAAAACAATCCTAACCGTTTTGGATTCAAACAAACTTAATTTTAATCCTAGCCCAAATTGGTGAAGCCCAAGATAGATAAACCCATAAGTGTTTCCTCTCATCTCCTTCAACTTCACGTGGAAAAGGAAAAAAAACCCTCTAACCCACACCAAACAAGAAAAATCACGTATTGCTGTTTCACGTGAAATTTCTCAAACCTCCTCCTTGCTTCAGCTTCCCGGAACCTCTGCGCCGTCACCTTCGGCCGCCTAACCACCGTCGGCGTTCCTCCCTTCTCCGTCGTTCCGGTACTCCTTATCTCTTCTCCTCCTTTTATTCTTTCCTTATCTCTTTCGTTTCTTTTTCCCTCACTCGTTGGTTCTGTTGATTTGAACCGGTACCTACGCGCCGCTTGCAGCCGCGACCACCACCTCGCGGCCTCCCTTGCCGCACCGCGCCGCCCAACTGTTGCAGCCTCCCTATTTTTCCTGTCACGCACGCAGTCGCAGCCCCTTGCTTGCACAACCACCTCGACGTGACTACCTTCAACCACCACCATCAGCAAGCGTCGCCCAACCTCGGCGACCACCTGCACCGTCGTCGCGCAGCCCGCCGTCGGCCAGCTTCCCTCCTCTCTCCTTTGGTTAATTTCTAAATCCTTAAAACTAATTAATGCTTTAATTACGTTTTAATAATTTAATTTATGTTTCTTGAATTAAATTTATGATTTTTTTTATTAAGTTATAAATTTTCAGATTATATATTTCGCTTGATTTATAATTAAATTTTCAGATTATATAATTGGTTTGAAACGAGAATTCGAATTATTTAAAGCACGAATTTTAAGGTTTTAATATTTTAAATTCATGTTAGGATGATTATAAGTTATTGAATTATTATTTTTATGATTTTAAACATGCTAATTATGTTTTGGAGTAGTTTGAAATTAGTTATATTGCCGGAAATTTAAAGTACGATGTTTGCAAAAGTTTTCAACGAATTTCAATCACTAATTCAATAATTATGATGCTAGGAAATCAAATGTTTAAGTTTTGATATTGGGGAAGGCTCTAAATATGTTTAGGATACATTTAGAATGCTTTATTATGGTTGCCAATGATTAGAGGTTGATTGGGATTACTTGTTGGTTGTTTTAGGCGGAGAATTCTCTTTAGGCGACTTTTGAAAGTGTTAAAGTGGCCTATCAGTTTGTTTACACAAGGTACGTACATACCTGTGTGCTTGGAATGTGTGCTAATTGTTGAAACCATGTTGAATTGTTGATGAACTTGGTTATGTTAATGTTGTTGATGCACTTAGTCAGGTTGAAATTGCATGTTTGATACTGTTGGATGAACATATTAAACCTTTATTGCATTTTGAGGATTATAACATGTTAGTATGGAAGATTGATGCAAACATGTTCGATTGGGAACACTAGAGTATTCAGTATATAATTCAGATCAGTTAATTGTTGTTCCCTTTTAGCTTTTCACTACTTTATGAGGGCGGAGGACCTTATTTAGTAAGTTGAAACCTTATACCCATATTCAGGGGTTGATCAGTATTAAAGAAAAGATTGGAGTTAATTGGAATGAGTCTTGTTTGATGCCTTTGTGATCACTTACTCAATTCCAAGATAAAAACAGTTGTAAATAAATGTGAGTTGCATGCCTTATGTGATTGTTGAGTCATAACAGGGTGTCAATTTGTAAATCATGTAAAGTGAAACTGAGTAGCAATAGCTTTAGACTGTGCACGTCTAGAGTGACGGACAAACAGGAGTTGGGGTTCATGGTGGTAGCCCATGGCCTTTCATTCGGACCGGATTGATCACCGCGTCCTATTTTCAGTCAAACGTTCCTCGATATCGCAGGTCACTGAGGTTACGGAGTCGCGCCCGTACCTCGTCTTCCTTAGTGAAGACCTCTAGCTAGAAAACTCGGTCCATTGCCTATTTCAATTAAAACAATATTATTGTTATAAAAGTCCAGTCCAGTCTAGCCTAGCCTAGTTAAGTATGGTCGTTAAATTACCATATTTTGTCTGCCCTTGTTTATGTTCATTAGTATCATGTTAGGGTTGTTCGTTATTAGTATCATATTAGGATTATTATTGTGTTAGTATGTAGTACTCAGCTTTGCTGATTACGTGCTTTGTTTGTGTGTGTTGATCATGGCTATGCCTTATTGATCATGTGATGACCCATCTTTGGTGAGCAGTCTCTAAGGATCAATAAGCGTTGCCCATCTACAGGTTTGAAGATGATGCATCATTGGGATCGGGATTAGAGAGCTTGTAGTTATATTTTCTTTATTAAGTGATTTGGTTTGTTAACTTAAATTTGAAATTTGTCGTACTATTCGTATTTCCTTATTTCAGTTAATTGGTTTTGGACCTAATATGTAATAAGATTATTTATGAACCTAAAAGTTAATTTTATGTTTTCCGCTGCAAAATTCTGAATAAGCCGTACGTTTTCACACGGGCGATAATACTTTGATAATTCCCCACAGTTATATTTAAAAAAAGGGTTATTTTAGAAAATGGGAATTGTCGGGGTGTTACAAAGTGCTATCTAGAAGCTAAGGTTTTACTTTAATAAATTTTTAGGCGCCTAACTATCTAGTTATTTAAAATAAAATTCTTAAAAAAATCGACCTTCTACGTATTATAGTGTTCAAAAAATTGGTACTTTTTTTTGGGGGGGCGATTTCCTTTTATCTTGTTTGAAAGAACATAATATTTCTTATTTAAGTTCGAAATCAAATTATTTATTCAAGTTAAAGTGATACTTCGAAGTTTTTATTTTTTTTTTTATTATTTATTATTCAAAAAATGAGTACATTTTTTTTTTTTTTTTTAAAAGAAGTTCAAAAAAAAAAAAAATTTAGTTGTTTCAAGATTTAGGATTTGTTATTTAGGAAATATAAATCTTTTTCGAATTAATAACTTTATTTTCGAATTTATTCGCTACGCATTTCCTTAATTTATTTCACTTTATTTATTTTATATTTTTATTTATGTTATTATTCTATGTTATAATTTTCTTATATTATCGTCATTTTACTTTGTTAATTAAATTATTTCAATGCTTTAGTTTATGAGAGATGGGTAGTATAAGAAGGGCATATAAGATAGAATTATATGTGCATTAGTAGCTAGTCAATGATAAGAAGTTGATTGTTATGAACGTGCTTGTACTAATTGTTTAAGTGTTACATTTAAATGTGCATAAAGAATTGTTTGCTTCCACCAAACTTATTGCGTTATTGAACTTTGTTTATGATTTGGTTGGAAAATCGTTAGTGAGACATGGAATTGTTTATTTCAGGAATAAAATGTTTCTTTCCAAGTACACCAACATAGGATCCTTCGAGGAACTTGATATAGAAACCCCTGATATTTACGTGAAGAAAATTGTATTTGGATGCGAATATCATGCTAAAGTTCTAGGGCAACCTATCTTAATGAGAAAGGATACGATAACAGCCACTATTATTAATTGCTTACCTAACAAAATTTCATACCTAGAACTCAAGGAAGAGTTTAAAGACATGCATTCTGATAATGGAACTCCAAACTTGGCTAAGTATGGGACTTGGGATGGTAGATGGAAATATGATTCAGAAATTCTGACCACCATTATTGAGGCGGCAGAAAGTGGGTTTAGAGACGGTAAAATCGTAAATGATGTTTTGAACCTAAGATAGAGTATATTAATTTCAGGTCGTGTTATAGAATGACCAACAATAATGACTTAGTAGTTGCTATTCGCCTCTTGACGGAAAAGATGATCCAAGAGAGAATTGAGCGCCCCGATTCTGCTGAGGACATGTTTAAGAGACTAGCCAAAGTTAAGTCACCATACTTTAAGGGGGAAACTGATCTTACTTTTTTAGAGAACTAGGTTAGAGAGTTTGAGAAACTGTGTTGGGGATTTGAACTGTCTTGAGAACATGAGAGTGGGTCAAGTTGTACTGTACTTGGAAGATGAAGCTGATTTATGGTGGAGAGAAAATGGGGTTAGACTTAGCGCCGTTGAGAGATTCAATTGGGATTCGTTTGTTACTGCCTTAAGGAAACTCCTTTTATGAGAAAGCAAAAGACACAACAATTCATAAACCTTAGGATGGAATTGACTAAGTTTGTACAAGGCTAAGATAGACGTATTGTGAAATTCAGAAAGTAAATGTAAGGAACCATATTGGAAGATTGACCTCGTATAGATGTTTTGGGAAGTCCAAGAACCTTTAGTTATTTCTGTAATGCAAGTGAGGATTTGATGAATAAGGAGTGTGAACTATTTTTCGATAGTGTGTTAGAGGTTAGTAAAGAAGTTGGAGTGAAAATCGGGGATGTTTGTCATTGTGAGTGAATTCATTGATGTGTTTCCAAGTGAAATTGCAAGTATGTTACCTGTTAGAGCCCTTGAGTTCATTATAGAATTAATTCCTGGAATGACACCTATATCTAAAGCACCATATAGAATGACACCTCCTGAAATGAGCGAATTAAGACATAGTTGCAAGAGTTGTTTCGTTAAGGGGTATATTAGGCCTAATGCATCACCGTAGGGAGCTCCTGTGTTGTTTGTTAAAAAGAAAGATAAGAGTATGGAATTATGCATCGATTTTAGGGAACTAAACACCATCAAGAACAAATACTCTTTGCCTAGGATAGATGACATATTGGACCAATTGAATTGGGCGAGTGTGTTCTCGAAGATTGATTTGGGTTTGAAGTACTACCAATTGAGGATAGCTTATCAGGGCCTAAGACCTCATTAGAACTTGTTATTGTCATTATGGGCTTATAGTAATGTCTTTTGGGTTAACCAATGCACCTGCCATAATTATGGATTTGATGAATAAGATTTTCCACGAATTCCGAATTAAGTTCGTTATTATGTTATTGATGATATCCTGATTTATCCAAGGAATGAGAAAGAGCATGATAAACACTTGAGGATGATTTTGGAGACGCTTAGAAATAATCTAGTTTTATTAAATGAAGTATACAAATCTTGAAGACATGTGTGTATAAGTGACACCGACGGAAAAGTGAAGACTAAATTGATTGAAAACTACGTTACTTAAGGGAATAAAATTAAGAGAAGATTCGAGTGGTCCAGGATCGTTGGAAATCATTTGTTGTCTTGAAAAGAGAGGAATTATATGAATTAATGAAAGAGCTAAGAGTTAAGCCCAAAATTTATGCATACATGAAAGGCGTGATGAGGTTCGGAAAAAGAAGAGTTGAGCAGAAGGAGTCTTTGTAGATCCTGCTAATTCAAGCTGTGAGTGAGTGACCTACTTCAAAGAACGTGTCTGATATCTGAAGTTTCCTAGGCTTAACTGACTATTATAGGAGGTTTGTGAAAGACTTTTGGAAGAAAGCAAAACCAATGACCAACTTGTTGAAAAAGGAATCGAAATTCAAGTGGAGTGAGAAATGTGAGGAAGCTTTCCAGATTTTAAAGGAGCATTTGACCTCCGCACTCGTTGTCGCGTCAGTTGAAACCTTATGAAACTAACTACCCTACCCATGATCTAGAGCTAACTTTTATTGTGTTCGCTTTGAAGATTTGGAACTACGATCCTTATGAACCTTATGAAACTAAGATCTTTACCGACCATAAAGGTCTGAAATTTTGGCAAAAAGGTACAGTGAATCTTGAGGACGACATTGACAATGAGTATTGCTTTCCACCCTGCAACCGATAGACAGATTGAGATTACTAGAGGAATATATGTTGAAAACCTGTATTATTGACTTTAAGGGTAATTGGGAAAACCACCTAGAGTCGATTGAATTTCTTGCAACAATAGTTACTATGCGAGCTTTAAGATGGCACCTGTTGAGGCATTGTGTGGAAAAGTGTAGATGTCCATTTGCTGGAATGATTTGAGGGGAAAAATAGTATTGAGGTGCAGAATTCGTTGAAGGAAATATATCCAGAGTTATTTTCTGGGGTGAGTTACGAGGGCGTAACTCGTTTTCTTTAAGAGGGGTAGAATGCGATAGAAATTCGCGCTTTTACCTATTTTGTGGCATTTTTATGCATTTTAGGCTCATTATTTTGCAAATTATACATGTTGATGCAAGTAATTAGATTTTCCGCATAAGAAAAGTGTGTTCATGAGTAACACAAACAACTTTAAGTTGGCAAAAGAGTGCACATGAGTGGCACAAGTACTTCTTTAGTATGAATAAGTTGAAAACTTCTGAAAAAGGTGTGAATTTCCGTGTCAAGTTTCGGGACGAAACTTCTTTTAAGAGGGGTAGATTGTAATCCCCCGCAAATTTACAAATTTTATTAATATATTTTAACGTATTTTAGTAATAAATATATAAGTAACGTTTATTTATTTAATTTAATTACATTTTAAATATTTTAACGGTTTATGAAATCAAAAATAATTTTAGAATCTTTATGTTGAAAAGAATTGAATTACGAAAACATGTTCGATTGACTTTGGAAAACAATCCTAACCGTTTTGGATTCAAACAAACTTAATTTTAATCCTAGCCCAAATTGGTGAAGCCCAAGATAGATAAACCCATAAGTCTTTCCTCTCATCTCCTTCAACTTCACGTGGAAAAGGAAAAAAACCCTCTAACCCACACCAAACAAGAAAAATCACGTATTGCTGTTTCACGTGAAATTTCTCAAACCTCCTCCTTGCTTCAGCTTCCCGGAACCTCTGCGCCGTCACCTTCGGCCGCCTAACCACCGTCGGCGTTCCTCCCTTCTCCGTCGTTCCGGTACTCCTTATCTCTTCTCCTCCTCTTATTCTTTCCTTATCTCTTTCGTTTCTTTTTCCCTCACTCGTTGGTTCTGTTGATTTGAACCGGTACCTACGCGCCGCTTGCAGCCGCGACCACCACCTCGCGGCCTCCCTTGCCGCACCGCGCCGCCCAACTGTTGCAGCCTCCCTATTTTTCCTGTCACGCACGCAGTCGCATCCCCTTGCTTGCACAACCACCTCGACGTGACTACCTTCAACCACCACCATCAGCAAGCGTCGCCCAACCTCGGCGACCACCTGCACCGTCGTCGCGCAGCCCGCCGTCGGCCAGCTTCCCTCCTCTCTCCTTTGGTTAATTTCTAAATCCTTAAAACTAATTAATGCTTTAATTACGTTTTAATAATTTAATTTATGTTTCTTGAATTAAATTTATGATTTTTTTTATTAAGTTATAAATTTTCAGATTATATATTTCGCTTGATTTATAATTAAATTTTCAGATTATATAATTGGTTTGAAACGAGAATTCGAATTATTTAAAGCACGAATTTTAAGGTTTTAATATTTTAAATTCATGTTAGGATGATTATAAGTTATTGAATTATTATTTTTATGATTTTAAACATGCTAATTATGTTTTGGAGTAGTTTGAAATTAGTTATATTGCCGGAAATTTAAAGTACGATGTTTGCAAAAGTTTTCAACGAATTTCAATCACTAATTCAATAATTATGATGCTAGGAAATCAAATGTTTAAGTTTTGATATCGGGGAAGGCTCTAAATATGTTTAGGATACATTTAGAATGCTTTATTATGGTTGCCAATGATTAGAGGTTGATTGGGATTACTTGTTGGTTGTTTTAGGCGGAGAATTCTCTTTAGGCGACTTTTGAAAGTGTTAAAGTGGCCTATCAGTTTGTTTACACAAGGTACGTACATACCTGTGTGCTTGGAATGTGTGCTAATTGTTGAAACCATGTTGAATTGTTGATGAACTTGGTTATGTTAATGTTGTTGATGCACTTAGTCAGGTTGAAATTGCATGTTTGATACTGTTGGATGAACATATTAAACCTTTATTGCATTTTGAGGATTATAACATGTTAGTATGGAAGATTGATGCAAACATGTTCGATTGGGAACACTAGAGTATTCAGTATATAATTCAGATCAGTTAATTGTTGTTCCCTTTTAGCTTTTCACTACTTTATGAGGGCGGAGGACCTTATTTAGTAAGTTGAAACCTTATACCCATATTCAGGGGTTGATCAGTATTAAAGAAAAGATTGGAGTTAATTGGAATGAGTCTTGTTTGATGCCTTTGTGATCACTTACTCAATTCCAAGATAAAAACAGTTGTAAATAAATGTGAGTTGCATGCCTTATGTGATTGTTGAGTCATAACAGGGTGTCAATTTGTAAATCATGTAAAGTGAAACTGAGTAGCAATAGCTTTAGACTGTGCACGTCTAGAGTGACGGACAAACAGGAGTTGGGGTTCATGGTGGTAGCCCATGGCCTTTCATTCGGACCGGATTGATCACCGCGTCCTATTTTCAGTCAAACGTTCCTCGATATCGCAGGTCACTGAGGTTACGGAGTCGCGCCCGTACCTCGTCTTCCTTAGTGAAGACCTCTAGCTAGAAAACTCGGTCCATTGCCTATTTCAATTAAAACAATATTATTGTTATAAAAGTCCAGTCCAGTCTAGCCTAGCCTAGTTAAGTATGGTCGTTAAATTACCATATTTTGTCTGCCCTTGTTTATGTTCATTAGTATCATGTTAGGGTTGTTCGTTATTAGTATCATATTAGGATTATTATTGTGTTAGTATGTAGTACTCAGCTTTGCTGATTACGTGCTTTGTTTGTGTGTGTTGATCATGGCTATGCCTTATTGATCATGTGATGACCCATCTTTGGTGAGCAGTCTCTAAGGATCAATAAGCGTTGCCCATCTACAGGTTTGAAGATGATGCATCATTGGGATCGGGATTAGAGAGCTTGTAGTTATATTTTCTTTATTAAGTGATTTGGTTTGTTAACTTAAATTTGAAATTTGTCGTACTATTCGTATTTCCTTATTTCAGTTAATTGGTTTTGGACCTAATATGTAATAAGATTATTTATGAACCTAAAAGTTAATTTTATGTTTTCCGCTGCAAAATTCTGAATAAGCCGTACGTTTTCACACGGGCGATAATACTTTGATAATTCCCCACAGTTATATTTAAAAAAAGGGTTATTTTAGAAAATGGGAATTGTCGGGGTGTTACAAAGTGCTATCTAGAAGCTAAGGTTTTACTTTAATAAATTTTTAGGCGCCTAACTATCTAGTTATTTAAAATAAAATTCTTAAAAAAATCGACCTTCTACGTATTATAGTGTTCAAAAAATTGGTACTTTTTTTTGGGGGGGCGATTTCCTTTTATCTTGTTTGAAAGAACATAATATTTCTTATTTAAGTTCGAAATCAAATTATTTATTCAAGTTAAAGTGATACTTTCGAAGTTTTTATTTTTTTTCTTATTATTTATTATTCAAAAAATGAGTACATTTTTTTTTTTTTTTTTTAAAAGAAGTTCAAAAAAAAAAAAAATTTAGTTGTTTCAAGATTTAGGATTTGTTATTTAGGAAATATAAATCTTTTTCGAATTAATAACTTTATTTTCGAATTTATTCGCTACGCATTTCCTTAATTTATTTCACTTTATTTATTTTATATTTTTATTTATGTTATTATTCTATGTTATAATTTTCTTATATTATCGTCATTTTACTTTGTTAATTAAATTATTTCAATGCTTTAGTTTATGAGAGATGGGTAGTATAAGAAGGGCATATAAGATAGAATTATATGTGCATTAGTAGCTAGTCAATGATAAGAAGTTGATTGTTATGAACGTGCTTGTACTAATTGTTTAAGTGTTACATTTAAATGTGCATAAAGAATTGTTTGCTTCCACCAAACTTATTGCGTTATTGAACTTTGTTTATGATTTGGTTGGAAAATCGATAGTGAGACATGGAATTGTTTATTTCAGGAATAAAATGTTTCTTTCCAAGTACACCAACATAGGATCCTTCGAGGAACTTGATATAGAAACCCCTGATATTTACGTGAAGAAAATTGTATTTGGATGCGAATATCATGCTAAAGTTCTAGGGCAACCTATCTTAATGAGAAAGGATACGATAGCAGCCACTATTATTAATTGCTTACCTAACAAATTTTCATACCTAGAACTCAAGGAAGAGTTTAAAGACATGCATTCTGATAATGGAACTCCAAACTTGGCTAAGTATGGGACTTGGGATGGTAGATGGAAATATGATTCAGAAATTCTGACCACCATTATTGAGGCGGCAGAAAGTGGGTTTAGAGACGGTAAAATCGTAAATGATGTTTTGAACCTAAGATAGAGTATATTAATTTCAGGTCGTGTTATAGAATGACCAACAATAATGACTTAGTAGTTGCTATTCGCCTCTTGACGGAAAAGATGATCCAAGAGAGAATTGAGCGCCCCGATTCTGCTGAGGACATGTTTAAGAGACTAGCCAAAGTTAAGTCACCATACTTTAAGGGGGAAACTGATCTTACTTTTTTAGAGAACTAGGTTAGAGAGTTTGAGAAACTGTGTTGGGGATTTGAACTGTCTTGAGAACATGAGAGTGGGTCAAGTTGTACTGTACTTGGAAGATGAAGCTGATTTATGGTGGAGAGAAAATGGGGTTAGACTTAGCGCCGTTGAGAGATTCAATTGGGATTCGTTTGTTACTGCCTTAAGGAAACTCCTTTTATGAGAAAGCAAAAGACACAACAATTCATAAACCTTAGGATGGAATTGACTAAGTTTGTACAAGGCTAAGATAGACGTATTGTGAAATTCAGAAAGTAAATGTAAGGAACCATATTGGAAGATTGACCTCGTATAGATGTTTTGGGAAGTCCAAGAACCTTTAGTTATTTCTGTAATGCAAGTGAGGATTTGATGAATAAGGAGTGTGAACTATTTTTCGATAGTGTGTTAGAGGTTAGTAAAGAAGTTGGAGTGAAAATCGGGGATGTTTGTCATTGTGAGTGAATTCATTGATGTGTTTCCAAGTGAAATTGCAAGTATGTTACCTGTTAGAGCCCTTGAGTTCATTATAGAATTAATTCCTGGAATGACACCTATATCTAAAGCACCATATAGAATGACACCTCCTGAAATGAGCGAATTAAGACATAGTTGCAAGAGTTGTTTCGTTAAGGGGTATATTAGGCCTAATGCATCACCGTAGGGAGCTCCTGTGTTGTTTGTTAAAAAGAAAGATAAGAGTATGGAATTATGCATCGATTTTAGGGAACTAAACACCATCAAGAACAAATACTCTTTGCCTAGGATAGATGACATATTGGACCAATTGAATTGGGCGAGTGTGTTCTCGAAGATTGATTTGGGTTTGAAGTACTACCAATTGAGGATAGCTTATCAGGGCCTAAGACCTCATTAGAACTTGTTATTGTCATTATGGGCTTATAGTAATGTCTTTTGGGTTAACCAATGCACCTGCCATAATTATGGATTTGATGAATAAGATTTTCCACGAATTCCGAATTAAGTTCGTTATTATGTTATTGATGATATCCTGATTTATCCAAGGAATGAGAAAGAGCATGATAAACACTTGAGGATGATTTTGGAGACGCTTAGAAATAATCTAGTTTTATTAAATGAAGTATACAAATCTTGAAGACATGTGTGTATAAGTGACACCGACGGAAAAGTGAAGACTAAATTGATTGAAAACTACGTTACTTAAGGGAATAAAATTAAGAGAAGATTCGAGTGGTCCAGGATCGTTGGAAATCATTTGTTGTCTTGAAAAGAGAGGAATTATATGAATTAATGAAAGAGCTAAGAGTTAAGCCCAAAATTTATGCATACATGAAAGGCGTGATGAGGTTCGGAAAAAGAAGAGTTGAGCAGAAGGAGTCTTTGTAGATCCTGCTAATTCAAGCTGTGAGTGAGTGACCTACTTCAAAGAACGTGTCTGATATCTGAAGTTTCCTAGGCTTAACTGACTATTATAGGAGGTTTGTGAAAGACTTTTGGAAGAAAGCAAAACCAATGACCAACTTGTTGAAAAAGGAATCGAAATTCAAGTGGAGTGAGAAATGTGAGGAAGCTTTCCAGATTTTAAAGGAGCATTTGACCTCCGCACTCGTTGTCGCGTCAGTTGAAACCTTATGAAACTAACTACCCTACCCATGATCTAGAGCTAACTTTTATTGTGTTCGCTTTGAAGATTTGGAACTACGATCCTTATGAACCTTATGAAACTAAGATCTTTACCGACCATAAAGGTCTGAAATTTTGGCAAAAAGGTACAGTGAATCTTGAGGACGACATTGACAATGAGTATTGCTTTCCACCCTGCAACCGATAGACAGATTGAGATTACTAGAGGAATATATGTTGAAAACCTGTATTATTGACTTTAAGGGTAATTGGGAAAACCACCTAGAGTCGATTGAATTTCTTGCAACAATAGTTACTATGCGAGCTTTAAGATGGCACCTGTTGAGGCATTGTGTGGAAAAGTGTAGATGTCCATTTGCTGGAATGATTTGAGGGGAAAAATAGTATTGAGGTGCAGAATTCGTTGAAGGAAATATATCCAGAGTTATTTTCTGAGGTGAGTTACGAGGGCGTAACTCGTTTTCTTTAAGAGGGGTAGAATGCGATAGAAATTCGCGCTTTTACCTATTTTGTGGCATTTTTATGCATTTTAGGCTCATTATTTTGCAAATTATACATGTTGATGCAAGTAATTAGATTTTCCGCATAAGAAAAGTGTGTTCATGAGTAACACAAACAACTTTAAGTTGGCAAAAGAGTGCACATGAGTGGCACAAGTACTTCTTTAGTATGAATAAGTTGAAAACTTCTGAAAAAGGTGTGAATTTCCGTGTCAAGTTTCGGGACGAAACTTCTTTTAAGAGGGGTAGATTGTAATCCCCCGCAAATTTACAAATTTTATTAATATATTTTAACGTATTTTAGTAATAAATATATAAGTAACGTTTATTTATTTTATTTAATTACATTTTAAATATTTTAACGGTTTATGAAATCAAAAATAATTTTAGAATCTTTATGTTGAAAAGAATTGAATTACGAAAACATGTTCGATTGACTTTGGAAAACAATCCTAACCGTTTTGGATTCAAACAAACTTAATTTTAATCCTAGCCCAAATTGGTGAAGCCCAAGATAGATAAACCCATAAGTCTTTCCTCTCATCTCCTTCAACTTCACGTGGAAAAGGAAAAAAACCCTCTAACCCACACCAAACAAGAAAAATCACGTATTGCTGTTTCACGTGAAATTTCTCAAACCTCCTCCTTGCTTCAGCTTCCCGGAACCTCTGCGCCGTCACCTTCGGCCGCCTAACCACCGTCGGCGTTCCTCCCTTCTCCGTCGTTCCGGTACTCCTTATCTCTTCTCCTCCTTTTATTCTTTCCTTATCTCTTTCGTTTCTTTTTCCCTCACTCGTTGGTTCTGTTGATTTGAACCGGTACCTACGCGCCGCTTGCAGCCGCGACCACCACCTCGCGGCCTCCCTTGCCGCACCGCGCCGCCCAACTGTTGCAGCCTCCCTATTTTTCCTGTCACGCACGCAGTCGCAGCCCCTTGCTTGCACAACCACCTCGACGTGACTACCTTCAACCACCACCATCAGCAAGCGTCGCCCAACCTCGGCGACCACCTGCACCGTCGTCGCGCAGCCCGCCGTCGGCCAGCTTCCCTCCTCTCTCCTTTGGTTAATTTCTAAATCCTTAAAACTAATTAATGCTTTAATTACGTTTTAATAATTTAATTTATGTTTCTTGAATTAAATTTATGATTTTTTTTATTAAGTTATAAATTTTCAGATTATATATTTCGCTTGATTTATAATTAAATTTTCAGATTATATAATTGGTTTGAAACGAGAATTCGAATTATTTAAAGCACGAATTTTAAGGTTTTAATATTTTAAATTCATGTTAGGATGATTATAAGTTATTGAATTATTATTTTTATGATTTTAAACATGCTAATTATGTTTTGGAGTAGTTTGAAATTAGTTATATTGCCGGAAATTTAAAGTACGATGTTTGCAAAAGTTTTCAACGAATTTCAATCACTAATTCAATAATTATGATGCTAGGAAATCAAATGTTTAAGTTTTGATATTGGGGAAGGCTCTAAATATGTTTAGGATACATTTAGAATGCTTTATTATGGTTGCCAATGATTAGAGGTTGATTGGGATTACTTGTTGGTTGTTTTAGGCGGAGAATTCTCTTTAGGCGACTTTTGAAAGTGTTAAAGTGGCCTATCAGTTTGTTTACACAAGGTACGTACATACCTGTGTGCTTGGAATGTGTGCTAATTGTTGAAACCATGTTGAATTGTTGATGAACTTGGTTATGTTAATGTTGTTGATGCACTTAGTCAGGTTGAAATTGCATGTTTGATACTGTTGGATGAACATATTAAACCTTTATTGCATTTTGAGGATTATAACATGTTAGTATGGAAGATTGATGCAAACATGTTCGATTGGGAACACTAGATTATTCAGTATATAATTCAGATCAGTTAATTGTTGTTCCCTTTTAGCTTTTCACTACTTTATGAGGGCGGAGGACCTTATTTAGTAAGTTGAAACCTTATACCCATATTCAGGGGTTGATCAGTATTAAAGAAAAGATTGGAGTTAATTGGAATGAGTCTTGTTTGATGCCTTTGTGATCACTTACTCAATTCCAAGATAAAAACAGTTGTAAATAAATGTGAGTTGCATGCCTTATGTGATTGTTGAGTCATAACAGGGTGTCAATTTGTAAATCATGTAAAGTGAAACTGAGTAGCAATAGCTTTAGACTGTGCACGTCTAGAGTGACGGACAAACAGGAGTTGGGGTTCATGGTGGTAGCCCATGGCCTTTCATTCGGACCGGATTGATCACCGCGTCCTATTTTCAGTCAAACGTTCCTCGATATCGCAGGTCACTGAGGTTACGGAGTCGCGCCCGTACCTCGTCTTCCTTAGTGAAGACCTCTAGCTAGAAAACTCGGTCCATTGCCTATTTCAATTAAAACAATATTATTGTTATAAAAGTCCAGTCCAGTCTAGCCTAGCCTAGTTAAGTATGGTCGTTAAATTACCATATTTTGTCTGCCCTTGTTTATGTTCATTAGTATCATGTTAGGGTTGTTCGTTATTAGTATCATATTAGGATTATTATTGTGTTAGTATGTAGTACTCAGCTTTGCTGATTACGTGCTTTGTTTGTGTGTGTTGATCATGGCTATGCCTTATTGATCATGTGATGACCCATCTTTGGTGAGCAGTCTCTAAGGATCAATAAGCGTTGCCCATCTACAGGTTTGAAGATGATGCATCATTGGGATCGGGATTAGAGAGCTTGTAGTTATATTTTCTTTATTAAGTGATTTGGTTTGTTAACTTAAATTTGAAATTTGTCGTACTATTCGTATTTCCTTATTTCAGTTAATTGGTTTTGGACCTAATATGTAATAAGATTATTTATGAACCTAAAAGTTAATTTTATGTTTTCCGCTGCAAAATTCTGAATAAGCCGTACGTTTTCACACGGGCGATAATACTTTGATAATTCCCCACAGTTATATTTAAAAAAAGGGTTATTTTAGAAAATGGGAATTGTCGGGGTGTTACAAAGTGCTATCTAGAAGCTAAGGTTTTACTTTAATAAATTTTTAGGCGCCTAACTATCTAGTTATTTAAAATAAAATTCTTAAAAAAATCGACCTTCTACGTATTATAGTGTTCAAAAAATTGGTACTTTTTTTTGGGGGGGCGATTTCCTTTTATCTTGTTTGAAAGAACATAATATTTCTTATTTAAGTTCGAAATCAAATTATTTATTCAAGTTAAAGTGATACTTTCGAAGTTTTTATTTTTTTTCTTATTATTTATTATTCAAAAAATGAGTACATTTTTTTTTTTTTTTTTTAAAAGAAGTTCAAAAAAAAAAAAAATTTAGTTGTTTCAAGATTTAGGATTTGTTATTTAGGAAATATAAATCTTTTTCGAATTAATAACTTTATTTTCGAATTTATTCGCTACGCATTTCCTTAATTTATTTCACTTTATTTATTTTATATTTTTATTTATGTTATTATTCTATGTTATAATTTTCTTATATTATCGTCATTTTACTTTGTTAATTAAATTATTTCAATGCTTTAGTTTATGAGAGATGGGTAGTATAAGAAGGGCATATAAGATAGAATTATATGTGCATTAGTAGCTAGTCAATGATAAGAAGTTGATTGTTATGAACGTGCTTGTACTAATTGTTTAAGTGTTACATTTAAATGTGCATAAAGAATTGTTTGCTTCCACCAAACTTATTGCGTTATTGAACTTTGTTTATGATTTGGTTGGAAAATCGTTAGTGAGACATGGAATTGTTTATTTCAGGAATAAAATGTTTCTTTCCAAGTACACCAACATAGGATCCTTCGAGGAACTTGATATAGAAACCCCTGATATTTACGTGAAGAAAATTGTATTTGGATGCGAATATCATGCTAAAGTTCTAGGGCAACCTATCTTAATGAGAAAGGATACGATAGCAGCCACTATTATTAATTGCTTACCTAACAAATTTCCATACCTAGAACTCAAGGAAGAGTTTAAAGACATGCATTCTGATAATGGAACTCCAAACTTGGCTAAGTATGGGACTTGGGATGGTAGATGGAAATATGATTCAGAAATTCTGACCACCATTATTGAGGCGGCAGAAAGTGGGTTTAGAGACGGTAAAATCGTAAATGATGTTTTGAACCTAAGATAGAGTATATTAATTTCAGGTCGTGTTATAGAATGACCAACAATAATGACTTAGTAGTTGCTATTCGCCTCTTGACGGAAAAGATGATCCAAGAGAGAATTGAGCGAACGAATGCAAGCTGAGGTGGTGGTGGAAGAAGAACCAATAACCGAGGCGTCTCCGCCAGGCGGCCATCTAAGCCCTAGCGTCCGAGACGTCGTGTTGGATGAGAATCTAGATTTGCCAGTATCAGTGGGCTCCCTACGCGAGATTTTAACAGGATTCCAACAGCAAATGAATCAGACCTTCCGACAACAGATGAGCACTACACTGCAAGATGAAATTCGGACGAACATGTTGATCTACTGCGCTGAGAGGACGGCTCCACAGAGGCCCCTCAGTCTAGGCGTCAATCGGATAAGCAGAATGCCGCTCAGGTCCAACGTCTGGAGAGCTAGAGAAGGTTCTCGTCCACAAGCAAGCAGGGGTGTTAGCCCATGTGCCTGAGCACTCAGAATATGGCCGTGACCCGCCCACCTTCTTACCTCGAAGGGACCCGGTCCTACGACCATCATCTAGGGGAAGTCCCCCAGCCGTCTTGCGACCAGCTGCAAGGCGTCAGGAGCACTATGAGGCCGAATCTGAACTATCAGACACCGGGTCCACCCCTGTGATGGAAGACCCGTCATTTTATCCCACTACACGTGGACCAACCCAGATGACGCCCCATAGGGTAAGCATGCGCCCCCGCCTGCTATCAAGCCGCCGTGAGCCAACCTATCATATTCAGCAAGGATTCAACAACCTGACGTTAAGGCACATGAGTACCCCTTTTTCTGACGAGATTATGAACGCCCCGAAGGAACCCAAAGTAAAAACCCCTACCATTGAAGCTTATGACGGGACCACTGATCCCGACATGCATCTTGTCGCATACCGCCACCACATGTACGTACAGGGAACCAATGAAGCCACCTGGTACAAATACTTCCCAGCCACGCTTAAGGGAGTAGCGTCTAAATGGTTTGAACGGCTGCCTCCAGGATCAATTGCCTCTTTTAGCGAATTACAGACTTTGTTCTCTACAAGGTTCATGGCACACAAGGAAGAAAGGAAAACTAGCATGCATTTAGGACGGATCCAGCAAGGGAAGGACGAGTCCCTAAGAAGCTACGTGAAGAGTTTCAATCTGGAGGCGGGACAGATCCCAAACTTGCCCGATGGTGTCTCTTTTGATAATTTTATCAGGGGATTGAAGAAGGGCTCCTTCAAGTTTGACCTAGTTAAGAAGAGTGTAAGGACTATGGCAGAGGTCCTAGACTAGGCTGAAGAATTTATCCATGCAACGGAAATATGCAGCGCGTCAAAGGAAGGGAGGATTGGAGAAACAACAGACTCCTCCGGGAAGAAGGATAAGGTGGACCGAAAACCTCCACGGGTAAATGGCACATGGGCTCTCTCTAAAGAGCATGATACCAACTTTCCGGGGCACAAGAGAGAACGACCGCAAGAGCGGGAATATTTCGAATACAACACAGACCTTCTCACCATACTAAAAGACGTAGGGGAAAAGTACGACCTTGATCGACCCTTCCCCATGAAGTCCCCTGCTGAGACTCGAGATCCCAAGTTATATTGCCAGTTCCAAGAAGATATAGGACATGAAACCAAGAATTGTAGAAGCTTGAAGAGGGCTTTAGATGGTCTAGCCTCCAAAGGACATCTCAAGAACTACTTACGGGAGAATGCTCAGGGCTTTGGAAAAAACCAATACAAAAGGAACAAGTCCCCTGCCTCGCCGACTAAGGGACAACATAGCGACGGAGGATTTGTAGCCGTCATATCTGGAGGACCAGCCGCTGGAGGACCTACCATGAGAGGACAGAAGGATTATGCTCGCCGCTTAGGGCAAGTGCTGCTGTCAGCCAAAGCGCCCATGGACCCATTCCCAAAGATTGAAATATGTGAGTCAGACGGTGGACGGATAGCCACGCCGCACGATGATCCACTCGTGGTTGAATTCAAGATAGCTAACATGAGAGTTAAGCGCATACTAATAGACACGGGAAGCTCGTCCGACATAATGAGTCTAGAATGCCTCAATCGCCTAGCACACGATCCCAAAGCCATCGAAAGAATTCACTATCCCATCATTGGTTTTGGAGGAAGTATCATTCATCCTGTTGGCGTTATCACTCTACCAGTTCGAATTGGAGATAGGCAGAATGGGCGGAAAATGGAAGTGGACTTCTTAATCGTCAAAGACCTAACGGCATACAATGTCATCCTGGGACGACCCACCTTAAACAAGATCAAGGCTGTAGTCGTCACCCATCTGATGCTTCTGAAGTTCGTGTGCGATGATGGAGTCATAGGCACCATACATGGAGATCAACAACAGGCTAGGGATTGTTACCTGACGACCCTCAACCCGTCAGCATGGAAGCAAGATTCTGCTGAAGTCAGAGGAAAACGAAAGCATGAAGATGAACCCCAGGTCACCAAAGAAATTGGACCCGTCCAAGTAGAAGCGGTCAAAATTGAAGAAGGTGGCTAAGAGTAGAACATCATTAGGGTAACCATTGTACTCAGAGCCTACAAAACGGCCTAGCTATTGTACTCAGAGCCCACAAAACGGCCTGTAAATACCCGTCTAAGACGCGGTGAATGTAGCAAGCAATTTAGTAAATTAACACTTATCTGACGAATACAAGTCTCTGTTGAAAGAAACTCACCAGAAAACAGTTCCTAAACTGGCGTCCCTATCCGCTAAATAAACAATACCCAGTGCTAATAAACACGAAGGGTTTGGATGTACCCCGTGCTAATAAACACGAAGGGTTTTGACATCCAGCATGACGCCTTTTCTTTGAAAAGCGCCCAAAAAGACTCAAACAAAGAGCAAAACAATCAGACCTAAGACCTCCTCCTTGGATGGCGTCTAAAAAGACTAATCG
Source organism: Spinacia oleracea (assembly GCF_020520425.1). NCBI lineage: Eukaryota > Viridiplantae > Streptophyta > Magnoliopsida > Caryophyllales > Amaranthaceae > Spinacia > Spinacia oleracea. The sequence goes on along the minus strand of NC_079487.1, from coordinate 101,462,984 downwards.
TTTGACGGCCTGAGAAGTGGCCTAGATTAGCACCTCAAAATAGGCTCGCGAAACATTCAAACATAAGACCTCCTCCTGGGATGCCGTCTAAAAAGACTAATCGTTTGACGGCCTGAGAAGTGGCCTAGATTAGCGACTCAAATTAGGCTGATCACCTAAAACACTGAGGTTTCTGTCCAACAATTGGACCCAAAGAAAAAAATTTAAGAAATCAGTACCGAACTGATAGAATTAAAATACAGTGCACAACGGCACAGACTGTTTATACATAGCTCCCAAAGCGCAAACAAACCAAATCAAATAAATTCCCGAAGGCACCAAAGTTTTACAAACGCCCACAGCGTCATCTAAACCAATTGCAAGAAAACCTGCTCAAGGAGGAGGGGCAATGGAACTCCCGTCCTGGACGTCCTGGCCTTCAGGGGAGTTCACCTCGTCTTCTTCTACGTCTTCCTCCCCGTCACTAACAAACTCGGGAGGATCTAAGCCCAAGCGCCTAGCCGTCGAAACAGCTATCTGGTGGGAGATACGGCGTTTGAACCAGGAAAAATCCTTCCCGTCCATAGGCTGATCCCACGCCTTTTGGGCACTCTCCAAGATGGACTCCTCGCCCAACTTAAAAGAGCTTGCAGCCTCCTTGTGCACGGCCTCGATCTTCCCCTGCACGGCCTTGAGCTGACCTTCCAGAACGTTCACCTTGGAAGAGAAATCAGTCACCCGCTCTAAGACGGAAGAGTACTCCTTTCTCAGCACGGTAAGCCGCCCCTCATGCTCCAGCAGCTTCTCTTCATATTTCTCAGCGTCCATCTCGGCCTTCTTCAGCTCTTTCGTCTTCAGAGCAATCTTCTTATCCGCGTCCAAGTTGATCAACCTGGCCGTCTTCTCAGCATATTGCTCATGATTCTCGATCTGGTCCTTGTGCTTGAGCATCTCATTGTGCATATCAAAACGGTAGTTCCTACTCTCAGCACAGCGAATGAAAAGCTGCCAAAAGACAGTGTAGAATTAAAAATAGCGTACACATATAATCATAACCACGAAAATCCCGGATGAGAGACTGAATGGACCCAAAGAATCCCAAGTCAATCCCGGGGAGTGACCTCACGTACTCCTCAGGGATGGCCGCATACACATCGGCAAGGATTTTATCCTTCGCCTCTGAGCTAAAACCGGCAGAAGGAGGGATGCTCGCCACCTCGGCCCGACGCATCCGCTTGAACATCTCAACTGAACCAAACACCAAGATTAATAAATATCGTGCAAATCCCAACCTGATTATCACAAATTTAAAGTACAGAGACGCTAACCAATTGGCGAAGCTGCAGGAGGAGTAGAGGCATTATCAGTAGAAGGAGCCTCAGTCTCCTTGCCTTTACCCTTGTCCTCTCCGGACAAGGCGGGGGCGTCAGCCGCCGTAGTCTGATCGACTGTTGCCTCGTCAGCAGCTGCTCCGGCAGTACCATCCATTTCGGTGTCCACCGGGGATGGAACCTCCTTTTGCTCAGGAGGAGGAATGGGCGTCTGGATAGGAGGAACCTCCCCCTCAGCTGGGGGAGCGGACGGTTTTGGTACCGACGGCTTGGTGACAGCGTCGGCCGGACCCATCTTCTTAAAGAATGGTCATTCTGGCTTAGGAGCCTCCGTCGAAGATGCCGGACGCTTCTTAGTAGCCGGCAAGGTGGGTTCCTAAAAGAAAAAGAAATCAGCGACCAAATCATGACCAGAAATGAAAAAAAATAATATATATATATATTACCTTGGCGACGTCGAGAGGCACCCTCACTGGACTTCTTGGAGGAGTCCTTCTTATTGGCCTCCACGGCCTTGAGAATGTCCTCGATATATACTTCGGACAGCCAAGCGGGTACTTCCACTACACCCTTGTCTTCGGGAGATAAGCGATCCATGGCAGAACCTACAAAGCCAAGGGTTAGTAAAAAAAAAAAAAAAAAAAAAAAAAAAAAAAAAAAAAAAAGATGGAAGAAAAATGTGTGAAAATCTACTGGGGAACTACCTCTACTCAAAAAAGAACAAAGACCAACGGCCGAAAGAAAGACTATATTAGTGAACTGGCCGACATGGGAAAGCCAAGCATTAGGCACCCAGGCATGGCTTTTTGACGACAGCCGATACATCTTAGCCTGGAACAAGGGCTTCACTAGTCCCCACTCCCTGGACGAGAGGCGAGGGTAGGCGTCAGCTCTAGACAAATAACGGGGCCGACGGTTCCAACGAGAAAGACGTCTGGAAAGAGAGAGGTCTTCCATTCGGACAACAGACCACTTCTTCCTCCACCAAACCCAACTAGAGGTCTACCCACCACCGTCTTATATCCCCGACGGCTGTAAAGGGTGAACCATCCCTGGGGAGAACGAGAAGAAGGGGCAATAACTACGAGACGAAGGAAAGCAGGAAAGGAAGGAGTGACGCCGCTCAAAGCACACTTGGCAACAAAACCAAAGACATTTGCCCATGAGTTGGGCGTCAATTGAGCAAGGCCAATGTCATACCCCTCTAAAACATCCATCACAAAGGGGTGCAATGGAAATCTAAGGCCCAACCTAAACGCAGCAGTATAAACGGCTACCTCCCCTTGGGAGAGTTGGTCCACGGAGTCATGAGGTCGAGGGCTCCTAAGGCTAAAACCTGGAGGCAAGAGCAGAAAACGCTCAAAGTCGCGACCCTGCTCCCTCAGGTACCGCAGCCATTTCATGCTGGGAAAGATATCCGACGGGAACAGATTGACGTCTTCCTTCCCCCGGACCATAGGAGGAAGATTTTTTGCAAACTCCTCGTCTGAGGAGCTAGAGGAGTCATCTTCAAAATCCTCGCGTGGAACGCGGGGACGGGAAGCCACATTCTTTCTTCTCCTAGGAGAATGTGCTATTCTAGTGGCCCCGTCTCCTGTATCATGGGAAGAATAGACTCCACTCCTACTTCCTTGGGACGGGTTCGAAAAAGGAACCCTATCGTCCCCCTCTCGCGGTGCAGCCCATGCACGCACGTTAGTTGTCTGTCTAATTCGAGCCATACTGTCCTGCATAAGGGACAGGACGTCTGACTTTAGCAATGAATGAAAGGGATAGGTGTCATAACCCCCAAGACGCCTCCACAAATACTATAAACAATAAACGAGAGAGGTCCCACAAGCATACAAACAACAAGGTGTTGATAGAAAACTTACCAGAAAATGATCAAACTGATGAGAAGTCTTGGCAAATCCTCTAAACCCTCAAGAACACTGGACAGCAAATCCAAGAACACTCAAGCGCACGCACCAGCAGATCTTTGGCAGGACGAAATTTACTTTCTCTCTCTAAAAGAAAAAATCGCTCTGAAGTAAAAGAAAAATGAAAGAGGAATTGAAGCTTTTAAAGGAAAATCTAAGCTCTGAGAAGCCCTCACACGTGGCGTTCCTCCCTATCAAGCAGCCTACCCCACAGTGACAAGGGGCATCCTCCTTGAGGGGCAAATGATGTGGCCTAAAAGAATGCCACCTGACTGCACTATCAAAACCCAGAAGAAAGAGCCCAAAAGCTTGCCTACGGGCATTTTCCAAACTGCACAGAGCCCAGGCCCAAACGATTAAGAGGTCCACATTGGGCCTAAACAAGCCTCCAGAACCAATGTAGGACACGTGTCCCAATCTTGCGTAAACACTCAATCATGCGGGACCAGTTCCCGAGAAACCCTAGCACTATAAATAGTGCAGATCCCTAGGTAAAAGGGCAATCAATTCTTGCTCAGCAACAGAAAACCTATCTTTGCTCTGCCTTCTCTCTACAAATTACTTATCTCTCTAGCTTATACTTACTTAAGCATCGGAGGGAATATTCCTACGGGAATATTCTTGTTTTGCAGGTTGCCAGAAGTTCGTGCCAGGTCATACTTGATACCTCCGAGGAGCGCGTGTCACGTCAGCACCGTAAAAGTTCCCACAACAATTGGGGTAACGGAGTCGCGCCCGTACCTCGCCTTCTTTAGTGAAGACTTCTAGTAGACAACTCAGTCCATTGACTATTTCAATTAAAATAATGTTAATGATGCAAAGGTCTAGTTCATTCAAATAGAGTCTTTAAGTCAATATGTTTTGGTTATTCTTACTTATGTTTTATTAGTATCATGTTAGGGTTGTTCGTTCAATAGAATCATGTTAGGATTATTATTGTTTTAGTATGTAGTACTCAGCTTTGCTGATTACGTGCTTTGTTTGTGTGTGTTGATCATGGCTATGCCTTATTGATCTTGTGATGACCCATTTTGGTGAGCAGTCACTAAGGATCAATAAGCGTTGCCCATCTACAGGTTTGAAGATGATGCATCATTGCGATCGGGATTAGAGAGCTTGTATTTATTTTGTTTTGCTAAGTGACTTGGGTTTGTTAAATTGGACTTTAAACTTGTCGTACTATTTACATTTCCTTATTTTCGTTGATTGGTTTTTGGGATTAAATCTGTAATCGATTATTTATAAACCTAGAGTTAGTTTTATGTTTTCCGCTGCAAAATTCTGAATAAGCCGTTACGTTTTCACACGGGCGATAATACTTTGATAATTCTCTATTGTTATAGTTATAAAAAGGGTTGTTTTAGAAAAAGGAGAATTGTCGGGGTGTTACATATATTTTAGTTGTAGGCCCAGTCAATATTGTCCTACTAATCACATTTTATTTTCTAGCAAGAAAATAGGTTAAATTGTTTTTTACCACCTAAAAAATTTGACAAATTGTTTTTACCACCTAAAAAAATAATTTTTTTTTTTACAACCTAAAACTAAAATAAAAATTGTCTTTTACCACCTCTTAACTACAAAATGGATGAAAACGTTATGTGAATTAATGGGAAGTACGGGAAAATTGTAGCTTATATACATGAAAATCATGGGATAAGATAAGGAAATAAAAATATAGTCGTTGAAATGGGATTGCATGACGTTTTCGTCCACGTTTTCGGTTAAGAGGTGGTAAAAAACAATTTTTATTTTATTTTTAGGTGGTAAAAGACAATTTTTATTTTTTTAGGTGGTAAAATACAATTTATCAATTTTTTTAGGTGGTAAAAAACAATTTACCCAAAAAAATATGGTTACTAAAATAATAAACTTATTATCTTCATAATTAATTCCTATTTATACTTAGTAATTGTTAGGTTATGATACATATGACAATTCATAAATCATGCGGAAACAACCATTAAGCCAGGAATACATATTATTTACACATAATCATTAAGCATAGTTTAGATGCATACTCTTTGTTGCGTGCCTTCCCTAGCTGCGCCCGAACCGAACAAGAACAAGTCTTTAGGACTCCAAGTGTCGTCCCTCCGTAGATAGTCCACAGCACGTCCGGATCCGCCTTAAGATTGACCAACTAGAATCGCCCTTAAGGTACTATTATTTTCGGCACTTTTAGGCAATTGTGTGACTGAATTTTTCTCTCAAAAAACTCACTTTGAATACTTGAAAACTCGTTGTAAATATGTGACCCTAGGCACCTATTTATAGAGTTATGGAAAAGGATTTGGAATCCTATTAGGATACTAATTTATTTAATTATAATCCTACTAGGACTCTAATTAAATAAACTAAATCTTTTAGGATTAGATTTAATCATATGACGAATCCCGGTAGCCTTAGGATTCGAGTAACACACTTCGAGTAATACGCTAGCACCGCACGCAGGCCTTGCGGCCCACGCACAGCGCCAGCCCACTCGTCGCAGCCCCGCGCGCGCGCCCAAGCTTCGGCTGGGCCTGGCTTTTGCGCTGGGCCTGGTCGCATGCTTGGCGTGTGGTTGTTGCGCTTGGCTTGCTGGGCGATGGCCCGGCTTCGTGCTGGGCCTTCGTCTGGCAGGCCTCGTCCGATGCTAATTCGTACGATGCGCTTCCGATTAAATTCTCGATTCCGGAATTCATTTCCGATACGAACAATATTTAATATTTCCGATTCCGGAATTAATTTCCGTTTCGAACAAATATTTAATATTTCCGTTTCCGGAACTATTTTCTGATTCCGATAATATTTCCGATTCTGACAATATTTCCGTTTCCGGGAATATTTCCGATTCCGGCAATATTTCCATTTCCGATAATATTTTCCGATACGTACCATGTTTCCGTTTCCGGCAACATCTACGACTTGGATAATATTTATATTTCCGATACGATCCATATTTCCGTTTCCGGCAATATCATCGTTTCCGGAGTATTCATTTCTTGCCTGTGACGATCTCAGCTCCCACTGAAACCAAGATCCGTCGATTCCGAATATCCATAGTTGGAGTATTTAATGCCATTAAATACTTGATCCGTTTACGTACTATTTGTGTGACCCTACGGGTTCAGTCAAGAGTAAGCTGTGGATTAATATCATTAATTCCACTTGAACTGAAGCGGCCTCTAGCTAGGCATTCAGCTCACTTGATCTCACTGAATTATTAACTTGTTAATTAATACTGAACCGCATTTATTAGACTTAACATTGAATGCATACTTGGACCAAGGGCATTATTTCCTTCAGTAATTGCCAGAAGTGTCTAAGGACATAATTCCTTCAATCTCCCACTTGTCCGAAGACAAGAGCACAATGTTAAATTCCTTAAGTCTCTTAATGCCAAAATGTGATAACACAATGTTATTCTCAAATTCTTGTTTCTTGATTGCTGAGTTAGAACTGTTCAAATAAAGATTAACATTTTAATCCCATTCTGCATGGCCATGCGATTTTTCAGTTCTTGCTCATCAAGAGGCCCAACCACCATTCCTATCTAATAGGAGGACTTATTCACTCTTGTATGACCATAACTCACACTCAATTCTTAGTCCACCTGATCACTGCCTTTACAACCTCCTTTTATGGAACGATGTTTAACAGCGTCAAGGTTAAACTAATTGTCTCATGTTTATTAAGACATACTCATGTCTAAGGAATCCACTAAATATAGAAGTTTGATTCTACTTTTAGAATCTAATTAGGTCATGTCTCAATGCATCAAGTATATATCCATATAATCAATTAGACATCTCTAGGTCTCCATATCCCATGGAACTACACTATCAATTAATTACATGTTAGTCTTCACATAAATCACTTATGTCCAATTTAGTGATTTAGACTAGGGACTTTAATAAGTTATGATTTCAGTTCACTTTATAGGGTTCCATTATCAAAACGTTTTCGATCGATAGTCCTATTTGAAAACACAAGTTATATGGACATTTTATTTAATACTAAACCAAGCAATTAAGTAAGAATGAACTTTTATTGATATTACCATTATAATATATAGTGTAAATATGTTAATCTAATGCACTATTTTATTTACTTCCTAATTTATAGAAATCTCGTGCATTAGCACGAACCCATACTAGTATCTATTTATAAAAATCATGTAGTACTTACCTATTGAACCAACAACTAGCACAGGTTAATTAGTCTAGCTACGTAATTTTTCGCTTGATCCACTCCCAAACACTTTGGGGCTGATGGGGCTCGACCCTATGACCTCCAAGTCACAAGGTGGGTTCCCCACCAACTCTACCAAGTTATGTTGATTGTACTACTAAGTACTTATATCTCTCATGTAATACCTCATATTTTTTAATCAATTATAAATATATTTAATTATATTTATAAAGCATTTTATTAACTCTTATACATTAATGTTGCATTTAAATATTTATTTAAATATATTTTATTAATTAAAAATATTATATTATTTTTAATTGGAGAGAAAATGAATTTAATTTATAATATATATTTGCTGAACTATTAGAGCGCCACAAAGGATTACTAATGGTTTCGGCCAATGAAAAATAAGATATCTAATTTATTTTTGAATTTAAAAAATCGAGTATCACGTAGAGAATTAATTAGGTGCCACATAGATATTTTAATTAATTAATTACTAATATATACAACTCCATCCAAAATCAAACACTCTAATAATTAAAAAATAAATCTAAATTAAAATTCGATCCAAAATCAAACACTAATCTAAAATAAATTTCAATCCAAATTCAAATACTAACATAAAATAAAATTCAATCCAAAATCAAACACTAATCTAAAATAAATTTCAATCCAAATTCAAACACTAATATAAAATAAAATTCAATCCAAAATCAAACACTAATCCAATATTAGAGCGCCACGTAGGAAACCTAATGGTGTTGGCGAATGAAAAATAAGATTTCAAAATATTTATGAATTAAAAAAGTCGAGTGTCACGTACATAAATTATTAGGTTACACGTAGATATTTTATTAATCAATTACGATACTACGTAGGTACAACTCCATCAAAAATCAACTACTCTATCAATTAAGAAAATAAATCTAAAATGAAATTCAATCCAACATCAAACACTTATCTAATCTAATATATAAATACAAAAGTTGGTATATAATAGTTTTATTTTAACTTAACAATTTAATAGAATTCGTGCATCGCACGGGCTAAAATCTAGTGTATATATAAAAAGGGGGGTTCTTTCAAGATATCTTAGAGCGCCACATAGGGGTGTTCATCGGTCCAAACCCGGACCGGACCAAAAGACCGAAATTATGATAATTCAAGACCCGAAGATCGGACCGATTATGCTAGGACCGAACCCGGATCGGACCGAAAGAATCGGTCCAAAACCCGGACCGGACCGATTTGGACCGGTTGTAGACCTATTTCTATATATTATTTATTTATTATAAACATTATGATAAAAAAAGAAAAAATATATATAAAAAACTATTTGTGAGGCCTTTCTTGGAAGCTAGAATAAAATATATCACAATATAGTAATATTTACAACATGTTAAATGAGAGAATTAAATTTTTAAATAGGTTGTGTTATATTTATTAAGGAAAAATCGATCCGGTCCAAAATCGGATTTTGGACCGGACCGGACCGAAGACCGGAAATTGATATTTCTCGACCCGAAGACCGGACCCATTGCCTTCGTTCCGGTCCGATCCATTTTTCCGGTCCGGACCAATTTTTGCACACCCTAGCGCCACATATGATTTCCACGTCACTAATTAGATTATAAAGATTGAAAAAGATAAGTTAAAGTAAATTTAATCTAAGTAAAAAAGATTTTTAAGATCTGACCCATGAAACATCACGTGTGAGAGTCTCACATTGATAAAAGAGAAGAGAGTTAAACACTTAATAAGGTCAAGGGGCTACTCCCCTTATTTCCATATGGTTTTAAGGTGGAACCGCCTTCAGTCATGTTAAGTGGACTCTCTCTCTTGGTGACGGGTGCGGCCCAGGCCCGTATTTAACATGGTATCAGAGCCGGGTCCACGACTTGGGCCTTGAACCGTTAATATTCTGGGCCAACTGAACGGGTTCCATATGAGGGAGAGTGATAAAAGACACTCTAACCCATGAAACATCACATGTGACCCATATTGAAAAGGGACCTCACACGTGAGGGGAAGTGTTAAGATCTGACCCATGAAACATCACGTGTGAGCGTCCCACATTGATAAAGAGAAGAGAGTTAAACACTTAATAAGGCAAAGGGGCTACTCCCCTTATTGCCATATGGTTTTAAGGTGGAACCTCTTTCGGTCATGTTAAGTGGACTCTCTCTCTTGGTGACGGGTGCGGCCCAGACCCGTATTTAACAAAGATAAAGCAAAAGTATATTTAATCTAAATAAAAAAGATAAAGCCAAGGTATATTTAATCTAAATAAAAAAGATTAAAAAATGACTTAAAATAGAGTTTTATATTGTCTTTCAAATCTTCAATTATACGGAGTGCTATGGTCCTATAAAAATCCATTAGATCTTTCAAATCAATGTGTATTTTGGTGTTACTTCGTAAAATGAGAGATGCATTACTCTCTTATTAGATTCTTGGATTTCTTTTCTGTGATCTTTAACTTGATTTCATTAAACATTAGTGCTCTTAATACTTCAAGTTAATTAGAGATTTATAATGAATACATCAAGCATGCATACTATGTCCGAGTATACCATATGATTAAAGTAAATACAATGTAACATACATTCCATGTTCTCTGTATGTGTTTTTTTTCTTATAATTTGTTCATATCGGTCATTCTTTATCTCGCCTGATAAATTGTGAATTGTTCTATTTTGTGATAATTTGCAGTTTAATGGGACAAGACTTTAACTGCTATCAATACACTTCATCTTTCTAGGTGAATTTAATTCCTTTTAATTAATTAAATAGGTTCGAATGTAGTATGAATGTTAATATTAATGAAAAATTATTTTTTCCTTTAGATGATTGAGTTTTTTTTGGTTTTGTAAATTTTTCGTACGAGTAGGTAATACTATTAACAATAGTCGTGCATACGGAGTACTTCACATTAATATACTTGATCAATTAAATGGGAAGATGTTGATTCTTAAGTAGATCATATATCATTGTAGCGTTACCCTTCATAAAGTTAATATTACTGACGATGAGATTATTTTCTTTAAAGTACCATAAGTGACGATGAGATTATTTTATAAAAAGTATCATAAGTGACGATGAGATTATTTTCTTTAAAAAATGTAAATTTGTTAAAAGCAGTACATTAAAAATACACTTAAATGTTCATATATTTTTATCACCTTTTTTCTAAAAATAATAATAATTAAGGATTCACATACTTCGTATAAGAGTCTTTTATAAACTTATACCCCGTAAAAAAAATATAAGTAATTGTATATTTTACTATTGTTTTTTTTGCCGTGCATCGCACGGACGTCAAATTAGTAGACAACTAGTCTTATATGCACGCGATGCGTGCGAGATTATATAAAAACTTAAAATTGTATTATTACAATTAATCACAACAAATATTAGATTAAAATATGTTTGACAATATCAATAGACCACTTTAATAAAAGCGTCTACGAACGAAACCATGCCCTCTTTATCTTTACCAAATTTTCCGATTCATACCTACAATTGATAACAATCAATTGTTGAATATAGTACTTAAGGTTACATGCAATGTAATCCCCCGTAAATTTATAGATTTTATTAATATATTTTAACGTATATTATTTATATTTAAATAGAATTTATGAATTTTAGTAATAAATATATAATTAACGTATATTTATTTTATTTTAATTACGTTCTAAATATTTAACGAGTTAGGAAATCAAAATAATTTTGAATTTTACTTTGAAAAGAATTCGAATTCAGAAAACAATCCGAATCAGTTTTTGATTCATACACTCAAAGCTAAATCTTAATTCTAGCCCACTTGGAAAAGCCCAACATTAAAACCCAAACCTCAAACCCTCATCCCCTCTCTACTTCCAATTCACGTGAAGAAAAAGAAAAGGAAAAAAAAGACAAAACCAAAACCCTCTCCTTGCTCAGTTTCACGTGAAGTGGTGTTGCCCCTCTCCTTGCTTCAGCGCAGCCGTCAACCACCATCGCCTGACCGCCGCCTGCACCACCCTCGCCGTCGGCGTCTTCTCCTTCGTCCGGTAATCCTCCCTCCTCTCTTATCTCTTTCGTCCTCTTCCGTTTTCCTCCTCTCCTTACTTGCTTTCTCTTTTTTTTTTTTTTACGTGCGACAGCCACCACGCAGCACACGCAACCACCTCCACCACCTGGTCGCTGCGGGTGTACCCCCCTTGTTGCGCCGCTTTGTTTGCACCGTACCTCAGCCATCGCTGACGCCCTACAGGCCAGCTTCCTCCTCCTCTTTTCTTGGTTCTTCTTTCGCACGCTACACCACCACGCTGCCACCAGCGCACCACCGTGTGCGACTCTTCCGTCCAGCCGTCCCTCAGCCATGCCCCTGTCTGCCGACAGCCTTGCCCTATACTCTTTTTGGTTAATTCTTTACCCTTTTATTTAATTAATGTAATTTATATGTTCTAATAATTTAATTAAGGTTTTCATGATTTAAATTATTAGTTTTGATAATTTATATTTAGAATTCAAATTTCATGTTGATATTATAAACTAATTTATTTTCAGATTGGTTAATCGTGTATGAGTTAGAGTTTTAATTATGTTTTATTAATTTAATTTATGTTTTATTGAATTAAATTTATAGTTTTATGATTTAATTATGAATTTCATATTTATATGTTTTGCATAATTAAATTATGGCAAATTTGCCAAAAAGGACCTTTTATAACACAAATTTTGCGAGAAAGGACCTTATATAATTTTTTTTGTGAAAACACACCTTAAAGTAATTTTTTTTGCGAGAAAGGACCTAAGGAAATTTTCCGGCATTGACTGAGCTTTTCCGGCCATTGGCTTGCACGTGAGCAGCACGCGTGGCTTACGTTGGCTAAAGACATTGATTTTCCCGAGTCTTGAATTTTCAAACTTGATTTTATTTCGACTTTTTTTTCAACTTTAGGTTTTAAATCTTAGAATTTTGGAGGAAAATTGGGTGTAATTAGCAAAATAAAGCCACACGTGCTTCTCACGTGCAAGTCAATGGCCGGAAAAGCTCAGTCAATGCCGAAAATTTACTTTTGGTTGTCTTTCGCAAAAAAAAAGTACATTAAGGTGTGATTTCACCAAAAAAAAATTATATAAGGTCCTTTCTCGCAAAAAAATTTACATTAAGGTGTGATTTCACAAAAAAAATTATATAAGGTCCTTTCTCGCAAAATTTGGATTATAAAAGGTTCTTTTTAACAAATTATTGATTTTCAGATTATATAAATTGATTGAAATAAGAGTTTGAATTATTTAAAGTATGAATTTTAAAGGTTTTAATGGTTTTAAATCATGGTAGGATGATTGTGGGTTATTAAAATTATTGTTTCAACGTTCTAGGCATGTTAAATTGGCCTTGGCAAAGTTTTAAACGAGTTTATATTGCTGGAAATTTAAGTATGATGCTTTGAAGAGTTTTTAACGAATTTCAATAATTAATTCAATAATTATGATGCTAGGAAATCAAATGTTCAAGTTTTGTTATTGGAGAAAAGTTCTAAATATGTTTAGGATGTAGTTAGAATGTGCTATTATAGCTGTGAACGATTAGAAGTTGATTTGGAATCCTTGTTGGTTGTTTTTAGGCGGAGAATTCTCTGTAGGCGACTTTTGAATTATTAAAGTGGTCTTGCAGTTTGTTTACACAAGGTACGTACATACCTGTGTGCTTGGAATGTGTGTTATCTGTTGAAACCAAGTTGAAATTTGTTGATGAACTTGATTGTGTTGGAATTTCATGTTTAATGTTGGATGGACATGTTGAACATATATATTTCGTTATGAGGATTATAACATGTTAATAGATGATTGATGCAAACATGTTTGATTGGGAACACTAGATTATTTTATATATATTGATTCAGATCGATTGATTATTGTTCCCTTTTAGCTTTTCACTACTTTATGAGGGCCGAGGACCTTGTTTAGTAAGTTGAAACCTTATACCCATATAGAGGGGTTGATCAGTATTAAAGGAAAGGTTGGATTTAATTGGAATGAGTCTTGTTTGACACCTTTGAAGGAAATAATGCCCTTGGTCCAAGTATGCATTCTATGTTAAGTCTAATAAATGCGGTTCAGTATTAATTAACAAGTTAATAATTCAGTGAGATCAAGTGAGCTGAATGCCTAGCTAGAGGCCGCTTCAGTTCAAGTGGAATTAATGATATTAATCCACAGCTTACTCTTGACTGAACCCGTAGGGTCACACAAATAGTACGTAAACGGATCAAGTATTTAATGGCATTAGATACTCCATCTATGGATATTCGGAATCGACGGATCTTGGTTTCAGTGGGAGCTGAGATCGTCACAGGCAAGAAATGAATACTCCGGATACGATGATATTGCCGGAAACGGAAATATGGATCGTATCGGAAATATAAATATTATCCAAGTCGTAGATGTTGCCGGAAACGGAAACATGGTACGTATCGGAAAATATTATCGGAAATGGAAATATTGCCAGAATCGGAAATATTGCCGGAAACGGAAATATTGTCAGAATCGGAAATATTATCGGAATCGGAAAATAATTCCGGAAACGGAAATATTAATATTTGTTCGAAACGGATATTGATTCCGGAATCGGAAATATTAAATATTGTTCGTATCGGAAATGAATTCCGGAACCGGGAATTTAATCGGAAGCGTATCGTACGAATTAGCATCGGACGAGGCCTGCTGGACGAAGGCCCAGCACGAAGTCGGGCCATCGCCCAGCAAGCCAAACGCGCGCCCAGCCAAGGCAGCGCCCAGGCCCACCGCAAGGCAGGCCCAGCGCGCGCCAAGGCCATGGCCTCGCTGCGTGGGCTGCTGCTCGCACGCACACGCATGGGCGGCCCTCGTGGCTGCCGTGTGTGTGTGAGTTTGTGTTCATGCATGATTCCTAAAACTATTAGAGTTAGTATATGATTAAATTCCTATTCCTAAAAGGATAAATTAATTAATTAGAGTTCTTGTAGGATTCTAAGTTTAATTAATTCGTATCCTACTAGGATTCCAATTCCCTTTCCATAACTCTATAAATACGTGCCTAGGGTCACATATTTTCAGAGATTAATTCAAGTATTCAAAGTGAGTTTTGAGAGAAAAATTCAGTCATATTTCTTACCTAAGAGTGCCGAAAATTCTAGTACCTTAAGGGCGATTCTAGTTGGTCAATCTTAAGGCGGATCCGGACGTGTTGTGGACTATCTACGGAGGGACGACACTTGGAGTCCTAAAGACTTGTTCTTGTTCGGTTCGGGCGCAGCTAGGGAAGGCACGCAACAAAGAGTATGCATCTAAATTATGCTATATGATTATGTGTAAATAATATGTATTCCTGGCTAAATGGTTGTTTCCGCATGATTTATGAATTGTCATATGTATCATAACCTAACAACCTTTGTGATCACTTACTTAATTCCAAGATAAAAACAGTTGTGAATAAATGTGGATTGTATGCCTTATGTGATTGTTGAGTCATAACAGGGTTTCAATCTGTAAATCATGTAAAGTGAAACTGAATAGCAATAGCTTTAGACTGTGCACGTCTAAAGTGACGGACAAACAGGAGTTGGGGTTCATGGTGGTAGCCCATGGCCTTTATCTCGGACCGGATTAATCACCGTGTCCTATTTTTATTCAAACGTCCCTCGATATCGCAGGTCACTGAGGTTACGGAGTCGCGCCCGTACCTCGTCTTCCTCAGTGAAGCTTCTAGCTAGAAAACTCGGTCCATTGACTATTTCAATTAAAATAATGTTAAGGATACAAAAGTCTAGTCCAGTCAAGTATAGCTTTCAAGTCAATATGTTTTGGTTTTCCTTACTTATGTTTCATTAGAATCATGTTAGGGTTGTTCGTTTATGAGTATCATGTTAGGATTGTTTTTGTTTTAGTATGTAGTACTCAGCTTTGCTGATTACGTGCTTTTGCTTGTGCATGTTGATCATGGCTATGCCTTATTGATCCTGTGATGACCCAATCTTTGGTGAGCAGTCTCTAAGGATCAATAAGCATTGTCCATCTGCAGGTTTGAAGATGTTGCATCATTGGGATCGGGATTAGAGAGCTTGTATTTAGTTTTGTTTTTCTAAGTGACTTGGTTTGTTAATTTGGACTTTAAACTTGTCTTCCTATTTATATTTCCTTATTTTCGTTGGTTGGTTTTTGGGATTAAACCTGTAATCGATTATTTATATACCTAAAGTTAGTTTTATGTTTTCCGCCGCAAAATTCTGAATAAGCCGTTACGTTTTCACACGGGCGATAATGCCTTGATAATTCTCTACGTTTTATATAAAAATGTTATTTTAGAAAAGAGAGAATTGTCGGGGTGTTACATGCAATATATTAATTTAGTGGATTAGTGCATACCATGTAGATAAGGATGTATCCGGTTAACATAAACCCTGGAGTGATATATTGTGGTAAGAAATTTATCTGTTTGTAAGTATCAATTAGAAATATTTTCACGTATTAGTATTATTCTCCGACATTATATTAAAAATTTACATGTGCGATACATAAATTTGGATGATGTACCATTAAAGGGACATGTAAACCACATATAACAATGATTGGACAAATGTCAACTTGATTAAGAATGTCGATCATCACCAAAAATGTGCATAAAATCATTCCAAAATTTAAATTTAATTGCTCCCCAGATATTTGTTTCGTCCATTATCCAAAACAACAGATTTTATTTTATCAACGTTATTTAATTTTTAATTTCCATAATTCAAATATCTAATTTAAAAACCAATATGAACCGTACTCACACAAATTTCTAATTTCTAATTTCCATCATATTACTCCCTCTAATTCAAATATCTAATTTCCATTATAATACAAATATCTAAATTCCATTATATTACTCCCCCTAATTCATCTGATTTGTGAAATTCAGAGTGATCCTCTTCATCGATTTTAGCACTCCAATTCAATATTGATTTGTGAGAATGAAAATCGGTGCCTAGAAAGCGACGATAACCGATGGAAACCGCACGCGTAGAACTGCTAAGAGAAAAGAGGATTAAGCAGATGAAGAAAATGGCGGAGAAGCGTAGCCGCCGGAGATTATACCGAGATTTTCAGTGTTTGTATTAGTTTTGTCCAATTCGTTAATTGTTTGGGGGAAATTGTGTTTTAGAGCTCTTTGATTTGTAGATATATTTTGTAATATACTCCTTAAGTAGCATAATGTAACTGTAATTAGACCAATTAATCACCTCCTTGATTATAGCTCATGAACGCACACCTTTGGCCAATTTGATTCGATGGAGAGATAAACCGAAATTTGAAACGGAATCAATTAATCACCTCTTTCTTGACTTTTAGTGAGAGATTGTACAATTGTTTTCATGTAGGAATGGATTTTTGGAAAGTGCATGAATACTTACCATCTTTGTTAGATTTAGTGTTTTGCAGACTTGAAGGGGGTCATTAAATGAAATTCTTTTGAATTTTTTTTACTTTTTGATTAGTTTACTTGCTTATTGTAAAAATTACGTAATTTCATATTTCACAATTACATCATGCATGATTGACTTTCTTGATTGTTGTTTTGTATAAAATAATCAATTTTTAAATTAATTTAATTTGATTTTATAAAACAATTTTTTTTTGTTTAATTAATACAATTTACTTGTTAAAGTGTGAAGGTTATTTTTGTCTTTTACTTGGTGGACACCAAAAGTGGTATTACGAAAATAACCCTCTCCTCTTGACTTATATGATAGAGATAATCCAGAAATAACTCAATAAGAGGCACGTTATGTTGTTATCCCCTCAACTTTAACTAGATATTTTTCTAGTGAGAGAAAGAGCTTGAGAGAAAAGAAGCAAAAACTAACTTGACAACCTTCTCAAAACCCTAGATCACATGGAGGAGGAGACGCCGTCTCCTACTCCTAATGATCAAATACCAAATCAAAGTACACAATTGCATTTGTTAGTAGATGATATCATGGAGGATGAAAAGATCGAAGGAGAAGCACGAAGTAGCGACCATCAATTCAAGAACCACTTACTCAACAAAGGTAAGTCCACACAACTCATAAAACCCGTAGTTTCTTTTAGAGAAGCTGTTCAACAATCAACCCAATGGTTTGATGAAGCAAAAAACATAGTGATGCACTCAAAGGAATGGAATGAGGAGAATGAAGATATCGCCCCAGAAAGTAATTAAGTTGGTAGTCCAATTTGATAAAGAAACGCTATCTAGGTTAAGGCATCCATGGAAATATACTTTAATGGGTAAGTGTTTGGGTTTAAATGTTAGATTATCCTTTATGGGAACTAGGGTTAGAGCTATGTGGAGAATTAAAGGATCATTGGAAGTAATTGATGTAGGGAAAGGAGTCTATTTTTACAGATTTTCGACCGAGGAGGATTATGAAAAAGCTTTATTTGGTGGGAAACCCTATCCGGGTAGATTATGCAACGGATAAGGAAGTGCTATCTTGCATTGCCAAGTTAGTAGGAAACCCTATCCGGGTAGATTATGCAACGGATAAATTAACCCGAGCTAGATACGCTAGAGTTTGCATTGAGGTTCATCTGGACAAGCCTTTGATTACTAAGGTTTGGGTGGGAGGAAACTGGCAAATGATAGTTTACAAGAATATAGACACTTTGTGTTTTGAATGTGGCATAATAGGTCATATTAAGCAAAATTGTTTAAACAATAAACATTTGCATGGTGTTCAACATAATCACGATACCAACAATAACAATTCGGAAAACATCACTCCTACCCAACAGTCTCCTAACATGGAAACGACCCCATCTTATCGCATAAATAACGAGAGAACTTTAGAACACACGGAGGAGCATAGTTATGGTCCGTGGACCTTGGTAACCAATAGAAGAACCACAAAACAAAGGTCGGATAATTATAATGGAAAATTAATGGGAGTTGCCTCGAACAATTCAAGAATAAATGATTATGGGAAGAAAACCAATTCTACGGCAAATAAATCTAAACCAAATACTATTCTAACACACAAAACAGATAAAAACCTTTCTTCTTCCCCAATTGCCCAATCCAAATTCCCCCTGCTTTCGACCAATAATAACTTTGCTGCTTTGAATACTGAAGCAAATTTATTGTCTACATTAACAAGAAATGAAAATGAAGAGAACAGTAGTTCCCAACACGTGGTTCGCGGCTCGAAACAGTTGGATGCTCCAACATTGGTCAGCCCAACTTTAGACCTTTCACCTTCCTTTTCTAAAAAATCTTTAAGTATCCAAAAGGCTTCAGAAAAACACCCTCACTCCTCTTCTTCTCCAGTGTTTTCTCTCTCCTCCTTCAAACAACTTTCTTCATCTTCTCTTCTTCTTTCTTCCAATAGAGTCGGATCAATCACAGAAATCACCGACCAAGGGAAACAAAATACCAGTGATAACTACTTATCAAAGGAGACCTCAAGAAATCAGGAAACGGAAAGACTATTGCAGGATTCCAGTGAACATTCAGGCGACATTACCGGAGGATCCGTGGGAATTGAACTCATCCAAAACTCTGAATCTGTTCCCAACTTCTCCGACATTGACATGCATGACAAAGAGGATTCCACCGGCAACGCTGGGGGAACTTTGAAGCGGCCTAAGAACTCTCAACTCTCTCAATTACAAAGGCCTACCCTACACAGATCCAAATGCGACCAGGAATCGGAATTGGGAGAAGGGCCCAAACTCGCCGATTGCGGTGGGGCCAAGGCAGAGCTCGGGCAGCAAGAATTGGGTATTTGGACCACCAACTCGAGCACCGGTGACAAGTCGACAACTCCTATCTCCAGTTCCAAGAGGAGTCCCAATCGTTCCTTTGCGGTTCGAAACTCAAGGACAAGATATGGGTCACACAGAACGCCTTACAGCCATGTACATCACCAGGGAGGAAGTGGTGGGGGTCCAAATTCAGGCGAAATTTTGGAATCCTGTGCTAAGTCAGAGACAGATCTTCACTTATCTCACGCCGATCAAAGTGGAGGACATTCCATTGACATGCAAACCCCAATTTTGGAAGGATTGGGAGAATTATTGGGTCCATTACCCTCTAGACCCAATTAATCCTTATCGCAAGAATCTATCTCTTCAGCGTCCTGATTTAAAAATGAAAATATGTATGTGGAATGTTAGGGGAGCTTGTCGCGATCTTTTTAAGGCACATGCAAAGAAAATTGTTAATTCTCAGCATCCAGACATTTTTATCTTTTTGGAGACGAAATCTGATGCTTCACGGGGAAGGGATGTGATGAACTACCTCAATTATGATGCATGCAGGACTATTCGCCCAGTAGAAAAAAGAGGTGGTATTTGGGTATTTTGGAAGAAGACAGTTGATCTGATTGAGTTTGATGCGGAGAACAACCACTTTCATTCCCTTTTTCGTTTCAAAAATTTGGGGAAAGAGGCCTTGGTCACGGGGATGCATGCTCCGTCTACTTCAGCAGCTAGACACAAATATTGGAGGAACATGCAAGCTGATCTTCCTCCCCCAAACACTTCGTGGTTGGTGCTAGGTGATTTAAATGAGGTTACTAATCAATCAGAGAAGAAGGGAGGGCGTCAATTCAGACCGTCTCAGTGCTCGGACCTGGTCAATTTCATGGATGCAGGAGGGTTGGTAGACATCGGCTATAATGGGTGTCCTTACACTTGGACTAATGCCCGTCAAGGTATGGAGTTGATTCAGGAACGGCTTGATCGTGCTTTAGTTAATTCGGAATGGCTTAACACTTTCCCTTTCACTAAAGTTCATCATCTACCTCGTACATATTCTGATCATTCCCCTATTTTAATTTCGCTTACGCACTCTTTTAGAACAAGTAATTACCCTTTTAGATGTAAGGAGGTTTGGTTAACTCACCCAGAATTTTCTACATATTTTGTAAATAATTGGATGCCCCCTAACGAAGATTTCCTAAAAGGGAGAGACAATTTCAACAAGACCATAGGAAATTGGAACTACAATATTTTTGGAAACCTGAGGAAAAAGAAAAATAATCTTTTGGCGCGAATTAATGGAATTCAAAAAGCTTTGAGTAATCATTATTCAAATTTTCTGTTTCACTTAGAAGCTGATCTCATCAATGAGCTTAATGATATTTACAAAAAGGAAAGAATTATTTGGGCTCAGAAATCAGTTATTAATTGGAGAAAATTTGGAGATTTTAACACCAAATATTTCCATACCATAGCAAAAATAAAAAAATCTTCTGGAAAAATATTAACTTTAAAAAATGAATTAGGACTATGGATTACTGATAATGATGAATTAAAAGCCTTAGCTACTAATTATTTTGCTAAATTATTCACCACTACTCATACTTATGGTATCCTCAATAACAGAAATAAAAATGTCTTGAAATTACTTGAGAAAGAAAAAGTAGCTTTGGAATCGTGTGTTTCTTTGGATGAAGTACGGAATAATCTTTTTAATATGGCACCAATCAAGGCTCCGGGGCCGGACGGTATTCAACCGATTTTTTTCCAAAAACATTGGAATGATTTAGGCCCCACTATTTTTAAGTTTTGTAAGGATTGTTTTACCAACGGTTGTATTCCTAAGGAGATTAATTACTCTTACATCGCTCTAATTCCAAAGATTTCTGCCCCCTCTTTTATTACTGAGTTTCGACCAATAGGACTATGCAATACTCCCTCCGTCCCGGAATACTCGACCCGGTTTGACCGACACAGAGTTTAAGGGACTTAAATTGACTTATTTAATTTAATAGGTAGTAGTTGATAGTGGAGTATTATTTTAATGTAGTTAGTGGGAGGTGGGTTAAGAGGTGGGGTTGGGGGAGAGTATGAGTTGAATTTTTAATTATTTTTTGTATGGAGTAGGGGGTAGGTGGGTTAATAGGGGTGGAGTGAGAAATAATATAATATTGTTAGAATATTTCCATTTTTAGAAACAGGTCAAGTATTAAGGGACGGTCCGATAAGGAAAACAGGTCAAGTATTCCGGGACGGAGGGAGTACTATTTATAAGATTATTACGAAGATCATTTCTTCTAGGTTGAAGCTAGTCTTAGGTCGAATTGTAAGCCCTTTACAATCAAGTTTTATCAAAGGTAGGGGGATAGAGGATAATGTGATTTTGGTAAAAGAAATGGCTCATCATTTCCACAAAGCCAAAAAAAGAAATAAAATTATGGCGTTAAAATTGGACATTTCAAAGGCTTATGATAGTTTGGAATGGGATTTTATTCGGGACACTTTGGTTTATTTTGACTTTCCCAATAAGATTATTAATTTAATAATGTCTTGCATTACTTCTCCTGTAATTTCAATACTTTGGAATGGTGAAATTTGTGATAAGTTTACCCCGTCAAGAGGTATTCGTCAGGGTGACCCTCTTTCGTCCTATATTTTTGTTTTATGTCTTGATAGGTTATCTTCCATGATTGAAGAAAAAGTGCAATCTGGTTCTTGGAAACCAATAGCTCTTACTAAGACTATCAAAATGTCTCATGTTTTTTATGCTGATGATGTGTTTCTATTTAGTATAGCATCCATTGACAATATGCATAGTATCATGGATACTTTAGATTCGTTTGGAGATATTTCTGGCCTTAAAATCAGTATGACCAAATCCACCTTGATTTTCCCTCGCACCCTTCATGATTCCATTAGACAGGATATTGCTTCCACCTATGGATTTAAGATTTCTTCATGTTTTGGAAAGTACTTAGGAGTGGACATTCGCCCCAGTAAGCTAAAACTTAGTAACTACCTGTCCCTTCTTGATAAATCCACCACTAAAGTAAGAGGTTGGCAAGCCAAGCTTCTAAACATGGCAGGACGAAGTACTTTAATCAAATCTGTCCTTAATTCTCAACCCCTTTATGTCATGCAAACCAATCTGCTTCCGGCTTCTACTATTTATGAATTGGAAAAATGTACTAGGAAATTTTTGTGGAATAAACCAGGCCAAAATAGATACATGTCCCGTCTTTCTTGGGAAAAGATCACTTCTTCTGTTGCTTATGGGGGTCTTGGGATTAGACGTCTAAAAGAATGGAATTTAGCTTTTATGGCTAAATTAGGGTGGGCCATCCTCACTAAGCCGGATAAGCTATGGGTTAAATTGTTTAAAGAAAAGTATATTAAAAGATCAAATTTTATGGATTGCATTAGTAACGGAAATCAGTCTCCTCTTTGGAGGGACATTCTCAAGGGCCGTAGTGTACTTCAAAAAGGTCTAATCATTAACATCGGGAATGGTTAGAATACTTCATTATGGTATCATCAATGGGTTGGGGACGCTCCTTTATACACTCTTAAAGAGATTATATTCCAAATTCAAAAGCTCATTGGTTTGTAAGCAAAATTATTCGAAATGGGAAATGGTATTTAAAGGATATAGAACATCTTCTTCCCACTCATATTCAACATCAAATCCTAGCTTATCCTCTTTCTACTACAGATAAGGAAGAAGACTTCATTAGATGGAATTACTCTAAAAACGGAACCTTTAACATCAAATCAGCTTATTTCTGTCAAATACATGATCCCTTTGCTCATAATATTAAGATTAAAAACTTTTGGAACTCTATTTGAAAAATCAAAGTGCCTTACAAATATAGAATGTTGTTATGGAATTGCAGGCATGAAATTCTACCTGTAGCACAAAATTTGAATACATTAATACCAGCTATAAATCCAGTTTGTTCTAGATGTCTTTCAGAAAATGAATCCCATCTCCATCTTTTCAGAGATTGTGCTCAATCCAGTATCTTATGGTCCTTTATCTTTCAAAGGATATGGAGGAATGACAAGTTCGATTTTACAAGGTTTTATAATACTAATTGGAAAACATGGATTGATTTTAATTTATCTTGTTCCATGAATTGGAGGGTTATTTTGCTGTTGGCATCTGGCACATATGGAAGTCAAGAAACATCACAGTTTTCGAATATAAAATGAGGAATTGTTTTTCTCTTTATAACCATTTCTTTGTGGATTGGAAAAGCACTAACTTTATTCTGCAGGGAAAGGAAATGTCTCAGGTACAGGAAGCTGGAGTTTTCAAGATTGATTGGATTCCACCAAAGCAAGATTTTATGAAGCTTAATGTAGATGGTGCCTGGAAGTCTGCAACTGAAGCTGGGGGAGGAGGTGTTTTCAGAAGACCTAATGGATCATGGTTTGTTGGATTTTCCAGCAAATTCAATGTTAACTCTCCACTGGCTGCAGAACTCTATGCTTTGCGTGAAGGCTTGATGATTGCTAAGGACCTAAAATTTGACAAATTAGAAGTGGAAACAGATGCCATTCAGTTGAAGTTAATGCTCAATGATATTCCAGAACAGGCACATCATGAGTTAGGTCCTGTGCTTAGAGAAGTGGCTCAGTTGTTGGGCCAGAACTGGATTGTTTCCTTTTCTCATATTCCTCGTTTCTGCAACAAGGTTGCTCATGACTTAGCTTCTCACTCCATGGTTATGGCAGTGGGCCACAAACTTCATTTCATTATTCCAGCTTGTGCCAAGGAGCATTACTTCAAAGAATTTGATTCTTGTGTCCGAAGGCAAGCTGCCATGGAGAGGAACTTGGTTCAATCAGCAAGCACTACAACACAGTCTTTGAGTACTTTTGCTGCATCTTCTTCAGCATCTGAAATCGTTTTTGGATCAATTGTGTCAAACATCAAACAGGCTTTGGAAGGGACGAGAAGCAAGGGTGCTGAGGTTCAGGGGAAAGGAAAGGGTAAAGTTTTTGAGTCTTTCGTTGTTGGTGGTTCAACAGTCTCTAACCCAATTGAGATTGTTGAACTGGAGGATGGTGAAGTTTCCAACAACTAGTATCTTTCGTAGCAGTGCATATTTTGGAACAACGCATGATCTTCAAGCTAGTGCTTTGGCGTTCGTATCTTTTGGGTAGTATGTTTATATATAGATTTCTTAATTATCGGATTGGTAAGTATAAATATGGATATTTAGGAGTGAAGTATCCCTTTTTGACAAGTTTTTGCGTACGAGGGGGATTTAGGTTGCTTAGGAATCAGTTCGGGTAGGATTGTGTTGTCTTTGGCCTCAAAAGTTGAGGATTTTATCCGAATATTCCTAATTTCTAATTAATATATTTTCGTCGGTTTGCGTTAAAAAAAATGTTGTTATCCCCTCTTCCTCGCACTAACGGCAAGGTTATGCGGCACACCCAAGTCTCGGGAATTTGGTTGGAAACAAGCCGAGTGTACGGTCGCAGCCCAAGACCAAGTGGGCGCACAGAATAAAAAAGAAGCTGACCACTCCTTTCTAACCTTGTGGGCTTCCTTGCTTAGAGGCCTTAGCCTTATAAGGCCCAAATCCAAATAACCCAAGGTCTATTTTTCTTGAGCTTAAAAACCCCATTTTAATTCCTTTGCACAATTGATATTCGATAAATAACCCAAATCATCAATCCAGAATTAGAGGATTTAATTCACAAAAAATAATTTCATAATTTAAAAAGTTAATCAAAATATTTTAAAGGTTACAAAATAATTGGATAAAAGTACACCAATGTAAAATAAATTTATTGTAAACCAGGTGCATACAATAAACTTATATGATAGGAAAAATATGAACTTATTGGAGATGGTTAGATGCAATTGAAACTTATTCAACCTAATTAGATATGATTGCAAGAGAGAAAACTGAAGAATATTAGACCTGATTTGGACCTATTAATTGAAAATTACCTAAATTTAAGATTTGTTTGATTCAACTGAATTTGAATGAAATTAACTTATCTAGATTATTTTTGCAGAAAAGAACCTTATTTATATGTTAAATTGTATGGAAATGAACTTATTTTTGCTGATAATATCTAAACTTATTTTTATTGAAATAAGTTGGAAAAAAGACACACTTATTAACCCCAAACTTATTTTTAAGATGAAAAGAACAGAGGAAGTCCAAATACATGTCTGGCATGTATTTGCAAAAACATGCCAACCCCAAATAAAAAGGTAAATATAAATGTTAAATATTTTTTGGGGGAAATGTATAACGGAATTGTAAATTTGTAAAACGGGGTGGTGATTTGGCATTGCTGAGTTGGTATTGGTATTACAAAAATGGTATTGGTATTACAAAAATGGTACTAAACTATTTTTAAATGAAATTCATTTTCCTTAAATGGTACTCGTTTTGTACTAAATTTTATAAAGTGGTATTAATATCACAAAAATGGTGCTAAATATTTTAAAATGGTATTCATTGATGGCACGTTGGCAAACACACCTCAGTAACGGGATCCAAGTTGGCAAACGGGGTTGACTATTCAACAATTTCAAAATGGCTGAGAAATTACAAACAAGCCCATGACATGTATTTCATAATACATGCCTGGCTGCAATTTTGACGCCCTCAAAAGAACATACACACGAAATTCTTTAGGAGAACACATAAGTACAATATGACATCAAATAAACTGTACGGAGTACTTGAATTCTATCAAGTTAAATGTGCAAAGGAAGAATTTTATTTTTCACAACAAATTATTTCATTCATAAAAGTCATACGGATATTATGTAAAAATAATAATTAAATCTAACAAATACACGACAATTAAATTAAATATTTTCTCTTTTTTCGGAAATATCGCACCATTATATATATACTTCGTACACTATTCACACTACGACTTTGACCATTTTTTGTGATTCGTACGTAAGAAAATTGTAGTGGGGTCATTTTAGATTTGTATCGATATATATTTCTGATTATTAATCTTTTATAATATTTACTTTCACGTGAGATATGTGTTAAAGAACTAAAAGTCAACTAAGGTGCGATATTTCCGAAACGGATGAAGTATAAACTTTTCCTTTCATCAAAACTAATGCTATGCCATTGTTAGACTGTCCTATCAACAAATTGAAAGGCAAGGAAAATGAAATAAATGAGATTAATAGTAATAAGAAGAGGGAATTAATTAAGATGATAAAAACAAGATGGTCCCATATATAAAATAGAAAACGCTCCTCTCCACTTACTGACTAGCCTTCGATTTCAAAGAAGATGAGTATTGATCACAAACACAGGCTGTTTAAAAAGTGTTTTGGTCACAAAAATAATGCAAAGTGTTTGTTGATTCCTCAAATCACATGGCCGGCCTTCTTGTATTCTCAAAACTCAAAACTCAAAACTCAAAAGCTATCTGACATCTTCTCACATGCTTTGCCTCCTTCCCCTCACATGGCCTGCTTCTTTCCTATATTCCCTTTCTGTTCCCTCTTTACCTAATCACACTCAATACATATATTGTCCGTCAAATAGGTCGTATCTCGTGTACAAGGCTCTCGCTGTATAATACAGAATCTGAAAATATTCAAATATACACAATCTTACGCGTATTTTCATTAAAAAAGTTATTTTTTGAAATTGATCTCATCGTAACATAACAAGTAGTAACTAGACACCTAACCAGATTCTCGATGTATAATGCATAATCTGGAAATTGTTCAAATATACACAATCTTAAGCTTATTTTCATTAAAAAGTTCATCTCGTAACCTAACACATAGCAACTAGACACTTAACCACTATATCAAACTAAGACCTTTAAATCATCCAACCCACACAAAATATTAAAAAAAATTCCAAGCATCTCGATCGGTTTCTTACAAGTTACAACTAACATGCACTAACTAAATAATTAAGTATGCTTTTTTTTCTTTAGGCTTAGTTGATACATGTATATCACACGAGTTATAAGTCTGTTATGTATGTAAGTACAACTTAGATACTCTGCATAAAATATTATCCGATTATAATTGGTGAGGACGATGAATAACGGCAGCCAATGCAGTGCATTGGAGGTGCCTGTAGCAAGTAATCAAG
This sequence comes from Spinacia oleracea, assembly GCF_020520425.1. Classification (NCBI taxonomy): domain Eukaryota; kingdom Viridiplantae; phylum Streptophyta; class Magnoliopsida; order Caryophyllales; family Amaranthaceae; genus Spinacia; species Spinacia oleracea. The sequence continues at coordinate 101,435,705 of NC_079487.1, read as the reverse complement.
TGGTCGTTGGTAAGCCCGGCGGCTTGCATGAAGGACTGGACCGCAGACGGACCGACGGTTCGGAACCCTCGTCTCACCATGTTTTTACTAATGCTCTCGGACTTGGATGTCTTGACTGGGATTTTGTACGAAAACTTGTATTGAGGAGAAATAGGTTTGTTGTTGTTTATGAATCCCCAAATGTACTTGTCGAAAGAACCAAATTCCCTTTTGATCTGCAAAAAATTACATACTATTATAAGTTCACAAAATATTCGTATCAGACCTGTTAGAAAAAATCAGACCATACCAGATAAAAATTAATAAAATCATATCAGACTCGGTAGAAGAGAACAAAACCGTAGTATAATGAATACTCCCTCTGTATTTATTTAAGAGATACACTTGCCTTTTTCGGCCGTATTTATTTAAGAGATACACTTTTCATTTTTAGTAACTTATCAACCCCAACATCTAATTAAATAATATATCTACACCCCACCCCCACCCCTTACTCCCTAAAATGACATGGTCCCCACATATTTTTCTTATTAAAATATCTACTCAACCCCACTTGTTTTATTACTTTATTTCATTTAATTATTTTTTTTAATACCCGTGCCCGTCCAATTGTATCTCTTAAATAAATACGGAGGGAGTAAGATATAAAGGAAATAAATAATTAAATTGGTGATTCTAACTGCTGTACCGTTGTAATGTAGACAGGGGACCTATACTATAGTATAATGGCATTTTCTTTCCTAATACGCTTTATCAGTTTCTTATCCTAAAGTTGTGGCCCAATAGATTCTAGTCTCGTCATTCCTTTACATTTTGTGAATAATAAACAAACCAACGATTTTTTGCACCCTACAATATTAATTTGGCACGGCCGTGGAAGGAACAGTTTTTTGTGCTCTATGTATACTACGTGTTGTGTTAAAATCAGTTTCTTAAAAATATAGGATTATGTATAATTCTTTGCTAAGAAAAGAGATGAAATACAATATAGGATGCTGACACCTTAACAAATTGCTATGGGGTGCTAATTCATACCCTACTACGTGGTAGATTTTAACTTGTTTAAATAGGGTGTTTTTTCAGAACTCGGATAAATATCCAATAAGAATAACTTTTTTTATTAGCTGAACTGAGGATCTTTTAGTTTATCCGTCTATATATAAATACTAGCTAGTGTTTATATACACGTGACATTTTATATGAATATTTCAATTTTATAAAAATAAATGATATATGAAATATGTTACTTAGATAAATAAAATTCTAAATAAAAGGAGTTACTCCGTACTTTTTTCTAGAAATAAATGAATTTTTTTTTTTTCCATTTAAATAAATTTAGCTCATTGATATGGGTTTAATCGATATTTTACAAGGGAACATTAAAAGGTTAAATACTATATCCTTCAAAAAAGTTAAATACTTCGTAGGTTCCCTTATATCTATAATTTAGATAATTTGTGAATATATTGAAAAGAAAGTTTAGTACATTTTGATGTTAATAAGTTTAGCACTTTTTGAGTAGAAAAATCTAAACTTCACATCATTTCTGTGTGCAAACTACTCCGTAATTATTTATTTTTGCATTATATTATACTATCCCTCTTAAAATAAACGAAGTATTATTCTGCATGGAATGTTAGTTTGTGTGGGTTATGGTTGCACATGCATCATAACTTCAATGATAACAAACAGATTTCCATAAATATCTTGTTCATGCACAAAGTATTAAAATACGAGAGTGATGGATAGCTCAGTTGGTTAGAGTTTTCATCCCGGTTCCTAGTGATCCTGGGATCGATTCTCATCCCCGCCCTTGTGGCTCATTCGCACAAAAAAAACAAAGTATCAAAATACAATTGCACATTTGCACCATGTTCATTGTCCAACCTTTTATTTTATACCCCCTCTATGATGAATAGTAGTTATATTGCCCCCCTAATTAATTTAAATCACATGAAAAAGCTCCATATAATAATTAAAAGCTCCATATAATAATTTATTAATCTAATCATATTCTTTGTCATTATAATAATGATAAATACAAGTTGTGACCTTGTGTGAAAATTAATTAGCGGTTAGCTGTTTTGACTAACTGTTAAATATTAGTTTGTTTAACTAGCTTGTTGAATGAGTTACTTGTGTAAATTAGCTATTAGCTGAAAAACTATCACTTTACACCCACTTCTTCAAACCTCTAATTTGAAAAACTTTTATATTGAGATTTTTCAAAATTAGTTTGATCATCCCAAAACTCTCCAAACCAACACTCCTTTTCGCTTTTTGAAATATCAATCCTCCAATTGAGAAAGCTGTATATTGAAGTTTTTCATATATTTTTAATCATCCCAAAACTCTCCAAACCAAACACTAAATAGGCAAACCTTTAATTGAGAAAGTTTTTATATTAAAGATTTTCAAAATTAGTTTTATCATCCCAAAACACTTCAAACCAAATCTCCAAACTATTTTTTAAAATAGTCAAACCTCTAATTTACGTCACAATTTTTTTTCCTCCAAACTCTCATAACTGAACACCCATTAATCCATTATACATCGACATGGAATCCGAACACATGGGGCATAACGGTCAGCTATCAAGTACAAAATGCGCCATTAATCCCTCAACACTCAAGAGTTATCCAAAACATTAATTAAAGACGAAATGAAAAAATTAGATAAAAAATGCAAAAAAGTGATCATATTTCATTATAGGATATTTATCTAGCACATGGTGCAGTCCTTGAGTCTGGTCTACCAAAATTTATGATTGATTTTCATACCATTTCATTCATTAACGATTCATGTCAACAAATTCAATCATTATATCTTCAAAAAGGTGATGATAAAGGTCGCAAGTTAATTGGTATATATAGGTGTCACGTAAGCTATGCGTCATCAAAATATTTTTTACTATCAATGTAATATTTTTACTATGAAAATATGTAAAAAGGTATTCGATATATAAAAGGAAATAAATTAGAATATTAAGATTTTCCTACCTTTTTTTGAAACATGTATAATAGATTATATAAGTTAAATATTTCATGTATCATTGTGACAAGGCTTAAAGGTCGCATGTTGCGACCTTTATCATTTTCGCTTCAAAAATATTCCCTAATACTAGATCGTAAATTTGGTTCATTACTCTTTCAGATTAACGTGATTATTAATTCCGAAGATTAAATGGAGATTGTCAGATTGTTGGTTTAATTAATTACCTCCAAAATACGTTTGGCGTTGTCAACAACTGCTCGGACTCTACTAATCTCAAAAGCGTATTGCGTAGTGATTGAAATAATCTGTTTTTCTGTCAAGTTGGCCACAATTTCTGCATCAAATCCTGAAAATGCATCCCTGAAAAAGGAAATTTTACTGTTAGTTAAACATTGCTATTTCAAGTATCCTATCATCTTTGAAAAAAAGTAAACCCATGTTTATTACCTACTACAATTAGAACTAGAACTAGCTTCTTTTATTTTATTCTTTTGGAACAACCTATAACTAGCTACTCTACTTTATTCTATAGCATGTCAACATAGCCGTTAAAATTTAAAAGCGTTTATGTGAATTACAAACTTTTATATAACTATATAATAAGACAGTTTTACACAATATATTACATTGGTGTCATATAAGGTAAGTAATGAAACCAATTAATTATAGTGCTTAAATCAATTAGTCAAACACTATAGTCAATTAGTTAAGCAATAAAACAAATTAGTTAAGCAATATAACCAATTAGTTAAGCAATCAAAGTGGTTTTTTCGGTAAGACGGTCTTACACAAAAGTTGCTGCATGTGAATTGAATACTTCTGCGGTTCTTTTTTAGTTGCAATGTTTCTATTTTAGTATGTTTATTTTTAGTTGTAACCTTTTTATTTTTGACAAATTTACCTACTTGACCTTACTAAACTACTTTCATCTATATTCAGTAACCTGCATTTTTCCTTTAATATATATGAAAATGGATTATGGATGTAATTTACTACCTATTGACCCATTACATTGCAAAAATTAAGTCGAACAGTAAAAGTTACAACTAAAATCGAACTGATGGAATATATATACTCAATTTAGCTATTATTCTTTACCTTTTTTAAGAAAAACATCACATGAAAGTGGTACCAAAATAACATAAATATGGTAAACAAAAAAATGGTAGCTAGAAATGATTAGTAAAATGAAGCAAAAATATATAGGCATAAAATTATAGAAAATAGGATGTAAAATGTCACCTATAATGTTGACGTCTCCTTAAGATGGATGTCCAATCAGAACCAACTTGTGCACCGCTTAGTACTAACAACTCAAACAACATCCTAAATGCAAAAACACCCAACAATATTACACAATTACTATGTGTTACAATCATCATCAATTAATATACAAATTTATAGGAAACCATATAATTTATTATGATAGCTTAGCTTACTTGTCATCATGAACTGGTACTCCCCATTCCTCGTCATGATAAGCAACAAAAAGTGGATCTAGATTCGGAGAATGATACACCATATTAATTTATTTATTATTTTTTATCAAAAAAAATTAATTAATTTATTATTTTAGCTCATATTTAGTTACATAATAACATTAATCAAGTAGTAATTGAAATGGTTAGACATGGCCCACGATCGCAATTAACCATCGGGTAGAGAGAATACACGTACTTTATAAGATTAAGATCGTCTCTAATAATGGATTAAAATGAAGAAAAAGTGTTGCTAAAGAGAGCCCCATATACATGTCAAAGAAAATGACAACCATTTTTATTTTTTATAAATCTTCTTAAAATATTTTTTTTCCTCTACAAGAAAATTTTGTGAAAAAGTAAAAAAATCTAAAAAAAAATAAAGAAAATTAAAAAATTAAAAAAAATAAGGACTCCCATTGAAAAATAAAAGCAATAATGAAAGGTTTTTTTAGCCTAAGAGCAAGATTAATGCTAGTATAAGCTAAGACTTTCATGTCATCTTTTTTTTAATTTTAATTTTTTTTTCAATTAATCAGATTCTTGTTGAGACCCTCGTACTCATTCAAGACTCCTCAAAGTTATGAAAATAATAAAATAAAAAAGAATAAATAATAATAATTAAGATTGAATGTACGGTTTAAACGTCTTAAGTAGAGTCTCGGAATTCCAAGACTCTTGCTCAAACATTTGTCATACTCTTCTACTTAAATGGGAGGTCTTAAGTTAATACTCAATAAAACTATTCCTCAGACTACCGCTAATCTAGCTTTAAGTACGTGAAGGCTCTCCCTCAAAAAAATAAAATAAAACCTAAGTGAAAGCTTATTAATGGTGATACTCTATGGAGTTTCAGTTTGATACTCGCAACGGTTTAATTGGACACGCTTGTCAATGCATAACTTTGACCATCAATATTTTCAATTATATATTATAAAAACTTATAAAATATTAATATTTTAAAAATATATATTAAGATGGAGCCAACAATATATTATATGCCAACACTTATTTTGATATACTATAAATAAAATTAGGTTCAAACTTCAGAGTGAATTATGTAAATAATGCAAAAAGTCAAATTATTACGAGTATTTCGAGATAGAGAGAGTATTATTTTTCACTTTTATACGGAGTATTTCATACAAAAATGTTACAGTTTTTGAAAAAATAAATAAAAAATGAAAATAATAAAGAAAGATTTTATGTGAAGGATTAGGACAGTGAGTATCAATTTCCGAACGGTAACTTTTGTGTAACACCGCCTTACCGGAAAGACCACTTTGATTGTTTAACTAATTTGTTCCATTTCTTAACTAATTAGTTTTAGTTCTTAACTTATTAGTTTAATTGTCTAACTAATTGGTTTCAGTGCTTAACTAATTAGTTTCAGTGCTTAACTAATTGATTTCATTTTTTAACTTATATGACACCAAGGTGATCTTTTGTATAAGATTGTCTTATATAAAAGTTTGTAATTTCCGAATTGGAGTAAATGAGTAATACTTGTTGAGTTGTTGGTGAAAGAATGATGTTAACTAAGCCTTGCTTGTTTGCTTCTTTTGATGTAACCATGAGTTACTAAAAGGTACACTATGTTTTTCCTCTAGTAACTAAAATCTAATTTCACAAGATCAAAAAGCCAAAAATTAATTGTCTCCAATTTTGAATTGTCATTTTCAAAACAAAGAAAACAAAGGGAAAACCAACAAAAAATAACCCATAAATCTTAATAATTTTCCAAAAACAAAAATAAGAAAACAAGTAATAATGATTACCAGAATTTGGAGTAACAGAGGTGCATCTTCTTTCATGAACAGGTGTTTCAGAAGTCTTGATATTACCCAAAGATTCAACTAATGGAGAAACTCTAGATTCAAACTTTGCAGATTTTGACCTTCCATAATGTGCAATTTTCATCTTTCTTTGAGCATGTTGAAGAGCCATTTGTTCTCTTCTCACAGCAGCTATACTACCAGGTGCCTCTGTAATCAAAGATGACGAATAACCCAGCAACATAGCCGGGTCAATGCCGCCGCCCATCGGGTCATACCCGTTATGGGCGGCGGCATTGTTGTTGTTATTAATAACACCCCATTTTTTAGATTTCTTTCTCTCCAAACTACTAACTGAACGCATGAGTGGAGGTTTGGGGAGGATGATCTTGTCCAAGCTAGAATTGAGGCCGTTATTCTCGTTCCCGCGTTTTATCGCGGGAGGCCTCGGCGACCTCAGTTTAGGGGAGGTCGGCGAGACTGAGGATAACGGCCTCGATTTAGTGGCGGCCCGTGATGGCGGGAGTGGTGGTGGTGGCGGGGGTGTTTTAGGGGCAAATTTTTTAAGGGAGTTACGACGTTCTAAGGTTGTTGTTGTTGGTACACGGTTACAGGTGGGCTGGAGAACGGCTCGCTCGTTAGAGGCGGAGGAGATCATCTTTGTACCAAGAGGACACATTATTGTTTGCTTGTTTGAGTTTGTAATGGTAGAGTAGAAGAGAAGGGGAAGTTAATTGTGTATGTTGAAAGGATTGAGAATAGTAAAAAGGGTGATGTTAAGGGAAAGTAATGTAATTGTTTGTAATAAGAGGGGAAGAGTATGGGAAGGCAAGATTGGTGAGTTTATATAGAAAGGGATGGAATAATGGATGGGTGGATGGATGACTTTATTAGGGACCAATAATATGGGAAGTTAAAATATTAATGGAGGAATGTGGGGTTGTGGGTCCATGGGTTTCAGATTACAGGAAGTTTGGGGCACATTTGTGTGCCATTGCAGCAAATTTAATGGCAATTGGCAAAGTGGCAATCACATCCTTTTTCTTTTTATTTTTTTTATTTCTACTAACATACGAAGTACTTCGTACTATTACATAAGACATCAATCACATGACCACAGTTTACTGGTTAAAAAAGTTTAAATGTTTTTCCTAGTTTAGATTTTTACAATAGACCTCTTTCCTAAAAGATCCCCATCTACTAAATTAGATGTCCGTAAAAGATTGTTAATATCCTGTTTAGTAATTCTTCTCACTTGTAATCCTTGTGTTCCCATTATTTAGGGTAAAAAGATAAGGTAATTATTCTTAATGAATTGGGATTTATAGGGCATATGAGGAGACAAATAGAAAAAGCAAGCGGAAATTAGACAACTAACTCATATGCTCAACCTTTTTAAGTTTTTTTCCACAAAATATTTTAATTACACTAGGAAAAGACAAAAAATGAACTCACATGTTTTTCTTTTGCCTTATCCCAAAAAAAAGTTCATCTTGAATAATTTTGAATTGTAATTATTGTCTTTGTGTTTGTATTTACTTCAATTAAAAAAAATGAAAAGAAAATAAACTTTCATGTCTTTCTCAAAACTTGGCAAACACATAAAAGAAACAAGTACTCCGTAGTAGTTTAGTAAAATAAATAAATTTAAAAAAATAATCAAAACTAGATTCCAAGTGGCAAGTGTTGCTTCATTTTGAGTAATTTTCCCCATGCTTGCTTAAACTTGTGCCACAATGTTGTTTGTTCTTGTGTTCATTTTGTGCCATATTGAGAAGAAAGTGTTGTTGATGTTTGTTAATGGTTACTTGTATGTCTTGTTTCGATGGCCACATTGCAAAACCCGCCTCTTTCATCGATTGTTGAAGCTTCATCCTATTCCCAATTATATGTAAACTACTGTCACAAAGAACGCCCAACCGTAATAAGACCTCTAGAGATAGGCATAATTGAAACTTTTGCAAATATTTTCTAGAACTAGGTCATGACTAAAGTTATATTGAACCATTTGGAAATTGAATGACACCGGCTCAATTACAATACACACATTGGAAGGAGAGACCATGTGGCATGCTTGAAAGTGAGCTGGATTAGGTTAGCTGAGCTTTAAGGAGATTTACTAGCTTGGAGCAAACTCTTTTATACTAATTCCATATAAATGACACAAGTAAATCTGAAAATTAGTTTAGAACACAACAATTATACAACCTATCAAGTTTAGTAAAGTCGATCCATTTTCACTACGACTTTACCACTTTAACTCATTAATCAAACCAAGAACATTCTGGAATAGAGATTATGCGATCAGAATAAATGGTCCATACTCTAATCCTTCAACTTAAGCACCACTTATTAATTCATACTCCTAAAATCAATAATCATACATGTACAGTCCGTGGAAAGTTTTTAAGCATTATTCATAAAAGTTGCTCAAAAAAAAAAAAAAAGGATTAAAAAAACAAAAAGGCTTACAAGGATGACATTCATCCTGGAGTATACAGATCCAAGAATTTCCAAGTCTGATGGCTGTTTTGAATGAGCTCATCAGGAGGTGATAGAATAACTACTACATTTCTAAAAGAAGGGAGCGTTGCTTTCGAATGCTTCTGCTTTTGATTAACAATAACTACGTGAAGATGTTTATATAATTGTTCGTTAGCAGCTACAATCACTGAGCCTAGTTCATCAGTGACAATACAATTCTGTGCTCTATAATTACACTGAAGCTTTACAAGAATGATGAGGTTGATAAATAATGATACAGCTTTGACTCAAAAAATTGGCTCATCTATGTACAACTCCTGCATATTGTTCACGGCATTCACAGCGTGCATTTCTTGCTACCAAGTCCAAAAGATGGAATTGATGGGCACTTACATCTGTCACGAAAATTGGAGGAAAATGGCTCGCTGGATATGCATTAGTCATCTATCTCATGAACCCAAACCAAATCTGCAGAGCATCAGTTAAATTGTCAGATGATAATTACTAACAATTAGTCAAGGGAAATTATATATTAGCAGATTCCCAAAAGTAACTAGTCTGTAAAACATATGCTGAACACCAATACACATTCGAAGATGCATCAGTTAAACAAGATACCGCTCAATTGGAGGAAAAGAACTTTGGTGCCCTATTTTGAGAATAAAGGAGATGCAAATGATTGTTCAAAACTTCAAACTAATGAGGAATAAAGCTTATGAGTGATAGAACATATATTGAGGAAATATGCTAGTTAATGCCCAGACGATCTACATAGAAGCTACCCATCGTACTAAGTTAAAAAAATGGAGTATTGAAGGGCCAAAAAGGACTCAAACATGGTATTTACTAATCTAGAGGCATGACAAGGTACCGAGAGAAGTGCTTTGGTGGGCAATGACGAAGAAGGGAATATGAAATACCATGTAAGTACATTGACCTAGGCACCTAGCCAAGGATATGTATTGAGATGTAAAAACAAATGAACTTGTGGAGTGATAGAGGATTTTCCTATAACTGGATTACACCAAAAATCTTCCATAATATCTTTCGTCTTCGCAAGAGTTCTGGATGAATTAGAAAGGCCTGCCCAATATGAGGCACGGTGGTGTTTTCTATTTTACGGATGATATTATTTTGGTGAATGAGACTGAAATTGAGGTTAATGTTAAGATAGAGTGATGGAAACAAAAAGACTAGAATCTAGAGGGTTCAGGGAGTAAAACAAACTACATAGAGTGCTGTTTTAGCATTTGAGGAGGCCAAGTTAAGATGTTGTGACACTGAATGATAAGGAGTTACCAATAATTAGTGAATGTTAATGTTTTAAGTACCTCAGGTCGACTTTACAAAGAAATGGAGACATTGAATAGGATGGTAACTCATAGAATAAAGTCATCGACTTGGTACTATACGACGAAAATTAGACCAACATTATTATATTTGGGCGTTTAGGAAGGAGCACGTTTTAAAGATGAGTGTGGCACAGATCCGTATGTTAAGATGAATCTGCACAACACCTTAAAGGAATATAATTGGGGGAACGTAGATATTTGCAGGAAAGTTGAAGTGGCGGATATTGATAATTTGGGAATGTGAGACGTTGATCACAAGATGCACCGGTTGGGAAGATAGAGGGTTGGGGTAATGGAGACAGAGGAAGGTCAACAATGATTTGGATTGAGGCAATTAAAAAGGACGTGGAGAAAGTGGGTTTGCAAGATAGCATAGCATTAGATAGGAGCAAGTTGAGGAGGAATAAACCAAATTTTTTCAGGTTTTTTTTTCCTGGTGTACTTTGAATTTTATTATTAATCATCTAAAACCATGTTTTCAAGAAATATTTCAAGATTCTGAGCCAAAGTTGAGCCACAATTTGTAATTATTTACTTTTACCGGCTATTCATAAAATGTTGATCACGAGCCATTTGGCCCTTCAAAAGAATGAAATTATATTTGGAATTGGTGAATAATTGGATGAGATTGAACTTGATATTTTGAAACCGAATTATTTTGGATTGGATTGAACTAGTCCCAAATCCAAACCAAACAGACACCCCTACCTTAAACCATACTTTCTTCGTTCCTAAATGTTCTACGGCTTCCACCCACTTTTGGTTTGGGCTGTCTCATAATTTTCTTTTTTTTGATGGCTTTCTTTCTTCCTAAACGTTCTACGGCTTCTACCCACTTTTGGTTTGGGCTGTTTCATTTTTATTTATTTTTTGATGGCGGGAGTAAATTTCTTTTAGTCCTTACTTAAAGAATTGACAGACTATCGAATAAAAAGTTACAACCCAGGATTATTAATTTCGCCACATGAAAACAACTTGATTTCCAGGCATCATACTTTTTAAACTTATATTACTCTCAAGACAATCAATTTCATAAACAAGATCAAACACTCATCCCCCCCCCCCCCCCCCCTCTTTCCTCTGTGAGATCGCACACAAAAGGACTTGAGAAATGGTCAGTCAAATTATTGGGGTGATGATCCGTGGTCTTTGCTCAAATGGCAGGGGCCTAGGAGGCAAGAATGGGGGAGAAGGGATACCTTCAAGTACAGCTTCAACAGCTGCATTTGGAATCAGGAGTCCCACAATTCGTTGGCTTTCTGTTGTTGTCTCTATACGCACAACACGAACCCGTCTATGACTCTGGCGGGCCTGTTGATTAAAATAGCACAGATAAAGTGTTATTCCTAAAAAATAAAATACATCATTCACAAAAAGTGCCTTTGTGCACAAAGTGTACAGAAACTGAGAGAATTGAGATAGTTTCAACAAAAACTATCAGTGTTTTTATATAAGTTACAACAGTAAATCAATGACCTTTATCTTGTTATAAAACCAGAAGCCAGTAAATGCAAAAATCTAGGGAATAAGATGCAAGCACATTCATGTTCCTAAAATGTGCACTAAATAGTTGCAAAACCTATAAAATTATTTGGCGAATTACAGGGTAACATTTAACATCATCATATTACAGGTTGGAATACACTCAATGATGGACTTGTAGTTGCTATGGTCTTCTTGATTGTTATGGCTACAATTTCCTTATGAAGTGTTTTGGAAGCATGGAATTCGCCAGAGGGAATGGGAATAATAAGGTTGGTTGAAAATCTACATCCCAGCAAAGGGAGAGGGGGATATGTTATTAGCTCGATCAGTCTAATTCAGAAAACAAAAATATTTTGCATCAAATCACTATTAATTTATCCAGAGTGTGCATAAAAGAAAGATACAGAATTTCTTAAGGGGAGATATATTACTATTTGGGAGTTACTGTTCTGTAACTCCCTACTTGCGCTCTTACAGCAAGTTACAGCAAAATGACAACCAAATTTCACTCACTGGACAAAGGAAAGAGGAGAGTTGAACAATTAGGTACCTGTTTTGACAGGGCTTTCTCAATCGCACTCCAAATTGGAAGGATTAAACCACCCAAAACATTTACTTCTTGCAGTCTTCTCCCCACAGTACAAAAGCTACCAACCTTGCAATTGGGGCCATGCATACACTGCAATAAAAAAAAAGAGAATATTAAAACAAGCACTTGTAACAGCTTTACCAATCACCATCCCTTTTCATCGTAGAATGAGTATATCTGACACCATATGATGCTGCAAGCATGAAAAGAAGTGGGCATGGCAGAGAACCATGCATCAAGCATTTGCAAGTAACAACTGTAAAGCTGTATCTCAACCACGCTAAATAATCACTTATTTACTCGAGTCCAACAAAGAAACACTTCGAATGGAAACACCACAGTGAAACAAGAATCACCTCTCTATCCTACATTCCTATAGACTCTCCCAATTATAAGAGGCCTCTAAATTCCAGTCACTCATTTCCATCCACAACATCCAAATGTCTTCTATTGCCTCCTCATGTCAGACGAATACTGCTGGAAATGCTGCATTAGAAACTTGAGCATGCCCAGTTAACAACGATAATAGCAAAATGCCCAGAAACTGGAAATGTTACTATTAGTTTAAGTTCCCCTAAACATGGTCACCCCAAAATGCCTCAATTTTCTACAGGACCTTAGCTTTACAGATATAACAGGAAAGTGGAAGTGAAATGGCAGAACACATGTTAAGAAGTGATAATACAATGAGCTAAATGAAAACACTCCAAAGAATCCCCCATCTAAACCCTCTAATAAAGAACGCTAAAATAATACTTCCTCCGTTCTTTTTTAAATGACACAATTATTTAGGCACGTTTGTCAATGCATGATATCAAATGTTGACATCTCTAACTATGGATAAGAAAAAATTATAAAAAGTTGATATTTAAAAAATACTTATTGAGACGAATCTAGTAAGACCCCAGACGACTATGTTTTTCCTTAAATATAAATCACAAAGTGAAGTTAAAGGGGGTTGTGTGAATAGTGTCATAAACCCAATTGTATCATGTAAATAAGAATGGAGGAAGTACTACACACCATTCAACATAACAAAAGCCTCGTGATTCCTCAGGAGCTACTTACATTGACAAAATATTAAAACCGTACTTACAAGTTACAATGACTTCATGTCAAAGGAAATCACCGTTCACTGAAAATTTCCAGAAAGAAATGTTCTTGGACACCAAATTACCAAAAACACCCACATTTACGGCCCTTAATACCTAATCTCAGGCCACAAGAAAGTTATATGTATGCTTCCTCCCTTCCCAAACAAAAGACAGCCTCTCATAACCTTCTTAAGATACTTTGGATAGACAAATAATACAGAGAAATGCTGGATAGACCACCCTGCATAAGAATAACATGCCCACCCATAGAAAATGCACCCTTTTTCCATCCATCAAGCTTCAAATGTCACGGGACCCCAAGATAAGTGAAAAATAGGCTCTAGGTTTCACACCTCGCAAGCAACGTTAAACAAACAAGATAATAACAGTCCAAACCAATTCCACTAAGGCACTTACCATGTGTTTCCTACTTAACCTAAGTCACAAAATCTTCACAAACAATCGAAGGAAAAATTATATTTTTAAGCCTAGAGCATCATCAAAGATGAAAAGGATAGTGTCATTGGCAAATAAGAAACAAATACCCCTTCCCCAGCATCAACCTCTCAAAACCATCAGTGTTGCCCAGAACAAACCTAATAAAAAATCAAGAACTAAGGTAGTTAGATAAGAAATAAAGGAATCACCCTGTTGTAACCCCTTAATCCCTAAACAACCTCCCTGTTACAAGTTTTTGTTAAGTATTAGCAAGTAGGAATGCAATAAAAAGGAGAAACAGAGGACCGTATTATTATTTGGACTATATTATTCAAGAGTCGGGATTAAAAAGCAGAAGAAATACCAAAACCTTTTCTCATCCTCTTATAGAATAACCCAATCTAAAGTCTAACACACAGCCAAACTCACAAGAAAGAAAATTAAAGGACAAGAAGAGGGAAATGACAAAATATTGGTGTGGGGGTCTGCTGCTTTTGAACCACTAGCATTATCTACTCCACACCCGCGCCTTAGAAATTCCCACACCATGACCGCTTTTGGTGAGATTGATTGCATAATAAATTTTTACGGCAAATATAGGTGGGAACACGTTAAATATAATGAACTGAAGAGCCCAAGCTTATGCCAGCTCCCACTTTAACTTCAACCAAGAGTGGGCTATCTTCAACCTGTTCACTAAAACGACTCCCATATAAAGAAAACTCCAAAATGAGCCCTTGCAACATCACCACCCTGCCCTCTATCACTAACCCCTCAGGCTTAAATAAATTACCACATCTTCCCATTTACTACTTTAGAAGAAAAAAAAAGGGTAAGCGTTAAAGACAAGTCCCCTCTCCCTATCCAAACACAATACCAAGTGAATCAATATCCTTCAATGTTACACTATTATATAAACACAACACACCATGATATTTCTTCAATATCAAATTTCTATATCACATGGGTTTAACGATTTCTACCATTTCTACACAAATCAGAATGAATATGGACAAGTTACAGTGTTTCCACTTCACCTGTCTTGATGAAACTTCATATTCGTCTTCCCATCCACTGCGGGCCTTCTCCAGAGATGAAATCTTTCTATACTTATTTTTAAGTTCACTTAAAGGCATTTCCCTGGAAAAAGAAAGATGTCACTGGTGTATAATTGTTAAAGTAAGATGTGCAAGCCATATTCAGATTCGATAATTACCTAATTACCTCTCCCACAGCAGGACGTACTATCTTAAAGAAGCCAGAGGAAGAGCTGAAAGACAACGCAGAATAACAAACAGAAAGAATTAGTTTAAGGAGTCTTACCTTACAAGTTATATTAAAATTCAAGTTCATCAATTAAACCAGGTGACACTACCAAGTACCAACAACTTAAGATAAGAAAGATATCATATCATCAAACTTATTTATTTTAGCACTAAAATAAAATAGAAACAACATACTCCCTCAATTACACTCTGTCATTATTCACATTTTGAGATGTTTCAATACGATTGTCATAATTACTTAAATTATCTGGATGCATTCATTGTATTATTTGACATAACTGATTTCAACAGAAAAAGAACTTTCCATAGCTATTGGTTATATTTGGTTCGAAATTTTCATTTAAATTGCTTTCCCCTCTTCGAGTTGATATGACTACTCCCAATATAAATGTTATCAAGGATCCTAAGCCCAAAGGGATTTCAAACAATTATTCTAAACTGCACTTCTTCTCCTAAGGGAAGGCATCGAAGCAGCACCATCGAGGGTTGGGAGGGGGATTTAACTAGCCCTTGCTAATCTTATTTGAGACATTACACCGGCTAACTAAAAGACTGGCCCTCTTTCTGGTTTGGAAAGTAACTAGGTGGGGTAAACATTATACAGTGAAAAGAGAAAAGTTCTTGCTTAACCCTTACAGTTATTCAGACAACAGTATCGGTCAATGAATGAGTGCTAAGTCTGCTAACACAAAAGAAGAAAGTCCAAAAGTCATCAGGTGCTCATGCAAGCCAACCGCCCTGGTGCCTAGCTAAAGACAAGGATCACAATATTAAAAGCAAAGACAGCTTCTGCAAAATATCTTGAACTCGCAGAATATGAAGTCTTACTACTTCTATATTCTATTTACTTAATTAATAAGGCCTTATTGATAAGTGTCATTAAAATGTCTTACATTGGAGAAAAATACGTATGGACACAAAAGCGAACTAAATAAATCTGTTGGTAAAGCCTCCTTAACTCTGAATAATTTTTTTTGTTTTAAATTGATTTGTTCATTCTCGGGTTAGAAACATGTGAATATACCAGAGGATCATTTATCTTCCTGTTCTTGAGATTTTCTATTCCCTTGTTTTTTTTTATTACTTCTGTTCATTTGTCCCTTTCCTTGGTCAACTAAACGGCATCTTAATGTTTGTTTGGTTCACATAGGTATTAAATTCCCATGGGAAGTTACTCCCCTGTGAATTTCCTTAGAAAATGGATAAATCATGTTTGGATGAGGCCATGACAAATGCACTTCCTGATAATTAACATGGGAATTGTGAATTAGCAAGGGAAGGGGAGTAAGCCCTTTACATAGTCCATGGGAAATGCAACTTTTCAAGGAAGTCCGGCATCCCCATTTCATCCAACTCATGTCAACCAAACAATAATATAAAATATATAATTCCAAGGAAGTCATATTTCTCCCTCCATTTGCTTGCAACGAAACAAACACTGAATTTTACAAGAGAGTAAGAGAGAAATCCAACTCCATCAGGCTGTTAGCCGAATACCTAATCAGTTTCCCCGCTAGATCAACAAAGTCATGTAAGAATATAAGATGTAACTCAAAAACATCCTGTCAGATTAGGGTGCATACCTATCAAAAGCCAAAAGGAAATGACGTCTTCCAAGCCATTCCCTCTTAGACTCATAGAATCCATCATGTGTTGAGCCAAGACTTCCTTTTTGCTTCTCATTGAGCAAATTAGAAGCAAACTGCAGGCGACATAATTTTATGAGAAGTCAACAGATTTCATATAAACTGAATGCAAATCATACAAATACTCAAAGTTACCTCCCAAGTGACCCCACGATCAAGAGTGAATGTGAACAGCTCTGTTGTTGCACCAGACATTTCATCCACATGCACTGTCTGAAACAAACAGAAGTCAACATACAAATCAAAGTGAATGGTGGCCACAACGAATGAGAGAGATTGAACCTTTGGTTTTCCTTGTAATTCAATAAGATTAGCCTTTATGTCAACAATCCCAGAGTCAAGATTCCCTTCAGTTCGCGCATTTTGAATAACTACATCAAGAACATTGATAAATAACTCAAAAATCCTGCATTGAGAACATTTAGTCGTCAATTCCAAATATTCTCAGACCTATACCGCACTATTCAAACAAACATTTAGCAATGAAGCCAACACCTGTTCTGGATCTCAGGAGGCAATCCCAATAGTCGATTGAGAAAACGACCAACATCATTCATGTCCGAGTCAACTATACGTCCAGAAACCTTTCCAGATTCTTTTCCACTACCTTCAGAAGGAAATTGCCAGAGTTAACAAAAATTGCAACCAAAAATTGAGGAACTTTTTTAGGCAAAGTGTTGTCACTCAGAAGCCTAATGGTTTAGAAGAAAAGTGTAGTGAAGGAAAGTCATTGACACATTAGCACAAGTACAGGCCTACAGGAAGAAAATGCAAGTTAATCTGTAACTATTTCACTGCCAAACCGAGTAAAGAATAAAATAATTTTATAATAGATCTACGAATTTTACATACAGCTCCAACCATCAAACTGAACAAAACAATCACTTGGTAGCCAAGAACTTTTTTCATCCAGAAAATCTTGTGCCTCTTATCTCCTTAAAAACAGACAAGTGAATCCATATTTCCTAACTATCCTATATATCACAGTTTAGAAACAAATGAACCCTGGATTCACTATTTTTCGCCTAAATTCACGAATATCAGAAAACTGGAAAGTGGGAGGAGGGCAAATTTTCGCTACAAGAACGCCAAGAAAGACAGGTGAATTCCAATGTTAGGTCCACTAGCTTTGGTTTCGTACAGCTCTAACACGACGAGAAAACACCTGCCATATTGGGTAACAGATTCTGATAATTGCTCATTTCTCACCAGAAAAACACCTGGCCGTAATTGACCATATGTTTTTCAATGTTGACCGGACTAGTGCGAGGTGTTCTCATGAAAGCCAATATTGGGGGATAATTCAAGAACTACGCGCGCTAAATCAATCCCTTAAGTATCAAGTTATGTTGTGTCAAAGTTGCCTCACATGCACAGGCTATTATACATCTAAAAGAAGCTAAGCTCCATGAGAATTCCACACTCCTTGGTCTCAACACCCAAATCCAGCGCGTCAATTAATTAAATGCAGCTAAAGCCAACAGAAGATACCCCAAGCAAAGTATCAAAGACAAAAATCCTATGAGCACTTATTTCTTCCAAAGTACCTAGATCTGCATTGATCAAACCAATAGTTACCTAAACAAGGGACTGTTACCTGAATCCCGAACAATGCCAACTGACACCAGAGCAGCTTTTGCCTTGGTTATAAAGTCTTGAATTGATTCAGGATTTTCAGTTGAACATCCAGGAGGTACAACTGGTAGGGAATCCTGTTATTCCGCAAGAAGATCCAAGTAATAAGGTATCTGACAAGGAACAAGATGAACCTAAAGTATAGCTACACAGATAAATGAGACAACAGAAACCTGCTCTAAGATTCCTCTATACATCATCATCAGTGCCTTTTTGCCATAAGCACTGTCATAGTTATAGGCACTTAAAGAAGGCCCTGCCCTGCAAAATTAAGCAAGTGTAAAAAAGAGAACGTTCATTTCATCAAGACCACAGAACAGGGATTCTATATACCTGCGGTCCCCTTGTGTTAATGCACCAAGAGATTCTAGCCTCTTCGCCACAATAGACGCAAATCGTCGCTCACCACCAAGATTCGTAAAAAGGAGTCTGTGAAAAAGAAAAAGGAAACTCTAAAAGATTGATGGAATTAAACATGATGTTGAATCTTAACATAATAACCCAAATTTATCAATGAACCCATTTCCCTTAAGAGATTGCATGCCACCAAGAAGGTCGTCATCCATTAAGGCATAACGGCAAGTATAAAAATTCGACCGAGATTACAGGAAAAGCAACTATATGAAAATACTAGAAATACAATTCCTTGATGCTGAGGGCAGAGCACAGCTTCGCAAAAAGTGTGTACCCAACCGCTGGGGAGGGGAGGGGGGCATACAACAAATTTAGTTTGGAAGATATTGTTCAACTGGTAGGAAAGCTATTTGTCCACATGTTTTTAGTATGGAAGCAATCAGCCGAACATCAAGCTGCAGCTAACAAAATAATAAAACGACAAAATCAAGCCTTATTCCCTAAAAGACGGGTTGGCTGCATTTTCCAAGAATTTATCTCTTGTGGTCATCGACAAAGATATTCTCGTCCATTTGCTTCTATCTAGTGCCACCATGCTCTTGCTTCCCTCGGCTCCTTATGAAATCTCCGTAGCCCCAACCCTCCACCTTCCTTACTGGTCATCGTCTCACATACCAAAACCAGTGTAACTGGTTATCCCTTACCTTATCACCAATATCAGCAACCCCAACTTTTTCAAAATATTATTTTATCCCTCAAGGTGTTCCCAAACATCTATCTCAACATATGCATCTCTGCTGACAAGAACATTCCATAGAAAGTAACTAGTTCAAAATGTGATTCAAATTGTTTCAGAGACTCAACATCTTCTTTTTTTTCTTTTTACCTTTCTTCTTTACCAACTTTCTCCCCCCAGCATCCCTCGTAAACACAGTCCACGGTCCATTGCAGGAAAACTCAACCAAAGAACTTACCTAACTCTATCACATTCCCCAAACTCCCCATCTTCTTCTATCAAGGTTGGATTCTTTTTGCCTAATATATAAAAAGATTGACTACCCTTCATCATCGAACTATACTTTTCAAATCATATGCCAGTCGCTCAAAACAGAAAAACCAGAATGAATCACGTTCTTTATCTTTCAAAAACAATAGACCTCTGAAAACTGAGAGCATAACTAATAAAGCAATATAGGGGAAAAAACCTGTATTCAGGAGCAGAGGCTTGATTCGATCGATGAGTCCTGCCAAACTGCTGAATTGCTCTGTCAGCACTCCATGGGAGTTCTAAAGTTAAGTGAACCCTCCTCCTCTGACAGAAAAAGGGATTGAATAGTAAGTGTTAACTGTGATGCACAAACTGAGTGTAAAAATCTCGATGAAAGTCAAAAAAAGGATGCCCAGTTGTAAGTTGTTCATGTAAAGTTGCAGAAAAAGAACGAACTTCACATAAAATGCAAGACTACTTCTGTAATTCTCAGATAACTACGGAAGCTACAAGGTATGCTTAATTTTTCACCTGATTTATAGCCCTCCTATCAGCTTGCAGAGAAACTCCAGCTGACCCAGCTTCAGATATGATAGCAATGAACTTTTTACCATCCATGAAAAGCTGCTTCTCATGCATATTCACCATTTCCATAGTCACATCTTTCCTAAACAGAAACAGAAGCATAAGAAAATAATCAGCAAGAGGATCTTGTGCTTTATTTCTTTACCCACAGTTTGCATTCTTGTAAGAATTAAGTTTCAGTTCGACGCCTTAATTCTTTTCCGTCGGATCAAATGCTTCAAAAGCTTTAATCTAAATGACATTTTATTCCTTGCGTCCAAAAGAAAATTTTCCTATCTTTGATAAAAGATCAAGTAGGTTTGGCAAGATCCTCTCTTCTTAGACACCAATCAAAATGTAAATCTTTGACTTAAAAACACAACCCTCTCCAGAAATCAGACAGATACATTCAAGACATGCAAAAAGGATGAATTGGAAAACGGTAGTTGTTCACCGAACAAGTCCAAAAAATACTAGAAACACACCAATGCTGAATTGACCAACAATATGAACCCACATCAGAATCCCAGCTAATATACTACGAAAGATTCTGTCTTTTCATATGAAAGTTTCCTAAGTTTCGTTGAACACACATTTGTTTAAAACATCATAGGGAGATAGGGAGAAACACATCCCTTTGAAAATGGATATTTTGTGTGTTATTGATTTATTTCATATAATGGACATTTTGTACCAATGTATCCTGTTATAAGTGGTGCAACTGGATGAAGTTTACAATGAAATCAAGATTCAACACACTTACGTATTCCGTGCCTGATAGGTTACGCCTTTACCACATGAGGCCCGAACAAGCATTCCCCGCCTACCTGTTATTTCTGCGACATTATCAGGGCCACCAAGCTGCACATTCACATAAAAAATAAAACTGGTATCCCTTGCAAAAGCAATAATGGCCTTTCCACCACCTTTTTTCTTCTTCTTGAGACGGCAAATATTATGTAACTCAGTAAAGAGAAAAACAGAACAAGACATGATGCATCCTATTGTAGTGGGAAAAAAAAAAGAGTGACAGTGAAAAGCACACAAACAAAACCACGAGTATACTATGATCATGATTGCACAATCATGAGAGAGAAATTATATAACAAAACAGGGAAAGAAAACATAATGCAGTACAATCAGTTTTGACTGATGAAAGCAACAGATTGTATAATTAGCAACCCTCAATGATTACAAAAGTTATAAAATTAGACTCTACACTTCAGGTGCAAAATATACAGATAAAATCAGTCAGATATGCCTCCAAAAGGTTGTAAGTATGCTTCTTCTATCTTCAAAATCTTCCTATCCCTTTAGCTTTTTTATCCCACAAATAAAAGTTGTTCTTGCATATTCATACCTCATATTGTTTAATCCTCCAACGCTGTTCTCCGTCCACTGAACCAATGCTACGTATCACTTTAATGTTTAAAATATCAATAAAATAAACTACTCCATTTCGAATACAAGAAATTATGATATGGTTTACAGTGGTTTCAAGCATGATTCGGAATTTCAACCAACTTGTCCCAGATAAACAGTCCAGGAAACAGTTTCCTGATTTGTTTTAGAGCTACTTTCTAGGACTTCTACACCTTTTGGTATTTAACGTTTTGAGATATAAGTTGTTGATGGTTTCTTGCTTGGTTCCTGCTTGGGATTACCGGATATAAGGTTATGATGATAAAGATGGTTGGGTGGAAAAATCCACTAAGCTTTTGACTGAACTACATTGCATCGATTGGGTGCATGACCTCTTGCGTGGCATACTTAACGAACAAGCTGGCGATAATTTTCAGCTTTGTGTATGGCTTTTCCATGTTTTGTGTCCTAAATCGGTTACTGTAGGTCATGTTATTGCCAGATTTGTACAAATTCGTTAAGATTAGTTTGGTTAGCAATAACACAGCTAGCAATCCATAGCCTTTTCACCTTTTAAAACTAGTAGAAAGCACCTACGTAAATCAATTAGGAAACCAGTGCAGTAAGATCTTGTGAGTTCAGGAATCATTTTGATTCCAGTTCGCATTAAAAAAATATTGTGATCCCATTGTTAAGGGTGTTAAACATTCTTTTTGTCCATAATAGGTTTGCTTTGGGTTACTCGTTGGTGTGGAAGCTTCTAGAGCTTAGTCTACCTGTTTGTTATAACTCGTTCCGTACATTGGATAAAATTTAAGTTGTGAAGCTTGAAATAGCATTATAGTTTTTTGGAAGAGTGATTTCAAAACTTAAATAACCCAATTTAAATAATGACTGAAGTATTGAACCTAATTTATAATCTTGAATTTAGGCAAGTGATACCTAAATACAAGTCAGACACTCAAAGTTATTGGAAACGGAGTAAACCCATTTAAATAAATTTAGCTGCTCATAAAACACCCCTTATGCGAGTGAAGCATT